>NC_090934.1:1247953971-1248561731 GCF_040938575.1 Ambystoma mexicanum
CACCTGGTAGAGGGTGGAAGTCACCTTGGAGGGAATCCGTTTTGGGAGGGTATTTGTCTCCAGGGGGGAGCATGCAGGTATGTCGGTGAGGCTCTGAAATTGGGCACTGATGGCGTGTGTGAGTTGGAGATACCTGAAACGGTCCATAGGCATTAGTCCGTGTGTTGTGTTCAGCGCATCGAAGTCTCTCAGTCGACCCTCTTGAACAATATCTGCCAGTGTGGATATCCCTCTGCTCTCCCAGGTGTCAAAGTGGCCCATTCGCAGGATTTCAGGAAGGTTTGTTGTGCCATAAGGGTTGGATCAGGGTTGGTTTGCCCTCCCAGCCAATGTGACTGTGTTTCCTTCCAAATTTGATGGATATGCAGGGACCCCTTGGGGACCCCCTTCAGATTTTTGTCATCTTAGAGTATTTGTAGGGGAGGCGGGAGGCCGGTGTCTTTTATTTCGACCCGGATGTGTGGGAGCGATGGGTCCCCATGCAGCCATTCATTTGCCACCCCTACTTGTGCAGCCCAATAATATATACAGATATTGGGTAGTCCTATACCTCCCTCCCAAACCGATCGGCGGAGTGTTTTGAGGGCAATGCGGGCCTGTTTCCCTCCCCAGAGCAACGTGCGTAGGGACTTGTCGATATCTGTGAATGTGGCAGCTGGAATTGGGTGTGGGGCATTCTGGATGACTTATAGACATTTCGGGACCTCAACATCTTAAATAGTGCCGCCCTGCCCAGTAGTGAGTGTGGGAGAGATTGCCAGTGAGAGACGTCATTCTTGAACCTTTCCACTATTGGGCGTAGATTCAATTCGAGAAAGTCGCCTGGTGCTGCAGTTGTATACCCAGGTAGGTAAAGCCTAGGATCGAGACGGAATATGTGCATGGTTCTGGGATCGCTTCGTCTTCCCCTTGGACAGGGAAGTATATCGTTTTTTGTGTTAACGCGAAGGCCCCTGAAGTGTTGATATTCCTCCAGGGTCCTGGTTACTATCTGGCAGGTTGTTACTGGCTTGCTCAGGTAAATCAGGAGATCATCCGAGTATAGTGAGACGCATTCCACGCCCCCCGTTGGCCAGGCGAACCCCGTCCATCGTGTATCTGTACGTAGTCTGATTGTCAAAGGCTCGATGGCGAGAAGGAATAGCAGGGGTGAGAAGGGGCAGCCCTGTCTGGTCCCCAGGCCCAGCGGGAATGTCCTGGATGATTTCCCTTTGACCCGCACCGATGCTACGGGCAGGGTGTAAAGAAGTTTGACCCATGACATAAAGTAGCACCCAAATCTCATACGCTCCATTATATCCCATAGGGCGTCCACCCCACCGAATCGAAGGCCTTTTCAAAATCCACCACAAGGAGGGCCAGCGGGTCTGTGATCCCAGCCACTCGGTCAAGGGCCACCCGGATCCTGCGGAGGTTCATTCGTGTAGACTTGTCCGGTATGAAACCGCACTGGTCCGGGTGGACCAGTGACCCGATCACCCCGAGCAGCCTGTTTGCCAGGACTCTAGCTAGTAATTTAGCTTCCCTGTTAATTAATGATATGGGCCTGTACGAGGCACAGCACTCTGGGGGTTTCCCTGCTTTGGGGATGACTACTATATTTGTTCTCCTGAGGTCCGGGGGGAGATAGCCCTGTTCTCTGCTGCGGAGGAACATGTTATACATGTGTTTCGTCGTCGTTCCGCTTAATCATTTCCAAGTCTCCACCGGGAAGCCATTGGGGCCAGGGGTCTTCCCAGTCTGTAGCTGTGATAGAGCTTCCCCGATTTCTTCTTCGGTGATGTCAATGTCTAGTTCTGTTTGTGGTCTGGAGAGTTGAGGGATCTCGATCAACTCAAGGAAGTGTGGGGTGCTTGGTGTGGGATCCTCTGTTGGTGGGAGTATAGTTGTTCATAATAATTGGCAAAGGCCTCCGCGATATCGGAGTCGCCCGTTAGCATTTCCCCCTCCTGGGTTTTGATGGCCCGTACTTGCCCTTTACTCTGTTCCCGTCTTTGTAGCCAGGCCAGGGACTTGCCAGCCTTGTCTCCCCGTTCATATATCTGGCTTTGAACTTGCCACTGGGCGGTTCGGGTGGTGTCTAGAGCCCTGTCTTTCAGGATTGCCTGCGCTGTCATTAGGGCGTCTTGTGCCTAGCGGGTTCCTGCTGCCAGCAGTTGTTCTTCCCGCCGGGTTACTTGGGTCTCTGCTTCAGTGATTGCCTCATTGTGCCGTTTTCTGTGGGCATTTACCAAGGAGATTGCCTCTCCTCGCAGGACAGTTTTGTATGCTTCCCAGCGCATGGTTGCGCAGGCAACCGCTTCTTCATTTAGGTAGAAGTATTCCGATGTTTTATTAGTGAGCCCTTCCATTATTTCTGGTATTCCCAGGTAATAGGCACTTAGGCACCAGGTGGGATCCTGCTTATGTTGTATCCCTTTAAGTTTGATCAGTAGGGGGGAGTGATCCGAGATCCCTCTTGCCAGGAATTCTGGGGATGTTAGTTGGTGAGCCATGTTCCTTGGGGTGAAGATATAATCAAGCCTAGAGAGGGATCTATGCGCGTTAGAATAGAACGAGTAGCCCTTCTCTGTTGTGTGGATTGTCCTCCACGTATCAGATGGTCCCATTGCATCCAGGTGCGCAGCTTAGTCGGGGTATCTGCAACCCTGTTGCTAGTGTTCGTGCGCGTTTGGGGTGATGGCCGCCGGTCGTCTTCTGTAAGGCGGTGATCCCTCCGGGCAAGGGGTGGTGTTCCAGACAAGTTTTGTCCCCAATGGTTCCAGTGCGGATGTCTTTTTGTCCCCAGGTCAGTGTGGCGATGCCCAGAGTTCTATGTCTGTCTGGGGTGCCGGTCCGGTGTTTCGCTGGGGTGGGGTGGCCACTGTCTTCGTGGGCTGCAGCAGTGTCCAACCGCCGGGGTCGTGGGACTGGCTCACCCCCCTCACTGTTGCCCGCAGGTGTACCTTGCCCCTGGACTTACCACCACCAGTGTCAGTGTTGTTAGTTGGGCACCTCTCAACCCGGGCGCCCAGCCGCTCGCATGCAGCGCACACGGGGCGGAGGGGGGGCCCTTGCAGTGGCTGCAATGTATCACGGACTCACCAGTCAGAGGAGGGTGGGAAGGGGGGTGCACAGCGTGCCCAGCCTCGGCGGGTGTGGGAGGCCCCGGGTCCTGTCTCCGCTGCTGCTGGATGTGCCCACGGGGCACCCCTCGACCCCAGCGCCCAGCCGCTCGCACAGGCGGGCGCCAGGGAGGGGGGGCCCCCTTGCAGCTGCGATGTGTCTGGGTTCACCGAATCAGGGATGGGGGGGAGCCCCTTGTGTGTGCTGCCGATGCTGGCTGAGTAGATCCCCGACACGGCGGCCATTTTCTCACAGCGGGTATCAGTCGGCCGCAGTGGATCTTGAGGAGGGTGAAGGGGGCCTTAGATGGCTGCGATTTTTGTCGGACTTTGGAGGGGGTGGTCGCGGACACCGTCCCCTTCATGATTATAGTATTTTCAACGATGTGTGCTACAAGAATACGGCAGGATTTCTCAGGATACGGGCGGCCCCGGCAGAGCGACGGAGAGTTAGACCGGCATCCGACTCCCCCTGGTGGCTCCTCCTGTTAACCCCTTCTTAATGAACCATTGTCGGTCATTTGATACTCAGAGGACTGACTGGAGTGATCATTCCATTCTTACTGCACGGTTCGATTGGGTTCTTTGTATTAGAAAATGTCATCAACCGCTTCAGTTGACTGCTAATCTTGCGGGTAATGCAGTCAGATGGACTGTCTTGAATATTCACAGTTTGAATGCTAATATTCTACTGGCACTTAATCGTTCGACTTATGAGTGGAAAATCACTAATTTTAATGTGAATGAGCTTCAGTAATTTGTCGAACAAATGATAGATGGGTAGGCTCTGGGGAGGAGATCTAAAGGGAATCGACAAGTCAGTCATATAAAATGCTACAATGCCGAACGTGCTGATGCAAAAATAAATTTGAGGACAGCTGTCAAACAGATCCATCGAACTAACCTTGAGGAGGCTACTTATAGGGAGTCCATTAGGAAACTTAAGCAATCATATAAAAATGATTCAAAATCAATGAAATCTCAAATGCTCCAATGCGATGCAGAAAAGCTGCTTGGGATCCTTATTACTGCTAATTTGAGTGCCTTTTGGTGTTTAGTTAACAGGCAGGATCCCAATTATGCAACCTGTCATTTGAACTCAAAATCTGAACAGGAATGGGTCAGGTTCTATGAGGAAAGGTTTGGGCTGCCCAAGGTGGACTACGCACTGGTTTTAGATCTAACCAGTGATGTAAGGTGGAACCCTCCTCTGGACCTTGACACCATCCAAATATTGATCTCCAAGTGTAAGCGATCACGGGCCCAGGGGCCTATCGGCCTCACAAATAATACCTTTGTGGACAATCAATGTATCTGGGCTCATCTTCTTTACCTGGAGTTTAGTGACATTCTTACCACAGGTGTAACTCCGATTTCTTGGAATACGGCCCACGTTGTCTCAGTCTTCAAGTGTGGTAGCAGGACTGATCCATCTAATTATCGTCCAATTTCACTCATCGACGCTGATTGTAAGATCTTTTCGGCATTTCTGCTATCACATCTTGAGGATTGGGCTTGTACTTACCATCCGCTGGACCAATTCCAGACTGGCTTCAGGAAGGGCCACTCGACCAATATCAATGGGCTTGCCCTTAAGTGCGTGCAAGAAGCAGCGTGGATGATATCGGGGGGGGGGGGGTTGTACGTACATGGCCTCGATTGATTTGACTGCTGCGTTCGATTGTGTAGATCGGGGCAGACTGGGAAAGGCTGGCTAATTGGGGAATGCCTATGGGGCTCCTGAGACTAATTGGCAGAGTCTATGAAAACTGTGGTATTCAGGTACGTTTAAGCCAAAAGGGGGGATCTCTCTAAGAGAATTTTCTCTCACCAGGGGATTAGACAGGGCTGCACCTTGGCTCCCTGGCTTTTCAACCAATACTTCTCCGACGTCGCGCTCTCAATAATGAAAGAAGGACTTCTTGCTCCTAAGATTGGCAAGGATAAAATCGTATGGCTTGCATATGCAGATGACCTATTCATTTTCCACCTCACTAAGGTGGGGTTACAACGGTCTCTGACAGAATTTGAAGTATATGCTCAAGCCAATGGGCTATTAATTAACCCTAATAAAACTAAAATGTTATCCTGCAGGAAAGTGAGGGCAAAGACCTCACGGTTTATTGGAAATTTGGGTGGGACTCCCCTGAAGCTCTCTGGGTCAGTGCGATATCTGGGCTTCCACTTTTCGGGCTATCAGAGCTCCAAGGTAATAACTGAGGCCATTACATACAAGGCAAAATTATTGGAGGCTCAGATGGTAAAGATCGACAGAAGGTTTGGGAAATGTTCCCTGAAGCACGCATTGATCTTTTTGAAAGCAAAATAATCCCCAAACTTATATATGGCCTGGAACTACAATCTGACAAAGTAAGTGGTATCCTTAATCGAATAGTCACATTTGGAGAAGAATTTTGCGTATCCCGAATGCGGTTCCTATTTCTGCAATTCGGTTTGAATTGGGGACAGTCTCTATGTGGGCACGGGTACAATGGGCATGCCTCTCTTTACTGAAAAATGAATACTTCACCTCCAAATACCCTGTACCATTTTATGGGTAGAAATATACATTTTTTTGGGACATTGACCTCTTTGAAGGATAGATCAGAAGGTATCTTTGATATTGGATTATCTGTTGAGATCTTGATTGCAAATCCTATGAAGGTCAAATGTGCTTATTCGATCTGGATTGGTGTCAGACCATCGATGACTTTAATTCCTATCCCTCTTTACTCCACTTGAATCATGAACATAGAACCCGAGCTTTGCCTACGAAGGTTATTCTTCAATTCCCAAGTAGATCTCATAGAGGCACCATCCTTAGGGCCTGATGGAATATCTTACTCACCAGGGAAATCTTAGCAAGGAGATTGTTAATCCCGGGGGGCTCAGCCAGTTGTAGGTTCTGCTTACTCAAGTTGGAGACTTTAAAATATCTGGTTATGGATTGTCTGCTATTACAGTCATTAAAAGTAAAATTTCTCGAGTCCCTGAAAGTGATCTCCATCTTGTACCATGAGGAGTGGGCATGGAAACGGTGCTTTAATATCCATACTATCCACGAGGCTCTAGCATTATCAGGTTTTATAAAATGTTGAACTTGTAAGCTGCATTTACTGCAATTTGTTGTTTCAATTTTTTCTCTATTTAATGTTCCTATTGCATATGGATTATGATATATGATTTAGATACATTTTCATTTCTTGTTTTATTTTAGTAGAGACTTTTTCTGTGTATATATTCGTGCAATTTATGTTTTTGGTTATATTTTAATGTTTAACTTGTTTTCTATGTTGGCCATTGAAGAAACGTGTGTCTTTATTTGACTATTTAGTATTTTTTCTTATTATTGTCAATGTTGGATTGTATTTTATCCAAGTTTTCTGATCTTACTATGTTTCTCTCTGTTTTTGTAAAGGTTTAAATAAACCAAATACAAATAAAAAAAAATATTTAAAAAAAGAAAGTACTTACCTGCTTAAGGATAACTGTGTGAATACTTGTTTTATTCTGAACTCTTTTCTTGAACACTGCTCTCAAGGATATTATAAATGCAACAGTGATATATTAATGTCAACAGCACCCTAACTATTGAAGTCACCTTAGGGTGTAGGTAGTGCCTGAATGTCATCCCAAATGGGTACTTACTGATTTAGAAAACTAAGAGTGTGTATTGTTGCAGTGTATTTGTGTGTTGCTTTATATTGCTCCCTCCTGAAGAAGGCTTATTCAAACTGACTGATAAATAAATTAATAATTGTTTAATCAAGAAACCTTGAGTGTAAGTGTATATTTGAATAACTGTCACTGTGAAACTCTGTGTTACAACCCTACTGCTCACATTGACCCCTCTCAAGGTCAATGCGCCTTCGGAACTGTCCCTGGACCACACTGTGGACTAACCAGCTCTCTTGTGGGTTACCTCACAAGAACTGTTGCTGTTCCGCGGTTGCACCAGGAACTGTGCTAGTTACCAGCTTGTGCAACAAGTCTCTCTCCCTCCAAATATCAGCATCCCAGCATCAAGCATCCTGTCCAAGAGATGCTTCTATGACCGCGACTGGAAGGACGCCTGTCGTTGCCTGTGTACAGAGACCGTTACTGGAACTCGCCTTCCCCCGTCCTGTCAGGTGTCCTGAGACCTGCATCTGTTTTTCTTGCATTACTTCATCGGCCGCGGTTGCATCTTGCAGCTGAACCCAGCCGGACGAATCCTTGCATTTCCAACTCCTGAGCGCCTCTCACCGGAACCAACAGCGGGAAATCCAACCTCCAGATGACCCACAAAGTCATCTGGGAAAATCGGAGTCATGGGGATAAGTACCTGCAGTGAATCAGTCCTCCCTGTCCTCCATAGGATAACATTGGGAGCAAGTTCCTTTGTCTCCTAACCTTCCATCCCACTGCATTTTGGTTGTCAAACATGGGTAGTGACTTCTGAAATACAAAAGAACATTTATTTACCTTAGTAAAAATTGTTGAAGAGCGATTTAAAACTTACCTAAAGAGACGTCGTTCTGGGGTGAATTATTGTGGCTTCTGTGACTTTTTGGGCACAAGGCCACATTCTGCTTAGGGATCGGACTGCTTAAGTTAGGGAATTAACTTGTGATCTGGGTCCATTATTGACTGCATTTAATTTACTTATCTGCTTGTTATATTAATGCATATATTAACTTGCAGTGAATGGATATATTTGTATTATGGAATACTGTGTGCTAATAGTACCCGTTAGTTTAATTTTTCAGTGTGTGCAGAAGGCCTAGAATAAATAACTGTATTTTTACACATGCCTGTCTAAATTGAATTACTGTGAGCTATTCTGTGCGCACTCATTGAGGGCCCCTTAACCCACTCACAATCTCCTGAGAATAGCCATGACTGCTCTCCATTGCTACTTTTGGGTTTTGGCTAACTTCTCAAAATCTGTCCACCAGGCCAGATTCTATAAATCCATCTTAACTGCTAGGAATGCATCAACATTACAAGTATTTGGTTACATGCTCAGTGTTATTTTTACTTTTACACAGATGTGTATTTTTAACCTCTAAATTGTATATGATCAGTGCCTTGGGGAAAGTGCTATAGAAATCAAATAAAAATACAAATGGCAGTAATGCAGATAATGTGATTTTATAGTTCATATTAAACTACAAAACCATCTCTGCACGTGCGTGGGTTATTTTTACTGGTTAGTTGCCGACTTCCACTAAATGTTTAGTCAAAAGGCTTTTTTAATGAAGGGTACTTCTATATTAATGTGACTTTCTCTTTCTGTTTCAGTCTTCTCTGAACAAGTTGATGGACACTCTGGGTCAAGCTGAGCCATATTTTGTCAAATGCATCCGGTCTAACGCTGAAAAGGTGACTATGGGAAAAGCATGGACATTTAAAACACAATCATCGTTCCTATGTTTTGGGAATTTACAAGATTTTGAAATATCTATCCACTATTCTCCTTGTTATAATGGAGCTGAAAAGAGGATGGCCGCTGTCACAAGTGGCCTAGAGAACACTCCAACTCCAGAGATGGTCAAGGGTTTTTATTGAATAAGTAGCTAGGACTGTCTCTCGCTTCAATGAAACATTTACTGCCCTAACCAGGGCTTCCTTATCCAATCCCCAAAGTTAGTATCTAGAGTTTAATGACCCCTTCTATTTAATTCCTATCTGGCTGTCTGTCTGAAGGTAATTGCCATAACTATCTAAACCTGCATGGCTATCTAAGCTTTGCCTACACTATCCATGTGGTTACTTCTAAAGGGGTTGTCGGAGTGTGACTTTACAGACCCACTATCCCGACTTGTTCTCCCTCCTCTCATGCTCTGATGTCTCTTACTACCATTTTACCCTCCCTACTCCCCTGCGACCAACTCCACCCACATTCTGCCTTCTCTGTCCCTCCAACATTTTTCTCTTCTACAATCTCCCTCCACCATATGATGTTACTTCCTCCTGCTACTACTGCGCTCACCTCTCCACACCCCTACTCGCTCTTCCCCACTGTGCTCCATACTACATCTCCCCGCTCTTAAAACACCACTATTTCAACCCCCCTTCTTCCCAGTCACCCTCCTTTCACTCTCGATCACTTTCCAGTCTCTTCATTTTCTCTACTACTCTTCCCTCACCCAGCTGGCATATACACTCATTGCACAGTTCCACTTGCTCTCGCCAACCAAACACTCTCTTTGTCTTAATCTCCTCCCGACTCCAATCCCCTGTCCATCATCCTGTTGGTCTGCCACCTCTTCTCATCTGACCCAAATAATCCACACCTTCCCGTTACCACACACCCATCTTGTTCTCTCTTTCCTTCTCCCATTTGGTCTCTCTGCCTGACAAATCTGATGCCGTCTTCCCTGCCGAGAGGTGTAACAAGGGCTAGATTTTACATCCGCGAGTGTCTGTTAACTTGGTTGCCACATTGGGGATTTAAGTTTGGTGGTAGAGCGCTCTGTGGCGCAGAAATATGATCCTCTCTGAGGCTCCTTTGTGTCCGGTACTGGACCGCAGTTCTGCATCTTGGCGGTGTGCTGTGTTCCCTGAGGCAGCGTGGCTCCTCTGTCCCTCTGCTTGTCGCGACTCTCTCTCTCGGGGAAAGCACATTTATGCAAGTGGTCCGCCCAGCTCTGAGCCTTTAGTTTACCTTCAGTAAAAGAAACATGTCTGGAAGCATGTGTTGCAGAGGTATGGGGTGGCTCATGTTGCTATGACTTAACTACGTTGGTATGACTTAACTACAAATAGGTATTTGAGGAGGGGACAGGATTTGGGGCTCTCACAATTGCCATTGTCCCCCTTTGTGGTAGGACTGACACTGGATCCTGCCCCGGTGGGCCTCCCACCCCAGGCTGATGGGGGTTTCTATCCTTGTGACAAGGAACCCATACTTTAGCTCTACTTGGAAAAATAGTACAGCTTCCATACTAGAACCTGTTTTTTTCTCCTGAATAACACAGCTCCTGTAGGATTTGTAATTATATTTATTTGCAATGGGTATTGGTGCTTCTGCCAGAAACACTGTACATTGGTAACCATACAGAATGCAGCATTCTCGTACATGGGGGTTATAAATTGTTATGATGAAGTGTTGATGTGTCGAAATAGACCTCGAGAGGCAGGAGGTATGTTGGTACATACTGTAGACATGGGTTTGATATTGGCTAGATGACAAAAAAAATTGAGGCCTCCAGACCACTACCACCCCCCAACCCCCCTAAAGCTTGATGCATAAAAAATCGCGTCATATTGACCAACGCACAGTACATTGCACTTTCGGGGAATTAGGTGGAAGACCACAATTAAGATGGAGCAGGGGCCGGTAAAGCTAAGTATGTGTGTACTAGGGGAAAGCTAGGGTGATGGGTGGGGGTTGAGGGGGCCGCAGGGTCTTGCTTCAGAAGAGGAGTTGC
The DNA here is from genome assembly GCF_040938575.1 of Ambystoma mexicanum. Lineage (NCBI taxonomy): Eukaryota > Metazoa > Chordata > Amphibia > Caudata > Ambystomatidae > Ambystoma > Ambystoma mexicanum. Next base: position 1,247,964,491 of record NC_090934.1, read on the forward strand.
AGGGGTAATACCCACAAAATAGACAAGAGGAAGGGGAGTAGGTGAAAGCGTAACCTACGAAGGCAGCCTTTATTTTTCTTGTCTGGATGGTGCTTCTCCATAAAAATCTGTTTGAGTCCATGCCTGAAATGTCTTTCTGTCTTGTTAGATACTTTGGTACTTGAACCACCATTCCCACAATTCAATGTCCCTTTTCCGACACACTTTAATGTACACTTTGGTATTGTTACTACATTTCCCAATATTTAGTGTCAAGCACAATTTACTTGTACCTCCCAGGTAACCTCTTCCACTTGGCATTTTACTCCTGCTTCTCATTTTGTCTCGGTTTTCCATCTTGAACTTCCATCGATGGTGGCTTCTCTGGTTATGCACTAAACACCTTTCTGCTCTCCAGACATCAGTCACATTTCTCCAGCTTTCGAAGGACCTTTCACGGTTCCTATTGGAGGGGTGGGGGATAGGGGGAGGATCTCCAGCTTCCCTTACTCTTTAGGCAATACTTATGCTCACTTTTGCAGACTTCCCATTGCTGACTTAGCACCGTGGCCTCCAAGGCTTAGAACCACTTACACCCTGGCTTCTATGGTACAGGCTGCCACATGGGTCAAGCCCCAGCATGGTTCAGAGCACCTTCTATTCACTGCACTCTCTGGTCTCTTTCTTTTAAATAAATTGTTTTATTGTGAATTGGTTCAACATGTAAGCCTTACACAACTCATTATAGTCAATCACATAATACAAACCTAATGATTTCACACATTACACAAGATCATAAAACCAGCAATCTTTCAAAAACCAGCAATCTTTAAAAAACCAGCAACCTTTTAAAATAGCTCTAAAATATCTATCGAATCTGTAACAGGTGAACTCCTGATTCCTTTAATAATACCTTAAATATATTGAAGTTAAAATTGACTAGGGAACCACCTCTTTTAAAAAAAAAAAAAAAAATTTGCAGAGCTGCTAGTTTCCAAAATATTTTCAGACCAGTCCGAATTTTCAACCATAAGGCTTCAGGTGTTAATGTAAACTGGAATGTATGACGGTCAGAGCAACGCGATCTGAGGCTATGTAAGTTACTATTCAATGGATTGCTTCTCTCCCACAGATTCCTCATCTGAGATAGATATGCTCATCCAGCTCAGCTGCTCAGAAACTTTTCGACGGGGGCCGTAGTGGACCTCGACTCGGCCGTCGATCCGTCTTGCTTGGTGTTCGATCAGCAGCTCCGGGGGCGATTTTATTATATATATATATATATGATGTTTGTTAATCTTCTTAGAATCACATGCTGTGCATAGGTCCGACATCCAGTGTCACTGCGGAGTATTGCATTTTGTTTTTCGTAGTCGAAAAGGGGACGTCGACAAGGCGTGTCTGAAACACTATCCCTATAGTGACGTGCGTTGTACCCACAATCCCTCACGCGTCGAGGTCTCTCAGATTGTTTTTTTCCGCCCAGCTACTGGTCGCCTTTACGCGGAGCTCCTCGAGAGACATTGCAGATTTCATCTCCTCGACCCTTGGTCGTTTTCTTATAATATATAACACATAGATCCCTCCCTCGACGCAGTTGTGAAGCTGTTTCTCCGCCGAGCAAGATCTTCGACGGAGGGGACGAGCGGAGGAGATCCTTCGGCGTTGCCGAACACGTGGCCTGGCCTCGCAGGCCAAATACAGTAGGGAGATTGGGGTCGTGGGACATCTCTTGTTTCCTTTCTGAGAATGCCTTTCCCCTTCCTTTCCCTTGGGGTCGTTATCATGATTTACTGCCTCAGCTATGGAGAGGACACCCTTTAGGTTTTGCCCGCGTTGCAAGGGCAAGTTCACTTGGAAGGACAAGCATTCACGGTGTAACCGCTGCTTGCCCCTCGATCACAAGGAGGAGGGTTGCACGGCTTGTCGACTTCTTAAGCCAAAGACTCAAAGACCGTAGGGTCAAGAGGTGGGCGGCCTGCGCTATGTCGAAGCTCTTTGTCGTCTGTCCCCGGCCCCGACGGGCTTGGCTCACGCCCTGCTTATGGGGATGAACACCCCGGCGACACTGACGCACACGATACCACCCATAAGCACACAACCCACGGCTCTTCGTCGAAGACGAAGAAAGCATCAGCGCCCAAGGAGACGCAGGTCCCACCGGCGGCCTCCTCGGACCGTTCAGGTTCGAAGCCCCTCTCGCAACCGCAGCCGCCACCAGCGACTGGGCTTTCGGCAAATAAGGGCGCCGCCCCCAAACCATCGGCCGGCGCGCACCAGCAGAGAGCGCACGCCGCCGTAGAACGATCAACACCCGTAACGTCGAAACCACAGCCCTCCTCTGACCAACTAGTCGCAGAGAGCGTGGCGAGGATCGTTGTAGCCGACGCACAGAAGCGTACGCCGAAAGACACGTCGAGCGCTACGCAAAGGTCGAAAGACACGCCGAAAAGGCCCGAAGAAAGACCGGGACTACCCCCTTCAGTCGGGGGGGACCCCCAGCACCTCGGAAGGCTTTTCGGAGGGCGACGGGAAACTTTCCTCAACGTTATGGGAGAGGTCGAGCCGTTTTCAGGCGGAAGACACTAATTTTCCCCCGCTAGACCGCTCAGGAGTACCCCATGAGACCATGGAAAGGCTCCATCTCTGCATGGAGAGGTTCATGAAGACCCAGAGCCCTCCCACTCCCAAGAGAACAAGAGAAGGGCCTCAGGAGGACCCCAGGGCTAAATATCCGAGACTATTCAACCCCTCCCAGCTGGACAGAGCCTCAGATTTCCATAATGTGTATGACCTCACTGGTGAGGAGCAATACTTGGAGGAGGATGAATTTGTGGACGATGAAGAGGGACAGAACCAGGAGGAAGGTCTGGAAGACAGCCCAGACATGGTAGGAGAAGGCTTCGGAGAAAATCCAGAAGAAGGGCCTTCACATCCCTGGCAATCCCCTTCAGTATATTCGGACACTGATGTCCTGAACCTAAATCCTCCTGACAATTCACCTGTTAGGAACACGTCTCCCATAGATGATCAGCCCACAATCAATGCCCTGTTGCGCAGGGCAGCAGCACATTTCGAACTGGACACTGGGGAGATCTCTCCTGAAATAGACCTTGTGGAAAAAGTAATTAAGGAGAAACCCCCGGTCAGCCAGACCATTCCCCTCCTCGCTTCAGTGAAGAGAAGAATCATCCCTTCGCTATCCACGCCTGCACTAATCAGAGGAGTTAATCCAAGAATTGAAAAACTTTTCACTCCTTCACCCTCAGACCCGCTGTACATCAGGGGACATTCTATTCCTGACTCCCTTGTAGTAACTAATACAAGGAAGAGGGCAGGGGTGCCGCTGTCCACCAGCGAGGCACCACCTGACAAGGAGGGCAAGAGATTATATGCCCTTGGAAAGAGAGTCACATCCTCGGCTGCCTTTTCTGCAAGAATTGCGAACAGTGGGCCAAACTGCGCAAAGACGCCAAAGAAGCGCCGGAACCGCTACGGACACGCCTGCTATCAACTATTGGCGAGGGAACCCAGGTCAACCAGAGCATTGTGAAGAACTCTCTGGATGCTGCAGAGACAGCGGGACGTTCCCTGGTTCAGGGAATGCTCCTAAAACGCCATGTATGGCTGCGTAACTCAGGGTTCAAACCGGAGACACAGGCGTCTTTAATAAATAAACCTATTGAAGAAACCTCTTCGGGAAAGCGGTGGATGAGGCTATGGAGATGGCTAAAAAAGAGTTCGATACTATCAAAACTCTTGACCAGATCTCTAAGCCCACTACCAGACGCGGCTATGGCAACAAACGCTTTTTTCGTGGCCAACGCCAACAACAGAATCAGCAGCAACAGTACCCTGCCACCAATTACTAGACCAATAGTGGGCAGTACAGCCAAAGAGGCCAGCGCCGTGGCAAAGGGCGAGGTCGGGGGTCCACCCCAGAGGCTCCCAAGCCCCCAACAACACCAAGTGACGCGAAGATTCGCGTCCCCTCCCATGCAACACCGGTCGGGGGACGGCTAACATCCTTTCTTCCAGCATGGGAGGGAATAACGTCAGACCGCTGGGTACTTTCCACCGTAGCCCATGGATACTGCATCGAATTCAACGGTTCCCCAACATACAGACCCCCGAGGGGACGGCGCATGACACCAGAACACCTTGCCATCCTTCAAGAAGTAGACCAACTGCTGGAAAAAGGAGCCATAGAAGTCGTGCCTCTATCTCAGGTAACGGAAGGTATTTATTCAGTTTACTTCCTTGTACCCAAAAAAGGATCTAACCATGCGCCCTGTATTAGATCTGCGCCCAGCGAACAAGTTTGTCAAACGCCAGAAGTTTTGTATGGTGACCTTACAGGAAGTGATCAACCTGCTATCACAAGGAGATTACATGACAACACTAGACATGAAAGATGCATACTTTCATATTTTAATGTTGCCAGCGCACAGAAAATACCTCAGGTTCATGATAGAGGGAAAAAACTACCAGTTCAGAGTGCTACCCTTCGGCATAGCATCTGCACCAAGGGTATTCACAAAGGTACTGGCAGTGGCCCACCTGCGCAGGTTGTCCATCCCAGTTTACCCTTACCTCGACGACTTGCTCATAACAGGGGGTTCTTACGAAACATGCTTCTCCAATACCCAAATGACTGTAGACCTTTTGTTCCAGCTGGGCTTCTCCATCAACGAAAAGAATTCCAGCCTAGACCCCAGCCAGATCAAACAATTCCTAGGGGCTCTAATTCAAACAAAGGACGGCCTCGTCTTCCCCTCCAACGAGAGGGTCCAAAACATGCTGTTTCAGATCCCTCAATATGTGGCCGGTCGAGAGGTGACGGTACGCAAAGCAATGCGCTTGCTAGGAATGATGGCGTCGTGTATTTATTTGGTACCTCACGCGCGCCTGCGCATGCGCCCAATGCAAGAGTGGCTCAACAGCCAATGGTGTCAGGCCAGCGGACTATGGGACGATCTAGTGGTGGTCTCGCAGGCCTTGGTTCTCTCGCTACGGTGGTGGACAAAGGAAAACCTGGTAAGAGGTAAACCCTTTGCCACACCCGCGGCGGAAGCCACTCTAACCACAGACGCATCCCTCACAGGATGGGGGGCTCACCTATCCCATCAGACTGCTCACGGAGTGTGGACTCCGAACGTAGCATCCAAACACATAAATCTACTGGGCCTACTAGCTGTGTTCAAGGCGCTAAAAGCCTTCCAGGAACACCTACAAGGCAAAACAGTGATGGTCCTTACAGACAGCACCACAGCCATGTACTACATCAACAAGCAGGGGGGCACCCACTCTCCAGGACTGTCCAAACTGGCCCAAAATATATGGAAGTGGGCTCTCAAACAAAACATGTTCCTACTGTCACAACATGTACCAGGGGAACTCAATCTGCTGGCAGACAAACTCAGCAGAGATTTCCCCCTGCCCGAAGAGTACGAATGGCGACTGCACGAAGACATCGTCTTCGACGTCTTCACGCAATGGGGATTCCCAGAAATAGACCTGTTCGCAACCCTGGAGAACTCACAATGCCAAAGTTACGCCTCCAGGTACCCCCAGAACCAATCCAAGGGGAACGGTCTGTCGATTCAATGGTCTGGGAAATTTGTTTACGCTTTTCCCCCCCGACTCCCCTTCTCAACAAGGTGGTGCACAAGATGCACCAGGAACAAGTGACCATGATACTGGTGGCCCCAATGTGGGCCCGACAGCCATGGTTCGCTCACTTGATGGAGATGTCTCTATCTCCCCCAGTGAAACTCCCCTGCCCGTACAACATGCTGTCACAAGACAAGGGCAGGACTCTGCATCCATGCCCCCAGAACATGAACTTAGCAGCCTGGCTCCTGAGATCATAGAATTTGGACATCTACAGCTCCCGCAGAGATGCATGGACATCCTCAGGGAAGCCAGAAAACCTAACACTCGCCACTGCTATTCTAGCAAGTGGAAGAGATTTGTCATCTGGTGCAGAGGAAAGAGCATCAACCCGATTGACTGCTCTCCCACACATATTGTTCTATACCTGACCCATTTATTGGATTCAGGTCTAGTGTTCAATTCCATTAAAGTCCACCTAGCGGCACTTTCTGCATACACCACTTCCCAACTCAAAGTGTCGTGGTGGAAGATCCCTGTTATAAAGGCCTTCATGGAGGGAGTAAAGAGAATACACGCCCGATAGCTGACCCAGCTCCCGGATGGGACCTTAACGTGGTACTTACCCGACTCATGGGCTCACCATTTGAACCCATGCACAAAGCATCCCTTAAAGACCTCACTCTTAAGACTGCTTTTCTAATAGCTATCACCTCCATCAGGAGAGTAAGTGAACTACAGGCTCTTTCTGTTCTAGACCCCTTCGTTACAGTTCACAGAGATAAGGTGGTTCTACGCACGCACCCAAGGTTTGCACCGAAATTCATCTCGAAATTCCACGTAAACCAGTCTATAGAACTACCAACGTTCTTTCAAAATCCTTCCAACTTGGGAGAAAAAAGTCTGCACACACTAGATGTGCGCAGTGCGGTCATGTTCTACATGGAAAGAACCAGACCACTGAGGAAGACTAATCAGTTCTTCGTCTCGGTGGCAGCAGGAAGAGAAGTGGATGCAGTTTCAAAGTCCACTATTTCTAGATGGATTGTTCAATGCATCACTCTCTGCTATACTCTTGCTAAGAGAGAACTGCCCTTTAAGCCAAGAGCACACTCTACTCGAGGCACGGGGGCGTCCATAGCATTCATTGCAAATGTTCCCCTTGAGTCCATCTGCAAAGCGGCTACCTGGAGTTCTGTGCACACCTTTACAAAACACTGTCTAGATGCACATTCGAGATCTGACTCCCAGGTGGGACAGGCAGTATTAAGACATCTTTTCTCTACTGTTCCTTCTCATAACCCACCGCCAACTCCGGGTACTGCTCGCTAGTGTATGCACAGCATGTGATTCTAAGCAGATTAACAAACATCAGAAGACAATGCATTACTTACCGTAAAAGCATTTCTGATGGTTGTATCTGCTTAGATTCACATGCGCCCACCCTTCCTCCCCGCTCGGATGGAAGGAACATAGACTTCCTTTTATATCTCTCTTTTCTGTACTCACTCACGTCTAGAAGGCTCCCTCAGGGCAGAAAAATACAAACAGAGGGACCTCAAGGCGTGAGGGATTGTGGGTACAACGCATGTCACTATAGGGATAGTGTTTCAGACACGCCTTGTCGACGTCCCCTTTTCGACTACGAAAAACAAAATGCAATACTCCGCAGTGACCACTGGATGTCGGACCTATGCACAGCATGTGAATCTAAGCAGATACAACGATCAGAAATGCTTTTACGGTAAGTAATGCATTGTCATATATATATAACACGACACAGTGTATTTATCTGTGCGTTTGACTAAATTCATCAAATTCTTTTCAAAAACCTCGACTGTGAGTATGTCCGCTCCCTGGATTTTTAGAGGTGCACTGACTGCCCTTCCAAAATGTCAGTGACCGACGCGCACCACGTTTGGTGTCTGGATACGAATCACAGCACAGAGGGATGTGCGTTGTGCTCCAAGATGCACCTGAAGTCCATACGCAAACGGGTCACCACACTTGCCTTGGGCCTACCGGCTCCGAAATCGCCGGCACCATTGATTGTCTGGTATTCCGAGGCGCCCACTCCCGAAAAGGAGAAAAAAAAGCATTGACGGATGGGCAAAAAGCGGTCACACTGAGTAGCCATTCTTCCTAGTCTTCTTCACATAAGAAGCAATGCCACCATCGTCGACACAAGTCGAGCTCGTCATCAGAAAAAAGTAAGCCCTCCGTTGGCCGACCACTCAGGAGGAGTGGGAAGATTTCAAAAACCAAATGCTGGCTAGGTTTAAGGCGTAGGCTGCTGCAGGTACCCCCCGCCTACCTCTTCCCTGAACAGCAGGCCTTGGTGGTGAAAGGGGCGATCGGCACTCCCAACCCCACGCTTGCCAAATAGTAGACGCCATTGGTGCCGGAGACGCCTTCGTGCTCCACGCTGACACAGGCGCAAAAGTCATCGATGGCCGGCCCCTTTAGAGATTGTTGACAGGCTGACACCCCGATACAACAGTAGTGTCCAAGCCCTGTCCGGCATAGACAGCCATTCTGTCGACATCAAGAGAGAAGCCTTTGGCGCCGACTATCGCGATCGATCCTTTGCGCCTCTCTCCAGGTCCCGATTCTCCAAGGAATGGTGTCGGCTTTCGGCGTCGACCAAGGTGATGACCAAGGGGACACAGACCTCATATATGCTATGCGGACGATACCCAGCTCATTTTCAGGCTACCCTCGGCCTCCTCTTCTCCTGCCCTCATTTCTGACTGTCTGTCTGCTATCCAGGAATGGTGTGCTGCCAACGACCTCCGCCTTAATGCTAGTAAGACTGAGATTCTACTCATCGGCACACCCACTCCCTCCTTCCCTGCAGCTCTCTGGCCAGCCTCTCTTGGGCCTCTTCCTGCTCCTACCTGCAAGGCAAAAAACCTCAGGGTCATCTTTGACTCCACACTCTCCTTCTCTCCTCATATATCTGACGTCTCTAAGAAGTCACACTACCAGCTTCACCTCCTTAGAGGTATTCTTCCCTTCCTCTCCTTCCCCCAGAAGCTCACTGTCTCCCGAGCCCTGGTTCTCTCGAAGCTGGACTACTGTAACAGTCTCTATCTTAATCTGCCTGCCTCCACTCTCCGCCCTCTGCAACTCATCCAGAACAGAACTGCGAGACTTGTCCTTGGCCTCAAGCCCAGGGACCGTATCTCTACAGGACTGAAATCTCTACACTGGCTCCCAGTGGCTGCGAGGATTAAGTTCAAAACCCTTTGCATTGTCCACAAGGCCTTCTGGGGCCTGGGGCCTAAATCTCTTCCTAAATATCTTCCTTCCCGAGCCCTTCGCTCATCCGTCCCCAACTCCCTCAGGGTCCGCCGCTTCTCGAGTTGGGGGTAGATCTCTCTCCGCGGCAGGAGCCTCCCTCTGGAACAGCCTTCCTGCCTCCCTGAAACTTGAGGAGAACCATCTCCGGTTCCGGAACCACCTCAAAACCTTCCTCTTTGCTTTTGCTTTCTCTCTCCCTCTCCCCTGCTAAATTCTTCACTAAATTCTGCACTGAATCTGAAACTTGGCCACTCTCACCGACCTCGGTCCTGGGCCCAGCCACACTCCACTTGCACTGCCTCCCTGGCAACCCCTGCACCGCGGGACTGTCTCTGTATCCCTACAGCCCCCCCTTCCCAGCACTTGTCTGCACTTACCTTGCACTTGCCACCAGCTGGCCCTATTTATTTATTTATCTATTTATTTCTATTCTACTTACCTTGTACTGCACTTTTCCCTTCCCCCTACAACTTTTCCCTTCCCCCTACCCCTGCACTTGCGCGGTCTGAATGACACCTGGCCTAGTAGGATCGTTGTCTGTCCTCCCCCTGTTCCCCCCCTCCCTGCCTCGTCGCGCCTTGAAACACTTGTGTATAGGCGCGTTACAAATACCATACCATATCATATCATATCATATCATATTATACAGGGTCCGCAGGTGTCGACTTTTTTTGACAAACAGGCGGACCTGTTAGCTCTTGCCCAAGGATTACACGATGCCAGCGGCCTGGACGCATCTCCAGATGTGGAACTTTGGCAGGGTCATCTATACGCTACACCCATGCTAAGTATAAGGCCCGAGTGAAAAGGGTAGTAGATACCCTAGGTTTGAAGCCCACTTCAGTGCCTGTTCAGGGCTATGAATTGACTGACACATTAAATGAAGGTCCTGTAACAAAACACAACATGCCACTTAACCCTACAGTTAGACCCCCTAGCCTCCTTGCGGCAACACCCTTGCTCCATTCCTCCGGTCAACTCTACTTTTATGGGGGAAGTAAAGGCCGGCAAAAGGAGAGCCATCATTTCTGGCTTTTCACCCTTCTCCAGAAGGGCTTGTTGTGCAGGCAGCCACAATCTGCACCAGGCCTACGGTCTCCACTTCTGATCTGCCTCCGGACAGTAAATGTAAAAGGTTGGACGCAATGGCCAAGAAGGTCCTTACTTCTGGCAGTATGGCGCTTAAAAACACCAATGTAACTTGTGGATTCGCAAACTACTCCTTTGGCTTAAGGAAAGCTGTGGAGCAGACAGTGCAATACATTCCCAAAGGTGAATTGCGTGATGTGTTTACACAGCACTTGGAAGATGAGGAGGTAGCCAGGCAGTTGTTGCAAACGGGCCTGGACGTGGCTTGCTGCATTGGCTGTTCGATGGGGTCAGCGGTAATTTTGAGGAGACAAGCTTTTCTCAAAACCTCTGGCTTCTCTCCGAACATCCAGAATAGGCTACTGGACATGCCTTTCGATGGAGAATTCCTTTTTGGCCAGAAGGCTGTTGACTGTTTGGAAAAATTTAAATTAGCTGCAAAATCGCTGAGCCTAACTGTGCAGCTGGCCAACCCTGCCTTCAGCTTTGACTCTAAAGGCAGAGGCTTCACAAGCTAGTTGCAGCTACCGCAGGCCAGACAGGGGCAGAAGCGTTTTTCGCACCCTTCGGAAGGCGCAGAGGGGCTTCTAGAGGCCATTAAACGGCGGCGTGGGCAGCTGCGCCCTCCAAACCGCTTTGATTTCCCCTCCCACAACTTACCGGTTGAAGGACGGTTGGCAGAGCATTGGCCACAGTGGCAGGAGGTCACCTAGGCCCTGCAGCTTGTTCAGTGGGGTTATTGCCTGCCAGGTTTAAGAAAACCACCGAACAGGCCCCCACCACCTCCAATCCAACCGGGACAGGAGCTCCAGGAAGAACTGCAAGCTCTATTGTTGAAGTGTGCCGTGGAAGAGTTACCGCTCGAACAGAGGATCGGCTGGTATTCCTGTAATTTCCTTGTGCCCAAGAAGGGAGTAGTGCTTTGTTCCATTTTGGTCCTCAGGGCTTTGAACAAGTTCCTGAGGAAAGACCAGATCAGGATGGTGATGTTGAGACATTCTTCCACTTCTCGCATTTCAGGAATGGCTGGTGTCAATAGATCTACAGGACGCTTCTTTCCATATGCCGATGCATCAAAAGCACAGGAAGTTCCTGAGGTTCCTCATTGGTGCCATACCGCAGCGCTCGAGCATCTGGAGGCGCTGGCGGCTGGTGTAGATATTCTACGACGTTCCTCTTGGAAGCACTAGCAACAGTCTAGTCGTTAATCCAACATGGCTGCCCACTGTTTTTCACGGTTCCAGACCTGCAGCTCCTTGCATTGCAAACCTTCGGCTCTCCGGGTAAGATGCTAGCTTCTGCTTCCCTCTCGCTTCCTCCTGCTTTCACTTGCCTTTCCTCTGGCTTCCATGCGGTCTACTTTCCTCACTTCTGGATATTCCACTTACCCGTTACCTACTTCCAAATCACTCTGACGCTCTACAGTCATACTACGGGCTACCACAAAGAAGCTGCATTATTTACTCACGTTGACGAGAGCAATCTTCGTAGACAAGACACATCTCAGTCTCCAGATTTTTTTTCTGCCTGAAGGCTTTTTCCCCTTTTGAGCTGTCCCCCAGGGTATCACCGTTTTTGATTTGTTTATTGAATCGAGCGTGGTGCCTCCAACGGGGATCGACCTTATCTCCACTCCAGCAGAAGGAATGTAAAGGAGAAAAAGAAAAGAACGAAAGACACCTCATTGGACTCAGTTCGGGCGGTCTGTGGACGGAGTCGTCAATCCCACATTACAGAACACTGCAAAAGACTTCATTGACTCTCCATTGAGCAACGACTGACTTTTAAGGGTCTAGTCATAGTCTTTAAATGTCTACTAGGCAGTGCTCCAGAATATCTAAAAGCAAAATAAAAAATGGTAACACCTAAACGTAGCTTACGTTCAAATAATCCGATGCTGTTCACCCAACCACGCGCGATCACAAAAAAACTAGGCGGAGCAAGTTTTGCAGTCTGGGGACCAAGAAATTGGAATGTGATCCCAATCCATCTGAAACAATGTGCAACGCTGCAACAGTTCAGGAAACGGCTGAAGACGTTTCTGTTTGAAGGCTAATAACTGACGACTGTTCCCCCAAAAAAACCTGCCTATGTCACTGTTTGTCATTTGATTAAGAATTACCTCTGAATCCCCTACCTGCTTTTATGTTTTGTTTTTTGTTGTTTTTTGTCCATGTGAGCGCCCTGAGACCTTTGGGTGAGAGTTGCGCTATACAAGAAAATATTTAGTTAGTTTTGTTTTCCATGGAAAATCTTTCAATGAAAAGACTGTAACCCTTCGCCAAGGATCTTTGGATGTACAGTCGTATGTTACTACATTCCAACGTAAGGCCATTGAAGTGGGTTGGCCTGAATCTGCCTTACAACGAGGAGATAAAGAACAAGCTATCTAGGGTGGCTCGACCTGCCTCTTTCGGGATCTAGTTACCCTCTCCTTACAAATGGAGTTTCAGATGGCAGAAAGGAAGATGGAACGATGGAAGACGAGAACTACTCCTAGTTTACAAACCCCACGTTCCACACCACCTGAAGTCAGCCCTTCTGAAGAACCTATGCAAATTCGGTAAGGGGCCCTTTGTCTCGATCAGAATGCAAGAGATGAGAGATTTGGGTCTTTTCATGTATTGTGGCTCTCAGACCCACCTTCTTCACAGATATGATGGCTGTTTCCTAAGGATATTTGGAAGATTGTTCCAAATCTTAGGCCCCCATGCATTAAAACTGCAATCCCCATATGATTTGTCTGAACCGTGGTTGTTGTAACAAATCTTTGTCGTTTGAATGAAGAATGCATCTAAAAGGCATTTTCTTAAGGCGGTCCTGTAAATACCGGGGGGCAGTGTGGGCAAGGCACTTCTAGACTAGGCAGGAGGCCTTAAAACAGATCCTTTGAGCCACAAGGAGTCAATGCATCTTCCTCCATGTCACATGATCTAAGCGCCCTAGCCCACAAACAGCCTTTACAGTGCCATTTTGTAGGGTTTGCAGTTTCTTGATATTAGTGGCTGTAGTACCATCTTCATGGATTACACTTGGGCTACAGAAAGAAATATTGCCAGAGTGGATAAGATGGAACTGGTGCCCTTTGAGGGTGTGGATGGTTTACCCTTTATATCTGGCCCAATATTACAGCACATCCACCCCTTACAAATGGATATGTTCAACCACCAGGAGATGCTTACTTTTGATTTGATACGTACCACGCATTTTCCCATCATTTAGAGTATACAATGGTTGCGAATACATAATCCCCTGATTAATTGGTCCGCAAACACTGTACTATTCCAGTCAGAATAATTCCTTTTCATCTGCAAGCAAGAAAACAAACCACTAGACAAGAAGACTCTTGAGATGAGGTTGTCTCTGGATCTGCCTACACCAGTGAGCCTTTGTGTTCCAGACAAGTAGATTGTTTTCCTTGTTTCTTCCCAAGAAGGAAGCCCTTAATGAATATCTCGCAGACAATCTTCAAAATGGTCTCATAAGGGCGTCCCGATCTGCAGCTGGGGCATCACTATTCTTCATCCAAAAGAAAGGAGCCAAAGAACTAAGACCATGTATCTATTACTGAGGGCTGAATGCCATCACTGTCAAAGACCGGTATCCCATGCCACTTATCAAGGATATCCTTTAGGCGGTTCAAGGTGTGACCATCTTCAGCAAGTTGGACTTGCGAGGTGCCTATCATCTGCTAGGAATCCGAGAGGGAGATGAATGGAAGACCGCCTTGAGAACAACTTTGGGACACTTTGAATATCAAGTGATGCCATTTGACCTGGTGAATGCTCATGCAATGTTCCAGCATTTTACGGATAAGGTTTTTGCTAACATACTCTTCCTCACGGTTATCGTCTACTTGGACGATATTTTGGTTTTCTCTTTCTCCACCTCAGCACATGTTCAACAGGTCACCGAAGTCCTTCACCGCCTACGACTAACCAAATTACTCACCAAACCAGAGAAATGCATCTTTGAGACATCGTCCGTTCCCTATTTGGGATCTATCCTTTCTAAAGAGTCTCCAGATGGATCCCCAAAAGATTCGAGCCATCATGCAATGGCCCACGCCTCAAACAGTTAAGGAGATGCAACGCTTCCTTGGATTGGCAAATTTCTATCGAAAATCCATAAGAAACTTCTCCGACATTGTCTTAGCTATAACGGCCTTGCTGAATTAGGATGCTTGCTTTAATGGAACGATCACGCAGACCTAGACTTCCCAAACTTAAAGTCCCACTTCTGTTCTTCTCCCGTCCTTCTTCAACCAAAACATTCCATTCATAGTGGAGATGGATGCTTCGGCTGGTTCCATTGGAGCGGTACTTTTACAAACTGGTACCGACATGGAGGAGCATCCAGTAGCTTACTACTCCCGCACGCTTACTACCAGCGAAAAAATGACTTGGTTTTGAAGGAAATCCTGGCCATCAGGCAGGCCCGTCTGGAGTGGCGACATCTCCTGCAAGGAGCAACTCACCCATTTGAGGTCTGGACAGATCACTGCAACCTAAGAGTACTTGAACTGTCAGAACACCAGACACACGAGATGGGCATATTATTTTTCTTAATTTGACTTTTACATCACTTAGGGCAATAAGAATATTTTAGCAGACAGTCTCTCTAGGAGTATAGGGAATGCACTGGAAAGTTCCAACACTCAGGAAACTCAACTGCCTGGCAAGAAGTTTGTTTTCTAGGTTAACACCTTTCTGAAGGATATTAAAGATGCCTCCAGAGACAAAATACTTTAAAAGTATTTGGATCCACTGTATATTTTGAAGAAGAAACAGTCTTTTTTTTCCTAGACAACAGACTGTATGTGCCCACCACAAAACTGCAGAAGATGGTTATGACCTGGTGCCATAATCTCAAGACAGCGGGTCACACAGTGGAGTGGTTGCTACACTTGAACAAGTTTCCCTTTCATTTTGGTGACCTTCCCTCAGAAAGGATGTACAGAACTACTTCCTTTCTTCCCCAGTTTGTGCCCAAAGTAAGTATTCTACAGCTCGGCCCATGGGCCTTCTCCAACAAGAACCCCCTCCAAAAGGACCATGGCAACAGGTCTCTAAAGACTACCCCCTTCCAGGGATTACACAGCCATTATGGTCACAGTAGATTCTTTTTCCAAGATGGCTCATTTCTCTTCCTTGCCAGGAACTCCCACTGCACTACATACGGCTTTGGCATTTCTCTGCAACATCTTCAGGTAACATGGTTTACCACAAACTTTGACATCAGATCGAGGACCTCAATTCACGTAAGTATTTTGGTCTACCCTGTGCAACCTCATGGGAGTCCGTAGAGCTTTGTCCTCCGTTAATCATCCCCAGAGCAACGGACAAACAGAAAGATTGAACTAAACCCTCGAATAATACCCAAGATGCTTCACCAATAAGGAACAGGACAATTGGTACGGTATATTATCCATGGCAGAATTCATGTACAAGAACGCAATCCATACTGCCATCCAAATAAGTCCTTTCTTTTGCACTTTAGAAGGTGGAAATGCTCAAGTCCCTTCTGTGGACACCTTGCTATAAGGACTCAATCAGGCCCATAAAGATGCTTTAGTCAATCTCGAACAAAGCAAGAGGACTATGCAGACAGGGGACGAAGAAAATGCCCTGACTGGGAAAGAGGAACTAAGCTATGGCCGTCTACTACATATTTACCTAGATGGGTGTGACCTTCCAAACTGTCTCCGCAGTATATCGGGCCCTTCAAGGTTCTCTCAAAAGTCAGTACTGTAGCATTTAGACTTCAACTGCCCAAAGGCCTTAGCAGATTACATCCTGTGTTCCATTCTGCTTTACTAAAATCCCATCGTCCAGACCAATACCAACAAAAGAAGGGACTGAAACTGAAAGTAAAACAACCAGATCCTGAAGAGTATGACGTTTCCAGTATCATAGACTCCAGATATTTCCAGGGAACGCTCCAGTATCTTGTCCATTGGAAAGGATAAACCAAAGCAGAAAGGACTTGGGAACCAGATCGCAACATTCATGCCCCTTTTTTGTTGCCATTGCAGACATCCTTGGAAACCCGGTAACCCTAGACTTAGAAGGGGGCATACTGTCATACCGCAGCACTGGCGCATCTGGAGGCGATGGCGGCTGGGGTAGATGTTCCAAGCCTTTCTGCTTGGAAGCGCTAGCAACAGTCTAGTCATTAATCCAACATGGCCGGCAACTGTTTTTCATGGCTCCAGACCATCAGTGCCTCGCGTTTTATCCCTTCCTCTCTCCAGGGGTAAGACGCTAGTTTCTGCTGCCCTCTCGCTTCCTCCCACTTTCGCTTGCCTTTCCTATGGCTTTCATGCTGTCTACCCGTTTCTGGATATTCCACTTACGTGCTACCTACTTCCAAATCACTCTGTGACACTCTACTGTCTTACTACAGGCTACCAAGAAGAAGCTACATTATTTACTTAGGTTGACATCAGCAATCTTCGTAGCCAGGCACATCTCAGTCTCTGGGTTTTTTTCTGCCTGAAGGCTTTTTCCCTCGTTTGGGTTGTGCCCCAGGGTTGTCACATCATAGATTTGTTTATTGAATAGAGTGCGGTGGCCTCCAACAGAGACAGACCTTATCTCCACTCCAGCAGAAGGACTGCAAAGGAGAAAAAGGAAAGGATGACGAAAGACACCTCATTGGACTTAGCAGGTGAGGACATTAAGGAGTCCAAGGTCAAACTTGAGAATAGGGGACAAGCACTATCAGTTCAAGGTGCTTCCCTTTGGGTTGACCTCTGCTCCAAGGATCTTCACCAAGCTTATGGCGGTAGTCACGGCTCACCTCAGAAGATCTGGGCTCCATGTATTCCCGTACCTGGACGACTGGCTGATCTGAGGGAAGTCGGCCGGACAGGTCTTGTCTCATCTAGAGGACACCTGCCTTCTACTGCACAAGCTGGGCTTCTCGCTGAACTTCAAGAAGTCCCATGTGATGCCAGTCCAGGGGCTCGAATTCATCGGGCCAGTCCTAAACATCCAGGTGGGGGAAGGCCTTCCCTCCCGAGGAGAGAATCGACAGCATTGCACAGATGGTGGATTTGTTGCAGAACCATTCCACCTTACCAGCGGCTTCCTTCCTCAGCCTCTTAGGCCTCATGCCCTCCTGTATTTTTCTAGTGCCAGAGGCCAGGCTATGAATCAGATCCCTTCAGTGGCTCATGAGAAGTCAGTGGTCACAGTACCTCAGAGCCCTCTCAGATTCCCTAAAGGTGTCCAGGTCAGTGGTCGACGACCTCAGTTGGTGGACCGACATCAACAATCTCATGGCGGGGGAACCCTTCTGGCCTCGTTGATTTTAGGCCCAAGTGGTCATGGATGTGTCTCTGAAGGGTTGGGGTGCTCACTGCAGGACTTGCAGGTGAACAGCCTTTGGTCCGCAATGGAAGCTGGCTGGCACACCAACAGGCTGGAGTTGCAAGCCATCAGGTTACCACGGAGGGCTTTTGCCAAGTCTCTCAAGCGGAAGCATGTCCTGATACTGACGGACAACACAGTGGCTATGCACCAGCTGAATAAGCAGCGTTGTGTGCCCTCCCTCAACCCTCTGCAGAGAGGCGATGCCTTTATGGTTCTGGTTGCTGGAGAATTTAATCTTTTTATTTTTTTGTGTATGGTTTACATATGAAACCTTTACAATCGGAGTACATAAAATTCATCAATCAGCAAAAATATGATACATCAATAACATGAATAAAATCAACATCTCTTTCAGCAGATTTAGAAGAAAAAAGAAAAAAAAAACTCAACACACTGCCTCGAAACTCAAATTCAAAACATGTGCCTTCTAAAGGTTATCTAAAATGGATTTTCGTAAAAAAACTGGAACCAAAACCAACATGGCAAATAGAGGAGAATAGTGCAAAGACGATAAGTGAAGATCAGTAGAAAGGGAGCTAGAGTGGAAGAAGAAATAATAATTAGATCTCAGTCTCTGCAGTTCATCTGGCGGGGACAGAAAACAGCTTTGCAGATGCTATGAGCAGGCAGAGCATGATCTCACATGAGTGGGAAGTGTGCCAGGAAGAGGTCTTTCTCTGGGCTACCCCAGCAGTGGATCTGTTTGCCATAGAGTCCAACAGTAAGTGTAGACAGTTTTGCTCGAGGAATTCCCAGCAAACGGCAGACTGGGGGATGTTTTTTTGGTGGATTGGACCTTCCCTCCCCGCTACGCCTTCCCTCCGATTTCCGTCATCCCATGGGTTCTCAGGAGGTTGAAGATGTTTTGAGCAAGCATGATCTTGATAGCCCCAGACTGGGCGAGGAGAACTTGGATCTGATCTGTCCACCTCGCTGGTAGCCTCGGCGCCCAGATTTCCTGACCCAGTCGGAAGATCTGGTACTTCAACCAAACCTAGAGTCCCTCAACCTACTGTAGGGGGGAGTCATGGTGTCACAAGTATGACACTGACACTGACACAAAAGATGCAATTTGAAAAACCTTTAATAAAGTTTCTGGGTTTGGAAAAACTCCTACTCTAGGATGGGAGTAGTTCCGACCATCAAATGATAAACATAACAGTCCTAGTAACATCTGTCAAATCAAAATGGCCTATGCTAAAAAAAAACGAATGCCTGTTCTTGTAAAGGAGATACGTATGTAAAGGAAAATAAGTGTTCAAATATAAAGAATAAATATGGTTGAATCAGCTCTTGTCCCCACGTCAGACAGCGGGGAGTAATGCGGTCCCCGTAGGCAGGATGACGCACTCCGGCTCGGGGTTTTAACACAAACAGTTCAAAACGTGGATCAAGGCCCACCTGGCCTTCCACGTTGAAGACTCTTTCTAGCCTTTCAAACAACATTCAACAAAAAGTTCACGCCGGTCCCCCTCTGTCGGGCTCAGACCTTTCCAGTGCGATGTATAAGAGTTCTTGGGGGCCCGTCTGACAGAGGAAGCCCCCCACCTCCAGTAGTCAGGAGTGCTAGCAGAGGCTTCGGGCAAGCACACCTGGAGCCGTTCTCGCATTCCACTCCAAAAGGATGTCCTGCAGGTGGCGAGAAAGGTTTGGGAGAAGCCCACGGAAAAACGCCGAGATGAACAAAAAGTTGGACAGCAGGTTCAGGCTGATGGACATGGTCTGTGTCATCCCTTGATACCATGCCTGTCTCACACAGGGCAGGACTGACTTCAAACTTTGTGCTTTCACCGGCTTCCTGGACTGCGGTTTTCTGAGGTCTGACGGGATGCCCAGCGACAACAGGAGGATGCAGCAGAAAACATGCACATTCTTTTCCACCCCCCCCCCCCCCTGAGACGCCAAGAAGCAGGGACGTCCTGGTCGGGGAACACAGCTCCCCAGTCGGGGGGCCGGCTAGCTCTTTTCCAGGACAGCTGGAAAGATTTTTCAAGAGTCCCAGTGTCCTTTCTATATTCTCCACATACTTCAGTTTTTCTTTTCCTCTACCATCCTCTCCTCCTCTGTCAAATAGGGTGCCCGGCCCTTTTACGGGAGATGCTTTATCTTTTGGAGATGCAGGCGGTGGAACTGGTTCCTTGGTCAGACAGGGACTCTGATTTCTATTCCAGGATTTTTGGCTTGAGGGTAGTCATTTCTCAACCTGTCTTTACCGTTCGAACGCTTCAAGATGATTACTCCTGCACACATAGCAGACTCTCTGTATGCAGGTAACTGGATGTGTTCCCTTGTGTACGAGTAAAATATAAGTAAAATATCATATCATATATCATACCTCATGGATGCGTACCTTCATGTCCCCATTTACCAGATGCATCAGAAGGTTCTGCGGTTTGATTATGTTGTACCCTTTCGAGTACGAGGTGCTGCCCTTCAGCCTCAGTTGAATGCAGTGGCTGATCTCCTCCGCCTGGAGGGCCACCACTTAGACCCCTATCTGGATGACTGGCTGGTCAGGGCCAGCTCCTGCGAGGGGGTGGTGCACTCCTGCCAATGGCTAGCAGACATTCTGCATCGGCTGGGCTTTCCCCTCAACTGGCAGAAGTCGCAGCTTACTTCCACCCAGGATCTGGTGTTCCTTGAAGTGCGCTGGGACACTGTGGTTCAGATGGTGTTCCCCATGCCCGAGATGCTCCGCTCCCTCCGCAAGGTGGTAGGGCACTTTCTGGCCAACTCAACCACCTCGGCATGGTAGTTTCAGCACCTTTTGGGATTAAATGGCATCTTGCGTGCTCACGGTCCAGCACGCCCACCTCATGGTGAGGCGCCTCCCGCTCCACCTGGCAGCCAATTGGGACTAGGAGACTGGGTCTGTCAGACAGGATCCCAATTCTCTCAATCCTCATCCCGGAACTTCGCTGGTGGGTGATGGACCGCATTGTGGCAGTGGGAGCCCCCCCTGTCCCGACCAGAGCCCACCCTGGTGGCGACAAAGGATTCCTCGCTTTTGGGCTGTGGGCCTGCCCTGAAGGGCTACTCCATTCATGGTGTGTGGTCCAGGGCGGAGGGCCTCCTGCTTATCAATCTGCTCGAGCTCATGGCAGTGGGCCTAGCTCTCAAGGCTTTTCTGCCTCTAATCGGGGGCTCTGCGGTTCTGGTCAGGACCGACAACTGTACGACAATGTTTTACATGAACAAGCAGGGTGGCACATGCTCCCCCCTCCTGTGCATGGAGGAGGTGGCGATATGGGAATGGTCCCTTACGGGAAGGGATTCAGATTTCTAAAGTCCACCTCCCGGGGGACAGCAACGCAGAAGCGGATCAGATGAGCCACTAACTACGAGTGGGAGTTACACATCAACTCCTTGTTGCACCTGTTCCAGAGATGGGGGTTTCCAAATCTAGACTTGTTTGCATCTCTTCAGAATTCCACGTGCCCCTCTTTTGCCTTCTGGGGGTGCTGGGGTCCGGGGTCTCTGGGGGACGCGTTTCAGCTCTGCTGGAATGGCCACAGGTGTTAGCCGTTTCCTCCTCCAAGTTGCTACAGCGGACTCTCTGCAAATTCCGGACTACGGTGGGCTGAAGCCTCATCCTGATAGCCCTGGACCGGCCGTCAAGGGCGTGGTTCTCGAACCTTCAGCAGTGGCGCTCGCAGGGGCCTGTCCATTTCCAGTCACCAGCAGGGGCTTCCTGACGCAGCAGGCCGGGGCCGTGGAGCACCCAGACACGGCCAGGCTGGCCCTCACGGCCTGGTACCGGACAAGGTGAGGTTGCAAAATGCTCAGTTTTCAGAGGAGAACTGGCACATTGCACAGTAGGCAGGAGCCATCTACTCAATCCCAGTATAAGAGCAAGTGGACTGGATTTTGCCACTGGGCTCGCGACAAGGGGCTGGACCCCCTCACCTGCTCCCCGGACGATGTGCTGGTGTTTTCTGCTCATCTGGCTCGGTCTGGCATTCAATTGGATACCTGCTGTGCCTATTTGGCGGTCATTGGGGCTTACAAGAATTCGCCTGAGCATGTTTTTTCGCCGGCCAACCGGGTAGTTAAGGTTCACCTCAAGGGGTTGTCCAGGCTCTTTCCTCCGGTGCATAGGCCACATCCATTCTGGGGCCTCAATGGGGTTTTCGCGGCCTTGCAGCGCAAGCCCTCTGAGCTGATGGCCTTGGTGGACATCAGGCTGGTGACACTGATGAAAGTGCAATTGGTGGCGCTTACCTCCACGCACAGAGTCAGCGAGGTGCAGGCGTGGTCATCATGCAAGCCCTTCACCACGTTTCATAATCAGTCATCTTGCACACTCATCCAAACTTCTTGCCCAAGGTGGTCTCCATTCCATTTAAATCAGGAAATCTACTTGCTGGCGTTCTTTCCAAAACCTGCAGTGGGTGGCAGAAAGTACTCTGCGTTCTTTGTACCTCAAGAGGGTCTTCAAGTTTTACCTTTCTCAGACAAAATCCTTCAGGAAGTATGAGGCACTGTTCTCACCTTTTGGAGGCTCGTCTCCCAGCACCCAGGCTTCCAACGCTTCTATCGCCCGTTGGAAGGTCCAGGCTATTTAATAGGCATATACAGCCTTCGGCAAACCAGTTCCTGAGTGTATTAATGTCCACACAGTCAGAGCGAAGGCCACGGCTGTCGTGTTTCAGAGGCATGCTTCTTGGGATGTCATCAGCAAGGCGCCTTCTTGGCCCACTCCGTCGGCTTTCTGTAAGCACTACTCCCTGGATACCAGGTTCAGGACCGATGCAGAGTTTGGTCAGGTGGTTCTGAAGAACCTTTTTGCTTCTTTGTTGATATGAGGCAGGTTGTCACGGCTCCACCCTATGGTCTTGTTCGGTGGAATCACCCACAAGGATGGAGAAAAGGGGATGGGACATATAAGTAATTAAAGTTACTCACCCTATTCACTAGAGTACTCATAGTCACTAGTCCCCTTTCCTCCATACGCCCTCTTACCCCCACATTCCCCCTGCTTGTATGCAAAGGGCTAATATGTAAAAAGTGTAGCCAGGCGTCTAAGTATCCGATTTGTTCAAAGGGGACTGACGTGAGAACATTCTTGTACAACTACTTCAGATATGATATGGCATTTATAACGCGCCTATACACAAGTGTTTCAGGGATGATCTTGACAGGGGCAGCTGAACGATAAGACACTTCGGTAGCCAGGGCGAAATATTTATAAGGACCAGATCAGGCATTTCATTGACTTCATCTTGATTAATGCCTGACTCCGAGGTCGTTTTTACTATCAGACCCTTGGTCCTGGGCCTCAGTCGTGGGGACAAGAGGGAGGACGTCTGGCAGGCTCCTGTGGCAATAGTCGGGGAAAGGACTTCAGCAGCTACAGATCTTATTTGATTCAGTGTCCTTCACGGTTTCAGCACCTCGCAAACAGTACTGATGCAGAACGAATATCCCTGGTTGCACTTTTCTTGCTCCCTCGGTCCTGGACTCTGGTGAGGGGACTCTGGATCGGGATTTCCTTCTTCTGGAGTGTCCTTAGGAGGCTACATCTTGTACAAAAGGGAGGGGCACCTGGCTACACCATGATCCTCCCAGGTTCTGTACACTTCAAAAAAATAATTGATCAGGGCAAACCAGTACACACAAGGACCCTAAATGGTAATTTAATGAGGATTTTTAAATTGATAAAACATAACGTATTTTAGACCATTCCATGAGGTCCACAGATCGGTAGATACTAACACATACCCAACATTTAACATACACTGTACTTAAAGATAGTGGTACATAGTACATAAGAGTTTGATACAATCATTCGTCTATCCCAGAATTTTTGTACGGGAGAACAATTCATACAGGTTTTTACACCAAAACAATGAATGCCCGCTCTCTGTGACGGGCTTCTGTGCAGTTTAAAAGTCGACATAACTGTGTTTCATCCTAGTGCCCATTATGTGGACTACGAGTTAGTAGGCCTTCATCAGGACGGGAATTGATGTGTGGTCTCGGTTTGACTGCCCTAGAAAACAAATATAATGCGGATGAGTGTGGGTCTGTGTACGGGAAATTTCTCGAAAGTTTCCCGCAAATTGTAGTTTGTCTTGGGACTGGGTAGGCCCAACAGTCCAAGGGAGGAAGTCGTGTTTGGATCTTCCCTGTTGCTTAGAAGTTGAGGTTAGAACAGCAGCGGTGACGCAGACTCTGGTGGTCGCTGGATGTTGCTGGCAGTATCCTCTCTCATGCTGCTTCAGAATCTTCTGTTACAGTGGGCGACTCAATTTCAGCACCAAGACCTCGGAATTCATCTAGGAACACTGGCTGAGTCCACCAATCATGACCCATTCACCATTCAAACTGTGCAGGACAAAGTAAAGGGGAGTTTGTCACCTCCCCCATTTCCTGTCCAGCCAGTCACTCAAAAACCCTTTACTGGCTTTCCTTAGGAAGCCCGGCAAAGATAATGGTAACAGAGTATCCTCCCCCAACCAGTAAGGTACAAGAAGACATCAGAAAGGGCTTAGAAAAGTACAGCCACTGTTTTGGATAAATGGTGACCCTTGTGTCCCCTACTACAGCTTGGGAGACAACCTGCGACAAAAGTCCACAGAAAGTCGTGCAAAAAGGTACACTGCCACCATCCCGAACAGAGAGCTTGTTACAGCAACAAAAAAGTTACTTGAGCGTCAAGAAAAGGGATGCATTGGATCCCCTCAGCACTCCACGTAAGGTGGGTTTGCTGATCTCGCAAAAGAAAATACAGGTAGGATAAAAGGTATCCCCCTTCCTTGGTAACAGTGAGTTAACCAAGGGAAAATAAAGAAATACTAAAGTGTAAGCTCTAGGCACTCCCAGCAACACTACACAGAAAATGCTGCATGCTTGCTTTAGTAAAGTGTGGATGCCAGAAGAATTGGAGGAAAGCATGACTCCAAAATGAAATACCAAAAAGGGTTCCCAAAATCAGAGTAAAAGAATGTGAGAGTGTGGGAAAAGGATCCCACTCACTCAGGAGAACTAGTCAAAAATCCAGTGGTCCAGCAAGAAGTGCTGGGGGACTCGCAGGTGGAGAGCATTTCACAAACAAGGGTAAATCTACTGTAACACTTTCAAAACATATTTCCAGAAAAGCGCAGTGGACAAGGTTTGTATGTTATAAAAATACACGTAGCAAATATGCATTGAAATGCATCATAAACACTCAAATTAAATAGATCTAAAAATTAACAGGTTAAGATATGTTCGAACCGGGTCACTTTGCAACTTGTTGATACTGAACATAAGTCCCCATTGGGGGTTAGCACGCTGAATGCTATGCATTTTATCATGATTTGTGATGCATGAGAGAACATTTTTCTGGGCCAGTACCACCTTTTCAGCAGTTGTAAGGAGTAGCCGAGGAAATGCATGGCATTCCTGTTAAAAACCCCTTTCTTCTCAAAATGGGATTTACCAGATTTGCCCTTGATCTTTATCAATTAACTAGCAAAAAGTATCTGTACAGGCTCCGTAGACAGACATGATGACACTCATCAATTGTTGAAAATGGTTGCTGTCCCAATTCGCGTATCGCTTTATGCTTTGCACTCTGAAGTAAAGTTTTGGTCCTCGCGTTGAGATGCTTAAAATGAACTTTGTATGGTCCTCCTACGATCACATTGATGTTTTGCTGATTTCAGGCAACCATCTCATCTGTGAAGGGGCTGAAATCAGGGGAAAGGGGTGGCGTGTCCAAATGTCATGTAGCCAGTAATGTCTGGAGGGTCCTAACAGTTAACAATGCAAAATTTGGTGCAGATTGGTGGACCGGTGTGGAATTGTATAAGGAACAACCAGATTTTATACTTTAGATATAGAGAGATTCTTTGTTCTATAAAATGACTAGCAGAAGTACCCGTTCTCCCAACAGGTTCTATAGATAGATATGATAACATAGGTTGCTGTTCTGATTTGTTACCCGCTTGATGTGCTTTGCACCATGATGTAAACTGCACTGAGAATGGGCACGTGTGGCTGGCTGACATACCCCGGAGCAGACATTGGGGGGAGGCGAGTGTTAGTGTGCTGCTGCATACTGGGACCTTCTGTGCTCTCTCCCCACCTGTCGCCTCACCCTGGCCTGGTGCAGTTTGTTGCAGTGAATTGCAGTGCAGATATCTTGGAAACCGTGCATCCTAGGGCCTTCAGCTCAAATTCTGTTGCTTGTATCGAAACCGGTCCTTCTACGACCACATTTATGTTTCGCCGATTTCAGGCAACCGTCACTCCTTTGTTGCAAGAGTGCTGATTCCAGGGTTTGTGTGTTTTCCCATACACGTTCACCCAGGCCTAACGCTTGTGCATATTCAGGGAGCGTCTCTGAAGTCCCTGGACCCTTTTTACAAACAACAGCTTGCTACTTACTTAGATCTGAACAATCCACTGGAACTTTTCAGCCACTGTGCCTTACCTGCTTTGCCCTCCAATCTGACTTTGAAGAATTCATACCTAGGCAAGGATGGACTGCTAAAGCCTAAGTATTACAAGTCTTAAAGTGCTTACCTGTAATTTTAATAGTGTTCATCATTTTATTCCTTCAAATGAATATTCACAGTAATTCTAAAAAATGTTTTTTACTAACTTTTGAATTACATTCTGTGAGAAACCAGAAGGTGGCTCTCTAGCTAGTCCCAGGGGATCTGCCATCCAAGTGGCCAGGACACGGCCATCGTTATGACGGGTGACAGTTTCCCAATCCTCTCACGTAGGACATTAAAAACCACCCCCCCCCACTTTCCATCACAAACACTTTCGAACAACACAAAGGACAACAGACGAACACCAGATCCATTTACCTGACATGTCCCAATACAAGGGTCAGGCAAAGTTGGGCAATTGGTCAGAATCACACACATCTGACAGCCATTTCTGTTCCCCACAGGGATAAAAGGTGGAGCCCGAGAGCACAGTACGAACATGGCAGGCAGCACAACGAGACGGCTATTCTGGCGCGACAGTTCAAGAGAAGGAGAAAGTGGGTAGGAATCAAGAGGGTGGCTAGGAGAGAAGTGACCTTGCCCTTTTCGTCCCAGACCCGCTGAACCTTCAAGGAGGAAAACCTAAGACTGTGAACAATAGCACAAGTATCTTGCAGCTGATGTCAACGGTTCACAGGGCAAGCCTACGCCGATGAGCAGAAGCAAGGGAAGCTCCCGCGACCGTGGTACCGGCCTTGACTCCAATGAAGAGGAAAGGCAAGTGGTTCATGACAACCGTTGAGTCGAGGGGAGAACCGATCAGAACCAGGCTGTGATGAGTGAGAATCTCAAAGTGGCAAGTTTGAACCAAGTTCGATGAACTATGAATGAACCATAAAAAAGTGTTAAAGCGGAGACCAGCTGCAGAGGGAAACCAGCACCCCGTGAGTGCTAACTCCAAAGACTCTGGTCGATCTCCATCCCAGCAAGACTACAGATGCCAGAAGGCCATAAGAGAGCCACCAAAATAGGTCAAAGTGGTCATACTGATGGTCAAGCAAAATCCATGTAGAATCATAAGACTTTGATCTACAAACTGTGTGAAAGAAGGGGAAGTGAATCCCACACCGAGAGGCAACCAGGGAAGCAAATCCCAAGAGGGGCAAAGTCTAAAATCCCAAGAAACAGTGTGTTGACATGAGTGAACCTAGCCGAGGGATGTCCATTGGAACTATTTAAAAAGACATTAAGACTTATGAAGAAGAAATAGCCACAGTGAACCCACCGAGGTAGGCTAATATTTGGAAGGGGTCAGCGCCCAGAAGAGGGGGACCCATGGGTGAACCATTATCACCCTAAAGAACTTTCATTTGTTGAACGAACTTTTGTTTTATTAATTTGAATAAATCGGTTCCTCGACGGCAAGAGACTTTCAAGTGAAACGATACTTGGCCATCGACGGCCCTGATAGCTGAAAACTGAACTGTCATCTCGTGCTAGCAAAGCTCGAGAGTGTGCTGTGCTCCATGATCCCAACTTACCCCGTGCTCAAAACGTGGGACGGGAGACCCAGGCTACCGCATCCTGATGTATTATTTGAGAACACTTCTTTCTTTTCTTGAGAACTATCCCACACCCCTTTTGTATTAGTTGTATAGCCCCTCGTATTTGACACAACGGCACTAGGACTGCCTTTTTTTTCATTTGATGGTCGAAGCTTGCACCCATCTTACATTTAGTTTTAGATTAGGCGTTTTTCCAACCTGCATATAGCATTCATTGTTCAATAAACACCCTTGGATTGCGATCACTTGTGTCGGTCTTACTTGTCGCCACCATGAGTTCCTTACAACTCATTGATCTATTAAGTCTTTACACTGGGGTTTACTCGCCTGAATTATTGCATTGGTTTTCTATTGTGTTTATTAGCTTTGAAATAGTACTTACTTATCTGAAGATTTTTCTTTGCCTTGTGTATATATAAAATAATTATTTTGCTGTAACTGGAACTTTGGGCCCATGTATATTCTAAGTTATTTGTGCTAACCTACAGCCCACATCTCCCTCCTAAAATCAGCCTGTCTGCTCTGTCATAGCTACCATTACCTTGAGTGGTACAGGCCTGTAGTAGAAGTTGGAGCTCTGAATACCAAGGGGCCCGTTTTATAAAGTCCTACCACAGGGGGACTTTAGAAAAACTTCTTCCTAACATGTAATCCTTTTGATTGTGTTTCCATTTCATCCAAAGGCACGTGGCTTTCTTCCCACCTATATGCTCTGTCGATCTCTCTTTCAGCTTCCCTTGCGATTTAACGACAACTTGGTGCTGAGGCAGCTACGCTACACTGGCATGCTGGAGACGGTCCGAATACGGCAATCGGGATACAGCTGCAAGTACTCCTTCCAGGTGAGCTAACATTCATATTCTATTTCCTTTGAGCATGGTCTTCGAACTGTGGGGCCCGATGGATGTCCGGGGGAGGGGGTGAGGGGGGGGGCGCAAGGATCTTCCTAAAGGGAGTATGGTGAATACTATTAATAGGAAATCTAAGCAGACCTGCCATCTGGGTGGGCAGCAACACAATTATTTCCTCAAGGGGGACTTGGCATAAACAAGTTTGAGTACCACTGTCTTGGAGCCATCTTCACTATCTTCTAAGTCCAGTACCCCGTCATTAATTATTCTTTGAAGTCTGGATATTGCTGCATTTAGTATTCCTTTCAGATTGCATAAATCGCCTTCTCTTATTCCTTGCAGATCAAGTAACCTCTATGCGTATTGGTGCTTCCAGTTTAGATACCCTCCCGATTGTAGTTCAGAGAACCAGTAAAGGCCACACTGAACCAGACAAAGGCTGTGCCTCTTGACCTCATTTAGCTGCCCAGTGATGTTAGATGTCTTTATTTCTAAATACCGGTCTCATACTTCAGCCCCCATTTTCACCACCAGTGTCTCCAAAGACTCACCCAGGCTGACATTCTTCTGAACTTGGACTTATTGCCTTATGGATGAAAGCATCCTGCTATGAATGACACATAGTCATAGGAAAACTCTTATACTGTTCTGTGATTCCCAAAGCAGGTGAGGTTATAGACCTAAATGAACAGTGCCGTCTACTGCTAAGAGGAATATATCGGACCTGTTTATTATGAGGTGCCAATTTCCAAGAACTAAGCAAACAGGCAATATTAAAGTCTTTCTTGCATCAGTAGTAAACGGGGTCGAGCAGGCAAGAACAACTCTTAAGAGGAAAGCAGATTTGCAAAAAAAAGGAGGCAACACATTAACGCTTTGAATGAAGACATTTTCAAACCTATTACGAAAAGAGGCTTTGTATACCTTCAGAAGCAAGCAAGGTGTTGATGCTGGTAAGTAATTCACGTTCAGAAAGTCTCTAGGAGTGACCTATGGTTTTAGTCGTACTTGGTATGGTCAACCTTTAGATTTGGGTGTTCAGTTTGGCAAATTATACCCCTTAGTGCCTCATAAGAATCAGTGAGAAAAGAACAGGAATTGACTGAGCAGGATCCTCGTCCTGATGCTGGGTGTTCCTCTGTGGTAAGTATAGGATCCAATGTTAAAGACGGAGACCAAAGGTAAACACAGAGTTGGCTTTGTTACACTTACAGTTGGGTATCTTTGACATTTTCTCTCAGGACCTTGCATGGGGAGAGGCCAGCAGCAGTGGTTTCTATGTTGGGATTGTCCAGCAAATGGTGCATTTGAAGATCTTTTAGTTAGAAAGACTTATGTGGGCCACAGTGGGGGTGCTACGGAGAAACAGTAGTGCTGGAGCTTTCAGTTGGAAAAGCACTTTGTTGAATAAGAAACTTCAGTAAGAGGAAGAGCAGATGGTACCCCGCAAAGCAAGTTCCACTAGCAGATGGGCGCCTCAGAGTCCAGATGTTACTTTTTGATTTCTTTCGGAGATTAGCGTAGCTTTTTAATTTGGGTAGCCCGGGCCACCTGCCCTTTAAATATACTCATGAAGTAGGTGTTGGGCTACTGCCTGTTCATGTTGGGTGTGCACAGTGGGTGGGGGTCTAGCGCATTCTTTACTTCCTCTCAGCGGTAAAGGTGGGACAACAGCAGAAGAGTGTTGCACTTGTCATTCAGATCGTGCAAGTGTGGGAAGCATGGATGGGGAGAAGTGCATGTAAATCAATAAGTGCTGCCGGAGGCTGGTTCATAAGTGCAGAGAGACAAGGGGCTGTAGGGTTGCAGATACAGACCCTTAAGTGCTGGGGGAGCCCGGAGGCAGTGCAAGGGCAACTGGACATACAGGCGCCTGGGCCCAGAGTTTCAGTGGGAGCCCAGGTGACCAGTGTGCCGAGCAGTCAGGGACATCAGCAAGGTAGAGGAAGAGAGAAAGCGTAAGCGAAAAGGAAGATTTTGCGTTGCTCCCGGAACCGGAGGTGGTGCTGCTCAAGTTTGAAACAGGCAGGGAGTCCGAGAGGAAGAATAGGGTGCCGGAGAGGTGGTTAAGGGAGGAGGCAACAGGGCAGCCAAAGAAACAGCAGATGATGCCAGAGAGGTGGTGGAGGAAGGGGTCAAAAAGGTGGCCAATGAAGCAGTGGAGGGTGGCGGAGGAAGGAGGCGGCAGAGTAGCCAGAGAGGGGTAAGGAGGGATAGCAGGAGAAGAAAGGAAGTTGATAAGTTGCGAGAAGAGTCTATCAAAAAGGAGGAGATTGGCCTGAGGGCCCTGGACCAAGATGGTACCATTTGAGTAGACATTAAGGATGGTCTTAGAGGAGTGAAAGGGGGCCAGGAGGGCCTCCCACTGGGTGCTACATTAATGGGAGATGAGTAAAAAGGAGAGAGAACAGAGACCATATGGTGACATTTCTTAAATTGACAGTTCAAGACAACTTTCTCAGATAAATGTCTTGTTTTAACCGAGGGGTTTGTCCCAGAAATCTGAAGTATAATTCTCCTAATTGTTTCAAGGGATCTGGAAACATCAGTAAAACACTATTAATAGTCAGTTTCTCATAGTTTGCAACTTTATCTCTTTTATAATGGGTAACATGTTCTCAAGTTAATAGTTCCTTCACCTTTCTCACAGTGTTGGTTGTTGAGTACCAGAAGTGGCCCCTTCCACCACAGGGCTAATGATGACTTCCACTGATGCACTTTCACATGAATATAGTCCCCAGGATCCAGTGAATGGCATAACTGTTCTGGTACTTTCATTGAACTGCTAGTGGACATTTGATAAGTGCATTGTGATATTAAATCATCATTGTATGTCAGATGCACATTCATTTGAGATGTAGTTAATGGTGGTGATGAGCGAAGACGCCTTGAATGGCCCATTAAGACTTCTTGTGGGCTTAGCCCAGTTCCCATATTGTTTGTACTGTGAATGTTAAAAAGTACTTATGAAAGGGCACCTGGACACTTAAGAGCTGTCTGTGCACATAACTTGGACAGTCTCTTCTTTTATCACCCTTTTATGTGTCATAGGGAAACAAAGGGCAGTGAATATGACAAGGAAAATGTGCACAAGATCACACAATGAGTCGATACGTTTCAAACAACATACATGCAGGAACCAAGAAACATGCACGCTAACACCCAGGAGGTGAAAGTAGAATGTGATACAAATATATGAAAAGGGATTTGGGATAAGCACCTAGAAGCTCCTTATGATTACAAAGAAAGTCTGCAAGCCTCTTGTCGAGAATCGCTGCTACAGGTACTGTTAGAAATAAGCCTGAATACAGGACAAACGATGACATGGTCTGTGAGCTATCACCTTTGATGGTATTATTAAAGGTAACTTAAAGGCAATACTCATTAGGACAAGAAACACAACCTGGAACGTCAGCGAAGTCCACAAATCATGCTAATCAAACAGGGATCCAGAAAGGCTATAACAGCAAAGGGAGAACAACTTAACGCATACGACCTCTGACAAGGGACAAGTACGATTAGAGTTTACAGGATAGTAATGAAAACACAGGCGTCCGCGCAGGAACTGGATACATCATCTCCACACCTAACAATCAATGGGAGGTGCCTAAAGGATCAAGTTTACACTGCAGAACAGAGCAAGGTCAAAGAATATAGAACTTATTATCTTGGCTGCCAAGAAAAAGGAAAACACTGGAAAGTTACCTGCAAAACAGAGGAAGCGTAAAAGGAATCCAAGAATCCAGTGATCCAGAAACGGGAAACAAGAAACTAAGATTAAAAAACTTGCAACAAAGGACCAGCCACAAACTGGAATAACGAAGCAAACTGAGGCTTTAAAAGCTGGCTAATGATCACATGCTTTCTAGCACCTGCCAGCCGAAGGTGTTCCTTATCATCCACCCAATGTTGTTCTGCTAGGGTGGAGATGAAGCAGTGGTCAGGGAGTTCTGGGAAGCATAGTCTTTTGAATCCAGAAGGGCAAAAACATGGACTGAAGTGCTTCTAATCAGGCCGTATAAAAGAAGAATCAGAGGCAGTGCTCTGGTGAGGAAGATGCTCATGAGTCAAAGACACTCATGAAGGACTTAATCGCTTGGGGTAGGCACTGGTGAGTCCTAGAGGAGGATGGCAGGCTAATGCAACATTTAGAAGACCATTACAGACAGTCTGGTAGCCTTTCTGCCAAGAGCACACAGGCAGAAGGGGTAGAAGCTGCAGGCAGGCTGACAAGTCTCATTATCTGTGGCAGCATACTCTGGAGGCTCTGGTGCTGAAGTCCAGCAGTTCAGGGAGTCCCCTTGTGAAGAAGGTAGTCTGTTTTTCCCCCCTGAAGGCAGACGACAGGCAGGCTGGAGGTTCTTCATAAGTAGATGCTTGAGGTTCAGGAGGGATCTCTGGAACCGAAGGATATGTAGTATGATATGACACTCTAGATGGGTATCCCTGCACTGAAATGAGCATGCCATAGGTGTCCTGAGGAGCTGAAGGCGGAAATGCAGCATGCACTGGAATTGAAGGCATGCATTTAGGCCATCTCAGTAGCTGAAGGAAAGCATGTAAAAGGCTCTGGGGCTGACCACTTGCATCATGTAGGCTCTTGAGTAAATAGCAGACTGTTAGGGAGTTTTACTAAAGTCCACCACAGGGATCCAACTCTTAGTATAGGCCTGAACTACCCAAAAGGTTTGGTAGCGATGGCTGAGCAGCCAGGCTTATTTTAGGAGAGAAGGGGTGTAGTAGAGGACAATGACATTTGAGCACACGGTCAAGAAGTCACTTGCCGTTTCATATAAATATTTATTAAACATACTAGGAAGTGTTAAATTCACTTTTCAATTCAGGTAAGTAAGAGAGACATTTATACATATATACAGTGAGGCTTTTGCAGTAGTAACTAAATTCAATGGTAAACCTTAAGTCGGAATGCAGGTAAGTGAAAGTTTCTTTAGTTTAGCAAAAGTATTCATCAATCAACAATCATTAACTGATAATACTGGTAAGTAAAATAACTTGTTACACATTCGTAGAATAGTTGGAAGCAATTCAAGATAAGTAGAGCATTTGGCAAATAATGCTTTAGCATCACTGTTTCAAGGAAGAATGAATGAATCAAAACCAACACAGAGCATGAAAGACTTGATTTTACATTCAGAGGCCTTAGGCTTTAGCAGTCCATCCCCATCTAGGTTTGAGAGTCTTAGAGTCGTCAGATTGGGGGGCAAACATAGGTAAGGCAGCAGCTGTAAAGAGTTCCAAAAGAAGACATGTAGCAAATGAGTATGATTTCTTTGTTGTGAAAAAGGGCCAGGGCCAGGGGCTTTGGAGAAAACTCCCTCTAGGCGCAGAGGCATTAGGCCTGGGAAAACGTGTATGGGCAAACTCCCAAACATACAACTTAGTACTCCAGCAACACAGGAGCAGCAAAGCAACTCTAAGTAAGTTCTACCTAGAGTTTCATAGTACCTTAAGCGTGAAGAAGATGCAGCACAAAGCTTCCATGATGTAACAGCAGCAGACCCGGTCACCGGATTCTTGGTCAGGCAGATTGAAGAAGGGACAATGGATGGATCTTCGCCACAGCAGTTGAGTGGAGAGGTTCACAGCAAAGGATTATTCATGATTCTGTGGTTTTGGCACCCTTTTCAAATTACCAATGAAGAACGGATATAGCCCAGTCGACTCAACTTGCTCTCTCGTTCCAGTCTTCGGATGAGGGGACTTCAAGGAGCAGAATCTTGTCTCTGGAGGTCCGTAAGGAGTCCACCAAAGTTTCGGGGGGGTTTCAATCTTCAGGGGTTTCAATCTTCGGAAGGTGATGCAGTGCACACTGGCCACAGGTCCCAGGGAATTGGCGGTTTGTAGCCTGTGAACGTCACAGCTCGTTGTGAGATGGCTTGAAATACGGGTCGTCTCCTCTTCGGAATGGATCTTCCAGCAGTCGACTCTGGCTTCAGCATCCAGACCTTTGCCTTTTATGCAGGAAACTAGCCATTCAACATGTGTGCTGTCAGTCAAACTTGGGGTGTGGGCTGTTCTTTTAGGACAGCCAGCCTCGAGTTAGAACTGGATCTAAGCAGGCACACTCAAGGGCAAAGACCTGTAGTGTTTTGGAGTCCTCCTAGCTTCCTGTCCTCCCAAACACACTGGCGCCTTCGGGCGGGCTTCACAAAGGTATTCTGGTGAAGACAAAAGACACAGACACCTCCCGCCAGCATAGCAAAAGAAAGAACAAACCATTGTGAGTTGAAGAAAAAAGACTAACTATTTTGGATCAATGGTGTCCCATGTGAGCCTTACCGCAACTGCGAATGCAGCCTGCGTTGTAAGTTTCACAAAATTAGTAGAACAAGTATTCACTGCCACCTGCTACTTGGATGGAATCGTATTGTAACCAAAAAGTTACAGAAGGAAGATGAGACCAAAAGTGTCTATAAGGAGGGGTGCTCGGCTTACAAGAAAAGCCTAGATAGGATAAAAAATGCCCTCCTATACTTGGGAACAGTAGTTCTCGCAAAGGAATATGAATAAAACCAAAGAGGGAAGCTCAAGGAGCTTCCAGTAACACTGCACATAATATGCTGTGTGCTACAATAGGAAATTACAGATGACATAGAAAAAGATGGAGGAAAGTGACTCCCATCAAAATAAAGCCAGAAAGAGGGGTGGGGGGGCAGAGTACAAAAATAAGAATGGGTGAGTGAGGAAAGATTCCCACTCACTCATGAGTCAGTAAAACCCAATAGTCCAGCAAAAAAATGCTGGGGACTCACAACGTGAGGAGAATGTCACACAAGATGAAGTCTACCTAACAGAGACATGCCGAATGTTCAGTGATTGAAGATACTTGTGCCAAAGATACCTCTGGAGCTGGAGAGCTGGGGACTGGAATGCAGAAGTGTCAAGCTATAGGAAAACCCAAGGCTCAGAAGCCGACAGACACATTAGAGACTCCGAAAACGAAGGCACTGCCAGATTAGTAGATTTCTTGGCACCAGTAACCAATGACCGGGCTGTACATTTGTACTCTGTTTCCACAGTGAATAACAGTCTCTTGCTTTATGGTAGTCAAAATCAATCAGAAGAATCACAATGGTAAAGTCTCTGTTAATCCAGATCTGGTCAATTGGCCACTCATATGTCCTAGCCTCTGAAAGAAGCGTATTAACAACTAACTGTTCAGGAATTGCTGGCAAGGTTTCTGGTTCCTCAGACTACGGTTTAAATTCATCAGAGCATGGAATCACTTACTTTTCATTATGACCCACTCTGGTAGAAGGATCAGTGAACATAGAGGTAGAGTTGTGTTCCACCTCAGCAGTAGCATTTACTTCAGTCTCAGCAACTACTTCCAGAGCAGTGTGTAATCCAACTGTAGGGTCTGTACATAACCAGTCTGTTGGATTGGGTTTGAAAATCAGAAGCTAACGTGTGTGCTAGTTGTGGGCTGTGACTAACTGCTACAAAGGAAATCCTAGGAAAAGGAGTGCACAGTGTGTCTTCAGCTAAATGGGATTCCTAAAAGATGGGAGACACATCTCTGAAATAGAGCTCTGATTAATTTCTACACTAGTAAAAACATTTACAATCCAGCTGGTCTTACATTCTGACAAGGATAATTTTCTAGTTAAGACTCTGCACATAGGGAATGGACAGTTTTCACTTTAACAGGGGGCAAGTTCTGAGGTGTATTCAGTAAAGACTGAAAGGTTGCATTCTCTTCTTGTAAAGAAACATTCCTGTGTTAACTCCTGAATCTGAGCTTTAGGCTTATCATGTATTAACTGTACATCAACATCCGTAGGCACAGTGGGAGGCATGGTAGCAGCAGAGCTAGGTCCTGCACTAGAAATTTAGATGTGCCCTGATTGAATGCACATTGACATTTACTGCTTGTGTAGGTCCTTTGATTTCTTCTTTCTTTTGCCAATTTTGTCTGGGTTTCCCTTAAACTAACATTTTTTTTTTATCAAATTCTTGACTGTTGGGAAGATGTTCTCTTTACTGCTTTCATCCCATAGACTTGTGTGAAGTGTGGTTATGATCCATTTTCTTTCGGAACTTTGTGGTAACCTATATAATCTGTCCAGATTGGGCTACTGGCAGCAGATATTTTTCTACTATGTTTTTTACTTTTAACTATGCTTTTGTGTTTTACTGCTTAATGCCACAAAGTGTTCCATATACTCTAATAAGGCAATGCCATGAGATTTTGGCCATGTTGTCCTTTTGTCTTCTTTCTCTTGGGTGTGGAATGGCCATATATGAAAACCCCTTTCCAGGGCAAAGCCTAGCCGGGAAAGTTGTGGTCTGTGTGTTTGACCAAATGTGGGGGTTGGACCATCTGGTTTCAGTCCACATCTGTGCCCCTGAGCGTCTGTTGCTGGGCAGAATGTGAGGCCAGCGGCTGTCCATGATAGGACAGCACCAGGCAATTTGAATGGTGCAAGTCCTTATCATTCATTGGGGGGACACTGTAGCGACTCCAGTCCAAAATCAGGGTGAAAGGAGGGCTCCTGCAGCCATGCCACAGATCATCATTGGAGGCAAGACCCATACGTCGAAGTGCAGCCCACGGAAGACTCAAGGACAACCGTTGTGGCTGACCAACATTGCCTCCATCCAAGTCCAGGTGAAGCCCTGCTCCTCTGTCCTGATCTCAAGAAAGACTTTGTCGGTGCCTCAACTCCTGGACGTGTGGTAACAACCAGTCTCATAACCGTGAGGATCTATGTCTGCTAAGCCTTCGGAAGTGTCCCTGGACTACTTGGCGGACAGGCTAGCTCTCTCCTGGGCTATCTTGCTGGCACTGTTCGGAGTGCATCCTTGGCACTTGAAGGATCTTAAACCTATGCTACAAGACACCTCTGCTTGTATTTTCACCCTTCCAGTCCCAACATAAGCCGTGCAGGACCTAATCCTTTTTTCACCAACCAAATATTGCCTCTCAACGCCTGACCATGGTGACTCCCATTGAATCCTGTCTTCCTCGCCCCGATGAGGTCTCCTGCACATGAGACGTCTTCTTCGTTTCATGTCAATGGGGACCACCTGGCCAGTCTCTAGAACCGTAATAGTACAACGACCTACCAAAATGAAATCTCACGCCCTGAAAATGACATCTGAACACGCAACCCTTGGGCCTCCCTCGACCGGACCAAGCACAGAAATACCTGACCCTAATGGATTACAGAACCTCTGAAGTGGTCGCCGCACAGCCTACTGGATTGAGGCCATTGGACTTCACCAGCACCAGGCAGGAGCCCGTGCTCACCAGCGGCCATGATGAAAGGTAAGCCCAAGAGGGCATTGAAGCAGCACCACAAAGCGTGCACCTGCTTGTACCAGATCTCCCTGCGCTTCTAAAAGCAGCACTATTGTGCATCCGGCTTCCGGAACGCAATGCTGTTAAAAGCGTTAGCAAAATCACCGCTACATCCACCACAAAGTGTTTTTTCCCTGGCATTCGATTTATTGTGCAGCTTAAAAGCTACACACCTCGCCACATCCTGCATAGGATTTGCCACATTGCATAAACGTTAGTCTGCCATTATATAACAGTACAAAGGGCCTTGTGATTGCCCAGCTACTGCACTGCACGACCTGCTGAAGACCATTCCAAAATGGCCGCCCATCGCACTCTGGAGTGCCCCCTAACCTGCTCATCAGGCTACAGTGGCTGCCGCATCCCCATTGGCCAGCTACATCACCTAACAGGCCAATCTGAAGCCGGCAGGCGCAGCCGGCCCTTACCCCGAAGGCCTGCCCTAAGGCCCTGTTGGCACCCCTGTTAGCGCACTGAGGCGCACACAGAGGACATTAGATCTTGAACATGACCATCAGTGCCCCTGCTCTCACAGACATACCCGGTACCACTCAACCCTACGTCACATGAGGGAAATATACTGCTCATAATCCAACCCAGCTCCTGACAAACTACCACCCTTCAAGTCACGCCCTACCCACATGTATGCTTTGTTACTAACTCTTTTTGGCTCACTTAGCATAAATGTTGCATTCATATACAGGCCTTCTAATCGGACTACAGATTCTAGCATCTAGCTGCCTAGCCATTTGAATGTTACTTTTAGCATCTAGCTGCCTCGCCATTTGAATGTTGTTGAACATGCCCAATTGATTGCTGCCGCCCTCTGCCACAATTAATTGTTGTTGAAGTGTTAACTGCCTGCCACTAGCGGCCCTGATCAACTGTGTGTTACTGCCTGCCCACATAAACGGTGTTAGTGCCTGCCTGCCTGTACATATGTTGTCTACAAATGCAGCCCCTTGGCACACTCCCCGCAGCGCCTACGCACCTCCATCCCTCATCCTCCATTCTCATCATACCCCTCTCCCTTCTGGCCATCTGCAGCATGCTGCCTGCGCACCCAAACCAGCATGCTCATCCATGCCCTACTCCACCACCTAACCTCATACACTCCACACCATTGTCTGCACTCCAACCGACACTCATCCACCGTACCGATCTGATCGGACATCACCCACCCCGCCTCAGGCTCTGTAGAGTAAGAACACACACCAAACCCCTCTGCAGCACTCCACCCTACACACTCCTTAGGAACAACAGACTCAGCTCTCGCACCCACACATCAGTCGCACAGCCTCACCTCTCTGACCATGCTCACTACCCTAACACCCATCACGCCGCACCTGTCACGCCCCGTCCTCCCACACAAACATGCACCTTCCACCTCCAGCACCCCCATCGCCAACACACGCACACTCCACCACCAGATTTAAGATGTGCACTCATCAATGCGCGCTCTGTCCATGCTCATGCCATTGAAATCAATGACCTTATCACCACCCACAATCTTGATCTACTTGCCATATCCGAAACCTGGCTCCATGAAGCTTCCAGTCCATCCACCTCACCCTCCCACAAAACTATACCATCCTCAGACAGGACCGTAAGAACTCTAAAGGTGGTGGCGGCGTCGCCCTCATCTTTAGAGACTCCCTCGCCATGAGAATGTGTAATCAACAATGGAGCAATAATGCTGATGATCTCACTGCTAAACTAGCCCTCTCCCCTAACTGCACCATAAACTTCATCACCTACAGACCACCAGGATCGCCCCCTGACTACCAAAAGCAACTCCTCCAAAACATAGGCAACAACCTCAAAAGCAAACCCTAAAGCGTCCTTCTAGGGGATATTTAACCTTGTTTTATCTGACCCAAAGGACAAAGCAGCCGCAAATTTAGCCAAAGAACTATCACACATGGGCTTCGAACTCAAAATTGCTGCTCCCACTCATAACAAAGGCAGATCCATTGACCGGCTAGCTGATCACAACTGCTCATCTGCTATCACCTCCATCTCGGCCCTCCCATGGACGGACCATTACCTCATTCAATTCTCCATTCCTACCACGCCCACCCATAAAAGCTTAACTCATGCCCCTCCCGCTATAGTAAGAAGCTCCAAAAAACTCACTGCTTCCAATCTCATTCCTCTCCTCGATATCCCTGATCTCAAGCCTCCATTTACCCATGACCCTCCCTCACCAACATCTACTCCAGTGCACTCAATAAAGCCATCAAACTCTTGCCCCTCTATAAGATAAAAAAGGGAAGAAATCAATGCACTGGAACTCTTGGTTCACTGATGAACTATCTGACCTTCGTACCAAGAAGCGCAAAGCTCTATCAAAATGGCAATCAGCGCCTAACTAATCCTCGCTTAACGATTTCAAACTGATCTCGTCGACCTACAAAAAAGCTATATTCCACGCTAAATCCGAATCCTATAACCAGAGAATTACTAATGCCAGCTCCAAATCAAGAGAAATATTCTCCATATTCAAAGAACTCACCACACCTGCCTCCAGCCCAGACGAAATCATCAAGGATGAAGCATGGTGCACATGCATTCAGTCTGCCCTCCTGAATAAAGTCAACACACTCCAAAACAAAATAGCCTCCCAGCGCAAAGCTCTCAACACCCCCACCTGCTCGTCCATACCTCCCACTAACAACTCTCTCACAAACACCCCTTTTCGCTTTTAGAGAAGTCTGAGTCGGAAGGCAAGGATCTCCTCAAACAAATCAAACCTTCCACTTGCAAAGGGGATATCTGCCCACCCTCCTTAATCAGAGAGTGCTCAGAACCCCTCACCCCTATCATCACGGCTTTCATCAATGCCTCATTCGCGTCTGGAACCGTACCACAATGCCTAAAAGAAGCTTGGGTTTGCCCGCTCCTGAAAAAACCCTCTCTCGATCCTTCCTCCCCTAATAACTATCGCCCCTTCACCACCGTCCCTTTCCTCCTCAAAATCCTAGACAAAGCAGAACACAACCAAATCCAACACTACCTGGAAACCAACACCATCCTAGGCAAAAGACAATCAGGTTTCCGCAAAGGCCACAGAACTGAAACTGCCCTTCTAGATCTAAAGAATCAAATTACCAAGATTATGCACACAGGCAAACCTGCTCTCCTCCTACTGCTCGACCTCTCTGCAGCATTCGACCTGGTCGACCACATCATTCTCACATCTCACCTCTTCAATGCTGCTCACTTCTCCCACAAGGCAACCACCTGGATCGCATCCTTCCTTGAAGGTAGGGCCATGAAAGTGTATTCTGACCAGGCCAGCGCCCCCCCTCCCCCCACCACTATAAGTTGTGGAGTCCCACAAGGGTCTTGCACGGCACCGACGCTCTACAACCTATTCACCAAACCCCTCTTTGACTTACTGGACTCCCTCAACATAGCCTACACAAACTACGCCGATGACACGCAAGTTCTCCTCCCCCTTTCCGGAGATTACGACCAAGACTCAGAAGCCCTCCTCAAAATCTATTCCACCATCCAAACCTGGATGGCTATCAATGGTCTCTGCTTAAACTGAGACAAAACCGAAATCATCATCATCATCCTAGCCCCCAGCGAAACACTAACTAAACTCAGCCCCGATTACTCTCACATGATCATTGACAGTATTAGCATACCTGTCTCTGCTGCCGTCAAGACCTTCGCCTCAGCATCTGCTCTGTCCACCAAATTCATCTATGCCATAAAACCCTACCTTACCATGCCCAACTGCCTCTCCGTAGCCAGAGCAACTATAGGAGCCAGATTGGACTACTGCAATGCCCTCCTGGCAGGCACATCGACTAAAAACCTAAGCAGGCTTCAAATAGTGCAAAATAATGCCCTGCGAGCTGCACTACACATCCCCAAAACTGACCATATTTCACAGGCCAGAAGACGCGCCCATTGGCTCCCAGTCAAGGAAAGAATCAACTTTAAAATTCTCACTCTCTCACACAAGTGCATCAATCACACAGCACCCCCATACCTATCTGAAACGATAACAAAGAACTCTACCCGTCCTAGAAGAAG
Organism: Ambystoma mexicanum; assembly: GCF_040938575.1. Taxonomy (NCBI): domain Eukaryota; kingdom Metazoa; phylum Chordata; class Amphibia; order Caudata; family Ambystomatidae; genus Ambystoma; species Ambystoma mexicanum. Next base: position 1,248,006,068 of record NC_090934.1, read on the forward strand.
CCATCACGCCAACCAACTCTGGGTACCCACTGTAAGAAGAGCCAAAGCCGTCGGCATTGGCTTCCCACACATAGCACCTAAGCTCTGGAATGCCCTCCCCAACTCACTCAGAGCAGAACCATCGCTATACTCCTTTTGCAAATCCCTCAAAACTACACTATTCAACTAACATCCCCCCTACACCTATACTTACTGTCTTACGTCTGCTACGTAATGTGTCATGTAATGAAATTTGCTCTGTAACTTCTTCCTTCCACTGTAACCAGATTGTCTTCATGTAACAGCGCCACGATGCCCCCAGGCTGACGTGCGCTTTAAACAAATTTGAATAAATAAATAAAAAATGAAAAAGGTGTGTAAGTTAATATTCCTGTTTTGTCTCCGCATAGGGTTATGTTATGTTAACTAATCTGAAAAAGCGCACATTTGCCTGAGACATCTTGGCGGTAGGGGATACAAACAGGGCCACCTATGACCTAGAACAAATGGGTTTTCAGCAAGTGTCGGATAACACCAAAAGGTCCTCTCTAGCCCAGATGGAGTGTGTGAGAGAATTCCAAAGCTGTGCCACAGAAATTGAAAAGGATTGGCTGCGCAACCCAGTGAGCCATAAGCGTGGCACTGAGATCAGGCGGGCGTCTTGCAAGCATAGCGAGCCGACTGGTCAGGAAGGTTGGAACTTCTCCTGTAGATACTCTGCGCCTTGGCGATTGTAGGCCCGGTGCACAATGCACAAAGATTTGAAAATGATGCGTTTTTGGACTGGCAGCCAATGCAGTGAGCAGAGTACAGGAAAGAGGTGCGAGCCGCAAGATTTTGCAGCAACTGGAAACGATGGAAAAAGTACAGTTGCTGTGCGAAAACAAGGAATTACTGTAGTCTATGCGGCTTAAGATGAGAGAGGCCACCACAGGGGCACGGAAATGAGAAGGTTATAAAGGGCTGGACCTTGCGAAGGACCCGTAGTTGAAAGTGACCGGTTTTGCAGATAGAGCTGACCTGTGCTTCGGTGGACAAAGATGCAGAAAACGTGAAGCCAAGGTTTTTTTGCCACCGGAACGGTGTCGGGCAGGGACCCGGCTCGGAAGGCCAGCAAGAGGGAGACAAGAAAGTACCGAACGACTAGAGTGGGGACCGGGGGAGGGGCCAACCACCAGTACCTTCTCCATTAAGCTCTTAAATGGGTGTAAAGCCAAGGCCCTTTCTCCACCATGCCTTTGTCAGATCGGTGGTGGTCTATTCAAGGTTCTCCAGCATGGGGGTCTGGCATGGATTCACATGCTCGTGAATATTCCCAGTCTTCAGGCTGGGAATCCTCGGTACAGAAAAAAATCAGTATCCGTTTTGTTTCTGATCTGTCTTTCCTAGTAGTAACCAATCACTGATCTCTGGGTCATACTGCCCACAGCCAATGACTGCCCTCTCCCTAAGCCCCGCCTCCGGCAGCCATCCTCAGATTTTTACCGCACGTTCAAATGTTGGGAGTCCTCGTGTTATAGTTCTCGAGCTTTTGCTGCGTTTTCGTGCTTTTTCAAAGAGAATTTCTAATTTTTCGGTTAATTTGAGCCTCAAGCTCCACCGTCTTTACATCCGATCAACGGGGACCCGTTTCGGAAGTTTCTATGCCCCTCAAGGGTGAATATTTTGACGAACGACACTTTTGAGGGATTCCAGAAGTTTCTGAGGCCGACCCCGGACATGGCCCAGGAGAAAGGTAGCTTGACGTCCCCCGGGAAGCTGTTCAGGGCCTGCCCTGGATGCCAGCTGCAGAACGTGTTCAAGGAAGACGAGCATTCCTTATGCCTGTACTGTCTTCACGAGGACAAAACGCACGTGGAGGACTGTGCGTTTTGCGGGAACATGTCGGAGCGGACCATGAGGGACCGCCATCTTCGTCTAGCCAAATGGCTGGAGGGAAAGAGCCCGTCAGGTGAGAAGAAAAAGAAGAAATCTTCTAAGTCCTGTAAGGGCGCTCCGGCGATGGGGGCCCAACAGAAGGCTAAGCACCGCGAGTCCAAGGGCATCGGGAGCACCGAACGGTCAGGCTCCTCGGCTGCCAGGCAGGGCGCATCCTCCCCGGCGCCATCAACCACGAGCCAACGCTCTGGCTCGGGTAAGAGGAAATCCGAGAACCCGGCCAAGCTTCTGGAGAGGCCCCGGTCGATCTCGAAGATTTCAGCTGATGGGGAGCCCTCCCCCAAGGTGAAGGCCACAAGCATGCAGTCAGTGAATAAGGCCTTGATTCACCCAGCCAAGGCCTCTATCGAGAAGGTTGCGGCAACCCTGGCGCAGCCTGCGGAGGTTACACCTGTGGTAGCGGCCTCGGGCCCAGAGTCTCCCTGCCACCTCGGAGGGAGGCATCTTTCAAGCCTATCGAAAGAACCCCCACGAAGCCCCCGGCGGAGAAAGAAGGGGGGGGCCAGTGGCCGTCGTGGATTCAGACACAGCCTCCGAGGAGGAACTTGTTGAAGTCCCTGAGAGCCACGACGCGGGCATGGAGGAGGACCAGCCCGTCGAGAGGCATCCGACGAGGGGGACGACGAAAGCGACAGTGGCGCCGACGGGACCCCAGACCAACCGTCATGCCCGTCGCAGCAAGTGCCGCAGGACAACTCGGCAGCCATTTTGATGGTAATTCAATCCTTATGCTCGGAAATAAGGACTATATTGCCTTTACCCCTGACGGAGGAGCCAGAACCAGGCCCGACGGAGGAGCCTGGGGTAGGCCCGTCAGGAAGTCCACCACCCAAGAGGAGAAGAACACATCCTCCTACACCCTTCCAGCCCTCGAGGCCTGCTCAACCCTCCTCCCCGTCCACGGTCCGCGGGGATGACACGGCCACGACGGGCACGGACGACGACGAGGGCGGCGACGACTGGGTGGACCTCCTGTCGTAAAATCCCCACCCCGACCCCGGGCGTCCCCGCCCGATGAGATTGGATCCTTCCATGCAATGATCTCCAGGGCATCCAAGCTTTTCCAGCCAGCTCTGCCCCGAAGAAAGGGAGGAGGGGTTCCTCTATCAATGTCGAGAGACCAAGAGAAAGACGGTCCTCGCGGTACCTCTACTGGATGACATCTGGGACGAGGGGCTCTCCCTCAAGAACCCGTCCACGACGCCGGCAAAAAGGGACCGATACGAAAAGAAGTACCGGGTCCCCGACGCGGCCCCTCTGTGCCTTAGAGCACAGCCGACCCCGGATTCAGTCGTCTCAGCGGCAGCTAGGAAGAAGGCGGGGGGCAGCATCGACTTCACCGCCGGACGGCGAGAGAAAGAAGTTTGACGCAATGGGACGAGTCATCACGTCGACGGCGACGACGATTAAGGTGGCCAACGCCCTGGCTATCGTCGCCCGTTACGACAGGGAACTTTGGTATAAAATCGCTCCCTTGTTGGACTTCCTGCCGGATGACAAGAGGGCAGACGCCCTGGAAATTTTGCAAGAAGGCGAGGTGGCGTTGGACCACGCCATAACGGTGGTGACGGACATCGCTGACACCGGTTTCCGCCAGTTGGGCAATGGTGTTTGCCTCAGACGGCGCGGATGGCTTAAGGCGACGGATTACCGCCAGGACGTACAAGCCAAAGTGTTGGACATGCCCTTCGACAGGAACAACCTGTTTGGGAAGACAGTCGATGAGTCCCTGCAAGCCATCAAAACGGACACTGAGACAGCCCGGGCCCTGGGAGTTCTCCAGCAACGACGGCCGTCCCTTCGGAACACCGGAGGCAAGCAAGGGGCCTCCAAAGGTTCCGGCTGCGCCTCCTCTACCTACCGCCAAGCGGCCCATTCCTCGTTGCAGGAGGCCTATAGAGGACGGGGCAAGTCTGGAGGTTCCCGCCATCGTCGCCAGGGAGGTCAAGGCAGCAAGGCGGCCTCAAAACAGGACTGAACCGACAGTGGCGTCGGGCCCCCACCGAAGCACCCTGGTGGGAGGCCGGCTGGCGAAGTTCGTCAGCGTGTGGGAGTCCATCTCCACTGACCGTTGGGTGCTGGAAACCCTGGCCCAGGGGCACGCCTTTGAGTTTCTAAAGTGCCCTCGCGTGCCACCCGTGGCCAGGAAGGAAAACCACGTACCCCAGCTGCTGCTGGAGGTAAGGGCGATGCTCAAGAAAGGTGCCATCGAGCTCGTCCCAAAGAGACTGTGGGGCTCCGGGTTCTACTCAAGATACTTTCTCGTAAAGAAGAAGACAGGAGGTTGGCGTCCCATCCTGGACCTGCGGCAACTGAACAAGTACATCAAGGCTCATAAGTTTCGGATGGTCACCCTCCACCACGTGCTGGGACAGCTGGAGGACGATGATTTCCTGTCGTTGTTGGACTTGGAGGATACCTACTTCCACATCCCCATTCTAAAAGGACACCGGAAGTTCCTCAGGTTCGTGGTCAAAGGACGCCACTACCAGTTCAAGGCCCTCCCGTTCGGATTAAAGTTGGCACCCAGGGTATTCACCAAGTGCCTAGCACCGGTGGTGGCGTGGCTACGCCTACAAGGGATCCAAGTCTATCCCTACCTGGACGACTGGCTCATCCAAGCAAGGACAAGGGAGCTCGCCATAGAATACACAGCGAAGACCGTCCAGCTACTCACGGACCTGGGGTTCTCCATCAACTTCCCCAAATCCCACCTGGTCCCTTCGCAGGTCGCCCTGTTTCTGGGAGCCAAGCTCGACACAGTGGCACGGCTGGCCTAGCCGTCCGACGAAAGGACGAAAGCCATCCTGGGCAAGGTGCCAGGCCTGCTAGCCACGGATGTAGCCAGGGTAAGATCCATCAAATCCCTTCTTGGGATGATGTCCTCCTGCATCTATCTGGTACGCCTCTGCAGACTTCGAATGCGTCCACTGCAAGAGTTCCTCGACGCACGCTGGATCCAGGCGACGGGCAGCTTCGAGGACAGGATACCGCTCAACGAGACCTTCCGACGAGCGATCCGATGGTGGGGCACCCGCACTCATCTGATGGCGGGCGCAGACTTTCAGACCCCAACTCACCAGGTAACGGTGACGACGGATGCCTCCCTAGAAGGGTGGGGAGCGCATACCGGAGATCTCCACACGAGAGGCCTTTGGCTCCCGGAGGAAAAACAGCTTCATATCAATATTCTGGAGCTCTGCGCAGTGTTTTGGGCCCTCGGGTCCTTTTTGTGAGGATCCTCACCGACAACACCACCACGATGTTCTCCATCAGGAAGCAGGGTGGAACCAGATCCCCAGCCCTGTCAAAGGAAGCCCAGGATCTGTGGCACTGGGCTATCGACCAGGGGATGTCTCTGGATCTGCAGGGATAAAGAACACCATTGCCAACTCACTCAGCAGGGAGCTGCGCTCGTGCCACGAGTGGGAGCTACGCCAGGATCAAGTGGATCGACTTTTCAGGCTGTGGGGCAGACCCCAGGTCGATCTCTTTGCGACGGCAACAAACTCAAAGTGCCAGAGGTTCGCCAGCAGGTTCCCCCAACCAAGGAGCATGGGCAATGCTTTCTCGTTCTCCTGGGACAACCTGTTCCTCTATGCTTTCCCGCTGTTGCCACTGCTACTCCGGCTCATCAACCAGCTCAAGAGGTCCCGGTGCAGGATGATCCTCGTCGCACCGGCGTGGCTGAGACAAATCTGGTTCCCGGACCTTCTGGATTTATCGGCGTCCCCACCAGTCAAACTGCCCATGGACGCGGATCTTCTCTCCAGAGAAGGAGATGCCATTCTTCATCATGACCCGAAGTCGCTGAACTTGCAGGCCTGGCTCCTGCAGCACTAGAGTTTGGAGGATACGATATACCGGCCGACTGCAGAGAGTTTCTTGCAAAGGCCAGGGTGTCCTCAACTCTCAAGTGTTACGGATACAAATGGAAGAGGTTCTCTGTCTGGTGCCGGGCACAGAAGATTAACCCTCTACGGATTACGGCCCCTCAAGTACTGCCGTACCTACTGTCGTTGGCCAAGGCTGGACTAGCTCACGCCTCCATCAAGATACATCTGGCTGCCATCTCCAGATACACCAGGACAACAGGACGGGTGTCCTTGTGGTCTCATTGCCTGGTGAAGGAATTTCTGAAGGGACTATTCTGCTCGTTCCCGCCGGTGAAGGCCCCAGCCCCGGCGTGGGAGCTCAACGTGGTGCTGATAAGGCTCATGGGGGGTGCCCTTTCGAGCCTATGCATACGGCATCGTTGAAGTTCCTATCGTGGAAAACAGCTTTTCTTGTGGCCATCACGGCGCGTGGGAGAGATTCAGGCCCTATCTTGCAAGCCTCCATACTTGACTTTTCACGACACAAGGGTGGTGCTCAGGACGCATCCCTCCTTCATGCCCAAGGTGCCGTCGGACTTCCACCTCAATGAGCCCTTGGTGTTACCAGTTTTCTTTTCGTCGCCGTCCGAGAGGACTTTGCACTCGCTGGATGTAGCTAGAGCGCTGAAGTTCTACGTGGACCGCACAAAGAGTTTTCAGAAGACGTCAAAGCTTTTTGTGAACTTTGGACCTGTGAATCAAGGGAAGGCTCTCTCGAAGGCTTCCATTTCCAGATGGCTCTCCGGCTGTATCATGCACTGTCACCGGTTGGCAAACCGACCGCTGCCCGGCCATCCGAGAGCCCATTTGACTAGAGCTATCGCTGCTACCACGGCGTTCTTGTCTGGTGTGCCCCTCCTGGACATCTGCAGGGCTGCTACGGGGAGGTTGACGCACACCTTCACGAAATTCTACTGCGTCGATCGGGATTCCAGGGAGGAGTCCAGGGTCGGCCAAGCAGTGCTGCGCAACCTGTTCGCCTGAAGGGCCTGGTGAGGAGGTAAGAGTTGCCTAATGTTGAATTTATGTATTGCTTATGTTGAGCCTTTTGCCACCTCCCGTGGTTGTGCATGTGTGTCCTGCTATGTAATCTTATATTCATGAGCATGTGAATCCATGTCAGACCCCATGCTGGAGAAGGAACAAGTTAGTTACCTGTAACTGTTGTTCTCCAGCATGGGTCTGGCATGGATTCACATGCGAACCCTCCCGCCTACCCCTCTGCGGCTCTTCACTTGGTCATACTGCCACTTTACGTGCTACCAAATCTGAGGATGGCTGCCAGAGGCGGGCCTTAGGGAGAGGGCAGTCATTGGCTGTGGGCAGTATGACCCAGAGATCAGAGATTGGTTACTACTAGGAAAGACAGATCAGAAACTAAACTGATACTGATTGTTTTCTGTACCGAGGATTCCCAGCCTGACGACGGGAATATTCATGAGCATGTGAATCCATGCCAGACCCATGCTGGAGAACAACAGTTACAGGTAAGTAACTTGTTCCATCTTCCCTTTGGGCCTTCTCTTTTGGGACTTGGAGAGATACTTTCCAGAAATGTTCTAAACGTTTGGAACAGTAATTGCAGCAACTGGCTTTACTCAATCCAATAGTAAACCTACCTGAACAGTAAAACTTGTGGAATTGGTGTCTCTAAATCCACGGAATTGACCCCATTCCATCTCGGGGCTGGACTTTCTATGTCTTAGGGATATTATTCTAGGTTTGCTTTTAAGTGTCTCTACTGTGTTTTTCTAAACCCAATTTATGTCCTTTGTTTCACTGGTTTTGAATCGACTGTTTATCTAGCTTTTCACTGACTTTACCACATACAGTGAAAATGTTGCTGATGACTACTAAACCTTTGTTTAACTGTCTTCAAGGTATAGTGTTGGGGTTGTCTGTAGAATCCCCAAGGGTGGATGTATATATGTATTTTATAGTAGTTGTGTGACAATACTTATCTCAAGGTTTAATTGCTTGGTGTTTAAGGGCTTAATACATCATTGTATATTTTTTTATACTTCTGTCTAACTGGAATTATTGGAGTGCTCTGTGTGTCTCATTGTAGCTCTAGAAATGAACTGAAATATCAATCTGGAACAATAGATACAGTCCAACAGTAGGATACTAAATCAAACCCGCTACCCTGTTTATTTTACAATTCATGTGAAAGTCATAATTGAAAAGTACATACAACAGTAACAATATGAATGTAACATCAATAATACATCATTCAACCTCACTCACGTTACATCCAAACAAACCATATATGCTCAAGCTACCAACAACATACTCTGGGACGTCATTTCACCAAAATGCCAGGGGTAGCGGAAGTGACAGCACATGACTCTTGAACTCTGATTACCTCACAGGAAGTGATGTATTTTGACCCCACCCCGAAGTGACGTCACAGGAAGCGATGGAACATGACCTTTCAACCCATAACAAAACCTGAAGTGGTATCACAAAGCACTGTCCGAAGTACACTACGAAAAATATGGTCACGATATCACTGTACTATGATATACATTTCATACAAGAATGGATCACCATATGTATTATTAACATTAGTGTGTATAGGCTCATATTACCAAATTACTGTGAATGCAAGCAGACGTCCAAGGCCAAATGATGATGATGTGTTATTATATAGCACTTATGCTTAAGCACTTTATATAAAACAAATATACATACAATATCACCTAACCTGTGTTGGTACCCATTTATCGACCTCCGAAGGATGAAAGGCTGAGTTGGCCTTGCAGGGATTCGAGCCTGCAACATGCAAAGCACACACACATCGCAGCAGTTAGCGCACAACCCACTAAGCTATCTTACCGGCCATAGCTAACTGACCGGCTACAGTAAAATGAGCAATTGCATGTCTGAATGTTCTGAAAGTTAGAAAGCAAATTACACTTTGCAGTGGATACCATTAAACTGGTAACTGAGATTTGACAGCAGGCCAGGTGCAAAGTTGGCCACATGTTAAGCTTGCATGGATCTACTTTCCAGGCTTCAGAGATTGGCAAAATACATACCATTGGGAGGGTTCATAACTGTGTGTTAAAGAATTGAGTAGCGCACGGAAAACAGCGCACTCACACGGCATCCCATACTCTGGGAACTCGTTACCTCATACATACAAACATCCTGAATAACATGCCAGGGAAATAGGAAAGAACACATTACAACAAAGCATAAATAGTGGCACAAAGAAGTCAAGGGCCACTTTGTGCTATGGTCAAACATTTCTACGCTGTACGCAAGCTTTTAAGCACAGGAATTTTGTCAAGTGACCGAGGACACAGAGATGGAATGTCTTGTGATGATCATAACAGGGACAACGGCAGAAAATAACATGCTGTAACTGCAATTTGCCCAAAGCAAAATACATGGCTCCAAAATGGATGCTTATTCTACTGTAAATGCTTTTTGGACGTTTTTGTCTGCATCATGAATGTGAGTTGTTTAAGAACAGTCAGTGACTCGCCCCATTGGCTCTACCAGAGGTATTCACCATACTCAGGCAGGATGGAACTGAATCCAGGGGTGGGGGGCCCCCATCCGCAAAGATTCCCTCCAACTTCGACTCACCCACTCCCCAGTGTTAATAAACTGTAAACTTCTCTGCCTTAAAGTTATATCCTCCCGCCGGACGCCATAACCATCCACATTATATACAGACCACCCTTCGAAGAAGATCTTCTACGTTCTATAGGAACCAACCTCAAACCTAACTATAGAATCCTACTCCTAGGAGACCTCAACAGCCTTGAACCCAACGACTCAACTATGGCCACACTTGCAAAGGATCTCACAGACCTAGGTTTCACTCAGAGTTTGCAAACCCACCCACATTAAAGGGAGATCTCTAGACTGGATATCAGACCTCAACGGCCAAATCTCAGTCGCGTCCAACACCCACATCCCCTGGTCAGACCACCATGTCATATGCTTCTCTCTCCCTCTATTGAAACACTCAGTGCCCAATACCAAAAGTTTACCACCCATTCTAGCACGAAGCACTAGAAACATTACCCAAGACTCCATCCCACCCCTCCTCACCCCCCTTGCCTCAGATCACTCATAGACTCTTCTGACCCAGAACCCCTGGCCAACCTCTACATCACTACCCTCACCAATGCAGGAAATACAGTGCCCCCCCTCCTCCCTAGAACAGCCAAACCCACAAGCCACACCAACTCCTGGTTCTCCTTGGAACTTTCAGCCTTACGCTCTAAAAAGAGATCAGCGGAAAGTGCCTGGAATAATAAAAAAAGTCTGCTACTGCCAAATCCACCTTTAATAGCCTAGCTTAGCCTAGCTAATGAATACAAGCAGGCCACCATTGAGGCTAAGGCCTCAGCTTACAACTTAAGGATATCAAATGACAATTCCAACTTGCAAGAGCTCTTTAAAATACTTAAAGAACTGGAGATCCCCTACGGCCCGCCTAGCACCCTCATCAAGGATCAAACTTTGTGCAGTAGTATCCAGGATGCAATGCTCACCAAAACAACGTCCCTTGAACTTAAAATTGCCATGTAACAAGCAGTAACCACCCCTGCCAACCTGCCCTCCCATATAAGGTCATATTATTCCATTCCAACCTTCAAATTCAGAAATGCAACTGTCAAGGAAAAAGCTAAACCCTTAAACCCTTGAGGTGTAAATGGGATATATGCCCAGCCATGAGCAAAGATTGCTCTGTAACTATAGTCCCATTCCTAACCAGATTCATCAATCCTTCCTTCGCCTCTTGCCTAGTCCCAGTCTAAAAGAATCTTGGGTACTAACATTGCTAAAGAAACCCTCACTCGACCCACTCTCCCCGAACAACTATCGCCCGATTCCCACCGTACCGTTTTTCCTCAAGATCCTTGATAGGGCAGCATACATACAAATTCAAGCTTACCTTGAAGCCCACCATATCCTAGGAATACGCCAATCAGGTTTCCGTCCAGGACATGGCATAGAATCGGCCCTCCATGACCTAAAAATGCAACTTGACTCCCTGAAAGATGAAGGCAAACCAGCCCTCATCCTTCTCTTGGACCTAGCAGCGGTCTTTGACTTGGTCGACCATGACACCCTCTGCCACCATCTCACCTTCTCCACCAACATTTCACCGGAAGCCACATCGTGGAGGAATTCCTTCCTAACCAACAGATCCATGAGTCTTCCGAGACACGTATAGCGCACCCCCCTAACCTCATACTTTGTGGGGTACCGCAAGGGTCCTGTGTCTCCCCTTCCTTATACAATATCTTCACCAAACCAGTGTTCAACCTCCTAGCCTCTTTGGGTGTCTCATACGCTGACGACGCCCAAATCCTCCTGCCCCTATCCGGATCCCACTCAATTGACTCCCCGGCCCCAAATCCTCCTGCCCCTAGCCACATCCCACTCAATTTACTCCCTGACCATCAACAAAACCTATTCCACAATCCAAACCTGGATGGCAACTAACCACTTATGCCTGAATGGCGAGAAGACAGAGGTTCTGTTGGTGTGCTCACCCCCCCTGCTCAAGAAGCTTGGAGAGAATTCAACTCCTTCGTCACTGATGGTCTACAGATACCAATATCCACTTCAGTGAAAACATTAGGGGTACATCTTGACACTACTTCACCAAGCAAGGGAATGCAATCGCCTCTTCGGCCACATACACAACGAAACTCATTAACGCAGCCAGACACTTCCTCTCCCCAGCAACCTGCCTAACCATAGCAAGACCAATCATCGGAGCAAGAGTTGACTATTGTAAATGTCCTTCTCGCCAGAACAGAACCTCACAACACAATGTGGACAAACACCAGGTCATCCAAAATAATGCTCTTCGGGCAGCCCTGAATATATCCAAAAGAGACCATATCTCCGACACCAGGAAAAAAGTCCATTCTCTACCTGTTTTGTAAAGGATCATTTTCAAAACGCTCTCCATCACGCAAAAGTGCCTCTCCAACACAGCTCCACAATACTTATGCCAGACGATTGAAAGATCCACGTCCACAAGACAGGTAAGGACAGTTTATGCTAACTGTCTAAACATTTCTAAAACAAAAAGATCAAGAGGAGCAGGCTCCAGCTCCCATCAGTCGCAGCTAAACACTTGAACTCCCTACCACCTGAACTGAGAGCAGAGACCTCCTACAGGCCCTTCCGAAAGTCTCTGTAAACCTTGCATTCGCCTAAACACGACCTCCACTACACCTGACCTCCAACTATGAACTTGAATCACATAACTATTCTCAGTGTAACTGGTTGCAACAGTCCCCCAATGCCCTTGGGCGCTTTACAAATGTAATAAATTAGTGTGCCTGAAATAAACCTTTAATGAGTCTAGCAATTATTGTATAGAATTCCAGAAAGACAAATTGTTATTCCTATTCTTTGTTATTTAGGGTCAGTGCTCAAAGTGTTACACTTGTGGAAACCCCTGTTGCTTTTTTTGTTTGTTTTTTAAGAGGCCTGAGCAAGAAAGCCACCACTCCAGAAACAAAGAGCCTCATGGTGCTGGCCATAGCACAGGAGCTTCCATTTTTGAGGGGTGCCAAAGGCAACCACATAGATAGTTGCGAACCCCAAATGACATCCCTGGACATACTGCACATATGGACAGGCCAAAACAAACAGGGCATTGTGCTAAAATTACATCAAATGACACATTAATAAAATAGCATAAAGCCAAGAGAAGAACAAAATGAATACATTATGTGTATCTTCCGGCTATTTCCATAGCACTTACCAGTTTCGACGTAATATAATCAATTAAAAAAAAGTCTTCATCAGGGGAACAAACTGTTCTGAAAAGTATATTGGGAGTGTTTACGTGGAAGCACTGAGACCAAGTTGTGCTGTAATACTGCAAAGTAATTCAAACCATATTTACAAATCAGTAAAGGCCGCACATTTCAAAGGAGGCCTGTAAATGATCAGGAGACCTGCACTAATTAGGAAACCTGATCTCCGATGGGGTCATAAACCAAAAGTACAGTCATCAATGGAACACCCACTGACCCAAGCAGATTGGAGGAGGCAGAACACCCATATATCACTGCAAAGGGAAACCAAAAGAGGTGAATCAGCAAAAGGAATAAAGCACATTTCACCAAATGAACCCATAATGTGACTACACCCACCGTGCGAAAGCTGAGTAAAAGACAAAGCCAAAAGTGGCAAAAAGAAATTAAGTGCAGAAGATGCCAAAATTGTATAATTAAAAAAAGAGAAAAACAAACATCAGTCAATACCTGGGACGGCTCCCTAATGTGGAACAAATGGAAGTATTCAGTTCCCAGAGTGCACATCAGCGCCCACAATCCATCAATTTAGAGCAGACAGCGGAGTCAGGCAGGTGCCAGCTCTGAAGAGTGTAAACTGTCCAAGCTTAGTTAGAATTGTACTAGAATTGTACTATGCGCCGCCAAAAATAAAATCGGCGGATGCAGCGTATTGCAGCCACTGCATGGGGATAATACCAACATCAATGTGCCAATAATCAATAACAGCAGCCGCGGGAGACAGTTAAATGATGCATCACAGGTGTCACTGACACACCTTGTCAAGAAGTAGTATGATTCACAGAGGATGGTGTCCGTGTGTTTGTGAACCAAAGGTTACAACCAGTGTGTAACATGCGGCAGTAAGCACCTTGTCAATTCTGCTCTAAAGGTAACGCACTGCTGGTTGCGTGAACTCGCGAGACTTCGCCCGCCCGCCAGAGCTTAGAGAAGGGACTCCTGACAGCAGGGCGCATAGCAGCCATATTGGAATTGCAAAACAATTGCCCAAAGCCAATGGTAGTGTCCATCAGTGCCCAAATAGGTCCTGAAAGGAAGTGTAACAAACCAAGGCCATTGGCAAAAAAAAAATTGGTGAATATTTAGCTGGTCGACCTGTGTAAATAAAAAAACACCATAGCTAAATGCTGGGCACATCAAAGGAACCCAAGGTGGTGTGTAGTCAACCACGGGGCTATCCTGAATAAAGTTCAGGAAATCCGACCAAAAGCAGATTAAAAAATCAATTAGAGCGGCACAAAAGAGAAGAGCTGATCTTCTAAGTCAGCTGCAAAAGACAAATGAATTCCCAGCCCCACGTCAGTAGAGTTCAGCGCACATTCCATTGTCTTTAATAACGAGATCCAAAGTTGTTCTTTATAGGCTAACTTCCTTGCTGTTTTGTCAATAGATACTGTGAGGTTTTGCTCGGTACCTCAAACCGACATGAGGACATATCACGCGGGAGCCAGGATAACGGTAACCTGCTTTATTCATAACATGGCAGTTACTGCCGGAACCCTGCAACCCCCTTCCCTCACCCAACATCAGTTCCCTTGCTATGGGAAGAAAGGACCGCAACGGCGGTCCGCCCACATAACGATGTGGACGGGCGGTATGCCAGTGGAACCAACCTGACATCTCCCCCCTTTTTAACATGCAAGGTCTTTGCCTCTTCTCACTCCATCTCCTCTGAGTCTGTGAGGTTTTAAACGCCTTCTCTGTGGTCTTCCTGAATTTCTCGTGTTCGCCCCGTCTCTTCATGTTGCACTATGCTGTCTTCACTGTCAGATGCCTCGCTATCTCCCAGATAGGGGGCGTCCTGACTTCTGTCGTCGCCACTGTCCTCATCTCTGCCCTGCGTGTTTTGCAGGTGTGTTATCCGGGGCTTGAAATGCGATACGTTCTGAGTCACTGAGGACTGATCCGTTCTTTGTGATCATCGTTCCTTTCCGCTGTGTGACAGTCAATGGTTCTTTTGCGAACACGGCGTCTTCCTTTCTTTGTTTCGGTTGTCACATCCACACTTGGTCCCCTGTTTCGATGCTGGACTCTTGTGCTCTCCTTTTATGATCGGTTGTCTCTTTCATCTTGGCCTTTGCTGTGTCGTCTTTGCTTCTGACCTCCTGTTCCAACGGTGTGGCCTCTGCTGAGTGGGTGTCTTCCGGTAGCCTCGTTTGGATTGGTCTTCTGAACATCAAGTCAGCCGGGAATATTCCCGTCGTGCTATGAGGCGTGTGGCAATAATCCCTGAGGAATTGGTAAAGCGCTTGTTCAAAAGGTTTGTTGAGTATGGCTGCTATTTGTAGTGTTCTTTTAATGTTGGCCATGAATCTTTCGACCATGCCGTTCGCCTGAGGCCATCTGGGTCATATTCTTTGGTGTTGGAACCCCATGTACTTTGAAAAGTTCTCAAACCTCTGGGAATCTTGAGTGTTCATCTATTAACACCAGTACATAAGTGCCGTCTCTGAGGTCCAAAGAAATCTACCGCTAGCTCCTCCCTGATAGGGGTGACCTATGTAGTGGGTTTGGGTGTGGGGGTGGTGCTACTTGTGCACACGTCGGGCAGTTGCCCACTATGTCTTCCTCCATTGCGTCCAGCCTGGGGAACCATACTTTCTGCCTTAGTAGCCGCCTGGTGGCGACCACCCCTCGGTGACTTTCGTGCTCTACTTGTATCGTCCTAGTTTGTAGCGATTTTGGGAAGAGTACTTTGCATCCTTTGAGGACGACGTGTTCATCTACTATAGAGAGTTCATCTCGGACTTGGTCTATGTATTTGACGTCTTTTTGGACATCCTCAGATTCCTGTCTCGCTTGTTGCCGCATGTGCGCTCTCCTTTCTTCTTGAATGCAGTGGCGTATGATTCGTAGTGCTGGGTCCAGCTCCGATTGCGTGATTATGTCTGCCCACTCCACAGGCAAGGGTTGTAAGTGATGGACGACATAATTCAGGTATTCATCTGCAATGGATGGCTGAGGGCTGGCGGGTCCGGTTGGGTGGCGAGATAGTCTGCTGGGTTTTCTTCTTTGCCCGGGCAGTGTTTGATGATAAACTTGCAGTCTTGTAGACGTAAATGTAACGCTTACCTGTGAACTCTGCGGGGACGCCCTTGATAACTCTCTGGAACTTCTGACAAGAAGCAATTTCTGTAGCAATGACAAGAGAACAAATTCCCTTCTTAACTACTGCTCTATCTCTGAAAACCTCACACCATTTGGTGACTGAAGTAACAATAACGATAAAAGCTTACCTTAATGTTTAATTGTGTGAGCTCTCCATCCTGCGTCACACAGGGGCGCATGTCCTGAAGAGTAGAGACGAAGGAGAGAACAAACAATAGGGCACTCTAAAATAATATGACTGATGTGGAACCTAACTGAAGGGGAAATATAACAAAATAACCAAATGGTGCCTAATATACGGAGCGGCTGGTAGCAACAGTCATTTCTAACATACATTAGCGATTGGAATGGAGAGTAAGGCTCTAATAATCACTATCTCTGTGCGTTGTGTGACTGGGCCAGAAACTAAAGGAGTACCGTCGACTGCAGATACATTTTCAGCTTCAAACTTGTCTACGAGGGGAAAATCCAACTTGTATGCCAGTTTTGAATCCATGTAGTTACCGAGTGCACCACAATCAATGTAGGCTTGTAAAGCATGCATCTTAGTGGGCCGCTCTTGACAAAATAAGATAATATGAAAAACAAAGTGTGAGGTCACAACTCCCTGCTTCATGCTCGACAAGCTGACCTCTATACTTGCCGGGCACTGGAGTTTTCCGAAATCTGGTCTTTCTTTTCCTTGTTGACACCTCCAATGGGTCTTCGTGAAGGTTTTACAGGACAATCCTTGAGGAAATGTCCAGGTTTACCACAATAAAGGCACAATTGTTGTTGCCGCCTCTTGTCCCCCTCTGCCTGTGAAATGGGACCTCTGACAACCCCTAACTGCATTGGTTCCGTGTGAGTATCTGGACCAGTTCTTAATTGATTTTCTTTAGGGCGTACATAATAGGACCTATTTTCGGAACAGGAACGATCTACTCTTCGGTCTTGCAGGCTCTGGTCTAATTGGTTAGTTAGGTCAATAAAGTCGGCAATACCATCAGGAGGATTAACAACCTAAGCCAATACATTCTTTAATTCACTGCGCAACCCTCGATGGAACAATGTTGTCCTTTTTTCGTCGGGCCAATTGGACTCTGCCACTAATCTATTGAAGGTTGCAACATAAGCCAACAACTCTTGGTTTCCCTGCCGGAGTGAGAGCAACTCATTATCCAGGGCCTGACCTTGGGTATGGCGCGCAAATAATTTTTCCATTTCTTTCTGGAACTCCTGAAGATTCCTCAGAATTGGGTCATCCCTATTGACTAAGGGAATGGACCAATCTGCAGCATAACCCCCCCAAGTACGATAGAATAAAGGCCACTTTAGCCTAATCTGTGGGGAAAACTCCTGGACGACAGAGGAAATGTAGCCTACATTGATTCATAAAAATCGCAAACTTCTTAGGATCCCCCAAAAAGCGTTCAGGAGGCGCTAAAGGAATATTTCCAGGAACTCACTTGGATTGGAGTAGGGGGTGAGACAGGAGGAGGGACTGATGGATTTGCTGCGGGTAAAGGGACTTGTACAGCCTGTGTCTGCAAGAGTTGGCGTGCTAACTCTTCTGTACAGTCCCTATTAACGACAAGCTCCCTACGCAGTGCACTGGTCTCTGAGCGAGCGGCATGAACCTCTGCTCTTAATTCCCCCAATAACTGGGCCAACTGGTCGACCTCAGGAGTCTCAATGGCGCCTGAGCAGAGCAATTTCCAAAAAGGCGGCTTCGCGTTCTGTAACGCTCACCTGTGAACTCTGCGGGGACGCCCTTCAAAACTCTCTGGAACTTCTGACAAGAAGCAATTTCTGTAGCAATGACAAGAGAACACATTCCCTTCTTAACTACTGCTCTATCTCTGAAAACCTCACACCATTTGGTGACTGAAGTAACAATAACGATAAAAGCTCACCTTAATGTTTAATTGTTTGAGCTCTCCATCCTGCGTCACGCAGGGGCGCATGTCCTGAAAAGTGGAGACGAAGGAGAGAACAAACAATAGGGCACTCTATAATAATATGACTGATGTGGAACCTAGCTGAAGGGGAAATATAACAAAATAACCAAATGGTGCCTAATATACGGAGCGGCTGGTAGCAACAGTCATTTCTAACATATATTAGCGATTGGAATGGATAGTAAAGCTCTAATAATCACTATCTCACTAAATACCTAACTAAATATAGAAAAGAAAAAAGGGTCATGAAATAACTGAACAAAGTGTGACAAGACCTAAGCAGAAGGAAACGTTATTCAAGGCGTGCGCGAAGCAACGATAATGCGCGCACTACGGGCAATGCAAATGAAAATGTAATTATTGAATAACCAACAACCTCTGTGACAAATAGATACAACCTCACACGAGTGCCACCCAAAATCATCTAAAAACACTCAAAACAGTACTTGCGTGAGGAACAGCAATTTTCAGTCCGGACCTCTGAGGAGGGACAAGGGGCGAGTGACAGGAAAAATAAAATAACCGTAAACGGGACAGGGTGCTATACATGGGAGGGAAGAATAATAACAGATAAGGGCAAGACTTCGGAGACTTCGGAAAAGGCAAGGGACTAAAACAGGAGGGGCTAAATGCTGTGACTGGAATTCTGTGACGACCGCGGTAAGCGTCCGTACTGCAGGGCAGTCAGCAACACGAAGCGCGAGTCCCCTCAGGAAACGGCTACTTATAACAGAGATCAGTCAAAGACTAGACTAGTAATGTTAGCTTTCTCAAGGGCACAACATGGCGGCCATTGAGGGAAATGAACTTCCATTACTTTCAATATAAATCTGACTTAACAGCAGGACCTCTCAATACCCTTAACAAGGTTAAACCTAAGGACCCATAGACTTAATTTGGAAACTGGCTGGTGATCATGACAGTAAACCCCATCTGGCTATTCTCGGTGGCAT
This sequence comes from Ambystoma mexicanum, assembly GCF_040938575.1. Lineage (NCBI taxonomy): Eukaryota > Metazoa > Chordata > Amphibia > Caudata > Ambystomatidae > Ambystoma > Ambystoma mexicanum. The sequence goes on from NC_090934.1 coordinate 1,248,024,667, forward strand.
TCTTGATTTTGGATCCCCGTAAATTGTGAGTAGGGCTTGATGATCCGTTATTATGGTGAACTCCTTACCATACAGGAACAGGTGGAAGTACTTGCATGCCCATACCACCGCCAGACTTTCCTTTTCCGCTTGAGAGCACGCCTGTTCCGTGGGGGTTAGTCTCCTGCTAGCGTATGCCACTATATATACGTTCGTGGGCACCTGAGGATCTATTTGTGTTAATATGGCACCCAGCCCCACGGGGCTGGCATCGACGACTACTTCCGTGTGTCCGTTAGTATCAAAATAGGCCATGTCCTCCGCCTTTGTAATGGCATCACGTATCGCTTCGAATGCCCTCTGGCAGTCTGTGGACCATGTGTAGGGTTGATCTTTGCGCGTTAGTAGGCGCAGGGGGTTGCTAATTGTAGCATAGACCTTTAAATACCTGGAACAGTAGCTCGCGAGTCCTAGGAACGGCCTGAGCTCTGTCGCGGTGGTTGGAGATGCGGCTGAGTTGGGGGCTGCCACTTTGTCCGGGTCTGGCCGCATTCCTTTGCTGGAGAATATGACTGAAAAAACGTAACGAGCCAAGATATCCCGAAGCTGAGCCTTTTATATTGGAATAAACCCAAGTGTGTGACGAATGTCGTTATGTACCTGGACTCGGGTGCAATCTCGATTTGGTGGTAACCTTTTGTGAGGTCCAGTTTGGAAAAAACTTGTGCCCCATGGAGAAGGTGGATCATATCTGTGATCCGGGGCGCCTGATGTCTCTCCCATGCGATTGCTGCGTTGGCCCTCCTCATGTCTACGCACAGGTGTATTGATCCATCAGGTGACTTTTTAGGGACGGGAACAATGGGGGATACCCATGGGGTGGGACCTGAGACTGGTTCGATGACATTGAGTTTTGATGACCTTGTCTAGTTCTTCCTCAACTTGGTGTTGTATATTCACGGGTATCCTGCGATACTGTTGGGCAACTGGTGGTATGTCTGGGTTTATATGCAGCTGTACCTTCCTGTGTTTCAGTTTGCCCAGTCCTTTGAATAGGTTTGGAAACGTTTGTTCTATCGCATCAGGTCTGGTAAAGTATTTGTGGGCCATGAGTTGATACAATATGTGCACCAGGCCCATTTCGACGGTTGTCTTAAAGCTGAGAATACACCCGCTGTTGGCTTCAGTCTTTAAATTGTGTAAGGGAACCTTTGCAGTGTGTGATTTGTGCACACACCATGCCGAGATAGTCCCTTTGCAGGGTAGTGAGGTGGTGGCGTCATAAGTGTAGATGTCCACCATTGCTTTCCGGATTTTTGGAGGGCTGATGAGTGAGTTGTATGCTTGTTCGCTTATGATGTTGACTGTTGCCCCTGTATCAATGATGAATTAAAGCGGGGTGTTGTTAACTTGTAGTGTGAGCGTGGGACTGTGTTGGGTGGCCGTGGCATTGTTGAGCGCCCACACATACCCCTTCTTTCGTTGATCATCCTCTGACAACTGGGATTCACTACCGGACGTAGTTCGCATTTCAATGTAACGGACAAACCTCCTCCTCTGAGACCGCCTGGATCCGTCTGATGACTTTCTATCTTCTCTTGCGTACAGGCTCCTCCGGGTCCTGTCCTCTCGCCTTGGTCCCATCTGTTCTTCTTCCCCTCTCCCGGTGGGTGGGCTGAGCCGCAAGCTTCTCCTTCTTTCGTGTTGCCTCGGTCTGCTGGGTACTGGTCCTGACGCGTTCTTGCATACGGCTCTGTAGTGGGCCATTCCGCCGCAGGCGGCGCATTTCTGTCCAATGGCGGGGCACTTGCCCACATGCGGATATTCATATCCACATCGGTAGCACGTGGCATCTGTGCGTTTTCCGCTTTGCGAGGGGGCAGCATATAGTTTGTTGATGGTGTCCGAGTTGGATGATGGTTGTTGGATGGCAACCTTACCTAGACTGTCTGTGACTCCACTGCTGCTTCCATTCTGGCTAAGGCGAGGATTTCCTCAAGAGATCTTTGCTTTTGGAGCAATTGTTTCCTGAATGGTTGTGATATGCAGCCGGCTATGACCTGGGGTCTCGATGCTTCTTCATTGGAATAGTTGTGAAATTCACAGTATTTCAGCTTGATGCGCAGGCGCATCACAAAATTGTCCAGCGATTCTCCTTTTTCCTGTCTAGTGGTATGGAACACGTGGCGTCCATAGTCAATATTGGTGTGGGGAGCGAAGTATTCAGGTAGTTTCCCGTGCAGTTCTCCGTAGGTGACCGTGTCGACGTTAATCAGCTCTCCTGCTATGTCCCTGACCGCCGGGCCTACTGTCATGAATAAGGTGTTTTTGAGCCTTGCGTCATCAGTTAGGCCGATTGCCCCAGCATAAAATTTAAAGTCCCTTAGCCATATGACCCACCTGGGTCCCAGATTGGAAGTGTCCTTGACATCAAATGGACCGGGTATGGGCATGTTTTGAGAGGTGTTACCTGATCCTTGGGCCTGTTGTGGATCATCCGCCATGGCTCCTGCTCCTCCTGATGAAGATGCCTCTGGGCTTGCTAGAGATGACATGGTTGTGATGGCTTGCTTGATTTAACTCGGTGAACTGTCCAGGGCCCGCTTTTTCTCTGCGGTGCCTTGTGATGCTGCTATGCTGCAGCATGGGTTCACGTGCTGCTTCCTCGTGGAACACGTGACCTTTACTAGCCACGTGTAGTCTGTGGCCGTGATGTGTGCGCTTCCGTGCACGTTGGGCTGCCGTGTGGCTGTCCTTGCAGGACCTTCATGGGGCTTCCTGCTGTCCCCCTGTACACAGGTTGCCTTTCACGGCGTGTGGTGGGTGGGTGGGGGAGGGGCGGGGTTGCCGCCCACGACGTGCGCCGTGCCTGCTGGGGCCGCCTCATGGCCTAGTGGGCACTCCTGTGCTCCGTGCCTGCTGGGGCCTGCACCCGCTTTGCTTGCGGTGCTGATTGAGCCCCGCAACAGGGGCCTCTTCCAAAAGAGGAGCGCTGACGCGCCGCACCGCTCGACCACGGTCCTCTACGTGCCTTCCCAGGCCTCAGGATTGGAGGTGCGCCGACGCGCTGCACACCGCTCGACTGTGGGCCTCCCTGGCACGGGTGGGTGTCGAACACCCCTCGTTGCCAGATGTGAGGTTTTGCTCGGTACCTCAAACCGACATGAGGACATATCACGCGGGAGCCAGGATAACGGTAACCTACTTTATTCATAAAATGGCAGTTACTGCCGGAACCCCGCAACCCCCCTCCCTCACCCAACGTCACTTCCCTTGCTACGGGAAGAAGGGACCGCAACGGCGGTCCGCCCACATAACGATGTGGACGGGCGGTATGCCAGTGGAACAACCTGACAGATACTGTGATGGCAACATGAAGCAAGACACAGACAACAGATTATAAATTAAAAACACACATTGTTATTAACTTGAATGTCAGGATGGTTGAAGGCCTAATTTGCTCTGTGCTAAGGTGGGATTTTCCTACCTAAATTAAACTAAAAGTCTGAGTCAGAGAGTTCAAATGAAGCATTTATCCGTGTCCAAAACCTATACTGTAACGTCTACCTCCATGATCACTGTTTATTTGTTTAGAGGATGAGTCCTCTGTTTGTTGCTGTTAATTAGTGGGCTGCGACCCACGTGTGCAAGGGGGCGGGGCTACCACCCAGTAGTCAGTTTGAGATATAATAAATCAGAGTTCAGACGTGCCGCCCTGTCTCTGCACCTCATTGCTTTATTAATTTGTCTAATTGCATTGCATGCATGATTGAAGTGCGGTGCTCCAGGCGGAGCCCATTCGAAACATAACATTGGCGACGAGGTTCTTTTGAGCAGCATCGAAGGCCGGCAACCTCAAGTGTCCCAGCACCAGCCCTGATCCCGGTCATGCGCCTGAGACAGATCGACCGGATCTTTGCACCGGAGCGGCCCGCCACCCACGCGGTCTTAATATAGAAACCAAGTAAGATCAACGGCAGCCCCAGCAGGAGACTCCGTGAAGTCAGCCACGCCAAAAGCATACCCCGCGCGCATCGCGTATGACACGAGGAGCAAACGTATCATTACGCGCAGTGCCACCTGCAAAGACACGTGGAACAAGTCACCGTCCACACACGTGTATAAACATAAAGCAGCCAGGAAAACACTTGCGGTACAAAAACTACCACGCGCACGTGTTTTCCCAACGTAGCATTCCACTTTCAGACATTCGCATCAGTTAAGAAGCTGTTTACACATGCACGTGTCAACTCAAGATAGCGACCGTCTGTGTCTCATGAAGTTAATTACCCAAGAAATTGACCGCACGTGTTTTGCAACAGCAGCTTTACATCTGCATGGACATTTGCCTCATTAAAAGAAGTCATCAAGAAAGCAGCATTCTGCATACCACACGCGCACGTGTTTTCATTAAAAGCCAGCATTTCTCTTCAAACGAACTGTGCACCACCACCACCACAACAGCTACCCACTGCAAGCAAACTGCAATGCCTGAACACAACTGCATAGCCCACAGCTCAAGCGGCTACTGCAAACCACAGCATAATGTTTGAAGCCAACACAGACAGTGGCATCATGAGCCCTGCAGCCAGCTCTACTCAACGCCACCCTACACCCACGGATGAGAGTGGATCCGAGTCACTCGAACTACAAGCCATGCAGCTATTTGACATGACAGAAACCAGCAGTCTGGCACCCAGATGGATTAGGTGGCTCAAGGAACTCAACATTTACATTGATGCGCCTGGAGTAAGGGAGGAACGCAGACTCCGGGCATTCTGCTACACTCGCTAGGACCAGTAGTGCGAGACATTGTCTTTGAAATGCCTGAATCCAACATAGACACCTTCCAAGGCATTATTGACTCATTAAACACTTACTTCGCACCGCTGAGAAATGTAGACTATGAAAGGCACATATTTCACACATCCACACAAGAATGTGGAGAGACCATGGATAATTTCGTGATGAGACTCAGGAAAAGAGCGAAATATTGCGATTTTAACAAATATTCAACAGAGGAAGCATTAAAATCACAAACCATCGCTGGGTGCGAATCGCATGATTTTAGGAAAAAACTACTGCAAAACAGAACGCTGGACGAAATCCTGCAATTGGCACAAGCTGACAATGCCCTAGCACTACAGACAATCTTTGGGCAACATCAAGATCACACAATCCGCCTCGGCCACAACCTTATGCCCCATCAGATCAACAAGAGACTCATCTGAGCAAAAGAAATGCTACAGATGCAGTTTCAAATTTCCTCATGTAGGCCCATGCCCGGCCATTGAACATAATTGCGACAAATGTGGGGGAGAAAACCATTTTTAATCTGTGTGCAGGAACATTAACTTCTTTCAACCCTCTGAATCAGACACACGCGGAGGCACGAGAGCCGCAACGCCAGGAGGGAAAGCCCAAGATCCTGCGCACACCACTCGCCAAGGCATACCGGGCAGGAGCCTCACAGCATGTCCCGAGATAAACCTCGAGAGGAGAGAAGACGTGAAGAAAAAAGAGAAGATTCCAGCCACCAAAGGAGCAGAAATGATTCGCAAAGAAGATATTCCAGACAAAATATTAGATACCTGGATGACTCCCCTCGCAGAAGACAAGAGTCACACTCGTCCTCATCCAGCGGGGACCGAAAAAGAGGATACGTACATGCGATCGGCAACAGCATAGCCCCACCCTATTAAAGCTCAATGGACAAAATAGAAAATTTCTAATTGACACCGGAGCCACTGTAAATGTTATAAATGATGAAATCTACGAGTCACTCACCTACAAAAAACCATTAAAAGAAGCTGACACGCTGATATACCAGCATGGATCAAATAAGCCCCTTAACTGCCAAGGCATGTTCATGGCAAACTGCCAATACAAGGACAAGAGCCAGAAGATCAAAATCTACGTCATCAAAGGTGAGGTGCCAGGAGGCAGCCTCCTAAGCTTCAAGGCGGCAATACAAACGGGACTCATTCAAATAATGTATCAAATGTCGGCATACACCACCAGCCCGAAAGACATGGTGCAGAAAATGTTTCCGGCCCTTTTCACAGGATTAGGAAAATTAAAGGGCAAACAGATAAAGTTACACAACAACCCACAGATACCGCCAACCGCGCAACACTAGCGGGGCATACTCCTAAACATACGACATGTGGAAGATGAAATTCAAGCACTATTGCAACAGGACATAATTGAACCGGCATCAGGGCCAACGCCCTGGGTTTCTCCTATCGTACCGGTACCAAAGAAAGACAATAAAGACCGCATTAGAATATGCGTGGAAATGAGGGCTCCCAATGTAGCCATCGAACGAGAACGTGTTTTCGAAATTGGATCTAAACAAAGGCTATCATCAGCTGAAGTGGCATCCCGATTCGAGATACATTACCACCGATTCGAGATACATTACCACCTTTTCAACACATCTGGGCCTGTTCAGATATAAAAGACTCAGCTTTGGGGTATCCTCGGCAGCCGAAATCTTTCAGAACGAGATACACCAAATCATCAAACACATCCCGAACTGCCAAGTCCATCCTGAAATTCTTTGGACACATTTTCTTGAGCGAGGGTCTAAAACCCGACCCTGAGAAAGTTCAAGCGCTAGTAGGAACTCCTACGCCCACGTCAGTATCCGCAATTCGCTCATTCCTCGGCATGGCGAGCTACTGCACAAGGTACATACAGGACTTCGCGTAGGTGAGCACACCTCTCCGGCTACTCACCGGGAAGCACCGCGAATTTCAATGGTCCGACGCATGTGAACAGGCATTCCAAGAAATCAAAAAACGTATTGCAGCTGCCTCGTGCATGGCATACTACAACCCTGAGCTCAACACAGAGTTAAAGGTTAATGCCAGCCCAGTAGGTCTAGGAGCAATCTTAGCACAATCCAAGCCTGGTGCAGCCCCTGACTCACCGAGAAGAATCGTGGCATACGCCAGCCGCAGCTTATCCACCACCGAATGTGCATACTCTCAGCCTGAAAAGGAAAGCCTAGCGGTAGTATGGGTATGCAAGCACTACCACCTGTTCCTGTATGGTCGACCATTCACCATAATCACTGACCACCAAGCTCTCACCACTATCTAGGGCAAACCGACAGCCAAAATGCCTCCACGCATTGCCCAATGGGGGCTGCGGTTACAGGAATATTCTTTCAAAATCATTCATCACCCGGGAAAGGACAATAAACCGGCAGATTTCTTATCAAGATATCCACTCCCAGCACAAAATGAACGACAGTCAGACAAAGCAAACCAATATCTGAACTACCTAGTCAGCAGTTTGTTACCGAAGTCCATCACCACAGCACAACTGTTGGAAGAGACTCGCAAGGAAACACTTGTGTATAGGCACGTTACAAATGCCATATCATATCATACAAATGCCATATCATAAGGACAAGCTAATTCAGACAGTCCAGGCATGCCTACGGTCAGACCAGTGGCAGAGCAGCAGAAGGAGTGACCATGACATACCTCATGTAGAAGAACAACACTTACGCACGTTCAAGCTCATCCGGCACACCCGGTCCACCTCACCAGAGGGCCTGCTACTTAAGGAGAACAGAATCGTTTTCCCATCCACACTACAAGAGCAAATATTGGACATCGTTCACGCAGGTGACAGAGGCATTGTATCAACCAAACGTCAACTCAGGACCAAGGTGTGGTTCCCTGCAATGGATGAGCGAGTGGAACGACTTCTAGGACAATGCCTACCATGTCAGGCAGTCGCTAAGCGCACATTTCCTGGACCCATCAGAACCTCCACAATGCTCCTGCAGGTCTGGGGTGAGGTGGCAGTAGATATGTTTGGACCTTTAGCGAATGGTAAATACGTGCTAGTAATCATTGATGAAATGTCACGCTTCCCGGAAGTTCACCTCATCAGATCCACCAGTGCTCAAGAAGTTATACCAGCACTTGACAAAACATTTGCTGATTATGGCATCCCATCTACGGTCAAATCGGACAACGGCCCACCGTTCAGTGGCCATGATTTTGCCATGTTCGCAGAGCATCTAGGATTCCAGCATCACAAGATCACCCCACTATGGCCCCAAGTCAATGGAATGGTGGAACGGTTTATGGGAAACCTCAAACGCACCCGCCAAATATGCTCCATCACGAATGGCTCATTCATGCAGGCCATCTGCACACTACTGTGGGAATACAGGAACACGCCCCACACCTCGACAGGAGAATGCCCGTCAGCCCTAATGTTCGGGAGCGTCATCAGAACAAGGCTACCACACTATCCGCAAGCCACCCCAAACTCCAACCAAGCGGAAGCCGCACGAAAGAAAGACAGAGAAAGCAAAGCAAGGATGAAGGAATACGCTGATACCAGGCAAGCAAAACCGAGTTCAGTACAAATAGGTGATCTAGTTTTGGTGCGGCAAAACCAATCCACCAAGGACACTCCCGCTTTCGAACCGGAACCCATGACAGTAACCCATGTTCAGGGTTCTATGATAACAGCAGCAAGTCCTCAGGGCACCGTCACCAGGAATTCGTCCTTCTTCAAAACATTCAGAGGTGACACCAGCGGCAGTACTACAAGGACAGTGGCAGAGGAATCATCGGATATAGATTCCGAGTACCAAGAGGAAGAAAGAGATACCGATGACAGCGACAAAACACACAAGGGAACCGCTCCACCAACTCGCAGCCCATCCAAGAGAGTCATACGAAGACCCACCAGATGGATCGAAGAAAACTAAGTGAACTATTCTAAGTATTTGTTTAAGTGAAGGGGAGATGTAACGTCCTACCTCCATGATCACTGTTTATTTGTTTAGAGGATGAGTCTTCGGTTTGTTGCTGTTAATTAGTGGCCTGCGACCCACGTGTGCAAGGGGGCAGGGCTACCGCCCAGTAGTCAGTTTGAGATATAATAAATCAGAGTTCAGACATGCCGCCCTGTCTCTGCGCCTCATTGCTTTATTACTTTGTCTAATTGCATTGCATGCAAAATTGAAGTGCGGCGCTCCAGGCGGAGCCCATTCGAAACATAACATATACTTGCCCTCACAACTAATCTATACAATGTGTAGGGATATCAGCAATCTAAAGAAATCGTGTCCAACATAAAGTTCTGAGCTTCTTCCAGCTCACATTCCTTTTTGCTCTCTTCCCCAAGTAAAAAATAGTACCAGCCAAAAAGTCTCAAATGTACCTTTCTTGAGTTCCAGATGACACAGTTTTAAACAATACACAGGGTTCCCTTCCCCAAGTTCCAAGCACCAAAGAATCATTGAGACTCTGGTGTCAAGTCAATAAATATCTCAAGTCTCTGGGTTCCCTTCCCCAAGACTTAATTTCAACAGTGCCAAAATTATCCCTTTCTTTTAAAGTTCTTTGTCGCTCATGTACCACCTCCTTTTTATGATGGGTTTTCCATGTGTAAATTGTGACTGTGTTGTAATCATTTTCAAAGCTTTAGTTAGTTCTGCTTTAAATTACATGTTCTATTTTATGCAGTTTTCATGTAGTCTGGTATTCAATATACCTTTCTTTGTTTCAATATTTAAAGTTCCATTCACTTTATAAAACTGCACATCAGCACATACTGATTTCACGTGGATATAAATTCAATTGAATAGGCAGCATCTGATGGTTTTACTCGAATTTGAAGTTCCATTTTACTTCTGAGTTTAGTATGGAACAGTTCTGCTCTTTTATGAGGTTTCAACTCAGGTCTGTGTTCAATAAAACATAGAGTGTACTCAATTCGGTGTTTAATAGGCACAGGTGGCACTTGTTAAGATTTTCATTCAACCCGTCGTGTAATAGTTCCTTTACTCACTTCAAATGGAAGATCTATCCTTTCGGAGACTTTCAAAATGTGTTTTCTCCGACACGCGACCACTCCGATACAAAGTTTTCCTAGTCATTCAATATTGTACAATGGATTGAATTAGAGACCTTCGAAAACGTGTTACCTCAAACACGCAACAGCTTCGATACAACATATTCTTTGAACACTGAAGTTTAAACGCTCGGCACCACGTTTCTCAAAGGCTAGAAACTCACTGGTCGCGGTCAAAGTCTTTACAGCCGCATGGTTCGCACAGCCTTCTGCTACTCATTTCAGGGCTCCCATTCCTGCTCCTTAGGCATCCTGTGTCGACGACCCAACACAGGGAAACGAGAATCTTGAATGCATATAAAAGGGACAGCCGCTCCACACGGCTCCCTTCTTAATGTTCGGCTTGCTCCACTGAGCTCCAGCTCCCATGCCACACTTGCACCAGCCTTCCCGCTGCTGCTTCTGTTGTTCCTCCATGTACAGGTTTCCCTGCTACCTCTCATGCCGTTGAGCTGGTCTCCTTTTATACACGTGCAGCCCCTTAACAGGCTGCAGTTCTGAATGTCCAATCAACTCTACCTGACCACAATCAACGGGACATGCCTGACGTTTACAGGTCTCAGCAAGCATCTTCCTCGTCCCAGTACCATAGTGGTAAGAGTGTGGTCTTTATTGTTCTTAGTTGCCTCTTCTTCGTCCCAGTACTGTCGTGTCAATTGGGGAGAAATGAGGGGCACTGGTTTTCAACAGCACCTGAAAATGGGGGAAGGGTTGGGTTGGTCACTAATAGGGAAAGGGGGATACCATGTCTCGCCCGAGGACACACCACTTCCAGTCCCCAAAGACCCCACACCCAGGTGATCCGCCCTTGCTTCTCCAACCCCAGGGGCAGGTTCCAAGAAGGATGGCCTTTCCTGGTCACCTGCCTAGAGGATCCAAGGGGTTTGTTTTAGTTAGTTATTTTAGCATTTATAAAGCGCACTAGGCCCGGAGGGCATCAAGGCGCATGGGTACAAACAGGTCAGTTTCACCTGTACAAGAAATCATTGACAAACCTAAATGGTATAAAGTATGGCTTGCGGATGTTGGTTGGAGGCTATATGAGGGTCGTCGCTATGTATTTTTTCAGAGAAAAGCAGGGTTTTAAGCTATTTGCGGAATGACCAGTAGGACTGTTCAAGTCTCAATGATGTCAGGAGATTGTTCCTTTTCTTGGCTGCAATGACTGGGAATTCCGCTCCTCCAGCTCTTTGGAGGTGGTATCTGGGGGTGTTTAGACAGTTCGTGTAGGTTGAGCAAGTAAAACTGGTGTTTAAGGCTTTGGAGGTGAAGTATCTTGGAGCGGAATTTGAGATACATTTGTTGGTTATGGCTAGAGTTTTGAAATGGAATTCGCTCTTTGATGGGGAGCCAGTGAGCATTTCTTCTGGCCGGCGAAATGTGTTCTTTTTTTGCAATGTTCAGGGCAGCTCATAAAGCATTGTTTTGTATGATCTGTAGTTTGTTTACAGATGAGGTGCCTGCCAAGGAGGGCTTTGCAGCTTTCTGACGAGAGCAATGGGCGACACGCACAGAGGAGTTTAGAGATGTGTGCTGCAGACGAGGCAATGGCGTTGATTTGCCTGGATAGTGATAGTGTAGAGTCTAGGTAAACACAGAGGGTTTTTACATGATTGGCTACTTGGATAGTAATGGCGTCAATGTAAAAGGATTTGTATGCTGGGTCCAGTTTATTAAGTAGGGTTCGAGAGCCGACTATGAGCAACTCTTTTTTTTCATCATTGAGACAGAGCATGCGTGATGCCATCCAGGCTTGGATGGTTTGGCACACCTGTTTCAATGAGACAGAGTCAGTGGCGTAGTCGCTGGTCAAAGGTAGGAGTAGCTGCGTGTCGTCTGCGTCGTTGGTGTATGAGATTACCTCTGTGCCTAGTCGGTTGAACAGTGGTTTCGAGAAGATATTGTACAGTTTCGGTGACCTGCAAGATCCTTGTGGGACACCAAATGTGACAGGGGTCGGGGGGCTGAGGAAGTGGTGGAGAAGACTCTCATTGTTCTGCTTTATAAAAATGAGGTAATCCAGGAGGTGGCTATGGAAGAGAATTGGGCTGAGGTGAGAAAGTGCTGGCATAGTATTTGGTGATCCACTAAATCAAAGGCACCTGAGAGATCTTGCAATAGAAAGATGGCAAGCTTGCCTCTGTCTTTAGATTTGTTAAGCTGATTTTTTAGGTCCAATAAGGCTGTTTCCATTCCGTGTCCTGGTCTGAAGCCAGATTGGCGCAGGCATAATACGTTTTTGGATTCCTGGTTTTGTTGTATCTGAACAATACATCTTAGACTTTCTCATTACAGAACCACCTCATCTCAGTCACGGTATGTCCAGAGACCAAAGGTGCATTCAGGATACCAGTGCAGATTTTTGAGCGATGCCCAATTTTTCTCAAATGTACTTCCCAAGATGTTTTGGCCACATATAACGTGGGGCATGGGCATTAGATGGCATACACATTTTTACTTTTACATGTAGTAAAAGTGCGCAAGTCCAATGTGTCGCCCCCATTTTCAGAGCACTGAATCTTGATGGATGATTTACAATTTGTTCAATACGTACATGGGTAATGACCCACCACAGGTCGCGCCTAGAAACACTTGTGTACAGGCGCGTTATAAATGACTTGTATATCAAATCATATACATCCAACATTTTAGATGCAAGTGGACATGCTTTTCTACTAGCCCCTGTCAGACTTTGTACTCGTACGTCCCATCCCCTTTCCTCCATCCTTGTGGGGCGTATCCCAACATGGGGACGGTACTGGAATCTTTGGCAGCGAAAACATTTTGCTTCCCCTTTAAATTTAGTATAGAATGTCGAGGCGCCATCCAGTGCTTCACCCCCAGTCCCCTTTTCCTCACCGACGGTGTTGGACCTGGCAGCCAGGAGGATTCCCAAGATGTGCCTCATACGACTGTTTGGGGCCCGACCACCGCTGGGACTCATGTTCGGCCTGCAGTGTTCTCGGTCACAGGACATTGAAGAATCATTTGTCGTGGTGGAGGGGGATCTTTCACACTTCTCCTCTGCCCCACCTTAAGGTCTTCGTCTCCAGGATCTTTCGTCAAGACAAGGTAGGCCCTCTGTTCAGCCTGGGCCCACAGCGCAGCAACTCCTTCCCCAGGGGTTCCCATGGATCAGGGTTCCTTTTATTCAGGTTCTTGTAGGCCTGGGGGCTCTAAGGCTACCGCCTCCCAACCCAAAGGACCCGGGGGCTCTTTCGGGTGGTACAGAGACAGACCCGAGGCCTTCCAGTCTACCGGCTCCCAAGCTTAGGGGCTCAGAGGCCCTACAAGGCTGTCCACGGAAGGACAATCAAGCTTGTCCTCTTCTTCTGCCCCGGGGTAAAGGATCGTCTAGTGCCACCTCCAAGAGGCCGTGAATCGGGGTATTGAGACTATCGGCCATCCGGCTGAGGGATCAGTACCTACCAGAGGTTGATGCCTCTGCTTCGGGTGCAAGACCCAAGCTGTACCCTCCAGTATCTGAGGCCTCTCTTGGCTCTGTGCCTCCACGCCCTCCCGCCCAGGGCATGGCGCAGGGCTTTTAAATGGAGGAGCGACATGTGGCAGAGCCTGCCAGGCAGGTGGCCATCTTGGATCCGGTTCAGGACCCGCCAGTGCTTTCACGCATCGAGTGGGCTTTGCAGGATGATCCCAGCCCCCTTCCCTCTGAAAGCAGCAGCAGATCCTATGGTGCAGGGTTTTGGTCCCCTCGGGGGTACATCTACCCATCTCAGCCGTACAGCTACACGCATCAGGCACCTCAGCACTTTGACCAGGAGCAGAGGCGCCGCGCATCAGAAGGTCTGGCCTCTAGGGACGCCGCAGCTTGTGAGGACTGGTTCTTCAAGCGCTTCCTCTTCCTCATGCATTCCCCTCAGATGAATGGACTACTGAAGAACATTGTGAAGGAGGTCATCCCACAGGTGGCACAGCCCTGGCCCCCTCCTCTGGGTACTCTTGCTGTTCCTCCTGCGCTCCCGGTGCCAGTCCCTCCACTGGTTCAGGCCCTACCGGTTGTTCTGACCCCTCCACCTCCTTCTGTACCACCAACGCCTCCCCCTCAACAGCCGTTGAAACTGTCGGCGGCTCTGGACCTGGGCGGGACCCCTCTGGCACCTGTATCAATGGGCCCAGATTCTCCTTGGTCTGTGAAAAAGGGGGGCGGCGAGGATGACGACTCCCAGGACGATGAGCTCTCGGCATCCGTTAAGGCCTTTCATGAACGCTTTCAGGGCCTGGCGGAGTTCTTGGGGGTCCTTCTTCCAGAGGAAACCCCCAGGAGTTAGGTATGCTAGCAGAGGTTTTGGGGAAACGCACCACGATCCGTTCTGGCATTCCCCTCCAGAAGGATGTCCTGCAGGTGGTGTGAAGGGTGTGCCAGAAACCCAGAGCCAACGCCTATATGAACAAGATGCTGGACAGTAGGTTTAGGCTGACGGATGGGGAGTCAATCTTTCTTGCATCCCCATTTCTCTGTGGTGGAACAGGAGGAAGCAGCAAAGGAGGTTATGTGGGTTTTTCCGCTCCCCCTCCTCTGCCCCCCGCCTCTGTTGCCAAGAATCAGTGACGTCGAGGTCGTGGAATACAGCTCACCCGTGGAGGGCCGTTTGGCTCTGTTCCAGGACACATGGAAGCTTCTTTTCAGCAACCTGTGGGTCCTATCTGTAGTATCCACGGGCTTCAGTCTTCCTCTTCCTTTGCCTCTACCATCCTCTCCTCTTCGTCAGATCGGGTCTCTGGCTCTTTTATGGGAGGTACTTTCGCTCTTGGAGATGCAGGCAATAGAACCGGTTTCAAAGACAGCGGCTTTCGTTACTATTCCAGGATTTTTGCAGTACCCAAGAACAATCAGGCTGGCCTGAGGGTAGTCCTGGACCTGTCATTTCTAAATCTCTCTTTACCACTGGAACACTTCAAAATGGTTACTCCCATGCACATAGCCGAATTTCTGTATGAAGAGGAATGAATGTGTTCCCTGGGACTCAAGGATGCGTACCTAAATGTGCCCATCTATCAACTGCATCATAGGTTTCTGTGGTTCACGATTATGGCGTACCACTTTCATTACAAGGTGCTGTACTTTGGCCTGAACTCGGCCCCTCGTGTCTTCACAAAGTTGATGAACGCAATGGCTGCTTGGAGGGCCATCATCTATACCCTTATTTGGATGAATGGCTGGTGAGGGCGTGGTCACCCAACGGTGGTGCACTCCTGCCAGAGATTGGGGGATATCTTTCATCAGCTGGGGTTTTCCCTCAACCAGAGGAAATCAGTTATGCCTGTCTCAGGAACTGGTCTTCCTAGGGGTGCGTTGGAACAATACCGTTCAGCGAGCGTTCCCCACACCTGAGAGGCTTATGTGCCTCTGCAATGTGGTGGGACACTTTCTGGCCAACTCGACGACCTCAGCATGGTGGTTCCAGCACCTTCTGGGTCTGATGGCCTTTTACGTGCTCACTGTACTACATGCTTGCCTCAAGATGAGGTGTCTACAGCTCCATCTGGTGGCCAATTGGGATCAAGAGTCGGGGTCTGTCGGACAGGGTCCCAATATCACTGCTCCTGCGGCCCGATCTTCACTGGTGGCTGATGGATGGGAATGTTTCAGTGGGAGCCCCCTTCACTCACCCGGAGCCTATCCTGGTGGTTACAATGGACCCCCCTCCTCTGAATGGAAGCGGTATCGATCTGTGAATCTGTGGGGTTTAGACTTTGGCAGTCCACCTCCCGGGGGGCAGCAATACAGAATCGGACCAATTCAGTCGCTTGGGGTTCAACACCTATGAGTGGAAGTTGCCTCCTTGTTGCCCCCTGTTCTAACATTGGAGGTTTGTGGACCTGGATTTGTTTGCATCCCCCCGGAATGCCAAGTGCCCCCAGTTTTCTTCATGGGTAGGTCAGGGGTCACCGGGAGATGCCTTCAAGATATGTTGACACGGCAGCAAGTGTCATGATCACTGCTTCCAAGGAGCCAGGACCAGCCCAAAGTCCTTGGAAGCAGGCCCATAAACCTAATCCTAGGCACCAGCCGGTCCCCACTGGGACCTTTTGGACCTTGTCCTGGCGCCGGTGGCACCAGGCTCATCAAAATCATCGGTCCCGGCACTGGAAGCGCCGGGCTCATAATACATGTGAAGGTGCTTGGGTGGACTTACCTGCAGCAGACCATGCTGCTTACTTACCAGCCACTTAGAAGCCATCTGGGAACTGGAACTACTTTCTTACCTGGGTGGGGCAGCTTCACTCCCTGGATACAGCACAGGAACTCTTATGGAAACTGGAACTCTTTTTCTTACCTAGGCGGGGCCGTGGAAGAAGATGCCTCAACACTCCAAGGCTATTTAAACCACACCCGATAGATGAAGCGTGCTTCGCGTTATTCTGCATCTGCAGCAGAACGCTCACCGAGTCTGCTCCGGCCTTTCTTCTTCTGATCCTGAACCTGCAAGAATCTTACTTACCATTTCTGCTTCCAGGCGACATCAGCACCTGCAAGGAACAGAAACAACAGGTTAGCAAAGCGAACTTTACACGCAGTGCTTACTGACCTGATCCAGCGGCTGCGGCCGTTTCTTCACGCCGCATCCTCACCTGCAAAGACAAAAGCAACACCATACTTACCGGCACGCTGTGAATTCCGGATTTCTTCATTCCGCATCGCCGCCTGTAAAGATAAAGAATCATTAAGAACTTACTGGCATTCCGCGGACTCCGGCGCTGCAAACCAACATCTGCAAAACAAAAGAAAAGACATTAAGCAGGTATTTACTTACGTCCATTTCGCTTTTAGCTATAAAACGACTGCAGACATTCCGACGTCTCTTTACTCGAACCAAGCTGCAAGGAAAGGGACAATTAGAGCGCTTTCCATACTTACAAACTTCCAGGCGCTCCCCTTCATCTTCCATCTCAAGAATCCTGCAATACATAAGGAAAAGCATTACACAATTGTAACGTGCCACGCATTTAAAGACTATAAAGACAAAAGGTGTCCAGAAACTCACCGCTCGTGCAGATAACGACGGGAACCTTCCTCTGAAGTCAAGATGCCAATGTTTCACCAGTGAAGGAACTGGCAACGGCACCCTGCACCAGACGCAGATGGAGAGCCCAGCATTCACCTATATAAGGTGAGCACGTTGACCTGGGGGCTCTACGAATAAGCTGGAAAGAGAGAGAGAGAGGAACATTCAATAACGCAGACCATTAACCCCCATATTCTTTCACCTGCAGAAACCTCACTCTTCGAGTCCGACACACAGTGAGAAGAGGTTCGACCCCAGAAGCCAAGCGAGTCCTGCACATCACTTTTCGAGTCACAGACAGCTTCCTGCCAAGACCCGCGCCTCCGTGGGAATCAGGTGAGCGACAGAACGCGAAGCCCACCACAAAACTCCTACCCAGGCACAATGGAAACCTCAGACACTGATCAACTAGCCCAGTTGCTCGGGAATTAAGAGCAGAAGTACATGCAGCTCGTCAAGAAACGAACTCTCTAAGAAGGGAACTGATAATTTCCAAGGAGCGCACAGAGGACCTTGCTAGGCAATTGCTGCAAGCGCAGGCAGGACAGACACCTTTGCCCGCTCCAGGAGGAAGTTATCCCTCAGCATCCTCAAATCCGGTGCAAATCAATCTGCCCGGTAATGTGCCCTTGGCTCCGCCCGAACGTTTTTCTGGTGATCCAAAGAAATTCGCAGTGTTCATCAACCAGTGCCGCCTACACTTCTTATGTCGGCCAGCTGCATTCCCAACAGACCAGACCAAGGTGGCTTTTGTACTTTCTTATCTCAGTGGCAGCGCCGCAGATTGGTCAATCCCTTTAGTCACCCAGGATGATCCGGTTTTACATGATTTTCAGGCCTTCCAATCCAGCATGGAGAAACTGTTCGCTAGACATGCACAAGGGCAGGCCTTGGACAATGAACTTCTTTCATTACGACAGGGCAATCAGGACCTCTTGACTTATATAGCCTCCTTCAATAGACTCATAGTGGAAACACAATGGCCCGAGGACAAGAGAATAACGCTTTTCTACAGAGGCCTGCGTGGTGAGCTCAAGGATGTGCTAGCGCAAGTTGTGAATCCTCCACAAGAATGTTCTGACTATATTGACTTAGTTGTCCAATTGGACCATAGACTGCAGAACAGGAAGGCAGATCGTTCTAGATTTGATACCCGAGTGTTTTCCAAACCACAGACCTCAAATAAGGGAGCTGACACTGTGGAACCCATGCAAATAGGGAGCATGAAAGGACCTTTAACCCAGAAAGAGCGAGAAAGAAGAAGGCAGCTGCAATTATGTCTCTATTGCGGAAACTCAGGACACTTTCTTCGGGACTGTCCAGTGAAGCCAGCTAAGAAGGCTGTAGGAGTCGCGGATACCTGTACTACAAATTCTGAGCAGGGAAACGACCTCGCCCGAGAGGTCCTCTTGCCGAGCGTTAAGATCAGCCCCGTGACCTCGCATTTCGTGATACCCATGGTCCTCATTAGTCCTGAACGTCCGGATCGTTTGCATGCAATTGAAGCTTACATTGACAGCGGAGCAATCGGTAACTACGTGGACCGTGAAATGGTATCAAGGATGAATCTACCCCTTGTCCCTAAGGCAGTAAAAGACGTCATCACTACTGTGGATGGCACGGAGATACCCTCGGACCAGTAACGCATGCCACCCAAGAAGTGACGTTAGTGAGTCAAGATGGACACCGGGAGAAGATCGTGTTCGATGTAATCAAGGCCCCTCAGTTCCAGATCATTCTGGGAATCCCTTGGTTAGAGAAGCACAATCCTCAGATCGATTGGCGAGCAAAAACGGTTCAGTTTCCAGAATGTTTTACCACTTGTTATTCTCGGCCTGATGTTTCACTGGCAGCAATCTCTTCGAAGAAGTTCCCAAATTACCTCCCGAATACCACGAATTCCAAGACGTCTTCCGGAAGGACCAAGCTAACACCCTCCCTCCTCATAGGTCTTACGACTGTCAAATAGATCTGATACCTGGAACAACTCCTCCTTGCAGCAGGATTTATGCTCTCACCGAACCAGAGAATCTTCATCTCAGACAATACCTGGACCAGTACCTAGCTAACGGGTTTATCCGTCCTTCAAAATCTCCAGCTTCATCGGCTTTGTTCTTCGTTCCGAAAAAGGAAGGAGACCTTAGAACTTGCATAGATTACCGCGCCCTGAATCAGATCACCGTTAAAAACAGATACCCGTTACCTTTGATCCCTGAACAACTGGACCAAGTCAAAGACGCACGTATATACACTAAGCTGGATCTCAGAGGAGCCTACCACTTAGTACGGATAAAAGAGGGCGATGAATGGAAAACGGCCTTCCGCACCAAGTATGGGCTATTCGAATAACAAGTGATGCCCTTTGAACTGTGCAATGCTCCTGCTGCCTTCCAATATTTTATGAACGATGTCCTTAGAGAACTCATTGACGTGTGTGTTGTTGTCTACATTGATGACATCCTTGTTTACTCATCATCTGAAGAGGAACATCGGAGACACGTTAAAAAGGTTCTCGAGAGATTGCGTCAACACAATCTTTTCGCTAAGCTAGAGAAATGCGTTTTCAACGTAACGGAAGTCGAGTTCCTGGGATTCATATTGTCACCTAACGGAGTCCACATGGATTCAAAGAAAGTTGATGCAATCATCAAGTGGCCATCACCAACCTCTGTAAAAGGAGTTCAGAGCATGTTAGGTTTCGCTAACTTTTACCGCAGATTCATTCCTGAATTTTCTCGGATAGTCCAGCCCATCACCGCCCTGTTGAAAAAGAACAAACGTTTTGAGTGGTCTTCAGAAGCAGAACAAGCATTTCAGGACTTAAAAGCTAAATTCATTTCTGCACCTGTTTTAAAACATCCTCGCCCAGAACTCCCCTACATCGTGGAAACGGATGCTTCAAGTCTTGCTATGGGGGCAGTTTTATCGCAAAGAGATCCGGACACACACCAACTACATCCTGTTGCCTTTTGGTCCCGCAAGTTCTCACCTCCCGAGATCAATTATTCAATTACAGACAAGGAACTTTTGGCTATCAGATCGGCCTTTAAAGCCTGGCGGCATTATCTTCTAGGAGCAAGACACAGTCACCGTAATGACTGATCACCGCAATTTACAATATCTAAAGACAGCCAAAGCTCAGTCCTCCAGACAGCTTCGCTGGGCTCTGTTTCTAGCAGAATTCGACTTTATAATAACTTATCGACCAGGCAGTAAGAACGGAAAAGCTGATGCCCTTTCCCGGATGGGAGTAGATGAACATTTGATCAATCCAGAACCAATTCCCATAATCCCAGAACAAAGAATTTTGGGTTTGGTCAGAACTCAATCTTTTGAAGACATCAAGACCATGGTTAAATCACTCCTAAATCCAGGCGATTTGCAAGATTGGCAATTAAAAGGGAAAGAATTTTCTGTGGAGCAAGACCTACCATATTTCCGAGGACGACTGCATTTACCCTGTGAGAAAATACAAAAATAAGTAATCTCCTGCTACCACGACTCTCTAATGGAGGGTCACCCTGGCATCACCAAAACCATGGAAAAGATTAAAAGACATTTCTGGTGGCCGTCATGGAAAAAAGCTGTTAGAGACTTTGTAATCTCCTGCGGTGTGTGTGCCCAGAATAAAAGTCAGAAGGAGAAACCAGCCGGCCTATTACAGCCTCTAGACATCCCTCCCTGTCCATGGCATACCTTGTCCATGGATTTCATCACGGACTTACCTCCATGCTCTGGGTATACTACCATTTTAGTATTCGTGGATCTATTCTCCAAGATGGCTCACTTCATTCCCCTGAAGGGTCTACCATCAGCCTCAGTATTGGCCCGAGAATTCTTAGAAAACATCGTTCGGCTACACGGTTTTCCCTCAGTTTTAGTCTCCGATAGGGGAAGTCAATTCATCTCTCACTTCTGGCGCAGCTGTTGTCGTCTAGCCCAAATTGATGTAAGACTTTCAACGAGCCACCATCCCCAAACTGACGGACAAACCGAGAGGACAAATCAAACTCTAGAGCAATATCTACGTTGCATGCTCCAGCAAATTGAAAACCCCTGGAAGGAGATTCTTTGGATTGCTGAATACGCTTACAATAATTCGATTCATTCTGGGACAGGGAAGACTCCCTTCTTCCTATTATATGGACACCATCCTAGAACCTCTAACCTGGATCCTCCCCAAGAATTCGAAGCACCTGCTGTGGATCACTTGCACTCGGAGATCACCCGTGCCTTTAAGGAAGCCTCTGCCCATCTGCAAAGAGCTAAAGCTCAATTAAAAAGAGGAGCAGATCGACACCGTAAAGGGGCTCCTCACTACGCTGTAGGAGATCAGGTCTGGCTATCCACTAAGCACCTGCCTCTAAAGGTACCTCGCACCTTCATCCCGAGATACCTTGGACCCTATCGCATATCTGCCATAATTAATCCAGTGGCTGTCAGATTGGAATTACCTACGCATATGAAAATACACCCAGTATTCCATGTCTCCTTATTAAAACCCGTACAACCTGAAACCCGATTGACTGAACTCCCAGAACCGGTTTTGGTAGATGGAGAACTTGAATTCGAAGTAAAGAACATCCTAGACTCCAAAATCTCTAAATCTAAGTTGTATTATCTGGTTGACTGGAAAGGTTACGGCCCCCAGGAAAGGTCTTGGGAACCTTCAGAATATGTCCACGCACCTCGACTGGTCAAGAAATTCCATCTGAATCACCCCGACAAGCCAAAACCCCCGGAGAAGACACGCCTAGGAGGGGCCTTGAGGGGGGGTACTGTCATGATCACTGCTTCCAAGGAGCCAGCACCAGCCCAACGTCCTTGGAAGCAGGCCCCTAAACCTAATCCTAGGCACCAGCCGGTCCCCACTGGGACCTTTTGGACCTTGTCCTGGCGCCGGTGGCACCAGGCTCATCAAAATCATCGGTCCCGGCACTGGAAGCGCCGGGCTCATAATACATGTGAAGGTGCTTGGGTGGACTTACCTGCAGCAGACCATGCTGCTTACTTACCAGCCACTTAGAAGCCATCTGGGAACTGGAACTACTTTCTTACCTGGGTGGGGCAGCTTCACTTCCTGGATACAGCACAGGAACTCTTCTGGAAACGGGAACTCTTTTTCTTACCTAGGCGGGGCCGTGGAAGAAGATGCCTCAACACTCCAAGGCTATTTAAACCACACCCGATAGATGAAGCGTGCTTCGCGTTATTCTGCATCTGCAGCAGAACGCTCACCCAGTCTGCTCCGGCCTTTCTTCTTCTGATCCTGAACCTGCAAGAATCTTACTTACCATTTCTGCTTCCAGACGAAATCAGCAGCTGCAAGGAACAGAAACAACAGGTTAGCAAGGCGAACTATACACGCAGTGCTTACTGACCTGATCCAGCGGCTGCGGCCGTTTCTTCACGCCGCATCCTCACCTGCAAAGACAAAAGCAACACCATACTTACCGGCACGCTGTGAATTCCGGATTTCTTCATTCTGCATCGCCGCCTGTAAAGATAAAGAATCATTAAGAACTTACTGGCATTCCGCGGACTCCGGCGCTGCAAACCAACATCTGCAAAAGAAAAGACATTAAGCAGGTATTTACTTACGTCCATTTCGCTTTTAGCTATAAAACGCCTGCGGACATTCGAGGTCTCTTTACTCGAACCAAGCTGCAAGGAAAGGGACAATTAGAGCGCTTTCTATACTTACAAACTTCCAGGCGCTCCCCTTCATCTTCCATCTCAAGAATCCTGCAATACATAAGGAAAAGCATTATACAATTGTAACGTGCCACGCATTTAAAGACTATAAAGACAAAAGGTGTCCAGAAACTCACCGCTCGTGCAGATAACGACGGGAACCTTCCTCTGAAGTCAAGAGGCCAATGTTTCACCAGTGAAGGAACTGGCAATGGCACCCTGCACCAGACGCAGATGGAGAGCCCAGCATTCACCTATATAAGGTGAGCACGTTGACCTGGGGGCTCTACGAATAAGCTGGAAAGAGAGAGAGAGAGAGGAACATTCAATAACCCAGACCATTAACCCCCATATTCTTTCACCTGCAGAAACCTCACTCTTTGAGTCTGACACACAGTGAGAAGAGGTTCGACCCCAGAAGCCAAGCGAGTCCTGCACATCACTTTTCGAGTCACAGACCGCTTCCTGCCAAGACCCGCGCCTCCGTGGGAATCAGGTGAGCGTTACAAAGTGTTATGCGTTGCCGCCCACCCCTCTGTTCCAATGGACTCTCTGCAAGTTCTGGGCCTCCATGGGTTCCAGCCTCATCCTGGTTGCCCCTCACTGGCCTCCGAGACCCTGGTTTTCAGATCTGCTGCAGTTGTTCTCCTAGGGTCCCGTCCATTTTCCGATCCCCAGCAGGGGCTTCCTGACACAGCAGGGCGGGGCAATGGAACTGCCAGACCCAGTCAAACTGGCCCTGGTGGACTGGTGCCTGATCAGCTGAGGCTTCACACGCTCAATTTTCAGATGACCATTGGGACATCATTCAGCAGGCCAGGAGGCCCTCGACTCTGTCCCAGTATAGGAGCAAATGGACTAGGTTCTGCCATTGGACTCCCGACAAGGAGCTGGATCCTGTCACCTGTCCTCTGGATGTTGTAATGGCTTTTTCAACGCACCTGGCTCGTTCTGGAGTTTGGGTGTATACTTGCCACACATTTATTGGCGGACATCGAGGCTTACAAGAATTCCCCTGAGCATGTGTTTTCAGCAGCCAACCTGGTGGTTAAGGCCCACCTTAAGGGGTTGTCTAGGCTTTTTCCTCCTGTGCATAGACCTCATAGACCAATGAGTCTCTCCCATTCCATCTGAATCAAGCGATCTGCCTGCCAGTGTTCTTCCCGAGGTCAGAGGCAGAGAGGGCCCTGCATTCCTCATCAGGGTCCTCAAGTTTTATCTCTCCGTCACAAAATCCTTCAGAAAGTCTGAGGCATTGTTTCTGACTTTTCACGGCTCCTCCGCCAGCTCTAAGGCTTTATAAGGCTTCCATCGCCCGTTGGATGGTTCAGGCCATTTCGGAGGCGTATACGGCCATGGGCAAACCTGTCCCTGAAGGGTTCATGCTCATGCGGTCAGAGCCAAGGCCACTGCTGTCGCGTTTTAGAGACCCGTTTCTTGGGATGTCATCAGCAAGCTGGCCAGTCCGTCAGCCTTCTGTAAACACTACTCACTGGACACCAGCTGCAGGCAGGATGCAGAGTATGGTCAGGCAGTTCTGAAGAACAGTTTTGCTTCATCCTAGATATGAAGCAGGTTATCACAGCTCCACCCTTTGTTTCTTGTTTGGCGGAATCATCCACAAGAATGGAGGAAAGTGGCCTGGACGTATGAGTAATTAAAGTTACTCACCGTAGTGACTAGAGTACTCGTAGTCCTTAGTCCTCTTTCCTCTATACGTCCCACCCACCTTCCCCCGCTATTATGCCAAGAGCAAACATGTATAAGTATAGCCACGTATCTAAGCGTCTGATGTGTTCAAAAGAGACTGAGGTGAGGCACGAGAGGGCGGGGCCTCGGCAGGGCATTACCACACCCTATAAATAATGTGCGTGTATTTTTGCAAGTCTTTTGTGTGCAAGCCTTTTACCCATTAGTGCTTTATAGGAGAAGCATCACTCCCTTAATGTTTGACAACGTTTTGCTTTTTCTTTGGAGTTCTCAATATGTGCATTCAGCTGCTTGTATATATATGATTTCAGAAAGGCTCACTGCCCTCATCATTCAGCACTACAATGTGTATTTAGGATTACCCCTGGTTGCTCTGTATTAATACATATTGTCATGTTTCAGGACTTCATAGACCATTTTCATGTTCTGCTGAGCCGGCAAGCCCTGCCCACTAAGCCAAACATTCAGGATTTCTTCTGGAAAGCGAAGCACAGTCCTGATGATTACCAGGTTGGGAGGACCATGGTAAGTGTTTGTGTCCCGCCATCTAAAGGTGAGGTCATTAAATATTCTATTGTTCCTAAACGTCGTGATGGCACAAGAGTACATGAATTATGTCTGAAGGAGAGCAGCATCACTTTGGATGGAAGGGAAATTTGAGTGTTTCTAATTGGCTGTTGGGAATTATTTTCAGGTTTTTATGAAGGAGAAGGAGCGTCAGCGGCTACAGGATATGCTGCACCAAGAAGTCTTGCAACGCATAACTCTTCTCCAGCGCTGGTTCAGGGCCATGCTTTACCGCAGGCATTTCCTAACTGTGAAGCAGGCTGCACTTATCATCCAGGTACTGAAAGCAAAAATATTAGTTAAGCAATGCTGTGTCTAAGTGCCAGCATGCTGCTTGAGGAGATCATTAGAATGCTTATTTACAGCTACAAGAGAGGGGTATGCTAGAAGGAGGTATGGAAGTGTCCAAGTTTTATGGATTTTCGCTATCCAGACCAACAAACATTTCATTATTCCAATGGGCTTCTGATGCTATCTGTTGGTGTGAATGTTTTAGTGCATGGTGAACATTTTAACAGTATATTGTTAGCCAGGACATTTTCTTATGCCCTTCGCTCTGGCGATGAACATTCTTTCTTTAGCTCAGTTTTTTTTTTTTGTTATTCAGTAGAAACCTTCTCCTTAGTTTGTATGTGTTTATTCTAACTGATGTATTGTAACGTGGAGTCACAGTTTATTATATTTCTTGAGTGTGTTAAACACAATTTGCTTTTGACTGCTATAAAACGAGGAGATTTGATTGTTGGTCGTACATCTTATTTGTTGAGCTGTAGACATCGTATCGTGGCCTGGTTATTCAGCAGCTGTCTTTTGTTACTGTGTTCCATGGAGAGGGCCAAGAAGATTTTGTTGCAATAGTCTAACCTAACTCCTGTTGGGAATTTTGTTGCTTTCCCTCCAAAGAGATCTATGGACCCCAAACAACAGATTTCTTTTGTTTTGAACCTGACCTGACTTTATAACGCAAGTACAGCCTTTTGCTTTACCTACCTTGCTGGCTTACCTGCTTTTTGGGAGCACTAACCAGTCCCTATTGTTAGGACAGTTTTTCTGAAGTCCAACTAAGGGCTTAGTAAAACCATTCAACTGAGACAGTATAAGGCTGTACCACCTGAGTATATGGCAGCGTAGACGGAGCAGCTAGGCATTTTTTTCAGGAGGGAGAGAGGGTTGTAGAATCATTACAAAGAAATTGTAGTACACATATGGTCCAAAGAAACACTGAAACACTATCTGCCTCATCACGAGTTTGGCTGTAACCCTTAAATGCAGTGGTAACGCTATTACCGCTGAATTTAAGGGTCTGCCAAATCACTGGCTTGGTGGATTTACCCCAGCTCTGAGCTGGCGGAAAATCTGCCGATTTTCGGCTCTATTACCGCAGGCGGTAATAACGCCGAGCATTCCCCATTGGACCCAATGGGGAATGGGAAATTCCTGAATGGGCCCAACGGGGAATGGGGACTTAATGGGCCGCCAAACCCGTGATCCGGCGCTAATAGCGCCGAGGGGTTTGGCGGTAGGGCTAATAGCCCTGGCGGCAATACTGCCGGGGTTAGCGCCCAACTGGTGATGAAGCCATAGGTATTGTAAAAAATAAATGGTTCATGATAAATCTTGGGGCAAGCACGTACTATCACATATCATTATAAAAACACAACCCTATGCTTTAAGGAACACAGACCAAAGCATGGACCTTATTTAGAAACCTAACAGTATTTCTAGGTAAATCAGACCTTATCAAACACATTTAGTATAAGGTACACCTATTCATGGGGAGTAAAACTGTAAGTTACTTTCAGATTACTTTGCAGTAATTCAAGGGTATTAGACCCTGTCAGTTATGCAGTGATACTCAGTTAAGATACTTTTCTGAATAGTGGAACACTGATTCAAGGAACAGTATATACCTATAACTACATTTATGATAACGCACAGTTATACTAGGCGAGTAAGACCTTTTTGTGTAATATACAATTACAGTTGCTTTTCTAGGATTGCACCAGGCAGACCAAGGTCAGCTACAGCTAAAGAACACTTTTTAAGAATGGCACACAACTATACTAAGCAGTTAAAACCTAATGTTGTAATATACTAGTATATACTATCACAGTTGCTTTTCAGATCAGTGGAACACAGACTGAGGTAAACAATAACTCTTTAACTTATGTTAGGATGGCACAAAGCTAACTCAAGGTAAGTATCACCTATATACTTTATAAAGGAGCTATCAGCAACTTAAAGGTTTGTATAGATATACGACTGTTTTGGCATCTGTATAAAACAGACCAGGGAAAGCAAAACCAATGTTACAATTTATGAATGATTCAGTGTTATTCTAGGTAGGTAAAACCTAAGGCAGACTTATTGTAAACAGGCTGTAGAGGAAGCTAGGGGAAGCAAGACAGTTGGGGAACTTATACACCTATTCTCTGAAAGAAATAGTAAGTGAAGCCAACAGCATTACTTTTGGGAAAGAGGCACACCCAATACAGGTGAGTAAATTAACCTTATATATACTTTTCAGAATGGCACAACACACATTCAAGGTAAGTACGAAACTTTGTATCCGTCCACTCTCGGAGTTAGTTACCAACTAGCACTTTCACAAGTAAGTACACTTTTAAACACTTGTTCTCTTTTCAAGGCAGAACCCTCTCCTTATCCAGTCCTTCCCTGGTCTATTGCATGAGTTCTCTCAGAGGTTGAAGAGGGACCCTAGTGGTGTAGGTGCTAGCTCTAGGCAAGATGAGATGGGGTTCAGTTGCAGGCAAAAGTCAGAGTGCCTATGGAAGACTGTTCA
This sequence comes from Ambystoma mexicanum, assembly GCF_040938575.1. Classification (NCBI taxonomy): domain Eukaryota; kingdom Metazoa; phylum Chordata; class Amphibia; order Caudata; family Ambystomatidae; genus Ambystoma; species Ambystoma mexicanum. The sequence goes on from NC_090934.1 coordinate 1,248,052,339, forward strand.
AACAAGTAAGTAGTTCACTTTAAAGTTAGTTAGGGTCCAGGGCCTTCAGAGAAGACACCCTAGGAGGTTTTCAGTATTGGGCCTGGGTGACCTGGATGAGAGGACTCCCAATCACAGAAAACACCCTAAAAGCTTGACAGAAATCATACAGGCTTAAGGTAAGTAAATACCCCAGCAGGAAGAATTCAGGATCTGCCGCCAAAAACCCAGTCTATGAATTTCTTTGTCATGAAGATGAGAGACGGGACTCTGGGAGGGATTTTTCAGCAGGGATCAATGGAGAAGGCTCCAGGCAGACATTTCCTCAAGGCTGGATGCAGCTTTGTAGATTTGGCGTCTTTATCGGGAGCCAGAAGAAGACTGAATATCGCTGGTCATATTCTCATCACTTGCAAGGTCTAGCACTCTGTTGTGGGGACTTTTCGCACTCTATTCACGTCTCTGGAGGTCCAGAATGATGCCACTAAAGTATCAGCTCGATTCGGAATTTGGAAGCTTCTGCACCACACACTGGCTCCTGGTCCCAGGGTATTGAGATATTACAGCCTGCAAGGTTGCAGCATGACGTGGGATGGCTTAAAATGCAGGTCTTCCTGAGTCCAGTGGATCCTGCCAGGCTCTGGGTCTTCATTTTTGGAGTTGAAGGGTAACAGCAGGCTCTGGTTACACAGGAGACTCTCCAGCCGCTGGAAATCGTCTCAGCCGTGTTTTCCTCATCTTCCCCTTCGGATTTGGTTCTAGTGGTCGACTTGTCAGCAGCTTCCAGATTCAGAGTATTTATCAGGAACTACAGCACAACTTCTGCATGCTCTCCCTGCATTTTACTGAAAGGGGCGGTCTGGCTGTCCAATCGGGACAGCTAGCGCCCTACTGGGAGTTTGTTCCTTTAGGCAAGGTGAAAGACGAAGGGCTGCAGAGCTTTGGGCTCCTCCCTCGCTTCTTGCCTTTCCAGACACTCTGGAGCCTAGGCGGGGAATACACAGGATTCTTGCCAAAGACCAAACGGCCACTGAGGTTGTTCCCACCTAGACGGGCAGGGGAAGACCTCAGAAACAGCAAGCACACAAGAAATGTTGAAAAAAGAAGCCCACCATTTTAGAAAAATGGTGGCCCTTCTGTGCATTACTGAAGCTGAATTAACAGCATGTGAGTAATAAAGACAAAGTCATAAAGGTTAAACCACTGCCACCAGCCATTCATGTAAAACTCGCAATTGTAACCAAATGCTACCAGGTAAGTAAGAAAGGGGATACATTATAATGCTGGCTCACTATATAAAATGTAAATCAGGGATAAAAATCCCTATTTACTACTTGGAAACTAGTTCACCCAAGTACATGAAAGAGAAATTAACAGGGGAGCCCATAGGGGCAACCCAGCCTAAGCCCAAATGTTGTAGGTAACTATAACTTCAACCATACACTATGGAGAGACATAAAAAGGTCACCCATAATAAGAGAAAAAGACTAGTTGAGAAGGGAAAAAGATACCCTTTCACCTACGGACAAGGTAAAATAGTTACCTAGTCAAAACAAAGTTCTGGGGTTGACACAGGTCAGGAAGATTTGTCATTGATATGAAAATCTTACCTAACGCCTATGTTAATCAATACAGAAGTATTTTGTCCCCGTTACAAAATTCCTTGTTGTTTTTCAGCTGCACACATCACCTTACAGTGAAGTGTGGCAAGGGTATTTTGTATACATTTTTCTTTTTTTTCAAGTAACACTTCTGTTATTTTCATGTGTCCAAGACGGACTGGTGGCAGTGGATATTTTTCTGTTTTTTTTTTCTCATGCACTTTTGCATTGTACAGCATAATGGCATTTAGCGTACCATACTCTAAAATGGCTGTACCCCTGATTTTTCCCCTGTCCTTTGGCCATCCTGTCCTTTGGTCATCTCCCTGCCGTCTGAGGGCCAAATATGACATATAAGGTATGCTCTTTCCCATACAAATCCGTTGTATGTGTTTATGGCTGAATGTGCAGCCTGGAACTGTCTGGTCCCAGTCCACAACCTGGTCAGAGTGTGTTTGTGTTACGCTCACCTGGCTCCCACAGAGGCGTCGATCTGAACTGGACAGCTGCGGTCTCCACCAACGTGACGCGTAGGGCCGAGATGATGGACTGGACTGGCCCACCTAGCTTCGTTTGCTTGACCCGTAGGAATATCCTTCTGCAAATGGAGAAAGGGAATTAACCACCCGTGGAGTTGTGTAAATTCCCCCCACCCCCGCTGTTCTCCCCACAGATCACCTTTGATGTCCCCTCCTATAGTCTCACCTGATGGTTTGAAAAGATGAGCTCTCCATCCTGCATTGAGCGCAGGGGCGCGTTGATAACCAGTTGCTTCACTGGCTCGAAGGGATCGGTGAGTTCCAGAACAATAATGACTCCGAAAAATATGTAGTTCGTAAGAGTTCACATGTCTGACTTTCACTCTTGTCCGATTCCTTGCAGTTTGCAGCTTGACCCCAGCGAAGAGTTCCTCGTGGTAGCTGACGAAGTTCAGGTACGGATTTGGCTTATCCTACATAGTTCAATAAAATAAGGCCAGAATGTAAGCTGCCTGTTCCCTTATTCAGGTGTGGCGAGAAAATATGAAGTTCGAGGAATTATGCCTCCGGCGGTAAAATTAGGTAAGTCTATTGCGGTGAGAAGAGTTCCCCTTATTGTCCCGTTGTCTCACCTTGTCGTCCTTTTGTTCCCCTTAGGGGGCCGGTGTGCGGCGAGGATGTAATGGAGACTGCGCCGACCCATGAAGAGGAATAGTACCCCCGGCAGTAATCGGGTAAGTCTATGGGGGTAGTTACTATTGCCTCTGTTTATTTCCTTGGCTCACCATTGCTGTTCTTGTGTTCCCCTTAGGTGCCAGAATGCGGCGGAACGTGCCGATGGATGCGGTGGATCGTGAGGATGCTGCGAGGGCCGGTGAGTTCAGCGTGGCGCTGCAGCAGGCGAGGCGGCGCGCGTAAATGCTTCTTTCTTCCAGTTCGAAGGTGTGGTGGATCCGGAATCCAGGTAAGGATCGAAGGTTTGCTCTTATTCTAACCGTTCTCCTTCTGTTCCTCCCTTTTTCTAGGAGCTGCAGACTCGAGGCGGCCGTGGCAGAAGACTGGATCCAGGCTTGCAGACACGGTGAGCGTTGCGCTGCTGGATGCAGAATAACGCGATGCGTGTGCTGCTCTATCAGGTAAGTTTACTCTGAGCCTGGCGCCTATGGCGCCAGGACTGACTCTCCATATGAGCCTGGCGCCATAGGCACCAGGACCGCACCCAAACAGCCCCTAACAGGGGCTTTTGGGCTTGCTCAAAACAACTTGATGCTTGCTTCCGGGGTTGCTGGACCTGGTCTGGTTCCCTGGGGGTAGGCATCATGACAGTTTGTTGCTGAGATGATGTTGTGGCCTGAGCCCATGCCAGTTTGAATGGGGCAGATCCTTACCATTGGAGAACTCTGGGTGACCCCAGCTCTAATTTAGGATAAAAGGAGGATTCCTGCAGCTATTCTTCGGATCGTCGTTGGATCCAAGTCCCTTTCGAAGAGGTGCATCCTGCTGAAGACCCATTGAATGGTGTTACAGCCAACCAACAGAGCCTCCAGCAAAGTCCCAACGAATCCTTGCTCATTTGCCCTGATCTCCTGAAGGTCTTCATTGGTGCTTCAACCTCTGTTCTAGTAGGAACAACAAGCCCAGACCCCTGCTTGAGGATTCTGCCTTTGGAAACAAGCAGAAGTGTCCCAGGATCACCCTGTGGACTGACCAGATCCATCCTGGGCTTCTTCGTTATATCAGTCACTGTACCGAGGTCACACTTGACGCTCCAGCAGACACTCTACTTGTGAGGCAAAAGGTTACCCCCCCCCCACCCCCACCCACCCCCACTGGTAGTTCAGCCTCCAGAATGAAGCAGGGCCTTGCAGGACAGCTTTTTTGCCTCTCCCATGAGGGTTGCCTTCCATCACCTGATCCCGATGTTCATTGCTGCAGCCTGCCATCGTGTCGTATGGTTGCCCCAACATCATCCGAATCATGGTGGTATTTTCCTATTTGTGCAGTCCAGTCTTGAAGGAAAACACAGAGCAATGTAAATGAAGAGCAATTGGGTAACGCATAAATAGGATCTCGGGAAATGATAAAGGAAAGCAAAAGTCAAGATGTAAATGAACTTAGGAGCGTCTTGGCAACGGCTCACTTGTAGCCTTTCCTCATTCCGTACCGATGCCGACAGAGGAGCAGTGATGACGGGGCACGTTGTCACTGCTGCAGCTGGACCGGTACTTCGAGCTGGAGGCGCCATGTTGGATGAGGTGTAGGCAATGGAAGGCATCCGGTGCCACCTATGCCACACACAATGTCAGCGAAAATGGAATGGAACACTTCTTTGGTCAGTCTGCGGTTTTGGCACGTTTTCTGCAGCACCTACAAAGAACGGTCTTCGCCCGTTCAATCTTCTTCGATTCCTGGAGTCCTGCACTCTGGTGAGGGGACTTGGATGAGTCAGATTGTGTGCGTCTCTGGAGGTTCACCTAGAGCTCAGCAAAGACTTGGGCGGATTCAGCCTTTCAAAGACGATGTCATGCAATTGGGTCAGAGTTCTTGTTGGGGAGAATTCTCAGAATGTGCTAGTTCCTCTCTACCTTGGAGACCCTCAGCTCTTTTGCTGGACTTTAAGACTTTTAATTTCTAACCTGGAGAGAGTGATACATTTTCCCCTCTCTCTCATGTTTTTTTCCTGTGATTTATACTCTTTCTTTTGACTTTGGAGTCTGATAAACTCCATAGGCATCCTCTTTGCATTGTGACACACAGCACCTTCAGTGCAGTGGCACCGGGAGACACACAGCACCTTCAGTGCAGTGGCACAGGGAAGTCTTAGATTTCCCAAAGGTTTAAATACCTTCTCTTGGTGAAACTATTGTTTCCAAGAGCAGTGAAGTGAAATTGACTTTACTTAAATGTTGTAACTTTCTAGACCCAGCACACACTATCTTACCAAAGGGTGCTGGAGGGGTTACTTAGTATCCCCCTTGTCTAGTTTCTCATGTAACATTTTTATGTTACCCTTTCTACAATTAATGACTGGTGGCAGTGATTTACTTTTTACTACCATTGTGTGTTTTTACCGCGGGCTGCGTTCTCAGCTGCAGTAAGGCAGCCCATTTTGTCAAAATGGCCCGGTCTTCTTTTTTCGCCATTTCTTGTCAGAAAGGTCCTTCTTGAGATTTACTCTGTGCTCCAAACCAGGTTTGGTCCCTCTGTTCTTTTTGTCTTTGGTGGGATTCACGAGTGAAACCCGCCTCTGGCTCCAGTATGTCTGGCAGGGGCAGGAAGTGAGGGAGGTGCCCAAAACTCCTTGTGCTTAATCCCCTTGGTTACAGGAATGCATCCAAAGGTGATTGGCCGGCTGGCTGTCCGGCATGGACAGCCACCTTGCTGTGTGATTGACAGCTAGGCTGGAATAAATGGGAGAAACCTACATAAAAGGCGAGGCTTTTGGCATGGAAGGCAGAGTCGACCACTGGACGAAGGAATCCAAAGAAGAACTTGGAAGAGACGCCTGCTGCAACTCCTGGACCGTTGGTTGGCCCGGTGAAGCCCTGCTGCTGTGCTGAAGCTCCGAATTCGTTTCGACTAGAGAAGCCCTGCAAGGACGACCTCTCCCCTTGAGTTGGTGGGACCAATCAACTCCAAAGTGAACTCGTTTGGACATCCTCTCGAAGCTGGCTGTACTTCTGCTGCTGCTGGAACCAAAGTGGCAGGGAGAGGAACACCAAACCGAGTGGATCGCTTTTAAGTCAAACCTGAGTGCCAGGAAGATCCGCCAGACTTCACAGAAGCAGGACTGACCAAGCTTGAGCCACCTCAAGAGTGCAGTACCCCAGATGCGAGGAAAGTCTGAAGTGGTATCCAAGAACTGCAGTGTTGCTATTTGCTGTCAGACGTGAGATGCTGAAACACTGAAGAACCGCTGAATTGAAGTTTGCCCATTGCTGCCGCTGATCTTCCCATTGCAGAGCAGGAGTCCCCAGACGTCCTCCCTCTTGTCCCCACGACTGAGGCCCAGGAACAACAGGATCGGCAGAGCTGTACAGGAACAGAAGCCAGCTGGAACCATTTATTCTAACTAGAGGTACTGTAAAGTATAAGGGAACTTACCTCTTGTTGTGTAGCCTTATTTGATCTCAGTTGAGACCTGTATTGGTTACCTTTCAGAGTTGCTGAAGCTTTGCCCCTCACAAGCCTCTCGGCTTGTGGCAATTCAAGTGTTCTATTTTCTGCAAACATTTCTAAAAACATAGTGCAATACTTTTTACCTACCTGAAAAGATGATCTTCAGCTCCCCTTTACATTGTGCAATTAACATTGGCTGTCCTGGCTCACTGAGAGACTCCTCTTTACCTTTGACTTTGTGCTTTGGGCTTTCCCCCAGGAAAGGGTTAATTTACTCTGCATTGGAAGGTTTTAGAAAGTACTTACAAGTTTGAATTATTTGTTAACCTTTGTTTTATTCCTCTATTCTATCTTTGACACCAAACTCAGTATTGCTCTAAATGTACCAGTTATAAATCAATGCCCACAGTGTCGTAGCTATTTGTCACCTGATGGTGTAGGAAGTGTCTGTGTTCCATCCCCAATGGGTATCATCTGATTTAGAGAAACATAGTGTGTGTGTGTGTATATATATATATATATATATATATATATATATATATAATACAGCTCCCTTCTGAAGAAGGCTTTTACAACTGACTGTGAAATACATTAATAATAGTTTTATCAAACCTTCATTGTAAGTATTTATTTGAATAACTGTCACTGTGAAACTCTGTGTTACAACCCTACTGGTCACATTGACCCCTCTTGAGATAAACCTGGCTGCTCAGCCACACTACCAACCTGTGTACTATAGACTTATACCAAAGGTTGGGTTCCTATTGCCAGGAGGTCAAGGTTGATGTAGTGCACCCAAAGGGTACTGCACACAATCTTGCCTAACAGTTCTGGTATTCGTGGTCTGCAGCTCTGGAAAAGCACATCACCTCGGGAAATGGCTGAGATTGTAGTTCGTCTCAGGGCCGGTTGACCCCACCAGACAAAAGGAAGAAGTTGTCCTCCTCAGAGCTCCTATGTAGAGTAGAAATTGGGGTCAGGACAGCAGTGGTCGCTTCACAGTGTTGCAAAAGGTCTGCAGGCCTCTTTGGCCGTCGACTTCTTCAGTTACTTCAGTTTCCAGTGGCCGACTTGCCTTTCACCTTAGGAACCTCACCTTTTATTCAGTTTCAGCACACACTCCTCTGCAATCTCTCTTAGCCTTTACAGAAGGGGGCGGGTGGCTGTACAATTAGGACAGCCAGCCCCCATTGGGCACTGGTTACATTCAGGCACTCGGGCAGACAAAGGGCAGGGGAGTGAGAAACTCCTCACCCACTTCCTGCTTGCCCAGACACACTGGAGCCTAAGCGGGGACACCCAAGGGTTCCCACCAAAGGCAAAACACACACAGTCCTCCCCCTCCCAGAATGGTAGAAGAAGGTCTAACAAAGAACAAGCACGGAAGAAATGGTGAAAAAAGAAAGGTGCCACCATGTTAGCACATAGGTGACCGTATTGTGCACAACCAAGACTGTGAATGCAGTCTGCGGTAAAACATAGCACATTAGTTGGTAGAACACGTCCCTGCCACCAGCCATAACTATAGGGTTGTCTATGTGACTAAAAAGTCACAGGAGCAGAGAGAAGGGGGATACTAGGTATCCCCATAGTACACGACATAAGGTGGGGTGTGCTTATCTCTCGGAGTATAAAGTTTTAGGAGGGATACAAGGTATCCCTCTATGCTTAAAAACTGTAGTTAGTAAGGATAAGGAAAGACTCTCAAAGGAGAAGCCGAAGGGTTCCCAGAAACACTGCTCATAAGGAACTGTGTGCTGCAAAAGTTAAACACAGATGCCTTAAAAGAGATATGGAAGAAAGTAGACTCCATAGTAAAAGTAAAACACAGAGAACAGAGTTCCAAAAGTTAGAGCAAGTAAGAATAAATGAGTGGAAAAAGACTCCTCATTCAGGATAGAAAGAAAAAGGTCCCGAAGTCCAGCAAAAGGTGCTGGGGTCTCACTGGGAGAGGGGATGAAGCATACAAATGATGCATCTCCCTAACAGTTTACTAGTCTCAAAGGCCTAACCCTACTTCTCTCTTCCCTGTTTGTGATTGATGGAGGGTTCTGATCAAGGCATCCACCTGGGCTTCCCCTAAGGAGGTGGGAATTGGAAGAGTACGCCTAAAGATCTTTTCTTGCTCTATTCTTGCATTCCTGGAACACTTACACTTATTCTGCTACTTTAAAAGGCTCCTAACTCCCTACAAAGGGCTAACTTTGGGACTTGTGAGTCTTAAAGCACTAGACCCTATCTTCTTTAACTGGGAAGAACCTTTAATTGCTATGTCCTTATATTTTAAGGCAGTTTATTGGTGTTTGAACTTTTTTAAATACTGTTACGAATCCCAGAATGTCGTCACTGCTTCCAAAGGGGGAGCCCCTTCCCATGAGACCAGGGAGGTGAGACCGCTACCCGATAGTCCCCCTGGGGGTGGTACTCAGATGGAGGATCTCATGGGAGGGAAAATTCCCTTTGGGACCAGCGACGACTGCATCGGGAAAACACAGTATTTTCACCAACCCCATGGCCCTAGACCCCCTTCCCTCAGTTACCCAACTTCTCAGTCACCTCATTCCTCTTTTCTGCTTCCTTCATACCCTATGTACTTTGCGAAACCAGTTCATGCATGTAGAAATACTGAGACGAGGGAGAATCCCAGTGAGTTACCATTGAAACCACTTTTACCATTCTAGTGGTTCAGAGATATTGATTGGAAGAAACAGAATAAAAACCAAGAAATGACTTGACATAACATCAATCCCTCCCTGGAGGAGCCGCGAGAGTCGGGAGGAACCCGGCATGCATACAGGTATTCACCAGGACGCCAATGAGAAGAGGAGACCCTGAAGCTGGTCCAGGACGGTGTTGACCCAAAAGGTTGTATCCAGAAGACTGTACACATGGTATTCCCACATTATCCATATATATATAAAATCACACATCCGAAAAGCAGCAGTGGGCCTCAGCATTTTGTAATTCAATCTTTTTGTCCTACGTTATTTTAATGTACATCCGTCCAGGACCGCACAACATGCAAAGAACAAGACCGCTGGGTGTCCCCAAAGGCCAGGGAAGCGTGGGAGCGGGAAGCCACACTAGCCTGGAGCAGAGAAGCATTGTGGTGCCACCACATAGCAGGGGAAGCTCCGAGGCGGCAGCAGAGTCCCGCAAACGAGCACAGTAAATGCCACAGTGCTGACAACCACGCAGTTTGCAAGAAGAGGTATGCAGGTAGTCGGGAAGACCGTGGTGGCTCGAGCAAGTTGGGGCACAATTTAGAAACCAGGGTCTATCACACAAACATCAGTAAAGGGATGCAAAGAAGTACACATGATTGTATTACGGCTTGGCAGGAGAGTAAAGTAAGCTGTGGGAAAGCCAAACTAAGGTGAGATATGCAAGCCTGGGACTCTAAACCAAACAAAGAGAACTGGGACTTATTGACCAATTCTTACAATGCTTGGCAGGTTAGTGAACCAAGCCTGTACTATCCACAGCAGCCTGGAAACCCTCCAGGCCAATCCTTTTCATCACAGTACCTCGTAAGAGGGAACCAGGTCTGTCCACCAAGGCTCAGAACCCACCCCAGCCTGGGAAGCCTCCAGGCGAATCTTCTACATCGCAGCCCTGCACCTGGTGAAAGGAAACCAAGTTTACCCACCAGGTTCAGAGACCCAGTACAGCTTGGGAATCACCCAGGCTATTCTTCCTCAGAGCAGTACCTGGTGAGAGGGCTGTCAATCAGGGACTGGAAACCCTGTTACTAGGAACTGCCTTTTATCCTGGGGAAGTGTCATTCCGCTGGACCAAGAAGACTCCACTTTGATTTAGCAGAAGGGGACACGGGGGAGAGCTCATTTACCTCCTTCCCAGCGAGGGAAGATGGTGGCCTCTAGCTCCAAGGGTGCTCGGAGCAGGGGTTTTACTGTGTGGTAAAGCCCCTGTTCTGAGCCTCCTGATTGGCTGCGAGGCTGCCATACCCCCTACCCCCACACTGGGATACTAATTGTTTTTATTCCCAGACTTTGCTGCATACAGTTTACTAGTGTTCTTACTTGAATATGTTCGAAGTGTCTACAAATTAAAGTGTTGGTGCTCTTTAGCAAGAGCACCCCATGGTGAATGAATATGTATGTGCATAGTGTGAACTTAGTAATGGAACTTAATTTCTCCAGCATGGGGTCTGGCATGGATTCACATGCTCATGAATATTCCCCATCGTCAGGCTGGGAATCCTCGGTAAAGAAAAATCAGTATCAGTTTCGTTTCTGATCTGACTTTCGTAGTAGTAACCAATCGCTGATCTCTGAGTCATACTGACCACAGCCAATGACTGCCCTCTCCCTAAGCCCCGCCTACTGCAGCCATCTTCAGATTCAAGTGTTGGGATCCTCGTGCTATTGCTCTCGAGCTTTAGTGCGTTTTCGCGCTTTTTCATAGGAAAATTCTCTTTTTTCGGTCAAAAGAGCCTCAAGCTCCACCGTTTCTATATCCGATCATCGGGGACCCGTGTCGGATTCTTCTACGCCCCTCAAGGGTGAAGATTTCGTCGAGCCACGCTTTTGGAGGACTCCAGAAGTTTCTCAGGCCCATCTCGGACATGGCCCAGGAGAAGGGAAGCTCGACGCCCGGAAAGCTGTTCAGGGTCTACCCTGCATGCCAGCTTCAGAATGTCTTCAAGGAGGACGAACACTCCCTTTGCCTCTGCTGCCTGCATGAGGACAAGACGCACGTGGAGAAGGACTGTGCGTTTTGCGGGAACATGTCGGAGCGGACCACGAAGGACCGCCATCTGCGTCTGGCCAACTGGCTGGAAGGGAAGAGCCCATCAGGCGAGAAGAAGTAGTAGTAGTCTGAGCGGTCTTCTAAGACCTTTGTTGGCGCCCCGGCGACAGGGGCCCAACAGAAGGCCAAGCACTGCGAGTTCGGGGGCACCGGGCGGGCTCTTCGGTTGCCAGGCAGGGCGCAACCTCCTCGGCGCCATCGACCACGAGCCAACGCTCTGGCTCGGATAAGAGGAAGTCGGAGCACCCGGCGAAGCTTCTGGAGAGGCCCCGGTCGAGCTCGAAGGCCCCATCGGAGGGGGAGCGAGGCGGTGACCCCCCCCCAAGGAGAAGGCGGTGAGCGCACCTGAGGTTTCGAAAGCCTTGATCCACCCTGCCAAGGCCTCTATCGAGACAGTCGCGACGGCCCTGGCTCAGCCTGTGGAGGCTACACCAGTGGAGGTGACCTCGGGGCCCAGAGTCTCCCTGCCACCGCGGAGGGAGTCCTCTTTCAAGCCCATCGACAGGACCCCGTGAAACTTCCGACGGAGAAGAAAAAGGGGGGGCAGGAGGCCATCGTGGATTTGGCCTAAACCTCTGAAGAGGAGCTGATCGAAGTCTTAAGCCACGGCATTGGCGTGGAGGAAGACCAGCCCGTCGCGAGGGACCCTGACGAGGGAGATGACGAAAACGTCGAGGGTACCGACGAGGTTCCTGTCCGCCCGTCGGAACCCCCTCAACAAGTGCCGCAAGACAACTCGGCGGCCATTTTGTTTGCTATACGGTCCTTATGCTCGGAGATAAGGACGAGATTGCCGTTACCACCAACGGAGGAACCGCTCCCGAAGGGGGACCCGGAGCCAGGCCCTTCTGGGAGCCCTCCCCCTAAGAGAAGGATTCATCCTCCACCTCCTTTTCAACCATCGCGCCCTTCTCAGCCCTCCTCCCCGTCCACGACCCGGGGGGATAACACGGGGACGGACACAGCCGCGACGGGTACAGACGACGAAGTTTACGGCGACGATCTTCCGTTGTCACCTCCTCCCCGGGGTTCCCCACCCGACGAGATTGGATCGTTTCATGCCATGATCGCCAGGGCATCCGAGCTTTTCCAGCTCTGCCCGGAAGAGAAGAAGGAAGGCTTCCTTTATCAACGGCGCAAGACCAAGAGGAAGACGGTCCTCGCTGTACCTCTACTGGACGATATCTGGGAGGAGGGTCTCGCCCTCCTCAAGAACCCATCCACAACGCCTGCGAGAAGGGATCGGTACGAGAAGTAGTACCGGGTCCCGGACGCGGCCCCCTTGTGCCTTTGGGCACAGCCGACCCCGGACTCGGTCGTCTCCGCGGCGGCCAGGAAAAAGCGGGGGGCATCGGCTTCCACGTCAACTGCCCCCCCCCCCCCCCCCCCCCGGACGGCGAGGGGAAGAAATTGGGCACGATGGGACGCAGAGTCATCTCATCGGCAGCGACGATGATTAAGGCTGCCAACGCCTTGGCTATCGTAGCCCGCTATGACAGGGAGTTGTGGTACAAGATCGCCCCCCTGCTGGACTTCCTACCGGACGACAAGAGGGCGGAGGCCCTAGAGATCTTGCAGGAAGGAGAAGTGGCGTCGGACCACGCCATTACGGTAGCGACGGACATCGCTAATACTGGTTTTCGCCAGTTGGGCAACGGCGTGTGCCTTAGACGGCGTGGATGGCTCAGGGCAACGGACTTCCGGCAGGACGTGCAGACCAGAGTTTTGGACATGCTGTTCGACGGGAACAACCTGTTTGGGAAAACAGTGGACGATTCCCTGCAAGCCATCAAGGTGGACATGGAGACGGCCCGAGCTCTTGGTGTTCTCCAACACTACTCACGGACCTGGGATTCTCCATAAACTACGCCAAGCCCCACCTGGTGCCCGCGCAAGACGCACTGTTTCTGGGAGCGAAACTCGACACACTGGCGCTTCTGGCCTCGCCGTCGGAGGAAAGGACGAGGGCCATCTTGGGCAAGGTGCAGCGGATGCTGGTTGCGGACGTGGCCAAGGTGAGGTCTATCAAATCCCTCCTAGGCATGATGTCTTCTTGCATTTATCTGATCCGCCTGTGCAGGCTTCGGATGCGCCCTTTGCAGGAATTCCTTGACGCTCGCTGGATCCAGACGACGGGCACCTTCGAGGACAGGATCACACTCGACGAGAGTTTCCGACGAGCGATCCGGTGGTGGGGCACCTGCGCGCATCTGACGGCGGGCATGGACTTCCAGACCCCGGGCCACCAGAAGACAGTGACCACGGATGCCTCCCTGGAAGGGTGGAGAGCGCACACCGAAAATCTGCATGTGAGAGGCCTTTGGCTTCCGACAGAGAAATCCCTCCATATCAACGTCCTGGAGCTCCGTGCAGTGTTTTGGGCCCTCAGGTCCTTTCTTCCGTCCCTCAAGGGCAAGGTGGTGAGGATCTTCACCGACAACACCACCACCATGTTCTACATCAGGAAGCAGGGCGGTACCAGATCCCCAGCCCTGTCCAAGGAGGCGCAGGATCTGTGGCATTGGGCCGTCGCCCAAGGGATGTTTCTGGTGCCGTTTCATCTGGCAGGAATAAAAAACACCATCTCCTACTCGCTCAGCAGAGAGCTGCGCTCGTGCCACGAGTGGGAACTACGACAGGATCTAGTGGACCGCCTCTTCCGGCGGTGGGGCACACCCCAGATCGATCTGTTCGCGACGGCGACAAACTCCAAGTGCCGGAGGTTCGCCAGCCGGTTTCCCCAGCTGAGGAGCATGGGCAATGCTTTCTCGTTCCCCTGGGAGGGCCTGTTTCTATACGCGTTGCCTCCGGCTCGTCAACCAGCTCAAGAGGTCATGGTGCAGGATGATCCTCGTTGCACCTGCGTGGCCGAGGCAGATATGGTTCCCGGACCTTCTGGACTTGTCAGCGTCCCCGTCGATCAAGCTGCCAGTGGACGCAGATCTTCTCTCCAGTGAAGGAGGCGCCATCCTCCATCACAACCCGAAGTCGCTGAACTTGCAGGCCTGGCTCCTGCAGCGCTAGAGTTTGGAGGTTACGACATACCGGCCGACTGCAGAGAGGTTCTTGCAAAGGCCAGGGCGTCCTCAACTCCTACCAACTACCTACTGTCGCTGACCAAGGCTGGACTAGCGCACGCTTCCATCAAGATTCATCTTGCTGCGATCTCCCGATACACCAGAACCACGGGACGGACGTCTTTGTGGTCTCATCGTCTGGTGAAAGAGTTCATGAAGGGACTGTTCGGATCGTTCCCGCCGGTAAAGGCTCCGGCCCCGGCGTAGGAGCTCAACGTGGTGTTGACCAAGCTCATGGGACCTCCGTTCGAGCCTATGCACTCAGCTTCGTGGAAATTCTTGTCGTGGAAAACAGCGTTTCTTGTGGCCGTCACCTCTGCACGACGAGTGGGAGAGATCCAGGCCCTTTCCTGCAAGCCCCCGTACTTGACTTTTCATAACACGAGGGTAGTGCTCAGGACGCACCTCTCCTTCTTGCCCAAGGTGCCGTCGGACTTCCACCTCAACGAACCCTTGGTGTTGCCTGTTTTCTTCCCGTCGCCTTCGAGACCGGCTGAAAGGACTTTGCACTCGCTGGATGTGGCTAGACCGCTGAAGTTCTACGTGGACCGCACGAAGAGTTTTCAGAAGACGTCACAACTTTTTGTGAACTTTGGACCTGTCAATCAGGGGAAGGCTCTCTCAAAGGCCTCCATCTCCAGATGGCTCTCCGGCTGTACCATGTACTGTCATCGGTTGGCAAACCGACCGCTGCCCGGCCGTCCGAGAGCCCATTCCACCAGAGGGATCGCAGCTACCACGGCGTTCCTATCTGGTGTGCCCCTGCTGGACATCTGCAGGGCTGCTACGTGGAGGTCGACGCACACCTTCATGAAATTCTACTGTGTCGACCGGGATTCCAGGGAGGAGTCCAGGGTCGGCCAAGCAGTGCTGCGCAACCTGTTCGCCTAAGGTGAGCCTGGTGAGGAGGTAAGAGTTGCTTAATGTTGAGTTGTTGTATTGCTTAATGTCGAGCCTGTTGCCACCTCCCGTGGTTGTGCATGTGTGTACTGCTATGTATTCTTTTATTCATGAGCATGTGAATCCATGCCAGACCCCATGCTGGAGAAGGAACAAGTTACTTACCTGTAACTGTTGTTCTCCAGCATGGGTCTGGCATGGATTCACATGCGAACCCTCCCGCCTACCCCTCTGCGGCTCTTCACTTGGTCATACTGCCACTTCACGTGCTACCAAATCTGAAGATGGCTGCCAGAGGCGGGGCTTAGGGAGAGGGCAGTCATTGGCTGTGGTCAGTTTGACTCGGAGATCAGTGATTGGTTACTACTACGAAAGTCAGATCAGAAATGAAAGTGATACTGATTTTTCTTTACCGAGGATTCCCAGCCTGACGACGGGGAATATTCATGAGCATGTGAATCCATGCCAGACCCATGCTGGAGAACAACAGTTACGGGTAAGTAACTTGTTCCTTCATTGCAATGAGTTTGTTTCAAGGCCTAATAAACATCTATGTTATACACACTGTCTAACTTGAATTAAGAGTTCTCTGTGTGTCTCATTGAACCACCCCACACCCTCCTAGACCTTTCTGCTCAGTCACCTACATTCATAGATTTGACTAGAATGTAATGTCCTTTTCATCTTCACCAGACTAGGGAGGCCTCTCAGAATTTGCCCACTGGGTTGATTCTGAAAATTCATCTCATTCCCTTTAAGAGAGCAGTTTAGGAAATGTAGTGCCTAGAAGAGCCTTTTCCGTTTGTAGTGTGCTTGCTTGGTAACTGCTTATTTGGAGTATAAAAGTTGAGAGGTGTTTGTTTCTGATATCTGACTTGTACTTGGGCATCGGTTGCAATGATTGCAGCCAAGATTGATTCAAGTTTCAAAACCTGGCTATCTTTAGTATCTGTTTCTATCCAGTTGAGGAACCTCAGGTGTGTATAGATTAATGTAGTGACATGTGATGCTAGTAATATGCTCAAAAGGAGGACATTTCATTGGCACTTGAGCAGACAATACATTATGGATCTCGGTTTCCAGTTGACCAGAAGAGCTACTTTTTTTTAGAATGGACTGCACTGGGGCAATATACCCCACAGCGATGGACTTACTCTGCGTTTAATGCCTACAAATTCAAAACACAGGTGCTGAAGCCTTCTTTTGACAAAAAAAAAAGAAAGATTCTTACATTAGGCATCTGGTACACTGGTGCTCTTTGCTGGGGTTCCTTTTTGAGTGCTGATTATACTGATGTATGCAATACGAAAATGTATTGCAACCAAGAGCAGCAGTGTTTCAGATTCCAAAAATGCATTTTATTTTGTTTTTTGTTTTTCTTGGGTTGATTAAAGGCTTTAGCACCCCGCGTATGGAATTTGCGGGTGCTGGGAGGGCCTCTGGAAATAGTGGCAACAGGCAGTGGCACACAGGACTCACGGTGCTTGAAACATCGGCTTGTACTAGTGAAAATAGCATGCGTTCCAAGCAGTATACCCAGAGTGCTGTTGCATAATGAGGACATCTCTGTATGCAAGAACCCTAAAAGTATTTGATTTTGTGGTTTTGATACATAATGCAAGTCAAGGTTTTTTCTAGTGAAACACGATTATGGTGTTCCTGTTGGCGATTACTCTGTTTGCTCTTATAGCATTACCAAGACGCTAGTATAGGGGTCGAAATTAAGATTCGATTGACAGGAGTTAAAACAAGGTCCTGGGTGTCAGGCCTCACCCTGTAGGCAGGAGCTAGCGCAGGATATCCTGGAACCACTAGGACTGCTCGGTCAGTATGGTCCATTGTGTTTAAACATGTATTAGATGTGTCCTAATTCATCTTTATTAGCATTCTCAAATACTCCCAAGTTAATGTCATACATCCATTATTGTAAGGCACTGATTGTCCTGAGGAGCCAAAAGTAGCTTTATGCAGCTGTTTTTTTACAAGCTAACCAGGCTCTTCTAGGTAAGAAGCAGGAGCTGCATAGCTCAGATATGACCTTATTTGAAAGATTTGTAAAGTGGTCCTAACCCAAAGGCATCAGAGCAAGATTACAATAAACAATACAAGATCTGAAAAGGAAAATGTAGGAAAAAAAGAAACTGGAATACAATTACACTTTATACATGATTATAATGTTAATATGGTTTACAAGATCAGCCCTGGTGGGAAGATTTTGGGAGCCCACCCCAGTACGAAAAACGGGAAGACACTGAGAGGTTAGCCAAGCCCAATTAAGGTGTGGTAGCCCATCTGCCCACCACGGAGTCGCTGTGGTCACGCCACCACCGGTACCTGGGTTCTCCTTCTCTCTGCGTCTATCTCTCACGTTCAGAGCGGATCTGAAATTTGCGGGCTACGTGGCTCTGCTCGCCTCCGCCAGGAAGGACCAGCACCGGGTGTGCAACCTCTGTCTTGCAAGGGACCACAACGAGGGACACTGTAGAGCTTGTCAGTTTTTCAAATCTAAGACCCCTAAGGACCGAAAAACAAAACTTTGGGCCCACCAAGCTATGCAGGCCGAGGCCTCCATGGACGTGCAGGGTGCATCCAGCGACGGCAGCATTGCTGTCTTTTAGGATGACAAAGGCGATAGGGAACATTCAGATTCCCACGTGTTAGCCCTTGACCCCAAGAGACAGGCTGGCGGTGGTGTTACAGGGACAACACCCAGCGGCATTAGCACACATGAGTCATCCCACACAAAGCACATACCCAGAGGCCAAATGTCGACTGTACCACCGTCCACACAGCCACCCATAGCGTTGAGGGTTAGGGCCACTAGCTCCCTGTGCTCTGGGCACTCGAGATCATGGTCGCTGCAAGACAGGCCCCAAAAGTCGGGCAATAAAGCAGACTCAGACGCCGTTGCCAAGACATCAGCCGAAATCTGAGCGTCGGAAGACGCTGATCTGGCACTCCTGTCCTCCAAAATTCGACATTTCTCTATTAACGTCGAAATCGGCAAAAGACATGCAGACTTCGAAAATGTCCCATCTAGTGCAAAAACATGTCCTGGAGACACTCTTTAAAGGGAGAACTTTGCTTCGAAGGGTCACCATTACCATAGGGAGAAAGAGAGTGCATCACATAAAGAAAAAGTGTTTCCCAGGGGGGAGGGTACTTCGGCTGCTACTATGAAGCACAAAGGGCAGCCTGCTCCAGAATTTCCCCCCACTCCTAAGACTTTACCGAGTTCCGCACAGTGGTCTCCGAAGGACATTGATCGAGTGACATCCTTCTAGAAGAGGTCGCAAAGCTGCTGCTAAAGGACTCCATCGAAATCGTCCCGGCGAACCAGGTAAACAAGGGTATTTATTCAACCTACTTCCTTGTGCCAAAAAAAAAATCTAACAATGTGCCCAGTATTAGATCTGCGCCCTGCAAACACCCATGTCAAGCCACAAAAATTCTGCATGACAACGCTGCAAGAAGTAATCCCACTGCTAAAGCGGGGGGACTTCATGGCAACCTTGGAAAGGAAAGGTGCCCATTTTCATATTTCAATGTTCCCAGCGAACAGAAAATTCTTGCGTGTCAAGACAGCAAACCAGCACTACCATTTCAAGGTGATACCCTTCGGAATAGCATCAGCTCCAACGGTATTCACCAAGGTACTAGCAGTGGTGGCAGCGCACCTGCGCAGGGAAGCAATCTCAGTGTACCCCTACCTGGACAACTGGCTGATCACAGGGGAGTCTCCCCAAATTAGCAGGCAAAATACTCAAAGAACAATAAACCTTCTTTTCCAATTGAGTTTCTCAATAAACGAGAAAAAATCAAGCCTTGTACCAAACAGTTCCTAGGAGCTGTCATAAACACAGAAGAAGGCCTAGTCTTTCCATCAAAGGAAAGAATCCAAAACATACTACTGCAAATACCTCAGTATCAAGCGGGTCACCAGATAAGCATACGCAAAGCTATGCGCTTGCTCGCCATGATGGCATCTTGCATTTACCTGGTCCCACACGCACGACTGCGCATGCGCCCAATGCAGGAGTGGTAGGCGAAACAGTGGTAAGCGGTCACTGGGACGATCTAGTGGTCGTTTTGCCAACACTAGTACAAGCCCTTCGCTGGTGGACAAAGGAGAATCTGTTAAAGGGAAAACCCTTCCACGATCCGGCGGTGCAAGCGGTAGTTACAACAGACACATCACTTTCTGGGTGGGGGGCTCATCACCTTCATCTCACAGCACATGGTCTGTGGAGCCACATCACTGCACAGAATTACATCACCCTGCTGGAACTTCTAGTGGTATTCAAAGCGCTACAAACTTTCGAAGCACAGCTGACAAATCAATCGGTACAGATCCTAACAGACAGCATCACTGCAATGTTCTATATCAGGAAACAGGGGGGCACACATTCTCCAAATCTGTCCAAGCTAGCACAGAAAATATGGAAATGGGCACTCAGACGGGGGATGTTCCTGACTTCCCAGCATGTTCCTTGGGAACTCAACACCCTGGCGGACTCACTAAGCAGAGATCCCCTACCAGAAGAGCACAAAGGGCATCTCGACACAAGTGTCGTAGATCACATTTTCTCACAATGGGGTTACCCCACGCTAGACTTGTTCGCTACAAGAGAAACAAGCAATGCCCAGACTTCGCGTCCAGGTTTCCCCAACCAGACTCGAACGCCGTATGGAGTTGGTCAGGGAAATGTGCCTATGCTTTTTCCCCCAACTGCACTAATGAACAGGGTGTTGAACAAGATTCACAAAGACCAGATGACGCTCATTCTAGTTGCGTCCATATGGGCCCCTGGTAACCACATCTTTGCAAACTGGCGATGTGCAATCCCATCATACTCCCATGCTAAACCAATTTGCTATCCCAGAACGTGGGGACAACATTACACCTTAACCTCACTCGATGAACTTGGCAGCATGGCTCCTGAGGTCATAGTTTGGACATCTACCACAAAGGTGTATGGATATCCTCAAGGAGGCACGTAAACCAACATCGGACACTGTTATTACGACAAGTGGAGAAGATTTGTAATTTGGTGCCAGTCTAAACAAATCAACCCCATAGAATGTGCTCCGTCCCACAATGTTCATTACATGCTCCACTTGCTATACTCAGGGTTAGTCTTTAACTCTATAAAGGTTCACCTGGTGGCTTTATCTGCATACACCACCTCTCACAAAGTATCATGGTGGAAAGTTCCCGTTATTAAGGCGTTTATGGAGGGAGTAACGAGACTGATTTCTGATTTCTTTCCCCCCGCCAGGATGGAATATCAATGTAGTACATGCTAAGTTCATGGGGTCCCCCCCCCCCCCCCCTTGAGCCTATGCATGAGTCAAGTCTAAAACACCTCACATACAAGACGGCTTTCTTAGTGACTGTAACCTCCATAAGAAGAGTCAGTGAGCTTCAAGCTTTGTCAGTGCAAGACCCTTTCTTTGTCAGCCACAAGAACAAATTGGTATTGAGAACACACCCTTGGTTTTCACTTAAGTTTATTTCCAAATTTCACATAAACCAATCCATTGAGCTACCAGCCTCCTTTCAGATCCAACTAGCTCAGCTGAGAAGGAACTCCATACACTAGGTGTAAGGAGTGAGGTCCTTTACTATGTAAACAAGACCAGACCACTCACGAAAACAGATCAACTGTTTCTCTCCGTAGCACTAAGCAGAGAAGGAGACCGCATTTCCAAGAATGCCATCTCCAGGTGGATAGTCAGATGCATACAGCTCTGTTACTCTTTATCAGACAAACTTCCATTCACACCAAGAGCTCACTCCACAAAGGGTACAGGAGCTACTTTGGCCTTTATCGCAAACGTCCCGCTGGACGCCATTTGCAAAGCAGCTACATGGGGATCGGTACACACTTTCACTCAGCACTACTGCATTGACACTCACTCTAAAGCAGATACCCAGGTGGAGCAATTGGTTCTAAAACATCTATTTGCTGCTGGACCTTCTCACAACCCACCACCTTCTCCTAACACTGTTCGCTAATCTATGCATAACACTTGTGTATCTGCGCGTTATAAATGCCATATCATATCGTATCATGTGATCTAAGCAGATTCCTCAAGCCTCAGAAGGGATACATTACTCACCGTAATCGTATTTCTGATGTTTGTATCTGCTTAGATTCACATGCGCCCACCCTTCCTCCCCTTGGAGTAGAAGGTGCATAGATGTTCGATCTGAGCTTTATCTGATACAGATTTGCTTTAAGACACCTGTATTCGCGCTACATTTTATGCAACCTCATGTCAGAAACAAAAAAATCTGAGGGACCTCGACGCATGAAGGACCTTGGGTACAGTGAAAGTCATAATAGGGATAGTATTACTGGCACGCCCTGTCAACGTCCCAACGTCTGTAGCTTCCACTAGTTGTCGGCCTATGCATAGCATGTGAATATAAGCAGATATAAGCATCAGAAATACGATTACGGTGAGTAATGTATATATTGTATAAAAAGCATTGCACAAAAAATCCTTTCAAATGATAGCCAAAAAAAATAAACAATCTGAGGACATAGGCACATGAGGGATCATGGGTATCCCTACACATAGGATAGGGATAGTGTGACAGGAACGTCCCTTTTGACGCACTATTTTTTGACTTCGAAAAAAATAAATGTTATACTATGTGCCAACCACTGGCTTACTATGCAAAGCATGTGATTCTAAGCAGATACAAGACTCAGAAAGATGGTTACTGGTATGTAATATTTGTCTAATATATATAATCATCACACAATTAGAAATTAGGATTGAATGAGCAGGAGCTAAAAGCAGCTCTGGTGTGTAGGGCATCACCGAGGATCTACCACTGAGAAACCAGGAGCAAGATCAAAACGCATCGCAACTCTAACTTCCACGGCACAGGCCAACTTCAACTTTTTGCCAATTATGTATGATCCATTGAGTTTAAATGTGTCCTAGTTCTTCTTTATTAACATTCTCAAAATACTCAGTTAATGTGACATATGCATGGTTGTAAGGTACCAGGTGGCCTGGGGAGCTAAAAGTAGCTCCTAGTAGATGTTGGTTTCAGGCTAACAAGGCTCTATACCTCCCAGCAATTTCGAACCCTTTAATCGTCCGTCGTACATCTGGCATCCATGACACTGTCCTGACAGAACCAGAGACTAAATTATATCTACGTACCCTCCACTCTCTTCCAAGAAATATTGAAATGTAAGGCATTCATTTTGTTCTGCTGTCCTCGTCTAAGGTGTCTTTTGTCAAGTGTTAGCCACTGATGTAGACCTTGTGTACAGATAAAGAACCCATACAATCCCTTTTACAATTTGCAATGAGTATAGATGGCTTTATATAAGGTGAATGATTGTAGAAAAAATATATGCACTGGAATGCTGGGCATGAATTTATGTCACCAAATTATGATTTTTGTTTCTTACTTTTTCAGAGTTTCTGGCGCAATTGGAAGCAAAAGAAGCGCCAGTTAGAACACAACCATGACCCGTTTATTCTCCACAATGCTGCTGTGGTCATCCAGACTCGCTGGCGAGGGTTCTTGGTAAGGCAGAGACTCCTGCATCAGAAGATGGCTGCCCCTATTATCCAGAACTGCTGGCGGAAGTATGTGGCACGCAGGCGGAGGGCAGCAACATGCCTGCAAGCAGCATGGAGAGGGTATTTGGCTAAAAGGCTGTATAGATCTCGTCGAAATAAGATAATTAAATTGCAGTCGATGTGCAGAGGATATTCCGCACGGTGCAGGTAATACATCTGCAGCAAAGCAGATCCTTAAATGATGTGCTCTTTTTAAGTAAAAGAAAGTTTCTTTTCATGAAATGTACTCCCCTTTTACATTTTAAGTTTTAATTGTGGTATTATGATGCAAAGTTGAAAGCATAGGATATCAGATTTTCAATCGGTCTACTGCCAAAGCACTTGCATTGTCAACATATCAGTAAATTGATATTTGGAATTCTAAAATGATCAGAAATGTATTGGAATACTCTGAATTTATAGGTTTGTTACAAAATGTCTTACAATTTAACCCAATTATTACTGTGTTTGTTTAAAATGCATACAGTTTATTTTTTTAAAAACATATCAGTAAATAGTCCCATTGACGTATTTGATGAACACGTTCATTTTATTGCGCCTGGTTTAGGAACCCAGACCAACTGATATCAGACCTCTGAAGGTTGGACCGACTGTCGGGAATATTTTTCTGCGCTTTCCTAATACCAATAGATGCACGGGAGTGACGTGGGCATCAGTAATAAATGTTATGTAGTCTTTAGCAGCAGAATCAAAGTAAAATGATCAAAATAAATTATAAAAGCAAGAATCTATTTTTGCTAATGTAAGTTGAGTGCGTCAATAAGTGAAGGGGCCAAATTGATGGGTCCATTATGATATGATATGACATGATATGATTGGTTATTTATAACGCGCTTAATACCCAGAGGTTTCTAAGCGCGGACCTGGGGATCGAACCTGTGTTGCTCTGTGTCTTGCTTCCAAAGCGAGCACGTTGGCCCTGAGCTATCCTCCCGAGACCTGTGGAGGATAGCTTATGTGGAAATCAGTCCAATATAAACTCTTGTTTGTGTCTGACCAGCTCCATTTCATGGTGACTGGCTCATCCACCAGGCCATTCTGGAAACTGTGTTCCACTGTGCCTCCCATAAGTACCATATTGGATTTGATTAACTACGCATAACAACGTTTATTTTTTTAGTTCTCTAGCAAATGGTTCTGAGGGACCAACGTCTTGGCGTGTGCAGAGGATTACACCACATTAGTTCAGACTGTCCTGTGACCGTGTGCTCTGTCTTTACTATTAGGAGGACCAGTAGCAGTAGAAGGTACAGATCACACACAGATGTGTCATTATCCAAGCAGTATATACTGGAAACATTTATGCTCTATTTATAAACAGTTTGAGCATAGTAATAATACAACTGTTTTGTAAATGATATTGTTATTTTGGTTAAACCTTTAACAATAAAACAAAGTTAAAAATGCATATATAAATATACACAAGTTCAATTGGAAACACAATCAAAGAGCACAATAAAATAGTACAATGCAGTCAATAACTCATTTCATAGTAACATTCATCATTATACGGTACAGTATCAATTACTCAAATCAATTACAATCTAATCAACAAATAACAGTAGAGGTGTCCAAAAGGGACACTTGAAACATATGTTCTGCAATTGTTGATTCAATGCCT
This sequence comes from Ambystoma mexicanum, assembly GCF_040938575.1. Lineage (NCBI taxonomy): Eukaryota > Metazoa > Chordata > Amphibia > Caudata > Ambystomatidae > Ambystoma > Ambystoma mexicanum. The sequence goes on from NC_090934.1 coordinate 1,248,076,502, forward strand.
CGCACTTAGTTACACATTAAATTGAAGGAATGTACATTAAAACACAAAGCACAACCTTAAATATATAAGCTAAAGTCATCATAAAATTAATGTTCTCACAAACTAAAGCTCATGTAAATCGGCACATGATATTCACAGCTTACGGGTAAGTAATGCTTTCAGTTACTAATAGGTGCTTTGAAAGAGTTAGACACTTTTCTTGATAGAACTTGTGACAAAGTCCCTTTTTTAATATCAGAGACTGACCGTGTGGTTGCTTTGGGAGCCAGTGATCCTGTAAGCTGCAGGTTGGGGCTCCAGAATGAACTCAAAAAGGTTCCCATTGGTGCCACGCCGGTGTCTCCTTTCATACCAAGGGGTAAGTCACATGGCTCACCTAATACCAGCAGCTCCACCTAAGAGGACCCTTCCCTCAATTAGCCAGGCCATGAGGGCTAAAATTAGAAGGCAACACTAAATGTCTTTATTCTCCCTGGTTTGTGAAAGGAAAGCCCAGACTGGGACAGCACATTCAAGAGAGAATTGGGGGAGGGGAGATAGATCCCAGGTAAAATAGCACAGGTTACAACCCGGCTGCCCTTAAATCTAACTTCAGAGAGAAACGAAAACCTTCCAGCAAAGACCGGGATTGAGAGAGGCAGGGCAGACAAGTGAAAATGAATATGGCCGCTGCACCTCTTATAGCCTCCTTCTAACTAAGCCCAACCCCAGAGCTCCCTGAAAATGATTGACACAGCGAATCACAATGGTGCCCTCCCCTACAGGTACAGCTGCAAACTATTGTTTTAGAGGCCGTCCCAGGGAGAAGGGCCATGACACTATAAAAGCAGCTCCCAGCACTGTCAATTTGTGGGTTGCTTGTAAGGGGGAAGGAAAGTGGTTGGAGTGATTTGGCAAGCTGAAAGAAAAAGCAGTGTGGAGGAGGAAACTGGGGAAGCAGTGTATGGTGCGAGAAGGAAGGCTGTGGAGCTAGTTGGGGAGAAGGGGGTGGAAGAGCAGGCTAGATCAAGTAAGGTGATTGGAGGTACACTTTTAACAGAAGAGGTTTTAGATTTGAAGGAGGTGGTTGGGAGTCATCTAGCGGAAGGAAGTGTAATTGAGGCAATCCAATATTTTGAAATTTGCCTGGATGAGTGAACCACAGTCAAGGAGCAGATAGGAGATTTTGGGAAGGAGGTCAAACTCTACATCATAGGTAAAGAATCCCACCAGGTCAGTAGCTTGGATGTGTGCAGTGCGGTTTATTACTAGGCAAAAAGGTCCCACGAGAAAGTCCAGGATACTGTCTGGATGTGGATCCAAGGAAGGGGAACTGCCCCGAATGGCATAAGGGAGCAATAAAGAAAAGTACAGAAGGAGAGCTGGGACAAAAGGGTACCTGGTCTGGATGGCACGAGGGAGAAGCCAAAGTGAGGAGCGTAGTACTGTTTCAACACAAACAACAAGGTCCCTGGAGGATCCGTGGTAAGGGGGCAAATTCCAAGCAGTTCTTTTAAACCTCTGTGCCCTGTATCACTCATTTTGTTTTGGAGGCACTGTTGGGCCCCCGAGGCTACCAGTGGAAAGGTTGTCAGTTCATCATTAAAACCTATGGAACAGCAACACTACCTCTTATAGAGAGAGCTGACAGGGAAAAAAAGGATCCCTTTTCTTTTCCTGTAAACAGTATTTTGATACATTTGAATGTACCCTGAACGAGCTGGTGGCAGTGTAATCTTTTTTCATGTTTTTATGGTTTTTTTTCTGCCACCCAAAATCATTTCATCTATTTGCTGGCCCAAAAAGCCTGCTGCTCATAGTTTCCGCTCTGTTTTCTGGCAGTATTTTCTTTGTTAGTCTTTCTTTCACCCATGTAGTATAGCCAATGACTGTAGGTGGGTGTGCACTTTTGCGCGCTCCTTGTATGAAGCCTGGGAAGTTCTTGGTAGGTAAGGTTTTCATATCAGTGATACATCTTCCTGATCTGTGTCAACCCCAGAACTTTTTGCTGCACTGGTAGATAATTTCCCCTATACCTCAGTGAGTGGGAACCTTTTTCCACACTTAGAATCTTTCACCCTTTTTCTCAGTGTAATTTTTAAGTCTCTCTATGGTGCTTTTTAGTTTTATCCTCTGACAACTTTTGCCACATACTTGGGGCTCCCCTTTTAACTTTCTCTGGCTAACCTTGTGAGAACTACAGTTGCCAAGGGTAGAAAGGATCTTTGGATCCGTTTTACATTTTGTTAGGTGAAACCAGCACCCCCCCCCCACTTTGTGGAGTGCTGGGGAGATGCAATGTATACCCTTTCTCATTCTAACTTTGCAGTCGCTTGCCTGCCCCTGCTCCTACGCCTCTCCAATACCATGTTGGCTCCCCAACATGCCTCCAGAGTTGTAGACTGAGTTGCAGGAGTCCTCTGTCCCAGCTGAACCCCTGCTCGATCATGAGAGGAACAAGATGCAGCCTAAGAGGGTCCCAATTTTTACCGCCTGCTGGATTCCTCCTGCCTCTCTTGTTGTCCGGCTGAGTCTACCACTTTCAGCCTACTGGAGGGCCAGTCCTTGCTGCACGGGTTTCAATCCTTCCTGCGCCAGCTGGGGGCTTCCTCACACTCCCCTGGAGGATCCTGTTGTGGCTCTATATCTCCCCCACCCCTCCACTTCGCAGGGGATGTTGGATCCTTGTCGCTGCCCTGCTGATAGGAGAGGAGGTCCGGCTATGATCCGTGAACTCTCCTGCTCTCACCTCTGTACCGCACACCACCTACTTAATCAGCTGTACTTTTCCTGCTGTCCCGGCAGTGCCTCCCGTGTTCGTTTCTCTGCCTCCGTGGATGGGAGACCTCTTTGCCTGTGAGGATGCGGGTATCCCTGGAGTTGTTCAGACCCTGTGTTGAGGCAGACTGGGCTCCGGTTCTCGTTGTGCTCATCCGTTTACTGGTTGCGGTGGACAGTGGCCACCTTGAAGCTGTCTGCTCGAGTTTTTCATTCAGAGCTTCCAGAGGCCAAAAGAGGGTCTATGATTGTTCCCCCAGCCCCCGACTGTGGCGTGATGTTTAGCTTTCTCTAACATTCCAGTTGCTGTAGGTCTGCAGTGTTCCAAAATCCAGGTGCTGCTAGCAGGATTTCTGTTGGGTTTTTTCCGGGCGGCCGCAGGAGCAGCAGAGGACTACATCTGCAGATCTCGCCTGCTGGCCATGCCCCCCTTAATCTCCATTTCTAAGGTCCAGATCGCATAAGGAATTCCCTGAGGAGCCAAGAAGATCCTAGAAGGGAGGACTCAAATAGACACAGACCAGCAAACGTTTACCAGTCCCCCAGATGCGAGATTGCAGAGGTAAGTAATGGTGTCACCAGTAGGGAAGGATGCGTTTTAGTTTTGGGTGTGCTGGCTCAGCGTGACATGCTCAAGGGTGTTCCATTTAAATAATAAGAAAAACGCCTATCTAGCCCTACTGCTTTGAGGGAACTTCCCTTCCTAACAAACTAAATCAAATGTCCAAAAGAAATAGTTCCTAGCCCAAAGCCCTATATACCACCTGGCCTTACCACTGAGAAAACATGACAAAAAATATGGACCAGAACAATAATTACTTAATCTTTTATAACATGCTTAATACCAGAGAGCAGTATCTAAGCGCAGGAACGGATCCGAACCTGTGTTGTCTTGTTTCAAAGACAAACGTATTGCCCATGAGCTATCCTCCCAGCCCCTCTATACCCCTAACCTTGGGTTTTGTTTGACCCAACTACTGGGATCTCTTAATTCGAGATAATTTTAAGAAGTTCTTCAATGTCTCACAATGCGGTCTTCCAGCCTCTCTGTAGGCTTTTAACATTCAGTCTTAAATCTTTGTGCACTTCCGCCACGCTTCCTTCTTTACATGGAAACAGTGGGCTTCATTACGAGTTTGGAGGTAGCCATGCGGTTTTTAGCGGCATGGCTGCCCCCAAACTCTGGTCTGGGTCCCGCAAAATGGGAATTACCGGGCCATTCCGACCTTTGCAGGCCCGGTAATTCCCATTCGCGGGACCCGGACCCTATACGTCCCCATTCCCATTTGAGCCCCCGTAGGGGGATTCTCTGCATAGGATTCTCTCTCCTTCATTCCAAGTTCCTCATTGTTTTATGTACATCCTCACAAACATCTCTCTCTCCGATGGTAAGAGTACCAACCATTCCAATGGGAATAGGGAGGATGCTAACAACGGACCCGTTAATGACGGGTCCCTTGTTAGCATCCTGTTCTGCTAGCGGGTGCCGCTCTGCACGTCTAGTCTGGCCAGGCGTACGGAGTGGGACCTGCTGCAGAACTCGTAATGTGGCGGCCCGGTATGAACAGTGCTGGTCCCTTACCGGCACTGTTCATACCGTGGCCGCCACAGTCATAATGAGGCCCAGTGTCTCTTTAATGCAATGCCACCATTTCTGAAAGTTATTTCTTTATTTGAGCATGTGAACCCTCCTGGTCCTCTCAGTTGCCAATCTTGCTTATTTTTCCATGGCTCCCCAAAGCGCATTAGTGGGACCTCAGTTGGGCGTTTGCCTGTTTTTTTTTTTTTCCAGCCTTGGATTCCAATGTCTTTCTTTCCAGGGCTCCCCAAAGCCCTTTGGCCCTCTGGTCGGCTTGCTTTAGTGGGGTGTTTGCCCATTCAGGTTTTCCTGGCTCCGATAACCTTTTAGACTTTCCCATCCTTGGATACAGCTGTTCTAGCCTCTCAGTGGCGTACCTCTCTGGGAGGATTTGCTTCCCTTGTTCTGCGCTGCTCGGTAGCTGATGTACTTCTCATGCAGAGATCGAGGATCCAATCTCTCCACTATGGTCTGGTTTCGGTGTCTGTTAAAGGGCTCCAGGCCCACCACAGCTTCTGTGTGGTTGCGCCACCAGGCGAGATGGTCGCTTTTCTCTCTCTCTCCCCTCTCCCCCTCTCCCCTCTCCCCCCACCCACTTTGGCTTCTTTGCCGTCCAGGACGCCAGCGTTCTGGCATCTTGCAAGCGATGAGCTCTCTTCCTACACTACTACTGGCTCAGTAGTCTAGCGTGGCTCCACCCCTCCAGGATGTCCTCCCGTCAGAGGCTCCCCTCTGCATAGGATTCTCTCTCCTTCATTCCAAGTTCCTCATTGTTTTATGTACATCCTCACAAACAAAAGGGGTGTGTCCTTCCTCTTTGACTGTGGAGTTCAGGTGAGATCCAGCATTACCTGAAACCAAAGAGATTGAGGAAATGCCACTATTGGGAGAGTCCAAAAGAGAAGTAACATCAGTCTTTCCCATGTATGCAGACAATGGGTCTCATTACGACCAAGGCGGCCACGGAATGAACAGGCCCGGTAAGGGTCCGGCCCCGTTCATTCCGGGCCGCTCTATTACGAGGTCTGCAGCGGGACCCGCTAAGGAACGCCTGGTCAGACCAGACGTCCTTAGCGGGACCCGCTAGCAGACGAGGATGCTAACGGGCCCGTTGTTAGCATCCTCCCCATTCCCATTCAGCCCTATGGGGGCTCAAATGGGAATGGGGATGTACCGGGTCCCGCGAAAGTGATTTACTGGGCCTTCCAAGGTCGGAATGGCCCGGTAAGTCCCCTTTCGTGGGACCCGGACCAGGAACCCGGTATGGAGGCAGCCATGCCGCTTTTAGCGGCATGGCTTCCCCCATACTCGTAATGAGACCCAATGTGTTCTTGATAGCGAGTTCCTCATAGGACCCTTTTTCACTGCCCCTAATATCTACTTATATTTAGTATCTATGGTCTCACACTGCCGTCTAGTGGATTTTTTGTGAATAAATTCCATCTTTTCAAAGGTTTCTACACTCATTAATTTAATTTACCTCACCTAACATACATTATACCTACACGTGACTTGTAAAGTGCCTTTTAACGGGGATATGTAGGGAGTCCTGTTGACCCCCCACCCCTTTCCCTCATCGCCCCCTAAAGCCTCATCTAATCCCTACTTTTGATCGTTTTTATAACTGAATCCCCTTTTTTTTTGCAAATTTAAATTGTACCTGCAATACTGCATTATCGCCTACATTTTGTGATTCAAACCTCGTTTCGATTTTTTACACCCTCATTATTTTTTAATTTCGTTATTATTACCCCTTCTATTATTGACTGTTTATTCCTGCAATGAAATCACTGGTTACCCTTGAAACTAAAGAGTCCACCGTCGTATGTCAAAATCTCTAACACTCTCTTACACTTATACCTAAACTAGAAGGTTGCATCAATGTTTATGGTCCAGGAGAATTACCCTCTTCTCCTGGACTGGGTTAGAACAGTTCTGGTTTGCAAGTTCCTAACCTGGGGGAATGACTCCCTTTCTCTGATCCCAATACTTCTCAGCCAAAGGATTGTTAATCTTGTAACGCTCTGTATCAGAAAAGTTCTCAGCCCAGGGGGAATGACTCCCTCCTCCGGGATCACAATATTCTGTGGTTTGATCCTTTTTGCATATTCAACTACCAGGAGAATGACTCCCTTCTCCTGGTCTCTGTCTTTCACTGTTTCTCATACAAAACCATGGTAAATTACTCCCTTCCCCTGGCCTCTTGATTAGATTGACCAGTAGATGTTACACTACCAGGAGAATGACGCTCTTCTCCTGGTATCTTGATTTCACAATCACTGCACACTCAGCGGTACCCAGGGGGAATGACTACCTTCCCTTGGTGATCCTTGTTTCACTGTTTTTCCTTCTTTCTCAACAGTTCATGTACAAGTATGATCCCTGACCCAGGTTTTCCCAGTATAGCCCACTTGGTCTTCTGGCCTTCCAAGTACAGCCACGGGGAGAGGGTCACTCTTACTTGCCCTTTCATATTGTGGGTCCCAGACACATTTTTCTCTATTCAGCTTGCTGGACAGACCTGGTTCACTATCCTGCTAAGAACTGTCACGAAGAAGAGGATTTACAAATTTCTCTTGATTCACTCTTAGTTCATTGGGCAGACGTGGTTCACTAACTTGCCAAGCACTGTCATGAAGAGGATGATTTGTAGGACTCTTCTTTTGGGGTTGTGGGTCCCAGGCCTATGTCTCTACTCTACTCTGGCAAACCTGGTTTACTGTCCTGCCAGGTACTGCCACGAAGATGATGATTGGTGGTTGTTCTCTGTAGTGGGTGCGGGTCCCATACCCGTCTTTCTCTCTCAGGGTTCACTTCTCCCCCAGGGGTTCCCTTCTTGCCCCTGCTCTGTGGGTTCTTGTTTGCTCTCTTCTTCTGAGTCTTCCTTCGACTCTCTTAGGCCCCCAGCAACCATCCTGGCATTTTGGGTTCTCACTGACGCCCTATGGTCGATCTCGGGCGTTCTCGTCTTCTACTTTACTTTTTGGCATACTGTGGCAGCTCCGCAGCCTGCGATTCCTCGCAGGATGCACATCTTCACTCGACCGCGCGGTCCAGCTGTTAGGCAGAAACTTGTGCAATTCCCTCTGGGACCACTGCAAAAGATTTAAGACTACAGGTGTTTGGAAGTAAACCCACTTGGTAGCAGTCTGTACCACACAGATTCACTTGGTAGCTGTGGCTGAGCAGTCAGACTTCCCTCAAGAAGAGTTGGGCAGTATACAGAGTATTCACAATAGGTCAAAAGAACATAGTAGAACAAGTAAACACTGACCAGAGCTTGGTGTAAAAGAGATATAATTATTTATTTAAAACCACATCTAGAAAAACATACAGGCACTAATAGTAAGCAATTCAAAAACACGGTCACTAAAAGATATTCACTCCCTTAGAAGAATATTAGACAAGTCTTAAGTAAAGCCCCACTTATTTTCAGACAGCGATGAGCGCTTAACACAGATGGCACTCTAATAATTCGTTTAAAAAGGGAGAGAAAAGCAGAGTATAATTTGAAACGGATCCCAACACTTTCACAAGAACAAAACAAGGGAGGAAGGAAAGTAAAACCGTGAAGTTAGAGTTCAGAAGGCCGGATCCACTTTAAGAGGATCAGAACGAAATGTGTCCAAGGTCACACGGTTGAAGTGCATAAGAGTCTTGCAAAGGTTCAAAAAGAGTTGGACCAAAAGAAAGGGACCAGTTAGAAGGTCAAGGCGGCCAGCCCAGTCCAGAAGGTTAAGGGATTATTATTACCTTGTAGCATTCTTTAGAAAGGGAGCCCTGGCGGACACGGTACCTTAAAGTGGTGAGAATACTCCAGCGGGGGTAGTTGTTCCTGGCAGCGGATGCAAGTCGGTGCTTCGTCCGGGGGAAGAGAAGATCTAGTCGTGGAGGAAGACAGGAGTCCGTTGCACTGCCAGGGAAGAAACCAGCCGCGGAGTTCTCGGGTAAAAGGAGCGGTCCTTTTATTCGCGGTCCAGTGGTAAGTGGCTATCCGGTTGCCGGTGTGCTTGGCACGGGCAATTCGACCACAAGACGTCCTGGGATGCGAAGAAAAGCAGGTAAACTGGTTGTGCCCACCAGTCAGGGGAAGAAGCCTCTCCAGCTGGGAGATCTTCTCTGTCGTCGGGAAGTGGTGTGTCGGTTCCGCAGAGCTCCACCGGTGTTGTCGTCGTGGTAGGTCGGCTCAGCTTCTCACTCGTCGGATTCTCAGGTCCTATGGCGACATCTGAAGTTCCAGTCCTCAAAGCCCTGTTTTTATGCAGCACACCCCCATTCACTCAGCCTAGCTGTCAATCAAACATGCGGCTCACCACTTGGGCCAATCACACAAGAGTGCGACTTGAGTTACCAAGGTAACTCAGTCCAGGGTGCCTAAACCCCCTCCGACACCCCCTGTGGTACCCAGACAGAGTGGCACCACTTTTGGAGGCTTCTGTGGAGAAGCCCGCCAAAAAGTGGAACAAAGGGCTCGACTTGGGTTGGAGTCACAGAAGAGAACACAAACGCCATTTTAGAATCGAGTCCTGGCAAAAAATACCAACCAGCAAATTAATATTAAATAAATAAACCGGCGGTATGTTCGAGGCTATGAGAATTAAATAATTAAAGTTGGTAGCCTCGAACAATGGGAAAATCCCATAGGGATATATTTGCGGTCGAATATAAATAGTAGTATCCACTGCCACCAGCCAAAACTCGATCAGGGGGGGCGTAGACGTGCCCCCTCAACTAACAGACCGCGGGGCAATCGAATTGACCCCACCAGTACGTCCACAATATGATGGTTTGTACTGGTTTCTGTTCATAATTTGGGACTAGTAATGCCAATGGTGACTTTACATGCCCTGGGAGACAGTAGTCAGTCCCAGGGTATGGAGTCTGTGGTGCGGTGTCACTATGACACCCCTGTTTTACTGCACGGAGGGTGCTGTGTAACACACATAGTACAAACACATGAGACCCTATGGAGTAAAGAACCCCATAGAACATAAAACACATTACCAGTCAAAGGAACACCATAAATCATGTCCAAGAATGGGAGAAAGAGTCTCACTCTTGGCAGGAGAAAAAAACAAACTCCAGAAATCCAGCAAAGCTGCTGGGGGACTCACTAGGTTAGGAAATTCAGCCTAAAGAGATAATTCTCCCTAACACCAGCTTCCTCTGCCACCTGGACCTCTGCTTCGCCAGCTTTCTAGTCAGTCCATCCATGGCGGACTGGATAGGTACACCTCTACCTTCTCGCCAGCATCCCGGCCACCAGCCTCTTCTGTCTTCCATATCAAATGGCTCACCCACTCGCTGCTCCTCCAGGGATGACTTGCCCCAGTAAACAGTCCTTATTTGGTTTTTATTTCGTAGTAAGGCCCATTCTCTCTTGGAACACTAGACCGTGGCTCTTGGTTCCATAGAGCCTTCTCAATGCTTCCGCGCCTCTTCTTCGTCCTAGTATTTGACAGTTAATGATCTTTAATCTTTCTATGCCATTCTTCGTCTCAGTCGATTCTATACCACTGGCCCTACACAGGTACATGGGGTGGTTGGGTGTAATACTGGGGTGTACCACCATAGGTGTAGGATTAGGAGGGATGATTGTGAGAGGCATCAGACCGCGTTCTGCCTAGATGTTGGTCCCTGTCCCGAGAGGAGTTGTTTCTCCCCATGAGATCCTCACACTGTGTACCACCCCCAGGGGTACTATCGGGTAGCGGCCTCACCTCCCTGGCCTCATGGGACGACACCTAGGGATTCATCACAGGAAACATAGTCCAGATTAATCACAGTGCCCAGTTGGAGATCCAGTAATAATTACCCTTTGGCACAAAAGTCACTAGTCGCTGTTCAGAAAGACACACCATTCGCAATCTCCATGCCAGAAGGTCTATACCAGGATTCAGATGCATAAATGCTTCGCTGAGGAAACAGTCAAGTGGAGGTGACTGCCACTTAGGACAACAGGAGGGAAATGGAAGGCAGTTTCAGAGGTCGAGCAGCACAAGCACACTCGGAGAAGTGAAAAGCTACAAAAACACCCCTTCCGGAAAGCTTAAAAATGTCACGCCTCAATCAAAGGAAAACTAACTCTAGGTATATTCTTCCTGCTTTAGAAGATCTTGGAAACTTCAACAGCCGGGCTGCACCATGCAGCTTTGGCATCAAGGTCTCTCTGTGCAGCGCTTCATCCTCGAGGCCACACTTGACATCGGTATCAATAGCTTCCACCACACCCCATGACCTCAATTCCTTCCTTTTTTCCACATGCTCAGCACGCTTCTTGGAACTTCTACTTCGTACCTCCGACGTGTTTCTGACCTTTCTATTAAACTTTGACTTTCTAATGGATTGTGTCCTCCCATGCATTCCTCATCTTGGATATCTATTCTCCTGCTTTGCAGCTCTCGGAAAACTTTTTCCAAGCAGCATGAGTCATCATGCTCACTGGTGTCTATGGCCATTGAGTCATCTTTGTGACCGGATGTGGCGCTGATGTGGGTACAAACAGCGTGCTCGGTGCTGCGTGACCTCAGTTCCTTTTTTCCGCATGCCCAGCATGATTCTCGGGTACTTGGCCTCAGAGAAATCCTCTGACGCAGTTATTTCTTTCAAAAATTCTATCCTATTCTATTCGATTTCTTAAACATGTCTACTTCGAAACCCTCTGGTTTAAGAAAGTGCTGTGATTGTGGCTAAAAAATTTCACTCACCAATCCTCACCGAGTTTGTCTGTGGTGCCTCGGTACCGACCACATTATGGCAGATTGCAGCTTCTGTCAAGTTATGACACCTAAAGCTTTAATGGAGAAAGCCTCTAAATTGGCCCTAAGTCGCTTGTCTTCTAAGTCCCTAAGTACAACACCATCAAAGATTCGACCTGACCAAAATTTGCTCCAAAGACGATAAAGGAGAAAGTGTTCGTTCACAGACTCATCTCCTTAGAGACTGGTACGTTGCCCATCTAAATCCACCTCTGCTGAGAGTCTTCTCCAGCATTGGTTCTCTCATAGATTCAACTGCTGTTTTAATATTCCCCATCGTCAGTCTGGGAATACTCAATAACATTAAGCAGTTTGATAGAAAACAAAGAAACTGCCTACACTTCAGTGTTCTTTTAGTGTTGTTTTAGGTAATTTGCCCTTCAGCCAATAGCCAGTGCCTCCCTTAGCTGCAACATTGGAGGCCATCTTCAGTTTCTTTACTGTACGTTTAGAGTTGGTAGTCATCTCCCTTTATGTAATGTTTTCTTCAAGAATCTTCTTCACTCTGCTTTACTTTTCACATCATTACAAATTACAGATGAGCACTTTACTACTCTGGAGTTGAGAAGTTCCTGCATTCATTTGGTGCTCCCCTACAGGGGACATACGTTTAGTTGTTCCTCCAGGGCTGAACCCAGTGAATGTCCCCTTCTTACTCTCACCATGACTAATTCAAAGGCCAAAAAGAGCCTTTTCAAGATTTGTTCCATCTATGTACTAAAAACATCCCTGTGGAGATAGACATCTGGAATGTCTCCATTGTCTGTACCCGGATCATAATCTGGATTCCTGCTAAATGTTCCTGTTCTTCTCTAATACAACTCTTAAAGATCTGCACAGGACAGTTGTGGCTTGGCTTTACGAAGGCACTGTGGCCTCGGACTCTGCTTCAGTGAGGAGCTGTACTTCACTACGTTCCAGCAGGCCTCTGGAGTGATTTCCCTCTTCCAAGACGTGGAGGTCCCCTGAGTAGAGTTTCTGTGGGGAAAGTCCTGCATGATAAAGCTTCCTTGTCGCACAAACCGTCCACCTCAGCGACAAAATGCCTGATGGCGACTCAGTCTACCAAGACCTCAACGATAGGCATGTCCTCCAGCCATACTGTTAAGATGGATTTCTAGAATCGGGCCTGGTGGATAGATTTTAGGCCACCCCAGTTATAGTGAACAGGGGAACTCTGAGAGGTTGGTCAAGCCCAATAATGGTGAGAGTGGTCAAGGCTTAGTTTCAGAAGAGTGTGAGTGGGATCAGGGGTCCACAATGAGTACACACAGTGAAGCACCAAATGATTCAATTTAGACAGGTAAGTACAAACATACTCTTTTTATTATAGGCCCAAAACATACACTAGAAAATGAGATAAGCAGGTAGTAATATCACACAATACTCAATTATCAAACATATATACAGCCACCTTTGGGTTCTTAGGAATGCATTCAATAACTTGGATTACAAAAGGAAGTTAAGTAGTGTTGCAATAGCATGAAATCAATTCATAAGAATTATACCCTAACTTTATGGGTCCAATCCCTAAAATGAGTGGGCCGTGTGCCCAAAAGTCACAAAACTTCTTCTCAGGAGAGAGGGGACTGATACAGGAAGAGTTGTAGTAGTGACATTTTCCAGGACATGTTTCGACAGTTACAGGTAAGTAAAATGATATTCCTATTTTTCCGAAAGAAGATTTTAGATCTGACGATCAAAAAGCTATGGAATGGAATAACAAAGGTTTATTCAAAGGTTTCTTCTAAGGAAAACAGGGGGAGGTGAATGCGTTGTAATTGTTCACCTCCCTGACTCCTATTTTCCAAGATGACTAGGTGTGTGGACTGGAGGTATGTTTTCCCACCGTTGGTTCCAGTGAGAGGTGCCCAACAGCTGCTGGTGCAAGGATTCTTCTGGCCGGTTCCAGGAGCAGAGTGCCATCCTTTGCGAAGAAGAAATGCAGAAGGCGCTGATGCAGACCCCTTCAGAACTCTTCACTAGATGGGGGAAGGTGAGTTCTAGCTACGGCAACCGCGCACAAGTGACAGCAGCGTCCTTCCAGTCGCTGTTGAAGACCTTCCAGAACAGGATCTCTTGAAGATGGGAGCCTAAAGTGCATCAGGAAGGTAAATTATGCCACGTGCTGGCAACCACCAAAGTCACGGTGACGAACGCATGACGGAGACGCTTCTACCGAGGTAGCCCACTAGAGAGTTGGTCAGTCCACTGGGTGGTCCAGGGACACTTCCGATTGCTCAGGATAACTGGATCCTCAGGAATGCGTTGAGACTGGTTGGTCCCACCAGTCCATGGGTTGAAGCACCGCTAAGGGCCTTTGCAGATCAGGTAGTCCAGCAGGGCTTCACCGGGCCAATCAGAGGGGAGGATGCAGAGTCTCTTCAGGAGTCGTCCACGGTTCTGCAGACGCTGCTCGTCTACACAAAATACTTGGCTCCATCGCTGATCTCTAGAAATGGCTTCAGAAGTCCTCTTCATACCCTAAATCCTGGCTGGAAGTTTCCGGGTCCATGGAATATGAGGGAAAGTTGCTAAAAGACAAATCTTTTCTAACACATACTGCTCCAAAAGCCAACTCAGTTGACGGCAAAGACACCTTCGTCCACGATGCTCAAACCATTGCTGGCTCCGACAGCTACCTCGTCAATGGCCTGGAGCGTAAAAACCTTCTCGGTCTCCTCTGTCGACGTCCACGACCACTGCATCAAAATCCTTGGTGACTCTCCCATCAACAGCTTCATTGACAACCTCATCTATGTGCCTCTCGTCAGTGTGTCCACACATGGCTCCTGCGCTACTTGGGTCACCTAAAAGGTCGAACAGCTCCTGTTCATGCGCCAGCCTAATGCCCCACACACCCTGTCAGTAGCTTCCAATATTCCTCATGAGGGCATCTTGTTACACACCATTGACACTGTCTTTGGAGGGCCCAATAAGGGGTGTTTTCCGAGGATGAAGAGGAGGTATCTGGATTGCGGCCGGCTCAGCCCTTCCCTCTGCCTGGCCCATCGTAACTACGACCTGAGGCAAGTTACCTTTTTATGGACATTTTATCTTCCTTTCAAACTCTAGTGTCAGAACTCCAAACAAGGATTCTCATTATTCCTCCTTTACTGTACCTAAACGGAATTTGCCTTCCCAGCCTTAGTCTCCACACCGCCATCAGTATTCCACCAGATGAATGACAACCTCAAGATGTCTCCTCAGACACTGATTCAGGATATAGCTTCTGATACTGCCTCTACTCACTTCTCCTGTATGGAAGAGGTTGATGATCTTTTGCCCACTGACAGAGAGCCAGATGATCTTCCGCCAAGAGATTTGCCTCTGGATGAGATTTGAGCTTTCCATTCTTTCATGCCTAAGGTGACTAAGATGTTTGACCTCCTCCCGATTGAACAAAGGAATGAAGGGTTCTTTACCAATGGAGGGAAATATCACAGAAGGCAGTAGTGTCCGTTCCAATCCTGGATGAAATCTGTGAAGACAGGTTTTTGCCATTAAGAATCTGTTCACGGCGCAGCCGAAGAAAGACCGATTTGATAAAGTGTAGGGCACCGGACGATGCTCCAAAATGCCTACGCGCACAACCTAGCCCCTATGCTGTGTTATCTGCAGCGGCCAGAACAAGATAGGCTTTACCCTCATCACCATGAGCAGTCCCTCCAGACAAGGAAGGCAGGAAGGTTGAGGCTTTCGGCAAAAGAATAATCTCCTTGGCAGCAACCTCGATCAAGGCCTCCAACTCCTTCGCCATTCTAGCCAGATATGACTGAGCATTGTCATTTCATGTCAATTCATGAACCTGAAGGACAGTCAAACATGCAGGCCTGACTCATGAACAGCACTGCTCTTCCATTTCAAATGGCTACTTTGGGTAGAGGACCAGGCCCATTCCCTCAAATACGTTCCAAGGCTGGCTTCAATCCCTCTAATCCCCCCCCCCCCCGCCCTGCAAACCAGAAAAACTAAATTCATGAGCTTCAGCTAGAACATTCAACGGCCACAGAAGCATGTCTGACACCGTTGGACTTTTCTCTCAATTATGAGAAATCATTTATGACGCTATCACAGCAAAGGCTGTTTCTAAGAGCACACTGAGACACCACCACTTCTTCCACTACCACCCCTTCAGCCGACAGGGTCAAATCAATCCAATCAAAGGTGCAAGTGTTGCCCTGTCAATGGGTTTCATCAGACTGAATGCTCAAGTCCCTCTTGGGCATGATGTCCTTCTGCATCCCACTTATCAAAAACTGCAGGCTCCACATCTGCCCCTGTTGTGCAAGATTGTGTGCAGTATCCGTTGGAAGACTACAGCAACCTTGAGCTCCTGGCAATAGGAACCCAACCTTTGGTATAAGTATGTACTACACAGGTTGGTAGTGTGGGTGAGCAGTAGGGTTGTAACAGTTTCACAGTGACAGTTATTCAAATAAACACTTACACTCAAGGTTTCTTGATTAAACAATTAATTTATTTAACGGTTGTATAAGCCTTCTTCAGAAGGGAGCAAAACATGTAACAATTATAATACACTTCAAAACACTCTTAGTTTCTCTAAATCAGATGATACCCATTGGGGATGGCACACAGACACTTTGTACACCCTCAGGTGACTTAAATAGCTAGGAACTGTGGACATTGATTTATCAATGACAAATTTAGAGCAATACTGAGTTTGGTGCAAAGGTTAGTTATGGGAATAAAACAAAGGTTAACAAACAATTCATAAACAGGTAAGTACTTTTTAAACCTTACAATGTCAAGTAAATGTAACCCTTTCCTGGGGGGAAAAGTAAAGGCACAGAGTCAGAGGTAAGAAGAATTTCTCAGGGAGCCAGGACAGTCCATGTTAGTTGAACAAAGTCTAGGGGAGCTGAAGATCTTCTTTGCAGGCAAGTAAAAGTCTTGCACAATGTTTTTAGAAACGTTTGTAGAAATAAGATTCACTTGAAGGGCCACAAGCTGTGAGGCTTTTGATGGGCAAAGCTGTAAGCAATTCTGCAAGGGCAACCACGACAGGTCTCAACTGAGAAGCAAGTAAGGCTACACCACAAGAGGTAAGTTACTTAGACTTTACAGTACCTTTGGTTAGAAGAAATGGTTCCAGCTCGCTTCTTTTTCTGTACAGCTCTGCAGATCCTGGTGTTCCTGGGCCTCAGTCGTGGGGACAAGAGGGAGGACGTCTGGAGACTCTTGCACTGCAGTGGTAAGGTCAGCGGCAGCAATGGGCAAACTTAAATTCAGTGGCACTTCAGCATTTCAGCTCCTCGCATCTGGCAGCAAATGGCAACACCGCGGTTCTCAGATACCACTTCAGACTTTCCTCGCATCTGGGGTCCAGGACTCTGTTAAGGTGGCTCAGGCTTGGCCAGTCCTGCTTCAGGGAAGTGTGGAGGATCTTCCTGACGCTCGGGTCTGACTTAAAAGCCATCCACTCTATTTGGTTTTCCTCTCCCTGGAACTTCGGTTCCAGCAGCAGCTGAAGTACAGCCAGCTCCGAGAAGATGTCCAAACAAGTTCCCTTTGGAGTTGATTGGTCCCACCAACTCAAGGGGAGAAGTCGTCCTTGCAGGGCTTCTCTAGTTGAAACGAATTCGGAGCTTCAGCACAGCAGCAGGGCTTCACCGGGCACACCAACGGTCCAGGAGTTGCAGCAGGCGTCTCTTCCAAGTTCTTATTCGGATTCCTTCATTCAGTGGTCGACTCTGCCTTTAAAGCCAAAAAGCCTTGCCTTTTATGAAGGTTTCTCCCATTCATTCCAGCATAGCTGTCAATCACACAGCAGGGTTGCTGTCCTTGCCAGACAGCCAGCCGGCCAATCACCGTTAGGTGCATTCCAGTAACCAAGGGTATTAAGCACAGAGAGTTTCAGGCACCTCCTACACTTCCTGCCCCTGCCAGACATACTGGAGGCAGAGGCGGGCTTCACTTGTGAATCCCGCCAAGGACAAAATGAACGAAGGAACCAAACCTGGTTTGGTGCGGAGAGTAAATCACAAGAAGGATCTTTCTATCAAGAAATGGTGAAAAAAGACGACCAGGGCAATTTTGACTAAATGGGCGCCTTACTGCAGCTGCGAACGCTGCCCGCAGTAAACACTTAATGGAAGTAAAAAGTAAACCACTGCCACCAGCCATTAATTGGAGAAAGGGTAACATAAAAATGTTACATGACAAACTAGACAAAGGGGATACTAAGTAACCGCTCCACCATCCTATGGTAAGAGTGTGTGTGCTGGGTCTTGAAAAATACAAAATGTAAGTAAAGCCAATTTCACTTCACTGCTCTTGGAAACAGTAGTTTCACCAAGAGAAGGTATTTAAACCTTTGGGAAATCTAAGAGATTTCCCTGTGCCACTGCACTGAAGGTGCTTTGTGTCACAATGCAAAGATGATGCCTATGGAGTTTGTCAGACTCCAAAGTCAAAAGAAACGGAGTCTAAATCACAGAAAAAAAAATGAGAAGTGGGAAAAAAGGTCTCGCTCTCTCCAGGTTAGAAATTAAAAGTCCTAAAGTCTGGCAAAAGAGCTGGGGGTCTCTCGGGTAGAGGGAAATTGAGACATTTATGAGAATTCTCCCTAACAGCTCAGTGCAAGAATTCCGAGATGCCTGCTCGGCTCCGGTCTCCAGATGTTGGCACGATAAACTATCCCTAACCACTCCCTTCCACAATGTGATGCGTTGGTGGGACGATGTGGCAGAGCTTAACAGCAGTACTCTTTTCACGATAACAAACTATCTGGTTACTTTGGCAACAGATGGATCCATGGATCTGCCAGAGGCATCTGATCGACGGGAGGAAATCTCTCCACATCACTGTTTTAGAGCTCAGGGCAGTGTTCTAGGCCTTCAAGTCATTCCTGCCACATATCAATGTAAAGTGGTACAGGAGTTCACAGAAAGCACAACCACAATGTTCTACATATACAAAAGCAAGGTGGCACCAGATTGCCAATCCTATCATCCGAGGTGCAGTCTCTGTTGGAAATGGGCTCTTACCCAGGGATTTCTGTCCCCTTTCACCTGCCGGGCATATGCAACTTTGTGGCTGATTCCCTCAACGGGGAACTCTGCTCCAGGGGAGAATGGGAACTCTTCAAGAGCCATGTTGAAAACCTATTCCGAATGTCAGGTAAGCCGGAAGTGGACGTATTCATCCCAAGGGACAATTCCAAATGTGACTTGTTAGCCAGCAGGTCCCCTCAACCAACCAGCCTGGGAAACGCTGTCACATTTCCATGGAACAGGAGGTTCCTATACGCATCCACACAAACTAACAGTAGCCATGCAGACTGATCTTTGTGGAACCAGTGTGGCTGAGACGGATTCTGGTTCCTCAAGGCTCTAGTTCTCGAATCAGCCCTGCCTGTCAAGCTTCCTCTGCTGCAGTGCCTGCCTTCCAGGAACAAGGGCAAGGTCTCGACCATTAACATCACAACCTGGCTTCTACATCCCTTGAATTTGACCACATCAGCATGCCCCAGGACTGCAAGGATGGCGTTTCAAAGGCACATGCTCCATCTACCATCTCCAGTTAAAACAAAAATGGAAGCGGTTCACTGTTTGGTGTTGCAGTGACAGGGTGGGGGACCCTAAATTTCTCCCGCCACAGAACCTTCCATTCTTGCTCTCCTTGGCTACCAGTAGCCCTGCTCACTATTCCATCAAAGTTTGCTTGGCTGCCATTTCCTGCTTCATACACACATCGGTGGCGACTTCATCGGGGTCACACAGGATTGTGAAATAATTTATGAAGGGACCCTTTCAGTCTTCCCCTTGTAAGCAAACCTGCCCCTTTGTGGGAACTAAATGTCATTCTGTCCAGGTTGCTGTGTGCCCCATACAAGCCAATGGATAAGGCCAGTTTCAATGTTGTCTCCTGGAAAACAGCATTTCTTGTGGTGATCACCTCAGTAAGAAGAAACGAAGTGATTTGCCCGCGGCTGAAAGTACCGCGGGCAAATCGTTTGCATGAGAAAGGTGCGAACTACCAAAGGTTTGCACTTTTCGCATGCAAACACACATACATTCTCACGCGCACGCACAACACACCCATAACACCACCCACCTACACCCTCGGCACACCCCCCGACATAAACAAACCCCACTTACCTTCATCTTCACGCTGGGTTCCTGCAGCGCCAGTTCCCTTTCACTTCCGTTATCAAGAACCAGCGCTGCAGGGTGCTTTTTTCTTTTTTTTTGTAACACAAGGCTGCGGGGCTGTCCCCAGCAGCTCCCGCTCACTATACCATAAAGTATAGTGAGCGGGGGACACCCTTGCAGCCCCCGCTTTTTAAAAAAAAAATGTTTACAACGCTACTACCAAAGGTTCGAACTTTTGGTGTTCGAACCTTTGCTGGTAACATTTTTCGAACTTATGGTCAGTGCAACCATTTATTTTCGGTAATTTCGTCCTAAACCAGTAAGAAGAGTGGGCAAGGTTCAGGCGCTCACCTTTCAACCGCTTTACTGTAGGGTTGGTTCTCCTTCGAACCAACCCTACATTTATGCCTGAATTTCTATCCTCTTTTCACTTCAACAAGCCCTTTGTCGTGACAGTTTTTGTCAGCTCTCCTGCTACACCTGCTGAGCACTCTCTATACTCCCTGGATGTCATGAGGGTACTCAAGTATTATGTTAGTCAAACCAAGCCCTTTTGTAAATCATTGCAGCTGTTCATTGCATTTGGGTCTACTGCTACTGAAAAGGGTCTTACTCAAATTTTAATTTCTAGATGGCTTTCTGCTTGTACATCTTCCTTCCATCAACTTGCTAACAGGCTGCTTCCGGGTTGGCATGGTGGACGTCCTTCGGGTGCAGTCTACCCTACTGCCGCTCTTCGCCACTGTTGAACATCTGCAGAGCGGTTACGTGGAAGTCTACTCACACCTTCACCAAGATCTACTGCATCGAGAAATAATCCTCCAGAGGATTCCAGGGTTGAACAGCCTTTCGTAACCTGTTCGCTAAAGATGAGCCATCATCCTACTCCCCACTTGCATGTAGGTACGTATCAGTGCATTTTGTACTGCTCAACAGTCTATTCTCACAGCATGTGAACCTATAAAAGTTCCAATACTGAAGAAGCAATAGGTTACCTAACTGTAACTTCTGTTTTCCAGTCTTGGTTACTTAAATAGATTCACATGTGACCCTCTCGCCTTCCCTGCCTTTGACTCGTCTTTGCACTTTTACTTGTGGTATACGAATCTGAGGATGGCATCCGGTGGTGGAGCTAAGGCAGGCACTGGCCAATTGACTGACCCATAACAGGAATAAGAGAACTCTAAACGGATAACGTTTCTTGGTTTTCTATGAAAGTGCTTAATGTTACAGAGGAGTCCCAGCATGACGACAGGGAATATTTAGGCAGCATGTGAATCTATGAAATATACCAATGCCGACGAACAGGAGTTGCAGGTAAATAACGCATTCCGTATTCATTGAGGGCCAAGACAGCTTTTGAGACATTTCAAAGGAATGCCTTCTGAAATGTTATTGGAAAGGCTACTATGTGGGCCTCACCTTCTGCAATCTGCAAAGTTTACTGCATGATATGATATGGCATTTGTAATGCGCCTATACACAAGTGTTTCAAGGCGCGACGAGGCGGGGGGGGGGGACAAGGGGAGACAGATAACGATCCTACTAGGCCAGGTGTCATTCAGATCGCAAGTGCAAGGGTAGAGGGGAATGGGAAAAGTGCAAGGGGAAAGGGAGAGGGGAAAGTGCAGTACATGGTTAGTAGAATACAAGATAAATAATAGGGCCAGCTGGTTGCAAGTGCAAGGTAAGTGCCGGGAGAAGGGGCTGTAGGAGAAACAGTCCCGTAGTGCAGGTAGGCAGTGCAGGGAAGAGTGGCTGGGCCAAGGACCGAGATCGTGAGTGGCCCAGTTGCAGATTCAGTGATTTTAGCAGGGGAGAGAAAGCGGAGGCAAAGAGAAAGGTATTGAGGTGCTTTCGGAACCGGAGATGGTTCTCAAGTTTCAGGGAGGCAGGAAGGCTGTTCCAGAGGGAGGCCCCTGCTGCAGAGAGAGATCTACCCACAACTCGTTGCTTGGAGAAGCGGCTGACCCTGAGGTAGTTGGAGGTGGATGAGCGAAGAGCTCGAGAAGGAAAAGAGAGTTGAAGGTATTTTGACCCCAGGCCCCAAAAGGCCTTGTGGACAATGCAGAGGGTTTTGAACTTAATCCTCGCAGCCACTGGGAGCCAGTGTAGTGATTTCCGTCCTGGAGAGATACGGTCCCAGGGCTTGAGGCCAAGGACAAGTCTCGCAGTCATGTTCTGGATGAGTTGCAAAGGGCGGAGTGTAGAGGCAGGAAGATTTAGATAGAGGCTGTTACAGTAGTCCAGCTTCGAGAGAACCAGGGCTCTGGAGACAGTGAGCTTCTGGGGGAAGGAGAGGAAAGGAAGGATACCTCTGAGGAGGTGTAGCTGGTAGTGTGACCTCTTAGAGACGTCAGAGATGTGAGGAGAGAAAGAGAGTGTGGAGTTGAAGATGACCCCGAGGTTTTTTGCCTTGCAGGTAGGAGCAGGAAGAGGGCTAAGGGAGGCCGGTCACAGAGCTGCGGGGAAGGAGGGAGTGGGTGTGCCGATGAGTAGAATCTCAGTCTTACTGGCATTAAGGCAGAGGTTGTTGCCGGCACACCATTCCTGGATAGCAGAAAGACAGTCAGAGATGAGGGAAAGGGAAGAGGAGGCCGAGGGTAGCCTGAAAATTAGCTGGGCATCATCCGCGAAGCACTGAAAGTTGGGACAGAGAGCGGCGATGCGGTGAGCAAGAAGTGCCAGATACTGGTTGAACAGCCAGGGGGGGGAAGGTTAGATCCCTGAGGGACACCACAGGTAGAGAAAAAGATGTCAGAGAGGAAGGAACCCAATTGGACCTGGGAGGGTCGATTGGAGAGGAAGGAGGTCAGCCACACCAGAGCCTGACCAGTGATACCCAGGTTATCACGGAGACGGTTGAGCAGGATGGTGTGGTTGACAGTGTCAAAGGCAGAAGAGAGGTCGAGCAAAATGAGAACACAAGAAGTGTTAGAGTCAAGGTTTGAGAGCAGGTCCTCACGGATGTTCAGGAGAGCAGTTTCCGTGCTTCTGGCAGCTCTGAAGCCAGACTGATGGTCATGAAGACTACCAACAGATTCAGCATGGAGATTAAGCTGGGAGATGGCCAGTTTCTCCAGGAGCTTGCCCAGGAAGGGAGTGATAGAGATTGGGCGATAGTTAGCTGAGCAGGAGGGGTCGGAAGAGGGTTTCTTAAGAAGGGGGTGCACAAGGGAGTGCTTGAGGGGGGATGGGAAGACTCCAGAGGCGAAGGAGTGATTGCAGAAGTCTGCCAGGGCAGGTGCCAAGGAGTCGATGTGGTCCTTGATAGTTTTGGAGGAACAGGGGTGGACCTGTTTTGACGAGACATTCATAGATCGGACTTGTCTCGAAACCTCATCAGCAGAAAAAAGGGGAAAGGCAGAGAAGGAGGGAGGAGGGGTGGCTGCAGAAGGGCCAGAGGAAGAGCAGGGAATAGAGGGGGGGGGGTGATAGGAGGAGAGTGAGGACAGGATGTCTTGAGTTTTTTAAATGAAGTGAGAGGCCAGTGCCGTGCAGAAGGCCTGGGAGGGGACAGGAGAGGTAAAGACTGCAGCAGGGTTGGCCAGCTCCTTGCAGATTTTAAAGAGCTCGGCCGAATTGTTAGATGCCGCAGAGATACGGGCTTGGATAAGGGCTCTCTTCTTGGTGAGAACGGAGAGCCGGTATTGCCTTTGAAGCAGGCGGCAGGCCAGTTTGTCAGAGGATGAACATGAAGCACGCCATTTCCTCTCTGCCACCCTGCACTTGCGTTTAAGGGTGACGACATCCGAGTCATACCAGGAGTTACATTTGGCTTTGGGCTTCAGGCGGATTCTCATGACAGGGGCAAGGATAGCAAGGGTATCAGATATAGCAGCGTGGAGAGTGGAGAGGGCTGTGTCAGGATGGGAGTCAGCTGAAGGGGGATGGGGGGGCGAGAAGGTGGTAGCGAAAGCCTCAACTGACACGCGCTTCATGGGTCGGATGACCGCAAAGGTGGGTGGCAGTGATGAGTGTGGCTTTGCCTGTGGGGAAGGGACAGTGAGGTGGGAGGATAGGAGAAAGTGATCACTCCAGGAGAGAGAGGGACAGAGAGGGGAAGGTCAGAAGAGATCAGAGCATCAAGAGTGTGCCCTGTAGAATGGGTCGGCCCAGACGGGAGAATAGAGAGAGAGAGTCGCAGAGGTCGCGAAAGAGTGCAGAGGGAGGACAGGAGGCATCAAGGTGGATATTGAAGTCTCCAAGAAAGAGGAGTTGAGTTGTTGAGGACAGGAGTGAGGAGGAGAGGTCAGCCCACTCAGAGAGGAAGGAGGATATTTGACCAGGCGGGCGATAGATACTAGCCACGGTAAGGGAATGGCTAGGAGAGCGAGAGAGTCGGCAGACAAGGCATTCAAAGGAAGAGTAGGTCTGCGTAGGAGTGACAATGGTAGGAATCCACTGAGGGGACGATAAGGGCCACACCCCCCCAGCACGGTTGGGCCTGGGCAAGGAGAGGATCTTGTAACCGTCAGGTAGGAGTGTGTCAAAGCTGGTGACAGAGCTGGACGTGAACCATGTCTCAGTGAGACCGAGGATGTCCAGGTCCAGTTCCTCAAGAAGGCGACAGATATCAGTGGAATGTTTGACAGCAGAGCGAGAGTTGAGAGTGGCAATGTGGAGAAGGTTGCCATACTTGAAGGACTTCCGGGGAGGGGTACAGATCAGAGGTACGCCCTGTGGAGGTGAAGGAGTCAGAGCGAGGGCAGGGTGAGAGGGTGGAGGCAAGGTAGCCGAGGACAGAGAAGAGGGGGCAGCAGGAGAGGAAAGGAAGTTGATGAGGCGCGGGAAGCGTCTATCAAAGAGGTGGAGGTTGGCCTGAGGGCCTTGGACCAAGACGGTCCCATTAGCGTAGACATTAATGATGGCCTTAGAGGAGCGGAAGGGGGCCAAGAGGACATCCCAACGGGTGCCACCATTAATGGGAGAAGAGGAGAAGGGAGAGAGCACAGAGACCATATGAAGGGTCCATTGGTCAGGGGAAGGCACGAAAAAGAGGATGTCAGTAAGAGTTTCCTTGGAGGAGGAACTAGTGTAGGTGTCAGTGATGGGGAGGCCTGGGTTGGAGACTAGGATATCCTTTTAAAACTTTTTCCTACCAGATTTAGTGAGGAGAGCAGGATAGTCAATGGAGAAGCAGTTGAGAAGATAGGAGAGATGGTGGGGGACCATGGAATAAAGA
Organism: Ambystoma mexicanum; assembly: GCF_040938575.1. Classification (NCBI taxonomy): domain Eukaryota; kingdom Metazoa; phylum Chordata; class Amphibia; order Caudata; family Ambystomatidae; genus Ambystoma; species Ambystoma mexicanum. The sequence continues at coordinate 1,248,100,898 of NC_090934.1, forward strand.
GGGAGGGTGGGGGAGACGGACGGGAGTAAGTGGGCAGGAATGAACAGCAAGCCCTAGTTTACCACAATTCCAGAGCAACAGTAACACAGTAATACGAATTAGGTACCCAGTGTAAAGGCCACCTAAGTTTGAGAGTCCTGCAGAAGAAACAGACCTAGTTTACCACAATTAGCGGTACACAGTGAAGTGTAGAAACCAAGTGAATGAAGTGGAAAGGTGTAGGTTGGTGGGCTGGGCGAGCAGGTGGAGCTGACCAGATAGAAAGGGGGACTGGCGCCTGGCGTCCCCTGCGGACACCTGCAGACACAGGGAGCCACAGCCGTAGGAGCTGCCCTTTGCCTAAGGGGCCCTTAGTCGAGGGGGCTGCCGGGCAGGGGGGCTGCCCAGGGGGGTGGGATTTAAGGCAGGAGGAGAGGAAGGGGAGGGGGGTGTGGGCTGGAAGGGAGAGGGGAGAGGAGGACCAGGAAGTGAGGTGGAGGGAGGGGGCAGGGGGCAGCACAACGTGCACGGAGCGCCAAAAACAGTGCCTGAAACTTAACTGAAGCCCAACGAGGCCTGGAAGGCAGCCTCACAGGGCTACGGGCGACCGCTCAATCCCGCTCTGGTTCAACAAAGAAGCGAGCGTGGAGAGCGGTTGTCGTGTAGTCCCGGAGGGGCTACGAGGAGAACCAATCAGAGGGGGGGTGGGCGGGCAGGGAGGCAGGAAGGGAGAGGGGAGAGGAGGACCAGGAAGTGAGGTGGAGCGAGGGGGCAGGGGGGCAGCACAAGGCGCATGGTCGTCGACTCTTTGGGCAATCCCTTGTTTGGTCATGCTGTGTTGAAAAATCTCTTTAGCAAGTCTTGTTTAGGTCCAACCTCTATCTAGGTTATGTATGCTTGGTAGCCTCCCAAGAATATGGAGGAAAGGGGACAAAACATAAGAGTAAGTAAAAAATACTCATTGTACTTCTAGTTCATAATACCTTTTTGTCTATACTCCCTCCGATCTTCCCTGCTAAAATGCAGGCATTGGTCTGGTAGATCCTTAGCAGAGGGAAAGTCACCAGTGAGCGAGGCAGACAGCAGTGCCGGAGGGTGAGTATGCATGCTGCTACAAATTCAAATAAATGAGGAAGATATTTTGCTAGATCAAAAGGGCTCTGGTCCAATACTCATGGTTTGCACTCCCAAGACGCAAAGGACACAATGGATTAGGAGTACAGAAGGTCACTATGGTGAGTAACTCTTATTGAATAGAGCGCACCCTGTGAGCCTCTCATCATGAGGAGGACTAACATGTCCATTCTTTTTCAGGTTTCGGGCTTTAAAAGAACAGCAGTTAAAAATAAAGCAACTGGAGAACACCCTCCTCTCTGAAGAACAGAGTAGAATTGAGACGGAGAACGGCGTCACGAGTAACAACTTGGACTTAGTACAGTGTGAGGACAGCTTGTTTGAGGAGTATGCAGCAGCAGGTGATGGTAACAGACCTGTGTTACATAATTGCTCTGAAGCACTCAATGGGCAGTTGGACACATGGACTGAAGATGTAAAATGCCAGCAACATGAGAGGGCAAGCAATGATGGTGGAGTGGAAATGTTGCAGGAGGTGACTGTGCGAGAGCGCCATAAATCCCTCGATGATTCCAACCAGAAAAAAGGGGTGCGAGCAAAGAGAGAGAGTCGGCGAATGCGGGAGCTGGAACAAGCCCAGTTCAGCTTGGAACTGCTGAAAGTCCGTATTACAGGCGGAAGTCTGTCACCTTCAGATGAACCGCGGGTCCCATCTGATCTCATGTATGAGGATCTGCCATCTCCCCTGGGAACAGTGGACAGTGAAGGTTCTCAAGGGAGCCTAGAACTTTTGCACTGTGAGGAGAGCCAAAGTAAAGACGAGGGTATGGTTACAGATGAGCATACATTGCCTGAAAGCTTGGCAGAGAACTCGTTCACCAGCAGTCCCACTCGGACTAATTCCAGTGTTGTCAACTTACACTGGGATGTGTCACCCAGTAGAGAAAGAACTCGGTCTGCATCAGAATTACCAGATAGCCCTTCTGCAAAGCCAGATACTTACATCGCCTCTTACAGGCCACATCCCCGGGAACCACTTCTATCTAGCAGTCTGCCAACTTTCTATATCCCACTTCAGGACAGTTTAAAAACAAACAGAGTCTTGTCCGAGCACTGCCCACAGACGAAACAACTGGTAAAGGAGGAAAGTACAGATGTTGCGCCCAACAAAAATGCAGTGGAGCAGGAAGATGTGCCAATGTCGAAACCAACCAGTTCTGCTGGGTCCCCTATCTTCACATCCGAAAAGAAAGGTGTGGGCACAGGTTCGGCAGACCCTGTGATTGCCAAGCTGCAACGGTTAAATGAAGAGAAGGAGGAGCGACAAAAACAGCTGCAGCAGCAGAATGAGCGAGAGATGATGCTAAAGATAAGGCGGGAGAAAGACATCCTGGAGAAGCAGCGAAGAGCCTTTGAGCAGCAAGACCACAGTGTGCATGAGAGACTCCAGGGAGAAACCTTCCACGGATCAGCTAATTCCCAGTTAATTTCCATGCAAGTGTCCAGGAAATCATGTGAGCGCCCATTGTCCCTGCTTGTCCTGAACGCCCAAGACCAGGTGGAGCTCAGTGCACCTACGGAATCACCCGTTCCTTCTCTGCCAGTAACTATAAAAGGTCTCACAGTTGGTCAGGGTGACAGCCATTCCAAACGTGTCACAACAAAGGGCCGTCCTCTCAGTATGTTTCTGGAGAAGATTGAAGTAGAGGATCAAAATACTCCGACAGACAGATGGGGCCAAAAGCTGCCGAGCGAACTAAAGGACTTTGCTAACAAGGCCGAGCGCCTCAGACAGCCATGGTTAAACAATAAGAACATTGCTGCCTCTGCCGGTGAAAGATCCAGTGCCATATTTTTCACACCGAAAGAGAAACACATCAACATTTCCAAGTAAGTGTGAAGCATCTTTTATTTTTTTCTATTCAAAGAATGTTTAATGTTTTATCACTATTTTTGTTATTAATATTAAGATTTTAAACCGCACCAGTACACCATCATAGTGGTCTCAAAGCGATTAACCTTGTCTGAGTTGAGATACATTGTGTTCCGCTGAGGGACTGCAGGACCTTAGTCTGCTGGAAGGAATTGAAGTGGAAAGAGTGAAATAAGAGAATACGTAGCAGGTGGTGTAGTAAGAATGGTGTAGTTTGAAAAGGTGTGTGATCGAGTGACTGAAGAATTGATAATGCATTACAGACTTGCATATAGTCAAACATTTTGCTTGCAATTATGAGACTGTCCCGTTCTCCAACGCAACACAAGTCCTTTTGCTGCTATTTCCCAGCTGATGGAAGCTGCCTTTATTCCAGATACATTGAATACAACACGGGGAAAGAACCACTGTATTTTCTGTCTAATGAGTTTGTCTAGTTTACTATTAATATCATTAAAATAAATCCTCAACTTCTCCTGGGGTCTTTATTAATATTCATGAACACTGAATGTTTTTCAATGGATAGAATTCCCACAGATTCCTCATCTGGATAAATATCCTCCAGCGCCAGCTGTTCTCAGAAAATGTAGACAGGGGACATGTGCTGCTCGACGAACACATACACGGCTCCTATGCTCGCCGACTCCGGGCATGACTTTTGCACTCGAGAATACAGTGCGCACTATGCCTCCCTACCTCAGTTCCCTGTTTCTGCACGTTCAGCACAGTGTTTTCTTGGAAAGTCTTCTCAAAAGTTTTTGGCACCACTGTGCCTGGCCGAAAGCCTGCATGTTTCAAGCACTGGCGAGGCTGCAGCTCCAAGATGTCCTTTACTGACCTGCACAATATCTGCTTGAGCTGTCTGGGGACGGATCATGAAATGGAGCAATGCGTCTCGTCTCAGTTTGGAACCCGAAGGCCTTCAGGAATCGAGCAGCTAAGTTAGCACTAATCCGGTTTCCTTTGAAATCTCCAGCTTGCTCTATTACCATGTCCTCTGAGATTGACACAGAAGGGCTGACACTGCAGAAAAGGGATGAGCGAGAGAGAGGGAAGTGTCACAAGAATTCCAAGAAACAGTCTCACGTGTTGAGTCCCACGATTCCCCCACATTCGCTTCCCAACAAAACAAAAGCATAGGTATTCAAGGGATGGTAAAGATTCATTGGTCCAAGGACGAGGTAAGTCTTTTTTGTCCGTGGGTGCATCCAAGGAAGAGTGGGAGGATTTCAAGAACAAAGTGTTTTTTTTTATTTACTCGTATGCCTTTGGCCTCAAGCGTTGGGGATTGGTGTCTCGGCCATCTACCGTGCCCGATGGAGCCGGTATAAAGGTGAGCGTCGAGTCATATGCCGTCAAGCTCAGCCCCTTCAACATCGGAACAGTGACCATTAGTAGGTCAAGTTCGGCTGCTGCCACCAAAGGTTCTACTGTGATTGCTCCTCAACCTGTAGACTATGTCCCATAGTCGAGGACTCAATTTTCCAATCTATGAGAGTGATATTTGATAAAGAGGAGGACCGGATCCCTTTTGGGTTTGCACCGCTTTCCAGAACAGGGCACAAAACCATGCTGGATTTTCTGACAGGCCAAGCAGAGCTAATGGAGTTATCTTCAGGTCTCCACGAAGCAAGCAGTCTCAAGATGTCCCTGACCTTGGGGTGCACGTATGGTGTTGCTTGCTGCATTTCAAAGTATGGTTTCAGAAAGTAATTGAGAAGGTGGTGCCTGCTCTGGGCCTCAGTGAATCGGAGAGTCCTCTGGTTCAGTACAACTTTTCAGATGTTTTGGATAAGGGTCCTCAGCCGAAGACTGCTCTCCCTTTCAATGCAGTGATCAATGATACACTTGTGGCTCTGTGGCAGTGACCATGCTCAGCTCCAACAGTTGATAATATCTGACAAAAAAAATATAAGCTGATGCATGCAGACCATACATTTCCTTCCACCCAGCCAACTGGCTCTTGGAGGGATAGTAGTTAAAGGAGCCCTAGATAATTTGATGAAGTTGATGTCAGCTCTTCCACCAGATAGGGTGATAAAGAAGACTGAAGCCCCTGGCTAAAAAGGTTTTCAACTCGGGGAGCATGGTGTTAAAGGCCATGAACGCCTCTTAGGCATTGATTAAGTTCTCTCACATCTTGTGGAACGTGGGGTCTGAGGCATCAGAGAAGGCTTCCTTGACATCGCCAATGGTGCAAAGAGATCTCTTGTCAAGCTCGTACGTTCTATGGGGATGTTGATAGTCATTCACAGAGCCTCTTGGCTCTGAACCTCAGGGGTTTTCCCTAAAGTGCAGTCATAGTTGCTGGATATGGCATTCGATGGTCAACATTTATTCGTCCCCAAGGCTATAGACATTTAAAGAATCAAAGATCACAATAAAATCCCTATGTTTGTGGCCAAACAGCCCACACCATCTTCCTCTTTTGCCTTCAGGTCTAGAGGAAGGGGTTTCCACGCTGAACATTGTTTCCCAGGAAAGCCCTGTTGCCCAAAGCAAAATTGATGCAAATGCACTTTTCACACCCTGGCAGGGGTGCATTGAGGTGTCTGACTGCAATGATCTCTGCTGCAACACCTGCCTCATAACCTCTTTAAGTTCACACCCCATGCTACCACCATTGGAGAGGGAATCTCTGAGCAGCTGAACAAATGGCAGGAGATAGCCTCCATTGCGCAAGTGCTACAGTTGGTCAGACTGGGATACCCGACCACCCATACTCCCTTGTTCAGACCCAAAGTTGGAGCTCAGAGAGGAATTGGCCACTCTAATGGCAAAGGGAGCTGTGGAAGAGATCCTGCTTCCGAAGAGGGGGACAGGATGATACTTGGAATATTTTTGTGATGTGTCTCTGCTGTTCTCCGGTCAGTGGTCACAGTTTTCCAGCAACATGTCGGACATCCTCTGGATTTCGAAGATGGTAGCCAATGACCTGTCATGGTGGTCTAGTCAGGAGAAGCTAATGGCGGCAGAGCCATTTAGGACACCTTGGCTAGAGGCCCAAGTTGTCACAAATGCTTCCCTGCAAGAATGGGGTGCTGACTGCAGGGATCTGCAGGTGTTTTGTTCCTGTGTAAAATACGAATGGCACATCGACCTGTTGGAGCTGCAGGCCATCAGACTAGCGTGACTGCTTTTGCACCGTCCCTTCAGGGAAATAATTTCTTTATCCTCATGGACAACACAGTGGCCATGCACTACCTCAAAAACTGAGCGGATGTGAAATCGCTGCCCTCTGCAAGGAGGCCATGCAACCATGGTCTGAGCATTGGAGAACGATGCGTCTGTCTCAGCGGCTCACTTGGCAAAGCCATAGAGCGAGTTGTCAGGTGCCCTGAGCAGGCAGGGTTCAGTCCCCCACGAATGGGAGATTTGCCCGAAGGTCCTTGCAGAGATCTTTTTCCTTTAGGGAACCCCTTTGGTGGACCTATTTGCAACAAGAGCCAGCTCAAATTGCAGATGTTTCTGCTTGAGGGAAATTCCCCCACAGGGAGTACTAGGAGATGCCTTCTTAGTGCAGTGGTCCTTCGACCTTCACTACACATTCCCCTCATTCCAGTTACCTTGTTGGTTCTCAGGAGGTTGAGGAATTTTCCTACTCGCATGCTTCTGATCGCTCCGGATTGGGCGGGGAGAATGTGGTACCCAGAACTTTTGGAGTTTGCCTTCTGTTTTCACTGGTGGATGATCGGGCGCTCCACTCGACATTGAAATCTCTGTCTTCACGGGTCGCTTTTGAGAGACTATGGTATGATGGCTTGGATCTCATGGATGAGATTTTTGAGGTGCTGCAGGCTGCGTGTGGGTCTTCAATCGGGTCCATTTATGGTTGCAGATGGAGAAAGTTAGAGGGATGGTTCAGAGTAAGAGATACAGATCCATTGTCATGCCCCACTTCTGCGTTATTGGAGTTTGTTGTCTCTGGCTAGGCAGGCATTGCAAGTAGGCACAGTGAAAGGCTTGGCCTCTTTCTCATTGTTTAAAAGATCCCCAAAGCAAGGTTTTTTCTTTTCGGTTCTTCTGGTTATTCAATTCCTCAAGGAACTAGTGAATATTTCCCAAGTCCAATTTGTGGTTTCAGCTCAGGGCTTGATCTGGTCTTTCTGAATAGCTGCATATTTTGAACCATTACATTGCAATCCAATTTGACTCCTCATGTTGAAGACTTATTAATGGCTATCGCATCTAGGCATTTCAGTGAGGTGCAGGCATTTGGCCTCATTATGAGTTTGCCGGTCCGGTAACGACTGTACTGGTAAGCTTGCCGGTACCTTAGTTCCCGGACCGGCAAACTACGAGTTGTGCACACGGGTGCCTTTTTGCCTGGCAGGTCGGACCTGCCGGGCAGAAAGGCACCCGTGAGTACAGCATGTCAGATGCATCGGTACCGTTATAAACGGTGCTGGTGCATCCAACCTCCCCATTCCCATTCTGCCCTATGGGGCCGAATGGGAATGCAGAGCATCTTTTTTCCGGCGCCCACGAATTGGCAAATACCGGGTCCGGCGGGGCAGGAATGCCCCGGTAATTGCCCATTCGCGGGCGCCGTAAATTTTCGGAAGTTTGGCGAAACTTATAATGAGGCCCATTGTCATGTAAGGCACCTTTCCTTCTGTGTTTTAAGGAAATGTTACTATTCAAGTTAGACCATCATTGTTGTCTAAAGTTGTCTGTCTTTCATGTTAACTGAAAGATTGAACTGCCTGATTTTCCCCCCACGCCACGAAGGAAGAGAAAAGGCTTCATAGGTTGGATCTGAGAAGGACACTCAGTTAATATGTGGTCGGAATGGTGCCTTTTTCTTAGTTGATGAACTTTTTGTATACTTTTTGCAGGTGCGTCTGGGTCGTGTAGTTACCAAGCCAGTCTTGTCGCATTGGATTGTGCTGTGCATAGCTGTGTGCTGTGAAAAAGCTGGGAAGGAAGTTCCGTCGGGGCTCCAAGCTCAATCCACTAGGGGAGTAGCAGCTTTGTCTAGAGGGGTATCTTTCAGAGACCATTTGTCAGTCTGTCACATGGGCATCCATACATTCATTTGCAAATCACTACAGCTTGGATTTGTTGGCGGGCAGTGTAAGGAACTCTTAGTGCCAACAGTAAAGACAGACAGAAGTGATCACAGTTCAAGGGTGTTTATTAAACTGTATAGGAAGGTTGGAAAAATGCCTAATCTAAACCTAAATCTAAGATTCGGAGCAAGCTACCACCATCAAATAATAAGGCAGTCCTAGTGGCGCCTGGTCAAATAAAAGGGCCCATACTAGGAAAAACCTATTGCCAATCGTTACGCTAAATACCAAAAGAGTGTGGGATAAGGTTCACAAGAAAGAAAGAAGTGTTCAGAAATAATAAGTCATGTTGTAGCCGGAGGTCTCGCTTGCCCACGTTTTGTGCACGGGACAAGGTGGGATTCCGAAGCACAGCACACGCTCAAGCTTTCCCGGCACGAGACCCTCTCAGCTATCAGGTCCTTAGGTGGTTTAGTATCTTTTCTACAAAAAGCCTCTTGCTTCCGAAGACCTGATGTATCCAAAATAATAAACAAAGTTCCTTTCCACATGTACGTTGGGGAATGACCTTCACCCCTGGATCCCCCTCTTCCGGGCTCAGATTCATAAAAAGGTTCTTAGAAATATCTGGCCCTTCAGTAGTTAAGTGTGTTGCTTCCGAGGGCCTGATGGGCTCAAAATAATAAACAAAAGTTCTTTTCTGATTGCACTTGGGATGATTCTTCAACAATGGGGCACCCCTCTTCCGAGCTCAGACCCCTCTCGAATCTCAGCTTCCCTCCGTCGGGTTCACTCTGGCTTATATTCAAAAATATTTCAGTGGCTGTGATTCACGTGTCATTGGATGATGGCTTTTCACCTCTGGATCCCCCTCTTCTGGACTCACACTTCTCGACTGTTTGCCTCCCTCCATCGGGTTCACTACGGCTTCTCAATGCAATCTCATCTGTGGTGTTCACAAATCTTAATGTCTTTTTAAACAGTTCACTGTGGACATCCCTCTAACGGGTTCACTCTTGTCAATACACTGTTCATTGGGACGTCAAGCTTTGCCCTCTTTTCATCAGCATCCCTCTGTCCGGTTCACTCGTGCCAACTTTTGCCAATCACACAATTCTTTCTACTTGCTTACGATGCAGGATTCACTTCCTTTAGCTTTACAATCATCTGCCGGTCAAAGACTTTCTAACTGTACAGAAACTGCAAAAATATGCACAACTTAACTCTACAGACCGTGATCCCAGATAATGCAGCCAAAATTGTCTAATACCTATCCTCCAGGTTCCTGATACACAGCAGTATGTCATTTGCATCCGCATAGAACAAGACCACATGATAAACCACATCCACCATCAAACCATCATTCCTGAATTCCATTTGGAAGAACACAGCCAGGGGTTCCAGTGGTAGTATGAAAACCATTGGAGACGGCAGGCACCACTGTTTTGTACCCCTCTGCAGGCTCCACTGCTCAGAGACATGACTGCCTGTCCCCACCCTAGTAGTGGTCGACTGATAGAGGAGCTTCACCCACATAATGAATCCTGCCCCTACTCTGAAGCGCTCTAGGGTGGAAAATGGCTTGCCCCATCTGCTTTAATTGCATCCAATGGTATCACTGCACACCTGTCTTACAATCCTGGTTCACCATCAATAATTGCCTATATGACACACAGTTTTGAGGCAGCTTGCCTGGTTTCAATATCAGTGAATCAATGATTTTCATACTCTGGACAACCTTCCGCTTTCATACGCCTCCTCAAATGTTTCCTGCAATCTTGGGATCGATTCATTGTGGAACGTTTTAGAAAATTCTGCCGGGAGTCTGTGCCCACAGATTTCTTGCAAAACAGCAGGTCCTGATTCGCTGCTCGCTGTTCTTCCACGGCAAGCGGTGCTCTATGGCCTCCCCCTGTTCCTGTGGCAGTTGATGCAATTTTATCTCAGATAATGCCTCCACTACCTCCCTCATGTCTGTCCCGTCTATGCTGTACAGGCCCGTGTAAAATCTACTAAATGTTATTAATCTCTTTCTGTGACTTCCACAGCTCGCCGCATTGGTCTGCTGTCTCACTAATCACAGGTCTATCATTGTTCCTGCGGCAGAGCCAAGCAAGCATTCTACTGGACTAATCCCCATGTTCTTGCAACCAGTCATTGTATCTTGCGTAATCGTGTTTGCCCACCCTTTCACAATGTTCACTCCTGATGTAACTTTATGAGCGCTCCCTCAATCTCTGCTTGTGTACTTTGTAGTTTTATCTCCGCCTGTGCTACCGACGGGCTCCTCTTAACCCCTCCCACCTTGGATATTGCTTCTCCCTAATCACCTTCTTAAACACGTCCCACAGAACTCCCCCCTCGCTCAACACTGCCTTAATTAATCTCAAAGTATTCCTCCACCGCCATATGTCCTATAAAATGGTCATCTTGAAGTGCCTCCGCCCTAAGTCTCCACGTCGGTACTGGTGGGGGATCTTCATGCACTACCCAACTAGCTGATGGGGGAGTGGTCCGATAGCGTCCTGCCCACATACGTGGCATCAATGAATTCCCCTACCCGTTCTCTCCATGTCGAGAGGTAATTGATTTGTGTATATAATGCATTTGGGCTTGAATAATGCAAATATTCCCTCACTGACCCATGTAGCCACCCCCAAATCTCAACCATATCCAAATCGTCTAACAGTTTTCCCAATATTATAGCCTACGGCGTCGGGTTTATGTACTTATCATCCGATCTACCCAACCTATGGTCCAATGTACAATTGAAATCCCCCCTATCCCAAATCCACCTCATTCCTTGGAAGGGGGCCAGCCTTCCATATAGAACTCAAAAGAAGGAAGACATGTCATGGTTGGGGCCATAACTGTTAATAATGCACACCTCTCTAGTATCCACATAGCAGTGTACAAGGATCAATCTCTCCTCATCAGTCTTGACCTACGTCATTCTGAATAGTACTGTTGGTGCCACCCATATTATTACCCCCCCTAGCATAATTCGAGTAGGTTGCCCCGTACTGTGTCTGCCCCATCTCTTAAACAAGTTAGCCTGCTTTTCTGACATGAGGTGCATTTCTTGCAGCATTGCGATTCCCTCTCCTGTGCAAATATGTGAGCACTTTGTTGCGTTTCACAGAGCTGTTCAATCCTCTCACATTCCAGGTTACCATCCTCAGTGTTTCAGTCATGTCTATGCCATACTCTTCCCCTCTTCCATGTTGGGCTTCCCATTCGCCCAGTTAGTTTTAGGCATATCATATTGCCATCGCCCCAGCCTGCTCCTCCCTTCTGAGGCCTCATGTTGTGTCTTGCAACACTGTGCTGCCGTTCAACTTAAGCCAAACAAAACCCCACTGCCGAACAAATACCAAAACTACTTGGCCTCGCTGTGCCCTGCCATTCAAGCCTCACTGCCTTTTCGTCCCACCCAGCCCATAGTGGTACATGGTAGTCAGATGCCAAATGCAGCACCCTATATATACATCCAACCAATGGGGCCCCACCAGCAAGTCTCAAATGAGTCTAGGTGACATTGTTCCCAGTGGGTTAGCATTTACAGTGAGACCCCCAGGTTTAGATCATCTCTTCCTAAGTGTTCAGAAGTGCAATGATGTAATAGCCCCCAGTGTGCGCCCCAGATCAATGTTCAATTCTCATTCAACAATTGTTATTCTTACTCTCAATCGTAGAAGCAATCTTGTTGATGTCCATCCACTGGTTCGCTGCCTCTGGGTTTTCATAAAAGTGTGCCTTTCTATTATGCAGGACTTTTAGCTTAGCGGGATATTAAAGCATATATTTCAAGCTCTGCTGCCTGTCTTCTTCGTGGGTGTGAACTGGCTCCTTCTCTGCACTTGAATAGTGTAAACAGTTTATGTGGCCAGTGCTGCCAACGCACACCTGATTTCACCCCCCTCTCTAAGGTTCAGGATCTTTGCAATTATCGGTCTCAGTGGCGCTCCCGGGGCTGGCCTTTTGGACAAGGATCTGTGCTCTTTCTACTTTGAAACACTGCTTTAACGTGCCTGTGCTTATCTCGTGGAGCAGCATATTTTTGAGATGTGGTAGGATCTCTACCTTCTTCCTGCAGCCCTAGGACCCTGATGTCCCTCACTCTCCCTTCTGCATCTTGCAATATTTTCACTTTAGTCTTCAATTCGCGTACCTTCTGGTTCGCTTACAAGCTACCACTTCCACCTGTGTCTCTGTGTCAGTGACCCTGGTTGCCAGTGAGCGCACATCCACCCTCAACAGGCCCATGTCACACTTTATTTAATCGATTCTCGCCTCCAAGGAGGCTTTTAACGCTGCGATTGCCTCCAAAATCTTATTGTCTTCTCCCGCCTGCTCCTGCGTGTTTCCTTCCATGCTCTGGCCCTGTGCCCCGGCGTGCCTGTTTTAGCTTCCCTCTTCTTTGCGTACACGTGCATCTTGGTCTGCTTAGCCATCACCAGGATTTTCTGTCTGGCATGAGCTTCATGTTGATGTTCACCACATTGAACTTTCTCTTTTCTGCTGTCTTATCAGGCCCACTATTATTATAACAAGGCTCTCCAGGTGCTCTCCTTGACTCTTGCCCCTTATCTACTCATTGCTTCAGGTACTTGCTGCTATATTTACCAGTCCGGCACGGCTACCAGCCAGCTTCTGTCCTGGGCCCAAGCCTCTTTATTTCACTATGTTCAGTGGCCCAAACTTTAGATTTTGCCTGCTGCAGCAAGGCTACCTCGGTTTCCCTAGGCAGTTAGCTTTTGCACCCTCTGCAACCACTCTTCTCTACTCGGGTGTGCCACTCCTCCTCAGTGTTTATGGCTATCCCTCCCAGTGGCTATTATTGCGCCTCGGGTGTCCTGCTTCCCGCTGCCTTTCAGTTGTCACAGGCACTGAGCTAAACTGATGGTGTGCTGCGTTCGATGTCCGCTTCACCAGCGCTCAGCTCCAAGGTGTCTCCATGCAGGCATGGGCCTTGCCGTCTCTGTGGTCGTTCTCACCGGCAGTGGCGCCCCCAGTCATTTTTCATAGGGGTGGCCTGATGAGGCCACAGGAAATCATGGGATGGCACACAGGGTGCCACACGGGCAGATCTAGTCTCAACATTTTGGCAGGGCTGGATGGCAGTTTGAAAACTGTTAGCGAGACGGGACATTAAACCTATTGCGCTACTGAGCCCCCCCCCCCCTTCTTCCAAACCCCCATTCCCTAAGCCCATGAGGCTGAATAGATATCTTGCCTTCCTTTGGCCCATTAGATCCATCTTTCACCCCAACTCACCAGAGGCATAGCCATTATTATGTAACAATGGTGCTGGAGCTAATGGCGTAGGGCCCACATTAAGAAGAGCCTGCGGAAGGAAGGGCACTTGTTTTGCCCCCAGCCAAATGCATAGGAGTGACGAGAGAGAAGTGAGGGAGGGCAAACTAATCAAGAGGGGTTTGTCCCCTTGAGAAAAGGTTTTAAATAATGGGTTAAAATAGGGCATTTTACAGTACACTTTGTGATAAATTAGGTAAAAAGTCACACAGTTTACAATCGGTTTTGTAGGGTAAGACATAAAAAGTATGTTACATGCCAAGCCACCAACAATGCACAGGAGCATTTTCAAACACATTTTCATAATGCCTTTGTCCGCTATATGCCAGTACGCTGCAAGTGTAAAAAAGCATTTTTATATTGATTGTGCTCACACATGTCCATTCTGGTGCACCCATATATGTCACTATTCCCACATGGGAAAATACTAGTGTTTGCTTTGTCGATAATGCCAGTAACGATACTATAACAAAGCATGTTTATGCTAGCTCTCCCAATACATGCCAGTATCCCCATCTAAGAACGTACTCCTGTTGGCTTTGCCTTAATGCCAGTGAAAAAAAGCCATGGCACAGTAAGAAAATATATCCTTGCTGGCAACCCAAATCCCCCACTCCACCTATAAGAACACTCATGTTGTAATCATGTTCGGCAGAAAAAACTGTCATGCCACAGTAAAAAAAACATAGCCTTGCAGGCAGCACGAATGCCCCCACCCCAATGTAAGAATACTTATGTTGCCTTTGGCGTTAACACCAGTAATAAACTGCAATGCTACAGAAAGAAAACATGCTCTTGCTGGCTAGCCGGTAAGAGAGCGCAGCAGGTTGGGCACATGCTTTTGTAAACCGAGTGAGATTCGCAGGTTCAAATCCTGGCAAGGCCAACTCGGCCTTTCATACTTCAAACTGACCACTGTGATAACTACCCTCCTCCACGGACCTCGTACTATTATGTTGCTTTTGCACCTTGTTAACTTACTCTGTACTGTTTTCCCTGCTCACCAAGTTGTACCACCGCTGTCATACTTAAGGGTTTGGGCGATGTCAATAAATACAATAAATAAAGCTCATTAAATGAGTGCAAACTTCGGCTGGGTGATACATTTGATGTAAATGTTTTCTGTACATCGCTTTGGCGAAAGCGCGATATAAATAGCATATCATCACACAAATCCCCCCCATATAAGAACACTTATATTCCATGCACCATGTTATATCCTCCCATGTAAGGATATGTATATTGCCTTTGACCTTAAACACCAGTAAAATAAACACCCAAGTCAAAATATGGAAACATACCCTCCCCATGTAAGAACACTCATTATGTTGCCTTTGACCTTAATGCGACTACAACATTGCATGCCACAGTAAGACCCAGCCAGGCCAGCACCACTGTAGTATTCATTTAGACTGTGCGCTCATTAACACGCACACTCATACCATTCAGACAGTCACATTGCATTCATTCATTCATAGGTGTGCACTTGCAGACACCGCATAGCATACAAACATACAACATTTACACACTCCCATGCATGCATACATTCATACATGCGTGCATACATACAATCCCTGCATGCACACAAATATACTTTTTTTTTGCTAATGGTAATTATTTAAAGCATGGGCCATGTAAAAGCTGAGCCAGCAGTTAAGATTCAAGGTGCAACATGGGGGTGGAGGGAGTCCTACTGATGGGCTGGCAGGCTTTTGTCCTCGGCCTCTACCCTTCACTTCAATGCCTGTTTTCTCATCTTGGAGAGCAGTGTATTTGTTTAAGTAAATACACTGCTCTCTGAGGTGAAAAATGAGACCGGTTCTTGCCGGCTGGGCCCGGGCTGGCCATAACAGCAGTGATACCTGCTGCTAGTGATAGCACCAGAACTGGAAGATCCTATTCTAAGTTTCTAAATGTGATTTGAAAACTCTACGCCTGTAGTGTAGTGTTTGTATATGACATCAGAACTGGCCGATGGCATGGCTCTCCTTGAATCTTCATATCACATGTAATCCTTTAAGTATGAACACTTACGGACACATGGGAGAAGCTTGTAGCGCCCATGGGTCCTTTATGTAGTTTTTGGCTCCGAATTTCACCCGCTCTGTATTCTAAAGGCCTAATTCACAGAAGCGTTTTATAATAGGAAAACCCCATTGGAAAACGCTTTGTGAAGGATATAGTAATCCAGCTCAGGTGCTCATTTTATGGACATTGGAGCGTGGTTGGCCGGCCCTGTTGGGATTTAAACCAATGGCTGCAGGTTGCAATCGGATCTCCGAGGCGAGTTGGCTGAACACATTTAGGGGAGCCATAGGGGACCTCTTGCCCCCTCTTCTCTGGAGTTATCTGAGCAATGTTTTTAAAAGCAACATGTGCACGTGTCAAGAGGAAACCCTCAAAAGGTGTGCTGTTCATATACAAATCTACGGTCTACATCATATACACGTGTCATTTTTCCATCTCCACTGTTGTAAAATAGTCAATTGACTTTGTTCATGCAACATAATAATATATACTTGTAGCCGTACAGGCTCCTTTAATATATCTATATATTGCCCGTACAAAATTCCACTCACTCCTCAGCTATTGCTACCCCTAGGGAATAGGCTGGGAGCGGCATAGGGGATAACGCACGCCCACTGTGCGTTATATAGCAGTGTAAGTGGCGTAGGTATGAAAATCCAGGGTGCTGGATACGTGTGGGCATTATTCTTTATAAAGCCAAACTGCACATTGCTATTCCTTTGAAGCAGTCAGTGGTAGCATTGAAGTTGGGGACATGGAGAAGCTCATTACACTATATCTGCAGGTAGTAAGGTGGTTCATATAGTTTTCTATGCAGCCACAAAACCCCCGCCAATCGCTGTTATGAAGCCTTTGCTTCTCTGCAAACTTCCACGATGTTAGTGTTTGGCACAGCTCATCTACAATTGCAGTAATACATACCATGTCCCAACGGCTGTTTAGGGTTATGTAAAAAAAAAAATCCAGATTTGAAAACCAGTTCGTAATCTTGCTCAGAGAGAGTATTCATGCAAAATCCAGTGCCCTGTGCACAGCCGGCGCCTGGATGGAACACAGCTTGAGCCAGCACAAGCCAAAGCAGAAATGCACACGCTCAGGCTGTGTTTATTTCCGGGTCGATCGACTGGCACTGAGCATGTGCGATCATCAATATACCTCATGTATATTGTATCATATGATCAAAAGCAATATCTGTAACAACAGTACGTTCATCATGCAACATTTACAATGTGTCAACATCCACTATCCTACCTGTACCATGTAACTAAGTTCATTGCAAGTAACAGCGCCTCAATGCCGCTGGGCTGCTTGTGCGCTATATAAATGTAAATAAATCAAAAGGGGGCAGGGCCACCATTGCTCTCTGATTCTCAAGTTCAGTCCATTGCGGGTCGAGCTTGCGGCAAGAAAAAAGCACACAAAAAACGTTTTTTTTTTTTTTTTTTTTTTTTTTTTTGCAGTGAACTGGGCATTTTATTACTGTCCATGCACAGTTCAGTGCGAAAAAAAAGGATTTTATTTTGCTTTTTTCACAGGGTGGCCACTGGGGGGGGGCAGGATTGTTATAAGGGTGGCCTTGGCCACCCCTTGGAGGCGCCCCTGTGTCTTGGGCCTAAGCCGCTGCCACTAAGCAGCCGGTAGGTCTGTCCCCCTCGATCACCGCTCCTGCACTCTGTCTACCATGGGTGTGCTGGCAGCTTTTGTGACCTTCCGCCGGACTCTCCACTCTGGCCTCCTCCTCACTATGGCGCTGTGCTGCAGGAGTGATGTACTACCCAGCCACTGGCCGTTCCTCTCATCTGACCGATACTCAGCAACCTGACTTCCAGCAGTCACAAACACTACCCATGGACCCTGGGCGACACAGTCGAACTTCTTGGCTTCAAGGGGCTCAGGCACTCCTCTTCTGGACCTATGAAAATCCCTTCTTTGGATGACAGGCACAGAGGACTGCCTTCTGGACACTTCGGGTGAAGAGCAGCAGTTGCACTATGTTCCCTTGTAGCTCGGAAAGAAGTCTATCTAGGTCCTCTCTAGTTCAGTACTTGAGTCAGCATGGCAGATTTAGAATTGCTTTAAGATTCGCAGCCGCAGACTTCTTCCTCCAGCTGGACTCCAGGATGCAAGCTTAAGATGACTTCAGCTTCCGGTTTCTTATTACAGCTTCTGACAAGGAGGCGAGTGTGAGGCCCTCTTTTATACAAAACATTTCCCATTCACTCAGGCTCAGCCAGCTCATCACACACAATTGCATTCATGCAGGCAGTACCAAACTAGGCTCACAAGCATTCGGACTATTCACCAGAATCCAGACACCCACAACACAGGATGTGTATTGGGGGCTACTCCCCAGCTTTTCAGTGCACCACACTGCGTGCATTCCAGTTTGAGTCAGGGCTGACTCAGGCATTGTGCCACACAACCAAAACCAGACACCCACAACACAGAATGTATATTGACTATTCACTCCATTAATGTAGACTCCACCCCAACGGTGTACCCACAGCAAGCAGCAGCCCCTAGGAAGACTCCAACCTGTCTGGCATGGGATACCGCTATAGGTATCCCATGGGTATTGTTGACCAAGAACAAAATGAATACCTGCACTGCTAGTGGTCCAGACTGGATTCCTGTGCAGAACACACAGTTTAAGGAGATAGGGAACAAGGACAAGGAGGCCCTGTTCTTGCAATGCATTTTCGGCATCACAGTTGGGCTGAGCTTTCCATGCTGGGAATATATCAGAGCTGTTTTATCACCTTTGTAATCCAGCTAACTGTAAGAAGCTACCGTCATCCTGAATGGTATTGGGACCCAAATTCTCAGCCTCTCCTGTTGGTTTGAGTCATCTTAGCTCGCCTCCACCATTGTTGCCTTTATGCAACTGTGTTCCGCTGGTTGCATGTTCTCCTTTGTCCTCTGAACCAATGGAATCTGCTTTTCCAGATTTCACTGTTTTATAGGCGCGTTCTATGTGACTGTACTTCATTGGCACATGGGATTATGATCCGGTTTACTTTAATGTATATTAGAGTTGTCCAGGATCCCTTTTTCTTCCTGCTTTTTGGTCTAGATCTATAGGTGTGGGCTAGGTCTTTAATGACCATTACTATTTGTATACATGCACGTTTTTTTGTTAATAAATGTCTGACCGAAGTACTTATTTGAACGTTTGTGTGTGCGCACAACTGTATATTTTTCAGTATACTAGCATATGTTTTTTCTTAATCTGTGTTGACTAACTGTTCTTCACTACCAGCCCTCTTCCTTAAGTTAAGTCTAACTGCTCTGCCACACTACGACACTTACAGTGGTGCGATCTTTATTTCTGTTTGGAATACTGAAAACCTTGAAGAAATTTGCTATGAATGCCTCTTTTCAGTCACTGCAGATGTTCTGCTGTTGCCTAATGGAAGTTTTTAGATAGTTTTCGCTGGCCACTTTTTTATCTTCTCCCCAGTCACCTCCAGATTGTAATGGGTTGTAGAGTGGATCAGAGGAGGTGAACGAGTGGGTCATTTTAACATTGAAGTTTTCATTTAATATTGTTACTTCTTCCAGTCACATGTCTCTGTTCGTAAGATTTTTCTATGCAATTTATAATTATGAAAGGCAAGGCAGCATTCCATCAATGTTGTACAGTAAGAGTATAGCAAACAATCCAAACTGGTAACAGCATACTGAAAATCGTGATGCCTGATGGAGATGAACCCTTGATGAGAGACAAATGTACATGGTATCTAGTAGGGCCAGGTGAATATAACTCGCCAATCAGTAGCTGTGTTGAATAAGTGTTTCAAAGATACAAGCATGTTTAGAGAAAATAATTAATGTATGTAGATCTTGGTTCTATAGATGTGTGAAATTCCATATAAATGTTCATGTGTTGTGAATGAATTGCCCTAAAATCCCTTCCTTGGTATTGTTGCAAACCTATTGTGTAAAACATTGACAATGCAGCTCTATCAAGCTTGGGGTAATCTCTTGCCTTTGCCATGTTTACAATCAAACTCTGATATATATTGATTCCCTCTGTCACCTGAGGTGCAAGTCTAGTTTGAGGTGGAGGATTTTGCCTCATAAAGGATGGGTTTTGAAAGAAAGAACAGATATGAACTTTGCCATCCCCTATTGAAATATACCAAAATGTTAACGACACAACCCTACAACTCTGCATTTATGGTAGCTTTCATGGAGGGGGTTAGACAGCTGATTATGAGATTATCAATAGAAAAATGTATATAGAATGTGACCCGTTTGACTTCCACAAATTGTATCATCCCGTCTGCCACAGGCAAGGCATATATCTTTGTGGTGATTTGGGAAGAGTATCATGATGTTTACACTTTGCTTTTTATTGTACAGTTCCAACATGGCATCTACAAAGCAAATAAGTTACCAGCAGCTTCCTGGAGATGAGCCAGTCAAGAAATCAGGGAAAAGCTTATTATCTGGCGTAGGAGAGGTGAGCAATATTGCTGATCAGCTTTCTTCTTTAGGTATCAAAGTTCTAGTTCTTGTGAGCGCCATGTTGCGAGACATACAAACCTCTTCAAGGAGAAAAGGTCCGGGAAAGGTTGGCCTCCATATAGATCACTATCTTTCCTGGCAGGTGTCTGGCAGACATTTATCACACGTTTTTGAAAGGTTATCATGAAAGAACTTAGGCTGCTTGTGTTACTTTTTAATATAATTCAGATTGCTAATAACTGTGAGGTCTTCATTCCGTTAGGTCACATTCTTTCCTGTGCCATTTTACTTTCTTTGCTACAAAAGCCTAAAGTGAAACTTATATCCGAAAGGTGAAGTCGGAACCTTCAGCTGAAGTCCCTAACAAAACATGGCTCCAAGAACTTTAAACACTCTCCCTGGGACAACCATTGCTTCACTCAAGATGCCTTCGCATCTGACTTGAATACAAACACTGATAATCTTATGTCTGTATACAGCATATGTTTGCCAAACAAAGATTTGTTGCATTATACCAGTGGAAATATCAAAAGCATTTGTAAATAAGGGAAATGGGTGTTATGTGGGGGTGATCTAAATTTAGATATGAATGCCTGCGTCTGCAAGGGTTCAATCATAGAATTCTCTTAATAGCCGTTGCCACTTAGAGCTCGGAAACCCCTGCTAGTCTGCAACAAATGATGAATTAGCTTAGCAAGCAATGCATTAATCATCAATGTCAATACAACTAAATGCATATTGATTTGTTTGTAAAATCCCAAGATTTGATCAGTTCCTCTAGGATGCCAAGATTGAGAGGGCTTTTCTTTTTGACTAAATGGGTGCCTGGTTTAGTGAGGGTGGATTGTGGCACCCCAAGCGGAAAAAAGCAATTCGGCACTGTCAGTTAGAGGTGTGGCTTTAATCTATTTCTCTTAACACCTTGGAGGGAGGATGGCCCATCACATCAGTCCTGGAGGTGTACTTGATCCAAGCCCTAGCATTAACCCTTCATGTGTGAAACTGTGGGTAACTGCAACATTTTGAGCCTGATGATTACCAAATATTCCCTTGTTAAGAGCCTGTTGTCTTTATTGGGGAGTACACAAAACTCCTCCGTCTGCATGGTACTAGGCAAAGAGGGTAGTACTTTACATGCAGAGATCCGACCATTACCTTGCTGCCTAAAGGTATGGAGTACAAACACCAGTTGTTTAGCCTGGCTTGGTTGAGAGGAGTCAACAACGTGGCCATAAATATAGGCCAAGAATGGTAACTAAATCTACTGAAAGGATTGTAAAACTGGCCTGTGATTGATAGTTCCTTGCTGTTAGTGTGGATAATTGCAGGAACATGTGCTTCACGAAGGAGTACCTAACCTTAAGGGATCACCTACATTTTGAAAGTTCTCTACCTAAGGTGGATCCTCTTTTTGCAAATATCTTCTAACTTAGATCACGCTTGGGGCTTGTTTTAAAGCCCATTGGAGATTGAATGAAAGCAGTATTGTACTTATTGCGTGGCAGTAAAAGAGAATGTTTATTTTTTATTCTTTTGTCCTCTTAACCTATTCCTAGGAAGAAATGGTTGCCACCTGTGCTTAGATCACCTGGGTCAAGAAGCATTTTAAAGCTATGTGTAAATCGTCAAATATGCATAGAGTGTTTATTTTAACGGTGTACTTTTCAGAACATCCTGACGTATAACATGATAAGTTCTAGTTTTGTAATTAAATGACCCACTGGATAGATCTATTGTGTTTTGCCATTTTTGAATCCTGACCGGTTTTTAGAATTGTGTTCAGAAATGATTATATACAAATTCTGTGACTGTGTCAACACTGCATCCAGCCCACTGTCTACCTGATAATAGGACTGACAGGACTATCCCTGAAGTATTCCCAAAGTCCTGAAAAAGTAACTAGTTAGGATATACAAGGTACCAAAGAAACAGGATTTTCGGGACTTCATCTCCTGAGATGCATCCAGTTTAGAAATCCAAAACCATGTGTTCCAGGGATTCATAAACAGAGATGCTATGGGGAATCACTACCACATCCAGAGAGACTCCTTAGTCAAAAGTAGCGTATCCGCGAAGGAAAAAAAACCTAACTTTTTGTTAAGATGGATTTCTAAAATCTGGCCTGGTGGACAGATTTTAGGAGGCCACCATAGTTACAGTGAACAGGTGAACTCTGAGAATTTAGCTAAACCCAATAAAGGTAAGTGTAGAGAGTGGTCAAGGCTAAATCTCAGGAAAGGTGAGTGGGTGGGGTCAGGGGTCCACAATGTACATACAATTATTACACTTAGACGGTACAAACATACTATATGTATTATAGGCCCAAGAACACAATGGAAAAATGTATCAAGCAGGTAATAATATCACACACCACTCTAAATATAAAACATTTCTGAGGCTTGTGGATCTGCTTAAAATCATATGCAGTGCATAGGCCGACATCTAGTGGTAGCTGATCCATGATTCTTCACGCGTCAAGGTTCCTCGGATAATTTCGTATCGTGGTCAGTCGTATATGCGGAGCTCATAGCCTAGCAACAGAGAGAGATTGCGTTTAACAAATTACTATTATTATGGTTTATATTTCGACAGTCGCCTCGACGATCGATCCTCCAACGTCCGGCGACTACCGTCTGAAGCTTCAACGAATGTCTCCTTCTCGACGGCCAGCTGCGGCCTTCACCAGGCTTGGGTCTTGCAGTAGGGAGAGTGGGGTAGGGGGTCTCTACATTTACATTTCTTTCTATAATGCTTCTTTCTGCTTTCTTCTCTACTGATTTCTTTCTAGCTACCTTAAATTCATACAATACTATGGAATGGGCGCCCTTTAAATGTTGTCCTTCCTACAACAAAAATTGTCCCCATCTTGCATGCAATGACGCAGAGTGGTGTTGCGTTTCCTGTAAGCTTTTTAAGCCGAAAACGCTTAAGGACAGGCGCACCAAGAGGTGGGCGGCTGAATCCCTTTCCCCAGAGGAGAATTGCCTAGCATTTCAGTGCTGGACTGCCCCAGGGCAGGACAAAGACTGATATGTTTTGGATATTTCTCCTCTGTGAAAGATAGTGAGCTAAAGAATCTGGGTATTGCTCTCATAACTGGGACTAATGTCCGGCAGAGGGACTCCCAGGACCCCTGTTGTTTTTTTGCATAATTTTGGGTTCAAACCAGAAACTCAGGCCACTTAAATAAATAAGCCAATTGAGGAATCCGTTTTTGTATGTACTCTTAAAAGAAGCGCCAAGTCTTTGTGGATGTATCTCCTTTTATTGCTTAAATCAATGTTTCAGTGCCCTTATGGGTCAGCCCTTTAGGATGACACGTGTTACGGCATCTCAGCCTTTTTCAAATCTTCCTTCTATCCTATTCTCCTTTTGTTCATCTCATATTAATGGGATAATCTCTCCTGCTTTTTTAGCCGCAGTGTTAGTTGCTTCTGTCCATTCGCGTCGGCTCTCATGTTCTCGTGTTCAGCTAAGGCACAGAAGGATGTCGCGAGAACATCAGCTCATCCTGCAAGTGGAAGTGGCAACATTACTTCAAAAAGGAACCATAAAACTTGTCCCCTTTCTAGCGGTAAGCAAGGCTCTTTATTCGGTGTACTTCCTTGTACCCAAAAATAACTGAACCTTGTGCCCTGTATTAGATCTGCATTCTGCAAACAAGTAGGTCAAACCACAAAAAGTCAGGATGACTACCATGCAGGAGGTAATCCCTCTTCTCAAAAAGGGGGACTACATGGCAACATTAGATATGGAGGATGCATACTTTCATATTTCAATGTTGCCAGTACACAGAAGGTTCCTAAGATTCCGAGTGGGAAGCACTCATTATCAGTTCAAAGTACTGCCATTCGGCATAGCCCCGGCACCAATAGCGTTTATCAAAAAATCAATTCACAATCCGAGTCAAGTCAAACTATTTCTGGGAGCTTTAATTCAGAAAAAAGACAATCTTGTCTTTCCGTCCAACAACAGGGTCCAAAACCTTTTATTCCAAATCCCACAATTTATAACCACTCGTCAGATAACCGTACACACGCCTGCTTGGAATGATGGCTTTCTGCATCTAGTGCCTCATGCCCGTCTGCGCATGCGTCCGATGCAAGTGTGGCTCGCAAGACAATGGTCTCAGGCCAGGGGTCAGTGGGATGATCTATTGGTCGTCTCTCGGTGTCTAATTCCGTCTCTGCAGTGGTGTCCAAGGGAGAACCTTCTCAAATGGAAATCATTCACCACACCAGCAATAGAGGCCACTCTTACCACAGGTGCTTCCCTATCAGGGTGGGGAGCACATTATCTCCATCATACAGCCCACAGTGTGAGAGTTCAGACACTAGCAAACAGGCATATCAACCTGTTAGAGCTTCTGGCAGTGTTCAAAGCTCTGAAAGCTGTTCAAGACCAGTTACAGGGGAAAACAGCTCTAGTCCTAACAGATAGCACTACAGCCCTTTTTTATATAAACAAACGGGGCGGGACACACTCTCCCGGTCTGTCCAGACTAGAAACCTATGGAATGGGGCGCTGAAACACATGTTCCTCCTGTCCCAACAAGTTTCAGGGAAACACAATCTTCTAGCAGATGTCCTCAGCTGAAACGTACAGCTTCTCGTAGAGCACGAATGGCAGTTGCAAGCTGACATTTTACACAACATCTTCACAGAATGGGGTCATCAACATATGGATCTATTTGCAACACTGGAGAACGTGCAATGCCCAGACCTCGCCTTGAGGTATCCCCAAACAAGATGCAAGGGGAACGCCCTGTGGATGAATTGGTTAAGGAGATTTGCCTACGCCCCCCCGAATCCCTCCGACTCCTCTCCTCAACAGGATAGTCCACAAGATGCACCAGAAACAGGTTCTCACACCAAATGAAGATGTCTTGTCTTCCAGTCAAGCTTCCATGCAGTTAAACATGCTGTCCCAAGGTCAGGGATCAACACTACATCCATTTATATTTATTTATTGAACATTTGTATGGCACCTATAAAGCAAAAAGTGTTTCCAGGCGCCACAAGACAAAAAAGAGGTGGGGACAGAGAAGAAAACAACAATAACTGTCCTTCTAGGCCTTGTGACATTCGGATCATGCAAGTGCAGTAACAAGAAGTGCAGGAGTGGGGGGGGGGGGGCAGACAGCTGAAGGGATGGAAGAGGGAGAAGAGGAAGAAGTTCAATAGGAGGAGGTGGCCCCACATCTGAGGGCTCTAAAAAGTCAAACTTCCTACTGCACCTCCTCAGAGGTACTCTGCCTTTCCTCTCCTTCCCCCAGAAGCTCATGGTATCCCAAGCTCTGGTTCTCTCTAGGTTGGACTATTGTAACAGCCTCTTTCTAAATCTACCTGCCTCTACTCTCCGCCCTCTGCAACTAATCCAGAACAGGACTGCAAGACTTGTCCTTGGCCTCAAGCCCTGGGATCGTATCTCTCCAGCTCTGAAATATCTCAATTGGCTCCCAGTGGCTGCAAGGATTAAATTCAAAACCCTCTGCATTGTCCACAAGGCTTTCTGGAGCCTGGGGCCAAAATACATTTAGCTATCCCTCTGCAAATACCTCTCCTCTCGAGCTCATCGCTCCTCTACCTCCAACTCCCTCAGGGTCAGTCGTTTTTCAAAGAAACGAGCTGGGGGTTGATCTGTCTTCGGGTGGGGACTCCCTCTGGGACAGATCCCTGCCACTCTAAAACCTGAGGAGAAGGTTCCGGAAGCACCTCAAGACCTTCCTCTTTTCTTCTGCCTTCGCTCCCCCTCTTCCCTGCTGATCTGTTCTCTCTTGGCACCGTGCACCTGGCCAACCCCTGTCCTCCGGGCCCAGATACCTGCTCACACTGCCACCCTCCGCACTGCCTCCAGGCCACCCCTTGCACAAGTGTCTGTATCTGTACCCTTACAGCCCCCCCCCCCCTTTTTCTTCCTGCACATATCAGACCTACCCTGTCTGCTGCCTTAAACCTAGCACTTGCAAATTGCTGGCTGCACTACCACTGTTTGTTGCCTTTATTATTTATTTATTATTAATCTGTTTCTCCTCTGCTTCGCACTTTCCACTTCTCCCCCCCTTCCATGCCCTTTTCCCCCTCCCCCATGCACTTGCGCGTTCTCAATGTAACTGGGCCTAGTAATATCGCTGTTTTGTTCTCCCCTGTTCCCCTCCCTTGTCGCGCTCTGAAACACTTGTGTACGAGCGCGATAGAAATACAATATCAATATCAAGGGCTAGGAAGTGCTAAGGGGAGCCCAGGAGTGCAAGTGCCAAGGGAACCCGGGGTAGGGGTCAACTAGTGCAAGGACGGGGGTGGGCCAGACTCCGTAGGCTAGTCGGACAAGGGTGTTCAAGGGCAAGTGCTGGGAAGAGGTGCAGGGGAATACTGGTTGAAAGAGGGCCCGGCCCCAGTAAGACTCATAGGGACACAGGCAACCAGTCGCAAATGGCAGGAGGCAATTAGCAAGGGAGGAGGAGAAAAGGAATTTGCTGAGAAGCTTCCGGAACTTACGGAGATCAGGCTCAAGTCGGAGAGGGGCAGAGAGGCTGTTCCAGAGGCAGGCTCCTGCCGAAGAAAAAGATCTATCCCTCACTCTCTGCTTGGAGAAACATCTGATCTGCAGAGAGTTGGAGGTAGAGGACCGAAGGGTTCTAGCAGCGAGGTATTTAGGGAGAGAAAGTTGGATGTAGAGTCCTCAGACACTGAATTTAGCAGCTTGGCTCCTGAATGCGTAGAGTTTAGGCATTTGAATCTTCCTCAAAGATGTATGGACATTCTTAGAGTTACGAAAACCTAATCCCAGACACTGCTATTTCAATAAGTGGAAATACTTTCTCATTTGGTGTAGATCAAGGAACATCAATCCTATTTACTGCACACCCTCTCACATTGCTCTATACCTTCTTTACACCTTTTGGATTCAGGGCTAGTCTTTAATTCACTGAGTGCATCTAGCTGCTTGTTCTGCTTACACCATCTCTCTGAAGAAAGTCTCTTGTTGGAAAGTCACTGTTATTAAAGCCTTTATGGAAGGGGTCAAAAGATTACACCCTCCAATTTTAAATCAAACTCCCAGATGGGACTTAAATGTAGTCCTGATTTAACTTATGGGACCTCATTTTCAACCAATGCATAAAACCAGTTTTAAGTGTCTCACTTAAAAGGCTGCTTTTCTTGTGTCCATTACATCTATAAGGAGGGTGAGTGAACTGCAGGCGCTCTCGGTTTTAGATCCATTTGTAACCATTCACAAGGACAAAGTGGTTTTACGCACTCATCCACGCTTCTCTCCTAAATTCATCTCTAAGTTCCATGTCAATCAGCGTATAGAACTCCCAGCTTTTTTCCAAAACCCTACAAATTCAGCAGGGAGAAGCCTCCATACATTAGATGTCAGAAGAGCTGTAACGTATTACTTGAATAAAACGCAACTACAACAAAACAAACCAGTTCTGATTGATGTTCTTCTCTTGGATTCCTCATCACCCTCCCAAACTGCCCCTTTTGGTGGATAATTTGTACACCTTATTGGATCTGCTGTCGCTCAGTGGCGGAGTGCTCGGAAAAAGGCAGAATGGAGGTCATAGGACACAGCACCCCACTAGATAATGGCCTGATTTCAGGTCCAGTGCAGGGTCAAGGTGCCGAGCCGTGGTGTGCCCCCTGGTGGCGAAAACATTTCTGAAAGGACAGTTCCATTGGAGATATATAATATCATATATGAGGAATATGTGTGAGGAAAATCCATCAGAAAGAACATTTCAGAGTGGTAAATGTTTTGTTCACATAGTCCTGTTCTGAGCCCCTTGTTCTAGGAGATAGTATTATAAATAATACAAATGCACACTGAATATTAAATGTAGGACCTAGTGGCTGGAGACAGGGTAGGCACATGAGTACACACATCAGGAGGCCATCAAAGGTTAGACTATGTTTAGTCTTCTAGCACCATATTGATTGCATTCCTAGAAGAATAGTCCCAGTAACACTTTGCAGATATGCATTGTAACAAGGCATTATTCATGGATGGAAATGGAATGAAAGACTTTAAAAATGCATATCAAATCTGGGATGCATGCTTAAGTTTCAGTCATTAGCCTACAGCTCACTTTAGGACGAGTTTAAGGTGGGTTCACAAATTCTGCATATCAATCAATGAACAAAGTCGGTAGGCAAAGCCACCATTGTGGGGAAAAGTAAGAACAGTTGTACAAAGATGCAGAGAAGACAGCAACTGACTCTAGGGGTCACCAGAGGAGATACTTTTGAAGAGTTCCATTTCCAGTTGTGAGAACCAGAGCAGCCCCTTGAAGAGATTCAGCCAAACATGTTTTGGGCCAATGCAAATAAAAGCCCGAACACAGTTGCAGGGGGCCTGCAGAGAACTTCGAACCACAGACCACAACACCCACACTACACTAATAACCTACCAACGGAGGGCCCCGAGTGAAGTACTCACGGTCGTGGTTCCTAAAAAGTTGGTGTAGGAAAAGCAAAAAGACCTGATAGAGTACAGCTCTTCTTTTAATTGTACAGTGTACAAAATTTGCTCATCCAGGAAACTGAACCCAGACTAGTGACGACCCAGACGGCCAAATAGAAGAAGAATCAGCCTTCCCAGCAGTAGGATCCACCAGCCAGAAGTGAAAGAAACAGCAGAGATGGTTCCTAGAAGACAGAGAAACCCAGCCAAGTAGATTCTGATAGTTTGGAGGAGAAAGAGGGGCAACAAATCAGCAGAAAACAGTGCCACGATGAAGACTACAGTGAAGCGACCCAGGACGGGCCCAGAAAATAGGAGAGGCAGGATATTTCTGCCCCATTAGTCTTCTGAACAAGTGCAGCTTGGTTTACATAACTCTTTATAACGAACATTTTATATAGAATGAATATATAATGAAAAACATAATGAAAATGTGGGGTGGGGGTAAAGGGTTAAATCTTGTGGGGAAACAGTTGGGGTGGGAAACGGGGGTTTGGGGAGGCATCGCCTAACCCCCAAAAAAAAGTATTCTTCATTTTGTCGTTATATAATTTTTGTTATATGTGCATTTGTTATAAAATGATTTGTTATAAAGACATGTAACCGGGCAGCTTCATTCACCTAGGCAGACAACCTACGTGGTAAAGCATGAAAGCAGCGGTAAAATGACCCAGTGACTGTAACAGCCCAACCAAGCAGGAGGACCAGGGGTGAGCAAGAAGAAAGCCCTTTCAGGATGTCCAGCAGCCACAAATCCAAGCCATAGCTAAGCTAATGAGACACAAGTCCAGCTAGTATGGTCCAAGTTGGTCTCAAAATAAAGCTACTCTTCAAGCAGGTAAGCAAAACCACCAATCCAAACCACAATAGAGGGTTCAGAGCTGGGATCAAAGTGAGCCCATGTGCACACAACTGGCATTTTGGGGCTTTCTCATGGTTTCCCAAATCAGGGATGGTCCAAAAACTGGCTGAAAGCAGGTCTTAAACAAATACATTAGTAACCAAATGACTACCCATAAGGTGCATTGGGCTTACAGTCGTGCTGATCGGCTTGCACCCCTGGTGATGACAAGCTAAAATTACAGCAGCCACCTGCCTACTCCCTAAAACCAACATAGAATTGTATAATTACCCAAAGGCAAAATGTTCTACCTTAGGATCATATACTCAAAAAGGTTTGCAGTAGGCTGAGGACTACAGTAAATGTCCATCTGCTCACATAATTCGGTCAGAGTTCCTAAAAACCAATGGGAACACCCCTTAAATGTTTAGGGGCCCCATAAAATGGACAGCAGAACCCCTAAACATGGAATTCTGCCCTAACGCTGCACTCATGTAAACATAATGACAAGACAAACAGTATTTATCCTCTACAATTTGCACCATGCAACCACAATTATTTCACAAAATGTTATCGGGAAAGTCACTTGATTCACAGAATTTGAAAAACTCACTCATCTCCAGAAAGAGCAGCAAAGAAAGAGAGGGCATAAAAAAGGATCTGGACCCGGGTACTAGATATAATGGAATTGGGATGTGCGTAACCACGTTTTGAAGGATCATTTTCTGGGAGTAGTTACGTTGTAACTTTTCTTACTGCTACAAAAAGTGAAGGATAATACTCTCCTCCAGTCTTGTCAGAGAATTTCTTTTGTGGTCCCCACACGCCACCTGACTCGCTAGATGACGCCCGCCTCTCTCCTCCCCACCATAGCTCTACTCCTTCTCTGTGCCCATTGGTGTAATTTTAGGGGGGGGGGGACAGTGGTGTTTGTCCGCCCCCACCCCCCAAACTTTCATGGCACACCATTTTGTCCCCATTCATTTGTCTGGGGCACATTTTCTTCAGATGTCATGTCCCCCCTCAACTTTTTCAACAAAGTTACTCCACTGTCTGTGCCCCTCTTTATCCAACCCCTGCTGTATATCTGTTCTGTTGTTACCAAGGAAAAGCGCTTTGTTATGCATCTGTACTGTTGTATACTTCTGTAAAGCACTCTGTTATGTATCTGTATTGTTGTACACCCCTCTAAAGCGCTCTGTTGCAAGGTCCGTGCTCATTAAATACTATAATAATAATTCATTAACAAGAACTTTGTAGTTACTTTTAATTTCTTTCATGGTTTGTGTTGTGATGTTACTTGATGCAGAACCATGAGATGGCTTGGAACACTGAGAGTGCATGGAATGTTTGACTATGAGCT
Source organism: Ambystoma mexicanum (assembly GCF_040938575.1). NCBI lineage: Eukaryota > Metazoa > Chordata > Amphibia > Caudata > Ambystomatidae > Ambystoma > Ambystoma mexicanum. The sequence goes on from NC_090934.1 coordinate 1,248,131,383, forward strand.
GTGCTCCAGAGTTCCAATGCTATCAGTTGAGCCTGGGTGATGGGACCCGGTGGTCTTTCTCTTATAACAGCTTAAGTAACTTATAATAAAGAACTTTCAAGTAACCTTAAGAAGAGTATGAAGTTACATTACAACAATGGCGACGAGGATGGGATATGCACGACTAGTGGAAGCGGTGCATCGGGGTGACACAACAACAAAGGAAGCAGGAGCACAGCATGAGACCTATGATGGCAGTGTGATCAGAATCAGATGTCATGAACGTTGGACTCATAAAAGAAGTTGAAGTTCGAGCGGCCACCGTGTATCCTTTAATATTTTTGATTTATTTGCAGTCTCATGCGTGCATAGAACAGTTTAAGGATCAATGGATCAGTGTGTGTGTGGGAACTGCACGTGAAGTTGAGAAAGTGTTTTCAGAAGAAGTTTGCAGGTAGTGAGGTTGAGAAGTTAAAATGTATTAGATGTAACACATTTTGAGGCATTTCAGGATAAAAGTGGACTCATTTGGACTTTCATAAATATGCACAATTTATGCAAGTATGTGTGTTACAGGTGTGGTGTCGAGCCGCTAGATTTAACACTTTGAGGCATTTCAGGTTAGGTTGCAAATTGCAACATGGACACATAGAAATGGAAATGCTACTTTATGTGAATGTTTAAAGGTTGCATTGTCTCTTAGAGAAAATGAGTTACAAAATGCAATGCATGGAAGAATATAGAGTTAGTGTTTTACGTGTGAAGTTATAGACATCGTGTTTGAAGTATAGATGTTTTAGAGTTGAAGAAAAATTATTGTAGTCTGTAGGAGGTGTGGTTATTGCATTCCTAAATTTTTGAAAGGGTGAAGAAGATGAGCAGGGATAGAGTCCCATTGTGAAGGGATAGAGTCCCATTGTGAAGGGATAGAGTCCCATTGTGAAGGGATAGCGTCCCACTGTGAAGGGATAGCGTCCCACTGCGTGGGATAGCGTCCCATTGATGAGGGATAGCGTCCCATCGTGAAGGGATAGCGTCCCACTGTGAAGGGATAGCGTCCCAATGATGAGGGATAGCGTCCCACTGAAGGAAGGGATAGCGTCCCACTGAAGGAAGGGATAGCGTCCCACCGTTGAATAGGGATAGCGTCCCATTGTGAAGGGATAGCGTCCCATTGTGAAGGGATAGCGTCCCACTGAAGGAAGGGATAGCGTCCCACCGTTAAATAGGGATAGCGTCCCAATGTGAAGGGATAGCGTCCCACTGTGAAGGGGAGCGCGTCCCATTGTGAAGGGATAGCGTCCCACTGTGAATAGGGATAGCGTCCCACAGTGTGAGGAGTTAGCGCCCTGTTTTGAGTAGGCCAAAGTGTATAGGAGGTGGTTACTCCCAGTATTTTGGGGAGAATGCCACAAAACATTGGTAAGCAGAAACTCCGAATGTATGGTGAGAGATAAAGTGTAATGGAGTAGATACTCCGAGTGTTTTTGTTAGTATCACGTGGGTAGGGAGGATCCTTCCATATGTGTGTGGGTGACCTTTACCATGTGGTCATTGGTGTCGCCCAGATGTTTTGAGTTACATCATCTCTAAAAGATGAAATTTCATCAGCATAGTTCTACTTAGTGAAATGTCCATGAAAGTTTACCTTGGGATGGGTCCTTCCTGGTAGTGTCATGTGAGGAGAGGTATGCATACAGTGGAATGTTCAGTTGGTCCTCCAGCACAGCGTTTTCCTTTATAAGGTTGTCTGTGTCTAGGAGGGGTGTGAGCAAGTTAAACATCTCTCTGACAGGTTGTCATCGGAAATGGAAGAGATATGTTATGATGTTGATTGCGTTGGACATTTCGTTTCTGCATTGTCAATAGAAAGGGAGATGCAACCTAACCTGAAATGCCTCAAAGTGTTAAATCTAGCGGCTCGACACCACACCTGTAACACACATACTTGCATAAATTGTGCATATTTATGAAAGTCCAAATGAGTCCACTTTTATCCTGAAATGCCTCAAAATGTGTTACATCTAATACATTTTAACTTCTCAACCTCACTACCTGCAAACTTCTTCTGAAAACACTTTCTCAACTTCACGTGCAGTTCCCACACACACACTGATCCATTGATCCTTAAACTGTTCTATGCACGCATGAGACTGCAAATAAATCAAAAATATTAAAGGATACACGGTGGCCGCTCGAACTTCAACTTCTTTTATGAGTCCAACGTTCATGACATCTGATTCTGATCACACTGCCATCATAGGTCTCATGCTGTGCTCCTGCTTCCTTTGTTGTTGTGTCACCCCGATGCACCGCTTCCACTAGTCGTGCCCTTACTACAGAGGTTACTTTGAAATGCACATATGACGGCAACACTCTTGCGGACATCCCCGAGCATTTCCTCAAAGATGAAACTTGCTTCCATGGGCGTATCGTAGCAACCTACAGTGGCTTGCCATATTCAATAAAAAACTGTTTCCTTCGTGAATATCCCTTTCGTCAGGGAACTTCCATTTCCACGCCGTTTGTTTCTTTCTTCCCTCCTAGTCTGCGCATGACCATGAACATCTGCACTCCACTGCTACAACTGACATTTCTGAGCAAGCATGCACGGTGCTCCGTTCCTTCACCTCAACTTTTCTCTTTACCAGGGACGTTTTGCCTTAGTATTGGTGAACGTCATCACGTTAGACGTTTTGTTTAGGTCCTTTACTCTGACACTTATTTCACTACTCCTTAACAGCATTGCCAGATCGTGTTCCCGAAGATACGAACACATACCAAAAGTGCATAGTCTGCTCTCTGAACAGTTTACACTATTACGCCACAGCATTCCATTGCTCCGCCAACTCCTGCAACAGTGCTGTTACGTCATCATTTTCACATGAGACTTGGGCAGGCATAGATCTCCCGTACACCAACGGACATCTCTGAGTCCACAGAGTCCCATTGCTCACGGTACACACGGCAAATGTACTTCTTCCTGCTTCACGCTCCATTCTTGGGGCTTTTCATCTTGGACTCTCCATACCCCGAATTGGGCCAAACACTTGTGTATAAACAAGCAATATTGGAGCCTTCTTCCTCTTGCTGTGATACAGGGGCCGCTCTTCTCCAGGGGCACCGGGGCTTCCTCACGCAGCCTGCGCACTTCACCCTGCGCCTCTCAAATGTCAGACTGCATTACAGACTGCCACCTCCATTCATAAAGGCCTCCCTTTAACAGCCCCCACACCATTTCTGATTGTGGCACAAATGGGGTTTGTTTACTTCATGGGCTGCTTCAACTTATGGGGCCTGCGCATCACTATTTGGGGTTGTAATTATCTTAAGGAGCTTCACTGGTTCGCTTCTTCCGCTCCCCTATTTCTTACTGTCCTTAACCCCTTGCGCTGATAGCCCCCCCTGGGTGATGGGACTTACTTGGATGACTGGGGGCAGTGGTCTCTCTGCTTCTTCTGCTGCTCCCCCACCACAGCCCAGCTTACTTCCTCTCTGGGTTCTTGGAAATCCTCGTCGCCATTGTTGTAATGTAACTTCATACTCTTCTTAAGGTTACTTGAAAGTTCTTTATTATAAGTTACTTAAGCTGTTATAAGAGAAAGACCACCGGGTCCCATCACCCAGGCTCAACTGACAGCATTGGAACTCTGGAGCACAGCTCATAGTCAAACATTCCATGCACTCTGTGTTCCAAGCCATCTCATGGTTCTGCATCAAGTAACATCACAACAGTTTGTACTAAAATAAGAATACACTATTATACAAACAAAAAATGTGAGTGGTCAGGGACAAGGTATCTGCGAACATTGTAAATACTGTACAATTCCTTTTTTTAGCAAACAGGCTTAGTAAACTTGACAATTCACTAACATAAGCAGAAACCTAGTTCCTGGTTTCAGCACAATATTGGTTGCTTCTTTATCTGCCACCTTGAGATGTACTCATTGGCTTGTACTTTTAATCATTAATAAAGATATGCTTCTGGTTTCCATATTAATTTATGCTACATTTGCAATATTAGTCAGAGGCTGCAGAGCATTCTTTGGAGTTCTGTGTGACATAATTCAGAAGCTAACTGGGACAACTAAGAGCTCTATTCACTGGTCAAAACTGGGCCTCATTACAAGTTAGGCGGTAGCCTTGCCAGAAGAACCGGCAGGCTGCTGCCGAACTTGCGAATTGTACCGGTGCCCGGGAATGGGTAATTACTGGGTCATTACGGCCCGCCGGACCCGGTATTTGCCCATTCCCGGGCACCAGTAAAAAAAAAATGCTCCCCATTCCCATTTGAGCACCATAGGGCTCAATGGGAATGGGGAGGCCGGATGCACCGGCACCATTTAAAATGGTGCCGGTGCATCCGACATGCTCTGCTCGTGGGTTCAGGTCGGACCTGGCAGGCAAAAAGTCACCCGCGAGCAGAACTCATAGTTTGTCGGTACGGTAACTACGGTACCGGCATTCTTACTGGTACCATAGTTACCGGACCAGCAAACTTGTAATGAGGCCCACTGAGTTGGACCGGTCGCTTTGGTCACACATTAGAGACGCTTCAGCCCAATTTGAAATGTGGTTTATAGAATGTGGCAACATGTCAGTGGGGTAGTCTGAGCTTGGAATTCCCATCATCACACAAAGGTTTATTTCGAGAATTTTCCATAAAAGCCTTGCAGTTAAAAAACTAAATGCAGTACAGTGCAATTATGTTACATATACAAACATAAAAGTAAAGATACAATCCGACACCTTCAAAATAATTATTCATTAAAATAGCATCTTCTTAGTCAAAATGTACATTGAATTTGATTAACACAAGAGACAACTTAGACTGCTATTCTCCTAGATCTTGGATTAGAATTTGTGGTGTTTTAAGGAATCTCAGCTGCTTAGCTTTCCCTTGCTTGGACATAACTTTGCTGGGAGCCAATGCACTTAGTTATAAATTGTGGTGGGTTTGGAGAGGGTTTTATTGGATACCCTTCTTACATATTGTGGGTGCTTCCTTGGGCGCACGCATGGGTATATTCTATGGAGCCATAGGCCTTCATCAGAATTTGGAATGTGTGTAGCCGATCCCAGCTATCTTTGGTCTGCCGTTGGTGTGTGATCTGAGGAGTCCTTGCGTTTGTCCTTTTTGGGAATCGCGTCGTCATTGTTCAGAGCAAAGCTGAGGAGGTGTTGGGTTGGACTCCAAGGTTTTGGTTGCGGGATGGGGTGGAACAGTGCTCAATCCTTGGTCCAAAATATAAATTTGTTCCACTCTTGGTGGGAAGTTGGTATCCTACTTTCTGCATTGGTGAGGATTTTGAAGTTAATCATTATGTGTAGGAAACATATGGACATCAAATCTACAAGCTAACCGACAAAGCTCAGGTTTTCTTTTTGTTTTATTATTTGTCCAGCTGCGTTTGTTGACTGTGCCTGTGAGTGAATACCAACAGGGGATGCCTCGCCTATTTCTCCTTATGTTTTGTTTTCTTTGCACATTTTATTTAGTTATTTGTTTATTATTTGCACATTTTATTTATTTGTTCATTTATTTATTATTTGATCAATCAGGTGTCCCTCGCGGCCCATAGAAAGAAGGCCCGCATGGCGAGGACTCGCTCGGATTTCTTGACTAGAAGCACCTTTGCTGCTGGGGAGGGGGACTCGGAGGAGGACGATTCTGATGAACATCCCGAGTCCCCGATCTCTCCCGAGCAGCTTCATCCCCCAAGCCCGGGGCCGGAAACCAGATTGGGCCAAGCCTATCACAGTGACTCAGAGATGGTAATAACAAATCAGCAGAAAATGTTTAGTAACTGGAAGTTTGTTGAAAGCAGCTTTTGCACGGACTGCTGCCCTATTCTTTGGAAGGAGTGCGAATCTAACATTTTTAAAGTGAAGCCCAAGTGTGGGAATTCTTATGTGCTTGGGACAACATATGATTATTCTTCAACTGATATTGGGATTCAATGAGGGCAAATATGCAAGCATTGAAGGTGTACATAACCATGCTGTACTCTTCTCACAAGGGAAGGTTGGGTGCTCATTCTGTCCTACTGAGCAGAGGATTTGGGACTTTGCCTGTGTAGACTTAGAAGAGACTACCTTACTATACCTTCAAGGGCTGTATCATGTCACTATCTGTACATAGAAAGTTCTGTGAACTCTGTAGGGCTGTAGATATTTCTCTACTATACATCATACAGCTGTAGGATATCACTCTGTTCTATCTCGTCAGTCTGTATGCTGGCACTATGCTTTTCTTCAAAACAATTATGGTTGACACCCTGCTTTACCTAGACATGCTGTTGGAGTCCTCTGTCCTTGGTTGGTCTGCAGGATGCCTCTCTACTACACATCCTATCCCTATTAGATAACTCTTGTTATAGCTAAAATATCTGCTGAATCTGTATGGACTGCATGCTACGAATGACCCTGAGTTGTAAGAAGCCTCTCTCTTATACCCCGAAGAACTAAAAGCTGGCACATTCAAAGGCTTAAGGGTGCCTCTCTGCTGTGCCTCAAGAGGCTTTACAATGCAACCATGCTGCGCCTTGAAGCCCTGTAATCTGCCACTCTGCTTTACATTAAATGTAGTAAGACACTGCTCTGCTTTACTGCAAAGTACTTTCAGATACTTCTCTTCTACACTATGTAGGTCTGTAAAGTGTATCTCCGCTGTACCTTGATGGACTGTAGGATTCCTCTTTGCTTACCTTGAAGAGCTGTGCCGTGCTTCAGGTACAAAGTCTGAGGCTGCGCTCTGCTATACATGGTGGTCATAGTGAGAATTAACTCTTCTTAACTTGGCGGGGTCGCTTCTTAAGCTCAATTAACTTTACTTATCAATGGCTGCAGAGTGCGGTTGTGCTGTCTCTCCAAGGGCTCCTTCTGACAAGCCTGGAAATGGCTATTAACTACATCTTCTGTACTTAGGAACAGCCTTTGGATGTCCTCCTTCTGCGTGTGGATCAGGCTTCTGAAACTTCTTAGCCTCCAAATTCTGGGCGTATTTTTATATTGTTCTATACATGGAAGCTCTGAGAAATCGCTGTGCTCTACATGAAAAATCTGTTGGATCCTATGCTGCTATACTAAGGATGCCTGTGATTTCAAGAGAGGAATATTCTTGGGAAAGCAGCAAAAATTCACTGTCATGTACCTAAAGTGGGTGAGAAGTTGTAGGCAGCCCTTATAGTACTATGAAGAGATGTTAGGTCTCACTGCAATAACTGGAAAGGGGTATGAACTTCATCTGAGCAATACCTGGAAGAGGATGTGAGATCTAATTTCAGGATACCTGTGAGTGATGTGAGATTTCACTCTGTGGTACTTGTTATGGTTGCAATATTTTGGTTTGCCACATTTGAAGAGGGATTTGTGTTCTGCTATACATTTGCTGTACATTTGAACATATGGAATCTCACTCTGGTATGCTTGGAAGGTAGTGTCTCTGTTAGGAAAGGTGGGAGTTCATCTCTGCTCTACTTGTGAGCCCGTAGGTTGTCTGACTCTGCTGTAACCGTAAAGACTTTTGAGAAGCCACTCTGCTATGCTGAAAGGTGAGTGTGTTCTGGCCATACTATACCGTTGAGGATATGCTGGATATCCTGCCATTCTTAAATTGGGGAGGGGAGAATTGCACTTTGCTATACCTCTAGAGATTGTGAGATGTCACTCTGCTTCATTGAATGGGCATTGAGCTCCTGTCTGCTATACTTGAAAATGATAGCGATATCATGATGCTACAACAGGACATGAGTATAAAATCTCACACTATTGCACCTGGAAGTTTATAGGAATCTCTTAATATGTTACACCTGGGAGTGTCTGTGTGATATTGGTCTGCTTTGAGCAGGGGTGTTTGTAGGAGCCGCATCTGCTATCGTTTTTTTTTTTTTTTAAATATCAGATCAATAGTCTATATCGCCAAGTGTGACTAGTAACTTAGTTTTCTTTGCCCAGAGGGTGTGTTTGGATATTGTCCGCTGAACCTACTAGTGGTATATTATTTAGCTTTTTCATACTCTTTACTGTGCTGTCAATTCAAGGCACCCACTCTACTCTTATTGGTGGGACATGCAAGGGCACTGAAATGTTACTCTTGTACTTGGAAAGGGCAGTGAGAGCCCATTTTGATTTTAAGTGGTTGGGTCTGTGCAGTTATACTCTGATATTTCTAAGTAGGGCTGTTAATTCCATCTCTCATCACTAGGCTAGGGTGTGAGATGTCCATGTACTCCACATGGTAGTGTGGAATATTTTTCTCTTCTATATATAAGCAGCTTTAAGACATGACTTCTGTATTTGGAAGGGGTAGTGTCAATAGGAGCGTTCTCTGAGACGCCATTCTCCTGTTATTATGAAAGGTGCATCATCTTGCTTTGTTTTAATGAGGAAGACTGCACAATTTCCCAAGGTGCCAGGGTGCAGTGAGATGTCTCAGTCCCTAGAGCAGGGTGGGGATACCTACCTGTTGCACATGAGAAGGGTGGGGATATCTACTTCTGTTGTAACTGGGAAATGGGGGAGGTATTATGCTATATCTTTCTGCAGTGGGTGGGTTGCTCGAAATCTCAAGTTCCGAGGTTGCAAGAGCTTACTCTTCCATATTTGAGTGCAGAGGTGGAGAAGCACTCTGCATGCACCATAATATCATTTTACAAGGAGTTGGGGAATAAGTTGATCGTTTTCTGGCATTGTGACAGAGGCAGCTGTTATGGGAATGGAGTCCATGGTCTGTGGGTATCATCACGAAAGTCCATTCTACTCTGTTGCACGTACATCATGGCAGTTCATCCTTCTGGGCTGTGTTTATTTACTTTCATATCTGGGGTGAGCTGCTGAATCTAAGTTGACTATTTCTGTTATAACTGGTTGGATTTCTGAAATGACCTTTTTCTAGATGTGACAGCTGCTTTGAAAATATTGCACTGCTATGCCACTGAGGCCTTAGCATCTCTCTCTTTTCTAGAACCTCTGGAATATGTAAGGAACTCATGGTGGCAACAGTAAAGACAGACACAAAGGATCACAGTTCAAGGGTGTTTATTAAACTGTATAAATGGGCTGGGAAAACACCTAATCTAAACCTAAATCTAAGATGGGAGCAAGCTACAACCATCAAATAATAAGAAAGTAGTCCTAGTGGCGTCTTGTCAAATAAAAGGGCCTATACTAAAAGAAACTATTGCCAGTCCTTACCACTAAGCACAGAAAATAGTGTGGGATGTATTCATAAGAAAAGAAAGAAGTGTTAACCAATAATAAGTCAGGATGTGGTAGCCGGGGATCTCCCTTCACCGCGTTTTTAGCACGGGACAAGGCGTGACTCCTGAGCACAGCACACTTTCGGGCATCCTCAGCACAAGACTACAGTTCCTTTCACTGGTAGCGGGAACTTCGGTGGTTAAGTCTCTTTTCTACAAAAAAAGTCTCCTTCCTCCTAGGACCTGATGTGTTAAAAATCACAAAGTTTCTTTCAACACGTACATTGGGTGATGACGTTTCACCCCTGGATCCTCCCCTTCTGGGCTCAGACCCTTCTCGAATGTTAGCCTTACTCCGTCGGGTTTACTACGGATTTTATTCAAAAGAATTCACCTGTTGCATTCACAAGTCTCAATGTTTTTTTAAACATTCCACTGTGGACATCCCTCAGTCGGGTACACTTTTGTCAACACAGTTAGTGGGGTCATCATGTTTCACTCCGTTCTGCAGGCATCCCTCGGTTCACGATTGCCAGTTCATACAATTCCCTCTGCTTTCTTTCAATACAGGATTTCCTTTTGTTCACAGATGTGACAAACCTGAGGCTATTCTCCCAAGTAGACCCTGGGAAATGCTTATTCAGGTGGCATGGGGAGGGCTGGCGCTCTCAGATCCCAACCCTGGGGGTGGACGAGCGAGCGAGGAACACCTGAGTGAGGGAGCCTAGGGTTATGCTCAGGGGAATATCCAAAGGGAGATGCGGTATTATAGTGAGAAGGAGTGTATAAGTTCCCTTAACAACATCCTACCACCCCGTTGCCCTCAAACCCAGAATCCTTGGTTTCACCGGTCTCCATTGGAATACTCCCCATCTTTCGACTTCACGTCCCTCTGGTTATTCTTTTCCGAACACCCAATCTATTATGACAGAAAACTACAGTTCTCACAATCCCCCGTGGTTATTTCACGACCCCAACTATTCCCATTTGCCCCACAAACCATACCAATACTGTCCATCTGAGTGTCCCTTTCCGAACTCCCGGTCGAATATGACCAACAATTACAGTTCCCACAAACCCTCCTAATCATTTCAAAAACCCTCTAAAACCCACCGTTCCGAAATCACCTAGCCCCCTAGAATGAAGGCCTTTTCCCAATCCGGTCACGCAGAACTTTTAAACTCTACCTCTCCCCTTTTCCTGACACAAAAACCAATGGACTAATACGCAACCTTTTTACCTGACATGTCCCAACCCAAAAGTCAGGCAAAGTCAGGCAATTGACCAGAATCACATACACCTGGCAACCCTTTCCCTTCGCCACAGGGATAAAAGGTGGAGCAAGAGAGCACAGTACGAGCAAGACAGACCGCACAACGAGACAGCTATCCAGGCACGGCAGCTCAAGAGGAGGAGAAAGGCGGTGAATATCGAGAGGCTGACATGGAGAGACACGACCTGGCCCTTTTCGACTCAGACCCGCGAAACCTCCGCAGAAGGAATCTTAAGACCGAGGACAATAGCCAAAGTGTGTTGCAGCAGATGCCAACGGTACACAGAGCATGCCTACGCTGATATGCATGAGCGAGGGAAACTCCTGCTACCGTGTTACCGACCTTGACTCAAGATCCAAAGAAATCCAAGTGGTTCATCATAGCCGGTGAGTCGAAGGGAAAGCCGATAAGAACCGAACTGTTATATAGGAAGGTCACAAAGTGGCTTATTGAGGAGAGTTCAAAGAACTGTAAGGTTTAAAGGGAAGACCAGCTGCAGAGGGAACTGTCACCATGTGGGTGCTAACTCGAGAGACTCTGGTCGACCCCATGTTGAAGGAAACTATTAATTCCAGAAGGCCATAGGAGGGCTGCCAAAACAAGTCAAAGTGGTCATACGGGCGGTCTAGCAAAATCCCTGTACAGTCGAGAACCTTTGACCTAGGAACTATAGAGAAAGCAAGAGAAGTGAAACCTGCATGTTGAGAAAGCAAGAGGAGTGAATCCTGCAATCTATAAAAGCAAAAAGGAACTGTGAAACGGCACGAGTGAATCAGATATCCCGATGAAGGGAAGTCAACAGTTCATTGTGTAAAAAGACATTGAGACTTGTGAACCAAAGGTACAAGTGTATCGAAGAGAAGTTAACAGTCGAAAAGGGGTCTGATCCTGACAGAAGGGGGGGCATTAGGAGTGAAAAACTGATACCTAACGAAGAGAAGCGGCAAGAGTGAACCCGACAAAGGGATGCCAGTAAAAGGGAGGCAAAGTCTAAAGTCCCGAGAAAGTGTGTCGACAAAGGTGAACCCGACAGAGGGTTGTCCACTTGAACTGTTTAAAAAGATATTAAGATTTGTGAAAGTAACGAAAGCCATAAGTGTACCTGGCGGAGGGAGGCTGAAAGAAAAGAGGGGTCAGGGCCTGGAAGAGGGGGAACCAGGGGTGAGGAAGCCTCATCCTAACGAGCAGAAGGAAACAAACTATTATTTGTTAAAGGGATGTTTATTTTTGTTATCGTGAATACATCAGGTCCCCGTAGGCAAGAGAGTTTCAAGAGAAACCAGACTTGGCCATCAACGGCCTTCATAAATTAAAGCGGAACTGTCGTCTCGTGCTGGGGAAGCTCGAGAGTTTACTGTGCTCCATGATCCCTCATTACCCGATTCTCAAAACCGTGGGGAAGGGAGACCTAGGCTACCGCACCCTGACATATTTGTTAACACTTCTTCCTTTATTCTGAATATTATCCCACACTCTTTTTGTATTAGTTGTAAGGTTTGGCAATTGATTTTTCTCAGTATAAGCCCTTTAATTTGACACAAAGCCACTAGGACTGCCTTATTTTTCATTTGATGGTTGACGCTTGCTCTCATCTTAGATTTAGGTTTAGATTAGGCATTTTTCCAACCTGCATACAGTTTAATAAACACCATTGAACTGTGATCACTTGTCTGTCTTTACTGTTGCCACAATGAGTTCCTTACACAGGTCAAAGACATTTGTCTGTACAAGGGGTTTTACTCGACCCTTGTAGGACCACTTTGACCATCTCTGTGAGGCTCTCCTATGGCCTTCTGGTATTGGTAGTTTCATCAAACACAAAAGGGGGAACCAGCCAGAATCTTTCAAGTGAGCACCCACGTGGTGCCGGACCACTCTTGTTGCTCTTTTCCCTGCGCTTTCAACAGTTCTTTGATTCACCTTATGTTGCAAATAGCAGCCTTCGATCAACACAGTTTGGTTTCTTTATCGGTTCTCCCTCTGACTCACCAGCTGTGATGAACCGCTGGGCTTTCCTTGTCTCTGCAGTCAAGGACGGTACCACTATAGCAGACGTCTCTCCCTGCCTTGGTTATCAGCATAGGAGGACACTGTGCACCGTTGACATCTGCTACAGCACACCCTGGCTATGGTTCGCACTCTTATGTTCCCTTTTACGGAGGCTAGGTGGGTCTGAGTTGAAAAGGGAAAGGGCTCCTCTCTCCTTCCCATCCTTTCGGTTCCCGCCGTCTTTCGTCTTCTCTTGAACTGCCAACCTGGAATAGCTGTCTCGTTGTGCGGTCGGCCTTGCTCGTAGTGTGCTCTCGTGCTCCACCTTTTATCCCTGTGGGGAAGGGAAAGGGCCGTCAGGTTTGTTTGGTTATTATCAATTGCCTGACACTTGTGTTGGGACATGTCAGGTAAACGGCTCTGGTATTAGTCAATTGTCTTTTATGGTGCAAGAAAGTGTTTGTGTCGGAAAAGGGACCGGAGGGGTATTAGGGCGTCTGAATATCCTACAAGGTAGGATGGGGAATAGGTGTCATAAGAAAGGGGGACCACGTCTCACCCGTCGGTGTCCCGCTTCCCCTGCCTCAGGACCCCCCATCCAGGTGATCTTCCCGCACTGGTCCACCCCCAAGAACTGGATCCAATAGCGATGGACGTGTCCTGGCCAGCTAGATGACAGATCCCCATGGACTAGTCAGGGAGACATTCAGGTTTCTCACAAATCGTTGTCACTTGCTAGCCACTATTGTAACATACAGGAATTCTCTTCGTCTTTCATGGGACTTACTAAGCATAAATCAAAACATTGTCATATACCATCACTAAGGCAATAAACTATGGAAAAAACTGAACAGGCGCAAATGATGTAATGGCACGCAACACTCAATTTCTTTCTAGATAACTGTGTCTCAAAAGGCACAAATGCAATTAAATCCAGTATGTGTGTTGTTTTGCACACAGAGCCAGTGCTCGATGTGGGGCTCCAACACACAAATTTGAGATTGAGTTACATGCTCTACCAACCTGGCAAGCATAGTTCTAATAGGATAACAGTCCTAATCTACGGGCCGTACGTTCAAGTCCCACGTTGATGCCAACTCGTTATGTTGAAAAATTCTTAGACATACTAGAATTCAGTGCACCACCATATTTTTACAGACACAAACATCAACAATAACAAATTAACATTTGTTCTTCATATTATTGGTCGTGGGTTTTAACTATTTTTCAGCCCAGTTTTATCCACAGGCCTCACAGAGGGTAATCTATTTCATGCATGTGAAATATCAGTGACAGCACACTGCAAACTACTTTAGAAGGTGCAAGTAACTGAAGGATTATATTAGTCTGCCTTATAAGATTTTGTAAAAATGTGTTTCTTTCGTTCTCTGGGACGAACAAAGTTGTCTGTCTTAACTTAGCATAACACAGGCTATCGTGTGAGTATTTTATTGTTCGTTCTACTGTTCTATGACTATTTTATGGCAATCTACTCTTGGAATTTGAAAAAATAGTCTGTTTGCTGTCTGTAGACACCAGAGTTTGTCATTGATAGGATTCATTGAATTGAAATGGCCAGTTAACAGCGGTCTGTTGAAAAATGTGTTTAATAATAGATTTTGTTTGACTGGTGTAAACTTTGTTGGTTTGCAAGAAATTAGCTCCAGATGACTTTATAGAGTTTAATAGGTTACCAATAGTAATCTTGAAGGGTTTTGGTGGATGGTAAAAGCAGACAATTGTTTGGCTCCTGGTGTTAGTCGTCAGAAATCCTATTGCAGTGTACTGGTGAGAGCTGTGCCCTTCTCATTAGTATTTAGTGTCCTGAGATTACTGGCTTTTTCAATCTTGAGCAGGTTTCATTGAACTTCGAAAGAGAATCATAATCCAGGATAGTCCTTATTCATAGGATGTATTGGTAATCATAGAGGAGTATCAGTGTTTCATGTCCATGAAAGACTTGAGCATGTTGAGTCTCCGTTGCATTGAAGGTGAGTGGTCTCAGGGACGTATATGACTTGTAATAGCAGTTTTGCTCCAACAGGCTGATGGTAGTAGCCCTGCTGGTTTGACTGTGACTGATGCTAGCAGTCTCGGTCAGTCTCAGGATTTTAAAGGACCTGAGAAAGACACTATCCCGGATTGTAAAAGACTTGTGATAGCATGCTTACTGGGTTGGAAATGATGGGTGCTATTATTTTGTTCTGGATTGTAAACACCTTCTTGTGGTCGTCTCTGTAATCAAGTTTCTGTTTTTAATGTGTATTGCGATCTACGCAGGTCAAGTAACTTCAGTTTTGTAGATGAAATTGCTTGTTGCAAAAGTCGCTGTGTTTTGAAATTCCTGGAGATGAGGGTTTTGTTAACCCGTGTCTGAAGTTTCTGCTATAGTGGGTTCAGGTCCCAACTCCTGAAGTGCTAACATACTCTGTCTTCTCTACTTCCTGCAGAATCTACTGCATTCCACAATTTTAGAAGGACCAACAAAGCTGTACAAGACCATGTCTCAGGGAGAGATTGGAATGATGCCTGTTTCTACGAAGAATTCCGTTGCAGATGGCAGGTAGGAATGTCTGCTTCTCTATCCTTTATATACGATGTGTTTTGCTGTTGATGAATAAGCTTTGCCATTCATTCGGGATGTGTAACTATCTAAACAAGAGATATATTTCTGAAACCGATGCCCTGGCCATGAAGTCCCAAAGTATTGAAAGTTTTTGTTTTCCAGTCTATTCTTGCCTTGGTTGCATCATTGAAAGTCACTGCCTCATTTAGGCTTTGCTATAATAGTGTTTCCTCTCTAGAGATGCCAATAATGGCTGGCATTTATTATAAAGCTCTAATGTTGCCCCCAACTGTAATGATTTATACCTGGGGGAAAAAGATGTGATACACTGCCTAGAAACACGGTGGTTAGCAAAGTTGTAGACCAGCTATATCAAGTGATGCTGGGGGTTTAACTCATGTGATTGTTGAGATGTGTTCTAAAGGGTACTATCTCCTCTTCAAAGTCTTTCTTCTGTTAAATGTCCAGGTTCCGTTCTGTGACCGTAAAAACATTTTTCACACATGCACAACACTGGGTGGCACCATTCATACTTGTGGTGCCGTGTGGATGCCCCATGAACCGACCTGGAAGTGACAGCGCTCTGGGTATTAAAGCCTTCACAAGCTGTGTTAAGATCTTCATTTTGGGAAATTCTATGGGCTATTTACAGTACCCTAGACTTTCTGCTTGTTCCCTCCTTTTTATTTTTGGATCACTTGCCTATTTTTGGGAGGCAGAGGGCCTCTCCCAGTGCTACCCTTTTTCACTCACTGGCGGGGTCCCAATACTCTTTGCTTTCGATCAAAGTCAGGTGCCATACTACGGTAGGGATGGGGAGTGTTAGGCAAGATTTGGTGCACTACCCTTTGGGTGCACTACAACAGCCTTGTCCTCCTGGCAATAGGAACCCAACCTTTTGTATAAGTCTGTACTACACAGGTTGGTAGTGTGACTGAGCAGCCAGGTTTATCTCAAGAGGGGTCAATGTGAGCAGTAGGGTCCTTACACAGAGATTCACAGTCACAAGTATCCAAATAAACTCTTGCACACAAGGTTTCTTGATTAAATCATTATTAATGTATTTAACAGTCAGTTTGAATAGGCCTTCTTCAGAAGGGGCAATATAATAGTAACACACAAATACACTCCAAAATACACACTCTTAGTTTCTCTAAATCAGCAAGTACCCATTTGGGATGGCATACAGACACTTTCTACAACCTCAGGTGACTTAAATAGCTAGGACACTGTGGACATTAATGTATCACTGGTACATTTAGAGCAGTACTGAGATAAGGGTCAAAGTAAAGAGGTTTTAGAATAAGACAAGCAGGTAAGTACTTGTGAACCCCCCATGCAAAGTAAGTTAACCCTCTCCTGGATGGAAGGTAAAAACACACTATTGGAGGAGAGAAGTCATTCAGGGAGCCAGGCCAGGCAATCAATTGGGCAAAAGTCTAGGTGAGCTGAAGCACTTCTTGCAGGTAAGTAAAAGTCTTGCACAATGTTTTAAAAGTCTTTGTAGAAAAAAAAATCAAGTAGGGCCACAAGCTGGGGTGCTTGTGAGGTATAGAAGATGCAAGCAACTCTACAGGAGCAACCAAGACAGGTCTCAACTGAGAACAAGTAAGGCTACAAGACGAGAGGTAAGTTCTCTTAGACTTTACAGTACCTTTGGTTAGAAGAAATGGTTCCAGCTGGCTTCTGTTCCTGTGCGGCTCTACCGATCCTTTTGTTCCTGTGCCTCATTCACGTGGACAAGTAGGAGGACGTCTGGGGACTCCTGCAACACATCAGGATGGTCAGCGACAGCAAAGGGCAGATTTCAATTCAGTGGCACTTCGGCGTTTCAGCTCCTTGCGTCTGACAGCAAATCGTAACACTGCGGTTCTCGGATACCACTTCAGAATTTCCTTGCTCCTGCAGCCCTGCACTCTGTTGAGGTTGCTCAGGCTTGGCCAGTCCTGCATCGGGGAAGTCCAGAGGATCCTAGCGCTCAGGTCCGACTTAAAAGCGATCCACTCGATTTGGTGTTCCTCTCCCTGGCACTTTGGTTCCAGCAGCAGTGGAAGTACAGCCAGCTTCGAGAGGATGTCCAAACAAGTTCACTTTGGAGTTGATTGGTCCCACCAACTCAAGGCGAGAAGTCGTCCTTGCAGGGCTTCTGTAGTCGAGGCGAATTCGGAGCTTCCGAACAGCAGCAGGGCATTACTGGGCAAACCAACGGTCCAGGAGTTGCAGCAGGCATCTCTTCCAAGTACTTCTTCGGGTTCCTTTGTCCAGTGGTCGACTCTGCCTTCCAAGCCAAAAAGCCTCACCTTTTATGCAGGTTTCTCCCATTCATTCCTGCCTAGCTGTCAATCACATAGCAGGGTGGCTGACCTTGCCGGTCAGCCAGCCGGCCAATCACCTTTAGGTGCATTCCTGTAACCAAGGGGATTAAGCACAGGGAGTTTCGGGCGCCTCCCTCACTTCCTGCCCCTGCCAGACATTCTGGAGCCAGAGGCGGGCTTGACTTTTGAATCCTGCCAAAGGCAAAAAGAACAAAGGGACCAAACTGGTTTGCCACACAGAGTAAATCTCAAGAAGGACCTTTCCAGCAAGAAATGGCACAAAAAGAAGACCGGGGCCATTTTGACAAAATGAGCACCCATGGGTGCTTTACTGCACCTGCGAACGCAGCACTCGATCAAACTCCCAATGGTAGTTAAAAGTAAACCACTGCCACCAGCCATTTATTGTAGAAAGGGTTACATAAAGTTGTTACATGAGAAACTAGACAACAGGGATACTAAGTAACCCCTCCAGCGCCCTATTGTAAGATGGTGTGTGCTGGGTCTAGAAAGTTACAATTGTAAGTAAAGTCAATTTCACTTCACTGCTCTTGGAAACATTAGTTTATCCAAGATAAGCTATTTAAACCTTTGGGAAATCTGAAAGGCTTCCCTGTGCCACTGCACTGAAGGTGCTATGTGTCATAATTTAAAAAGATGATGCCTAGGGAGTCTGTCAGACTCCAAAAACCAAAAGAAACAGAGTTTAAATCATAGTAAAATACATGAGAGAGTGGGGAAAAGGCTCACTCTCTCCAGGTTGAAATTTAAACAGCCCTCGAGTCCAGCAAAAGTGCTGGGGGTCTGTAAGGTAGAGAGGAATTAGCACATTTCTGAGAATTCTGCCTAACTGGGAGAGTATACATTCTATATAAAATTACTTTGAGAATGTGATCCTGGGTTGCCCACAAGGCTTCTAGGTCATGGAGTGCGTTTGTCCTCAGCACCCCATTGTGCCATAGTGTTAATATCATCCTACAGTGTTTTGGGGGTTGCTATACATGGGGAAACAGTGTACATAAGCTCATATTTCCACTGACATTTTCAGAAGAAGCAGATTTACTTACGTGCTGGAGGATGTCCTGCTATTTTTCCACCGTTGCTGCATTTTTAAGACCAGGTTTGTCTATATTCACTGAACCGGGTGTCCTGAGCTAATCTCAGGTGTTAAGATGGATTTCTAAAATCAGCCCCTGACGGGAGGATTTTAGGCGGCCACCCTATTTATGGTAAACCGGGTTACACTGCAGGTTAGTTTAAACCCAATCCAGGTAGGTGGATGAGCAGTCAAGGCTTAGTCTCAGGAAACGTGTGAGAGTGGTGTAGGTCTAAAATGAGTCCATACAGAATAATAACACCAATAATTCAAGTTAGTCAGTGAGTATATGAACATATAATTATTTATTAGGACTTTCCAAACACATTAAGCATAACAATCGCAGATAAGTAAGGTAGTCAAAAACCATATATTGCATTTATATACATTCACCTTTAGAGATAATGTCAACAGGTAAGTAATTAAATACATGAAAAACAGATTAGATAGAACAATGAGAACTCATTTCCCTCCGTCTTAAGTCTAACCCTAAAATGTATGTGGTCTTGTGCCAAAAGGTCACAAGTTCGTCTATGGTTTTTCCAAGGAAAGTATTTCAGAACAGATACATCCGTGATGATGGAAACGCTCCTTAAAGCAATGTAAATATTTACTTTACTAAGTTAAGTACCCCACTCTATCTGGTTACAAAGGTAAGCCTTATGACTGGTCCTTGACCCAGGTTTGATGACCAAAGGCTAGGCCGGAGAGAGATTAGGGACAAGGGTTCTCCACCCAGTGTTGACCTATTCGACACTAGGGAGAACAAAAGGCATTTACCCCCCGTGACTCAGATTCTTCCAAGTGACACTCCAGGTCTTTCGGAATTTGCTGGGGCTACAGTATTCTGTCCTTGGTTTGGGTAAGGGGAGCCCAGGGGTCACAGATGCAGAGATAATTTTTCGTGTCGGGAGTTGGTTGCAGTTCTCACTAGACGTTTCCAGGCAACTTTTTGAAGAATACCCACAAACGAAGAAAAGATGCAGGCCTCGGCAGTACAGTGTGATGAGTCAGACATGGGATGCGGACAGATTGCGAACGTTTTATCACAAGATGCCATTTATTAAATAATAAACGATGTGATAAACGCTTATCTTTCCCTAGCTGAACAAGAATGTCCCTGCCTGTCATACTAATACTAAAAGAAAATTACTTGGTGTACAAAATGTCTGTCCCTCAAACTAATGCATACAAAAATTATAATGCAGGGATTATTTGGCAACTTCAACATGCATGCAAATATAGAGAAAACAAGAGTTATTATAATCGGGGTTGGATCACCTTCCTCTAGATCAATTCAGAATATGTTAAACAAAAGTTAAACTTCAGAAAAGTTATTTTCCCTTGCCAAGTTCCTTTTCAGAAGAAATATACAGTTCTTTGTATCTAATCCGACCTTCACTTGACAAGGTGACTTCCTTATGTCCACAAGTTTTCTCACTCTTACGACAATTGTGACAGTTTCTACTTAACAAATCAAAATATTTTCTTTCTTCATACATCAAATTGAAAAGTCAATGACAGATTTCTTTCTCAGGAAATCAAATCAGTTTGCACCCTTTTACATTTCATCTTCATAAACAACACCTTAATCAGGATATATCACCAACAAGGGTCTTCTGACATCAGTCAGAGGAGCAGGGCTTCACCGGGCCAATCATTAAGAGTCTACCCTGGTCGGCTGCAGGGGTTGTCCTCGGGTCGTCAGCGGGCTGCTCTTCTTCGTAGAAATTTTGGTCCCAATGATGATCAGTCAAATTGCTGCAGGACCTCTCCTTTTTTACAATATTCAACCTGCAAGATAGCCCAAGTCCACCAATGGTAAGGATCTGCAACATTCAAACAGCCCAGGCTTGTCCAATCCTGGACAACCACTGCTGGTCACACCCATCCAGCAACAGACTTTCGGATACCAGATGATGTGGACTGGCAACAGACAGTCCGAGCCCGCTCCTCCGAGTCTCACACACACACACACACAAAGCCTACTCGCCTGCGAAAGCAGAAGCTTTCACTGGGAAAGCGGTTACCAAATGTGGTATTCCTGACCTGAGAAGGCCAAAGGACAAGATGCCCAAAGAACAAGCAAGAACCTTGTGGCAGACCATTTTAGGGTGCTAGCCATTGGGTGTAAATGCTAAAGTGCACAAGAAAAATATAGGGTGGGCAGGTTCCCCCTGCACTAGTTGCCATCGAGACCTATACTGCAGCACAAAAAGTAAAGTGGGGACTATGATCCGGTTGTACTAACAGTCACAGGGACTGGTCAGTGTTGCCCAAAAAAATTAGTAGTGGCAAGTGGAGTGGAAAAACCACCTCACTTTCCAAAAGGATTCGGAAAAGCCAAACCAGACAGCAAATATGCTGGAAGTGTCACATAATGAGGGCTTTAATCTATTTGTAAGTGTTGACATGTTCCTGAAAGCTAGCTATGCATTGGCCGTATGACCCCCTTCGGGTGTAGTGCAGGGCAGGTGTCCGCACCCACATGGATTCTGGAAGGACATTTGCTCTCACTAGGTTTGATGCCTCCAATAGAAAATGCAATGTTTTATGGGTTCACCCATCTCGGGTGGGAAATATAAAAAATAAAATGATGTAGTTGCTCATGCTTTGCTGGAGTTTTTACATCTGGTGTAAACAAATATTGGCTGGTGTCTGTGCGTGTAAGAGAGACCATCAGCAAGGGAGACAGCCGCAGAGGAAGCCACCGTTAATAGCACATTCCCTTTGTGAATCTCGGATGCACTACGGGCTGCAGTAGATGCTCCTGCGGCACACACCAGGTCTGAAAACGTATGTGGTAGAGATAATCTATCTGAACAAAAGTGAGTAAATTCTCTTTTTTGAATCCCCTTCGCCAGCTGACTGACAATTTTACCTGCTTTAGTGCACACTTTTAGTGAATCAGCTCCTACGAATAAGGCAAACTTAAGTTACCTATAGAAATTTGCATTTAAAATTAACTGAATGTATTGGACCTAAACAAAGCAAATGAGCCAAAACCTAACATACATGCGACCCTAGCAAATTCAACTGACAAATAATTTAATGAAACCACCAATTAAGGTGAGTGAACATTCGAAAATGGCACAGATGGCTTCAAGAGCACACCAACTCTTGAAGACAATCGAAAGAGGTGGAACGACCTCAAAGCCAGACCCACTCATCTGCAACCACTGTAGGGAGACAGCAACCCCTGACGTAGGTACTGCAGAGCCGCTGCAGCTCACACCCTGGGAGGAGGCAGTGAGCAGCGTCCTCCTCATGGCGGGCCTGAATGGTGTGGAAAACGGCAAAGGTCGCAGCCATCAGCCATGAAGACCCCACTGAGTACATGAGTTAATAATAGGCCAATTTTACAACACCAATAGAATGTCAACATACACACTTGCAGTTACCTAGCAGATACCCAGCCAGTGCATAAGAAATACATGAAACACTTCAGGAGTATACATCACGAGGCCTGGCCGGTGTGAACCTCCTAAAAGACCCACCATCGAGAAGTTGGAGGCCTTTCATGTAGTACATATACACCAAACATTCCACAGTAAGTATCGACAAACACCCAATCAAATGGCACATCACCAACACATGATGCTAGCACGGCAGGCACCCGTGTATATATATAAACATGGCACAAAGCCAACATCTGTAGTTGGCCTGGTACAACCGACAACTAGTGCAACAGAACAGTAGCAGCAAGGCCGCAATGAAGAGTGCGTTTCACCAAAGGTGGCACTCAAAAAACCATTATGGCTAGCAGGGCACCCCTCAGGTGACAGTAGTGCAGGTTACATATACAACATAGGGCCAGTCCTACATGGGCACCCATGACCTTGCACAACCGTGAAGCACATGAGACTACAGTCAAGGTAAATTATACATTCCCAACAGTAAAGAATCCCACCCAATCAAGCCAGTAATCCATGATACTGGCTGCTTTTTAATAAGGCCCCATCGGGCTATAGCACACCTAATGAAATCACACCCTACTACTAGTAGACAAGGCTAACAATGCAATGTTTTCTGTCTCCGAACAAGTACAGGAGACAGCCAGGCACCCATGGAGTGCACCAGCGGTTCTGGCACACCTGCCCCTGGAAGTGCCAAGAAGGGATCTGAACATGCTGCACGGCCCAGTCATGCTGCACCCAGGAAGGGAGTTGGGCAGACGGAGACCTCCAGGACCCCTCAGTTGAAGGGCACTGCTGCTGGCACTTCTGTGGGGCACAGGCACACAGGCCATGGCCCCAACTCCTGCAGGACCACCTACCACCCAGCCACCTTCCACCGCTGTTGGCACTGTGTCCAGTGTGCAACCCACCGACACTAGTGCAGACACCAATGCGGCCGCTCCACAGGACACAGGTACCCTGGCATAGCCGCACCTGTGTCAGGCACCACATCTCCACCACTCCACCTCCCCTGTTCGGCAGATGTCCTTGGACTCATCCCCCCTGCCCAGCATCTCACCCATTCACAGCAGTCCCTCCCCCTTATCAGCTTGTTGTGCCTTTCTTGGCACTATCCTGAGCACATTGAATCTACTCCTGAGGATGAGGAGGCCCATGGAGACCTGACGTCTGAAGGTGAGGGAAAGCACCACCATCATTCTCCTGGTCCGATACAAGACACCCTCCATGCCATCTGGGAGAGGCTCTCAGATAGAGCAACACCAGGAGAGGATGGAGAGGATTGCCCAGGAACAACGGATGCTGTGCAGGGTGCCTCCTGGTGGGTGGCCCCTGCCCTAGAACATCTGCTGTCATGCTGCTGACAGCACAGCAAGCAATAATAGGCCAAAGGATGTGGGAGTTGGCAGAGAAAATGTCCGTCCCCAGTGAGAGCATTTCCAGAGCCTCACCCTCACCCTCCATCACATCTAGGGAAGTGAGCTGGCCAGTTCTGTGTCAGC
The DNA here is from genome assembly GCF_040938575.1 of Ambystoma mexicanum. Classification (NCBI taxonomy): domain Eukaryota; kingdom Metazoa; phylum Chordata; class Amphibia; order Caudata; family Ambystomatidae; genus Ambystoma; species Ambystoma mexicanum. The sequence goes on from NC_090934.1 coordinate 1,248,154,720, forward strand.
CACCCTAACAGAGGGATCTGTGTCAAGCACGCCACCAAGGTGCTCGCAGCTCCACATCAGTCGTCCCACCACTCCAACACAAAGTTGGCCAGAGTAGGAGGTTGTGGCCACATTGTGACTGACTGCAGACCACAAGGTTGTGGGTAGGGTATGGTGTTGGGGATGTGGGTGTGTGTAGGGTATGGGTGTTTTTCATTGCCCATAATCCACTTGTTCACCTTAACGCAGGCAAGGACAATGCTTTTTGAGTGATAGTGTACACTTGTAATTGGTGGCTATATACAAAATAGGAAGTAGGTGCAAAGAAATGTGACTAAGAACTATTGTCTATGTCTGAGCCTTGCTGCACTAGACGGTCGTCCCTTCCTTCATCACGCTGACTGTGTGGAGGCACTTTGTCATCTGCATATGTGTTGTTGTCCTCTGGAGGAGGCATGCCCACATCTGGGGGCAGGGGGACATGTCGCCTGATGCACATGTTGTGCAGCATGGCACAGACAACAAAGATTTTCCCCACTTTCTCTGGGCTGTACATGAGGACTCCTCCAGTAAGGTGAAGGCACCTGAAACAAAACGTCTCTTCAGTAGATCGAAGGGCAACTCTATGCAGAGCCTGGTCCGGATGTGGGCCTCGCTGTAGGGCACCACCTGTGGTGTGCGTGGGTTGCACACAGGTGTCATGAGCCATTGGAGCTGTGGGTATTGTGATGGATCCTGTGATGTCCTCCCTTCTCCCTGGGGGAGACACCCTTTCCATGAGGCCAGGGAGGTGAGGCCGCTACCCGATGGTCTCCCTGGGTGTGGTACCCAGCGGGAGGCTCTCGCGTGGAGGGGTTCCCCCTCTGAGATACAGGGAGGACATCATGGGCCAACGCAGTATAATCAATCCTCACTCATCTTTCTCCCCTCGCCTTCCTCTTACCCCATAAGTTCTCATGTACTGATGCCACCCCAATAGTACTAGTAGTACTGGGACGAGGGAGAATAGGGGTGACTCCACTGAGTTATCAGCTTGACATTCTAGGTCCAGGGAGAAGCTTGTAGGCATGAAGAACCATCAAGACAATCTCACTGAACAGTCTAGGTTTTGGTTTAAAATGGGACTTAAAAATGGAAGAGAGGCTAACCATGAGGGAGACATGCCCCCTACTTTGTGAACTATACCCGTCCAGAAGAAGGGAGTGATTCTTCTGGGCCCAGTTTGGTTCTGTAATAAGTGTAAGGGATAGAAGTAGGGTTTTTGACACAGGACAGTGGGCTTAGTTACCGACATTCTGACATCTCCTTAGTATTTATTTGAATATGGGAAACCCCTCTTAGAGTTAGGGACAGGTAGGGTACCTTTTCTAGTTTTTGCTAAAAATAAGTCTTTGCCCAAACGCATGCCAGCTGTATGTGTCTCCTCCTTCCACACCCTTAAAGTATTCATAGACACCTGCAAGGGCAAAGGGCACAGATGTTGGTAGCAGTACAATGAAGATGTATTGCATTTGTCCATGGCATGTTCCTCTATCTAGATGACGTTAGGGCGCATAGTTGATCAACATGGTTGTATATTACTGTAACTACTTAATTACATATGCAAAATCACTTTGGGATACCCCTTTCACACATCTCCTATCCGCCAGTTGTGACATTCATACACTGTGACAGGATTTTCAATGTACATGCTGACTGTTATTCCAATGCTGTAATGAAGGCCCCCTTCAGGGGGTACGACTGTTATTGTGCAATTGCATGGGCCTTTTGCAATGACATTCCATTTTTGCTGCGTACTGTGAAGGTAAGAAATGAGAAGACGACACAAAGATGTCATATTTTCATTCACACATATTAATGAAAATAAAAGGGTTGGATAAAGGCAGGGACGTCATTTCACCAAAATGCCTTGGGTACTGGAAGTGACATCACATGACCCTTGACCCCCTGATGACATCACAGGAAGTGATGCCATTTGACCCCACCCACAAGTGACATCATGGGAAGTGATGGCAAACGACCTTCAGATTTTTCAGATGCGTCTAGCACCCGGGTTTCCAGGTGCTTTTCATTTCAGCCAGATATAAGAACCGAGGCAACATAGGGAGTTGTGTTTTGACCATGATCACATATTTAGGGAATGGTATTTGCCAGATTCGACGTGGGGTCTGTGTAAAACATACATAATGCAGTACTTGTAACAGGGTAACCGAAATATCTAATACATGCTACAGCTAGTGTATGAAACATCTATAGATCAAGGGACTCAGTAGTACTAGTTATCTGTGGTATTGCTGTGTTAAACTAGCCAAAAAAGCGTGGGAAGGCGTGCGCTGCTTTTTACCCAGGAGCAAAAGTTGCATGAACAAGCCTGAAAATTAAATCATTGAGCAGGATTTAGTATCAATGCAATTCCCTGGTTATAAATGTATCTGAGTCAGCTACCACTACGATAGAAGAAACCTTGGGAGTGCAGCTGATAATGTTATCTTTGCTGGAGTATAATAGCTGGGAAAGGTTATTTCAATGTACCCAAGACCCCCCCATAGTTATTATCTAAGCGTAATACTGGGTGCCAGAGGACTTAAAAAGCCCCCACCATTTAATGTAATATATCATTGCTGCACACATCAATCCGTGTCACCACAAAGTTATTGTAAATTGAAAACACCCACAAGCTGTTTTTCACCCGGGGACTCACTGGCAGACTTCAAGGCGCGCATTGCACACTACCCCTTTGTCATACCCAGTGGTGCTTAATGGCGTAGCACAGCATTTGGCAGCCCCCATTGGAGCCACACTGTGCCCCTCCCTCCCCCAAGCTTCTTAACAAAGCACAGGGCACGCCACACACCGGGCAGGCCTGGCCCACCACGTGTGTGCAGTGTCCATGTTGATTATGCCACTGCAGGGGCATCCACCACTGAAAGTGAAAAGTAAATGTTTTTAATCAAAGCTTAATTGTTTCATGTAGCATAGAAAGAAGGGAAGGCGCCTGGTCGACAGATATACCAGCCACCATTGGTGGCTAGTGAGTTGTTTTTTTGGAGGGTGTAAATGTTTGCTGCAAGTATGCGATTGCGGCCAAGCGTAGTGAAGGAGCCTGAACTAACAAAAATGGGTTTGGGGACAGGGGGGCAGAGGTGATTCTTCTGCCTCCACTGAGAAAATGTTTTGAATAATGGGTTGAAATGGTGCATTACACAGCACACTTTCTGTGAAAAGTTGGGTAAACGGCCAGCAATTTGGGTAAAAGGCTAATCGGTTTTGTAGGGTAAATCATGAAAGAAGTACAATAGATGCAAGTCACCAAAAGTGCACAGGGCATTTCCCAATGCATTGTCATGCCAGTTACTGCAATATATGCCAGTATAAAAAACATTTTCATGCTGGCTGTGCCCATACATTTCCATGCTGGATCCCACCAACATATGCTAGTATTCCCATATAAGACCATACTGTGACCAGTGGCCTGATCCTCATGAATCTTTCAGGACCCAAGGCCCTTCCTCCCAGTCTTTATCAGCACCCCTCCCGCCCACTACACTGCCCTTTGGGCACCTGCCTAACGGCTCCACATACCACCCTTGAGAGCCACCTGCTCTAGCACTTAGCCTGAGGTCCTCCTCCTTGGCGCCACTTAGCACTTCCCTCCCGGACCCTCCTCCAGCACTTGTCCACCCCTCTGCTCCTCCTTCCAAATCCTTCCCCTGCACTCCCCCCTCCCAATGCATTTGCACAGCCAAGTGCCACAAGGCATAGGAGGACCATAACTGTATTTCTGATGTTTGTTAATCTGCTTAGAATCACATGCTGTGCATAGGTCCGATATCCAGTGTTCACTGCGGAGTATTGCATTTTGTTTTTCGTTGTCGAAAAAGGGGACGTCGATAAGGTGTGTCTGTAACACTATCCCTATAGTGACGTGCGTTGTACCCACAATCCCTCACGCGTCGAGGTCCCTCAGATTGTTTTTTTTCCGCCCAGCTTCTGGTCGCCTTACGCGGAGCTCCTAGAGAGACATTGCAAATACTTACTACGGACCTCGGTCCTTAATTATACTTATTATATTGTTAAAGATCCCTCCCCTCGACGTTAGCTGTGAAGCTGTTTCTCCGCCGAGCAAGTTTTCGACGGAGGGGAAGAGACGGAGGAGATCCTTCGGCGCTGCCGAACATGTGGCCTGGCCTCGCCGGCCAACATACAGTAGGGAGAGTGGGGGTTCGAACTTTTATCTTCTCTTTGAGAATGTCTTTCTTTCTCCCCTATCTTTCCCTTGGGGTTGTTATCACCAGTTATTATTGCCTCAGCTATGGAGAGGACACCTTTTAAGTTTTGCCCACGCTGTAGGGGCAAATACACTTGGAAGGACAAACACAAGCTCTGTAATCGTTGCTTGCCCCTCGATCATAAGGAGGACAGCTGCACGGCCTGTAAGCTCTTGAAACCAAGAACTCTTAAAGAACGAAAAGTTAAGAGGTGGGCGGACTACGCTATGTCGAAGTCAGTTTCCTCACCCGCCGCCGCTGTTACAGAAAGTGACGAGGAGGGTGATAACTCGACGTCCGTTACGGAAGTCATTAACCCCCAGAAGGAGCGCTCGCGCTCCTTGACGTCCGGCCCCGACGGGCTCGGCTCACGCCCTGCTTATGGGGATGAACACCCCGGCGACAAGGACGCACATAGACCCCATAGGCCTAAGCACACAACCCACGGCTCTTCTTCGTCGAAGACGAAGGATCCATCAGCGCAGAAGGGGACGCAGGGCACTCCGGCGTCTACCTCAGACCGTAAGGGTCTCAAGCCCGACCCGCAAACGCAGCCGCGACCAGCGATTGGGCTTTCATCAAACACGGGCGCTACCTCAAAATCATCCGACGTAACACTCCATAGAGCGGCCGTCGAGGAACAACGCGTAACGCAGGCAACGTCGACACCAGAGCCCTCTACTGACAAACTCGTTGTCGAGAGCCTGGCGAGAATTGTTTCCGAAGACAAACGTAAGCGGACGATGAAACAAACGTCGAATACCGCACAAAAAGCTATGGAAACGCCAAAAAAGCGCAAGAGTAGCCAGGAACTGCCCCCTTCATCTAAGGGCACTTCTGAACTACCGGAGGGCTTTTCAGAGGGCGACGGAAACCTTTCTTCGACGTTGTGGGAGCGTTCTAAGCATTTTGAAGGTGAAGACACTGATTTCCCCCCTTTAGACTATTCAGGGGTCCCCCATGAGACCCTTGAAAGACTCCATTCTTGTATTGAGAAAATGGAAAGGTTTTTGGGAAGCCAAAACCCACCCACACCCAAAAGACCAAGAGAATGGCCCCAGGATGACCCTAGGGTCAAGATTCCTAGGCTGTTTCCCCCTTCTATAGACGCATACGACCTCACTGAAGAGGAGCAATACCTCCAGGAAGATGAGGAGTGTTTGGGTGGAGAGGAAGAACATGAGGAAGAGGGGTTTGAAGAAGATCCTTACACTAGTGCAGGAGCTTTTGAAGAAGATACAGCTACCTCGCAGCCCTGGCAATCCCCATCAGTGCAGCCTTGGCAGTCCCCATCAGTGCACTCAGACCCTGATGTCTTTCCCCCTTCTCCTCCCAAGGATTTACCTATTGGAAACACCTCTCCCATAGATGACCAACCTTCACTTAATGCACTATTGCGCAAGGCAGCAGCGCATTTTGAAATAGACACAGGGGAGACTCTTCCTGACATAGACTTTGTAGAGAAAGTTATTAAAGAAAAAGCCCCTGTTAGTCAGTCTATTCCGCTCCTGGCTTCTATAAAGAGAAGAATAACTCCTTCCCTTTCCAATCCGGCCTTAGTCAGAGGGGTCAACCCTCGGATAGAAAAGCTCTTCAGCCCTTCGTCCTCTGACCCTTTGTACATCAGAGGACATTCTATTCCGGACTCCCTCGTAGTTACTAATACAAGAAAAAGAGCGGGGGTACCACTATCCACTAGTGAGGCACCACCTGACAAAGAGGGCAAGAAGCTCTATGCACTTGGGAAGAGAATCACGACCTCCGCCGCCTTCTCAACTAGGATTGCAAATAACAATTCCCTACTAGCTAGCTACGCAGATGCACAGTGGAGCAAGCTGCGCAGCGAAGCAGAGGACGCACCAGAACCCCTGCGTTCACGCCTGTTAGCTATAATCTCAGAGGGAACTCTTGTAAACCAGGGCATCGTAAAGAACTCCTTAGATGCCGCAGAGACGGCTGGCCGTTCCCTGGTTCAGGGAATACTTCTCAAACGCCATGTCTGGCTGCGCAATTCGGGATTTAAGCCCGAAACCCAGGCTTCCCTGATAAATAAGCCCATAGAACAAACACATCTGTTTGGGAAAGCAGTTGATGAGGCCCTAGAACATGCGAAGAAAGAGTTTGATACCATCAAGACTCTTGACCAAATTTCTAGGCCCCCTAACAGACGCAGCTATGGCAATAGACGCTCCTTTCGTGGCCAACGCCAGCAGCAAAACCAACAGCAATTTTACTCTGCTACCAACTGGCCCTCTAACCAGGGTAACAACACCCAGTTCAGTCAAAGAGGCCAACGCCGTGGCAAAGGAAGAGGTCGCGGCTCCAGCCCCAAAGGTTCCACGCCCAATACCAACAAATGACCCGAAGATTCGGGTCCCCTCCCATGCATCACTGGTCGGGGGCCGGCTAACATTGTTCCTTTCAGCATGGGAGGGAATATCGTCAGACCGCTGGGTATTATCCACCATAGCCCACGGATACTGCATCGAATTCAATGGTTCCCCGAAGTACAGACCCCCACGGAACCGACGCATGACACCGGAACACCTCACTATTCTTCAAGAAGTAGAAGAGCTACTGAAAAAAGAAGCGATAGAGGCTGTCCCCCTATCTCAGGTAACAGAAGGTATTCATTCAGTGTACTTCCTTGTACCCAAAAAGGACTTAAACATGCGCCCTGTATTAGATCTGCGCCCAGCGAACAAGTTTGTCAAACCCCAAAAGTTTCGTATGGTGACCTTGCAGGAAGTAATCCCACTGTTATCACAGGGGGATTACATGACAACACCAGACATGAAAGATGCATACTTTCATATTTTAATGTTGCAAGCGCACAGAAAATACCTCAGGTTCAAGATAGAGAACAAACACTACCAGTTCAGAGTACTACCCTTCGGGATAGCATCTGCACCAATGGTATTCACGAAAGTACTGGCAGTGGCAGCGGCCCACCTGCGCAGGTTATCCATCCCGGTATACCCTTACCTCGACGACTGGCTCATAACGGGATTCTTACGAAACATGCTTCTCCAATACCCAAAAGACCGTAGACCTTTTGTCCCAACTGGGCTTCTCCATCAACGAAAAGAAGTCAAGCTTAGACCCCAGCCAAATCAAACAATTCCTAGGGGCTCTAATTCGAACAAAGGACGGCCTCGTCTTCCCCTCCAACGAGAGGGTCCAAAACATGCTGTTTCAGATCCCCCATTATGTGGCAGGTCGAGAGGTGACGGTACGCAAAGCAATGCGCTTGCTAGGGATGATGGCGTCATGTATTTATTTGGTACCTCACGTGCGCCTGCGCATGCGCCCTATGCAAGAGTGGCTCTACAGCCAGTGGTGTCAGGCCAGCGGACAATGGGACGATCTAGTGGTGGTCTCGCAGACCTTGGTTCTGTCGCTACGGTGGTGGACAAAAGAAAACCTGTTATTAGGGAAAACTTTTGCCACACCCGCAGTGGAAGCCACTCTAACCACAGACGCATCCCTTACATGATGTGGGGGCTCACCTATCTCATCAGACTGCTCACGGAGTGTGGACTCCGAGCTTAGCATCCAAGCATATAAACCTGCTGGAACTACTAGCGGTGTTCAAAGCACTGAAAGCCTTTCAGGAACATTTACAAGGAAAGACAGTGATGGTCCTCACAGACAGCACCACAGCCATGTACTACCTCAACAAGCAAGGGGGCACTCACTCTCCAGGACTGTCCCAGAATATATGGAAGTGGGCTCTCAAACACAACATGTTCCTACTATCACAACATGTACCAGGGGAACTCAATCTGCTAGCAGACAAACTCAGCAGAGACTTCCCCCTGCCCGAAGAGTACGAATGGCAATTGCACGAAGACATCGTCTTAGACGTCTTCACGCAATGGGGATTCCCGGAAATAGACCTGTTCGCAACTCTGGAGAACTCACAATGCCAAAGTTACGCCTCCAGGTACCCCCAGAACCAGTCCAAGGGGAACGGTCTGTCGATTCAATGGTCAGGGAAATTTGTTTACGCCTTTCCCCCGACTCCCCTTCTCAACAAAGTGGTGCACAAGATGCACCAGGAGCAGGTTACCATGATACTAGTGGCCCCAATGTGGGCCCGGCAGCCATGGTTCGCTCACTTGATGGAGATGTCCCTAGCTCCCCCAGTGAAACTTCCCTGCCCGTACAACATGCTGTCACAGGACAAGGGCAGGACACTGCATCCATGCCCTCAGACCATGAACTTAGCAGCCTGGCTCCTGAGATCATAGAATTTGGACATTTACAACTCTCGCAGAGATGTATGGACAGCCTCAGGGAAGCCAGAAAACCTAATACTCGCCACTGCTATTCTAGCAAGTGGAAAAGATTTGTCATCTGGTGTAGAGGTAAGAGCATCAACCCGGTTGACTGCTCTCCCACTAACATTGTTCTGTACTTGACCCATTTACTGGATTCAGGTCTAGTGTTCAATTCCATTAAAGTCCACCTAGCGGCACTTTCTGCATACACCACTTCCCAACTTAAAGTGTTGTGGTGGAAGATACCAGTTATCAAGGCCTTCATGGAGGGGGTAAAGAGAATACACCCTCCGATAGCTAACCCAGCTCCCGGATGGGACTTAAATGTGGTACTTTCTAGACTCATGGGCCCTCCTTTCGAACCCATGCACAAGGCAACTCTTAAAGACCTCACTCTTAAGACTGCTTTCCTAAAAGCTATCACCTCCATTAGGAGAGTAAGTGAACTACAGGCTCTTTCTGTACTAGACCCCTTCGTAACAGTTCACAAGGATAAGGTGACACACCCAAGGTTTGCACCAAAATTCATCTCGAAATTTCATGTAAACCAGTCAATAGAACTACCAACGTTCTTTCAAAACCCTTCCAGCTTGGGAGAAAAAAGTCTGCATACACTAGATGTACGCAGAGCTGTCATGTTCTACATGGAAAGAACCAGACCACTGAGAAAGACTAATCAGTTCTTTGTCTCTGTGGCAGCAGGAAGAGAAGGAGATGCAGTTTCAAAGTCCACTATATCTAGATGGATTGTTCAATGCATCACTCTCTGTTACACTCTTGCTAAGAGAGAACTACCCTTCAAGCCAAAAGCACATTCCACTCGAGGCACTGGGGCTTCCATAGCGTTCATTGCAAATGTTCCCCTTGAGTCCATCTGTAAAGCGGCTACCTGGAGTTCTGTGCACACCTTTACAAAACACTACTGTCTAGATGCACACTCTAGATTTGACTCCCAGGTGGGACAGGCAGTATTAAGACATCTTTTCTCTACTGTTCCTTCTCATAACCCACCGCCAACTCCGGCTACTGCTCGCTAGTCTATGCACAGCATGTGATTCTAAGCAGATTAACAAACATCAGAAGACAATGCATTACTTACCGTAAAAGCATTTCTGATGGTTGTATCTGCTTAGATTCACATGCGCCCACCCTTCCTCCCCGCTCGGATGGAAGGAACATAGACATCCTTTTCTATATTTCTCTCTTTTCTGTACTCACTCACGTCTAGAAGGCTCCCTCAGGGCAGAAAAATACAAACAGAGGGACCTCGACGCGTGAGGGATTGTGGGTACAACGCACGTCACTATAGGGATAGTGTTAGACACACCTTGTCGACGTCCCCTTTTTCAACTACGAAAAAGAAAATGCAATACTCCGCAGTGACCACTGGATATCGGACCTATGCACAGCATGTGAATCTAAGCAGATACAACCATCAGAAATGCTTTTACGGTAAGTAATGCATTGTCATAACTGTATATTATTGTTTTTGCCATTGGTATTATGTCCCATGTTCCCTTCCCAAATACGCACGTTCCCTTTAAGATTTTTTTTTTATAGTATCATTAATGGCACTGGGCACAAAACTAGCTCTGCCAATATATTCCAGTATTCCTATGTAAGAACATACTCCCGTTGATTTGGCCATTAAAAGTGACATGTAACAATATGAAAACCTGTCTAAACTAGTTCTAATGTAAGCCAGTCTAGACCCATAAGAACGCTTATTATGTTTGATTCATCATAGATGCTCAATTAATAAAAGGTCATGCTACAGTAAAAAAGTATTCAGGCCCCTACACCAAAACATAGGTTTAGCGAGGTAGTACTACTTATCATCCTTCCTTTTTTAAAAGACGCTGAGTAATAAATGCCATGCCGCTGTTAGGCAAAGTTTGCATGCAGTACCCTTTGGGACCACTGCACACAACTCTGACTACAGGTGTAAGTAAAACCTACCTTTGGTATAAGTCTGTACTACACAGTTTTTGGTAGCGGAGCTCAGAAGCCAGGCTTATCTCAAGACAGAATGTGAGCTGTAATGATGTTACACAGAGCTATACAAATACAGGTGTTCAAATAAACCATTACACTCAAGGTTTCTTGGTTAAACACTTATTCATTTATTCAACTCTCAGTTATAAAACATTCACAAGAAGGAGGCAGGTAAATATCACACACAAATATACTTCAGTAATATACTCGTTAAGTTTCTGAGGCATTCAAACTACTTTGAAGGAGGAGCAAAATGGCATTCAAACTACTTTGAAGGAGGAGCAAAATGGCATTCAAAATACTTTGAAGGAGGAGCAAAAAGGAATAGGTTCAGAACATAAAAGGATTACAACTTTTTAGGCAGTGCAGATACTTTGATTCACCAGAAGATTCAATTCAATAGGCTAGGCCAAAGTCAATGGGCTTAGTCTTGGATAGGAAAAAAACGGTTCTGGTAAGTAAACGGTAAAGTCTCTGTAGAAGTTCTCCGAAATAGTTTGTAAAGTGAAGAATTATATGATGGGTCAGAAGCTGATTAGGCCTGCTAGTTGCGAAAGTTTAACACACTTTCACTGTGCGAGTTAAGTACTCTGTCTCGTTTCACAGTACCTTCCAAATGAAGAAAAAGATGCAGCTGGAGACTTCTTGTTCATGGCAGTTCCTGCAGATCTCGCTGTTCCAGAGCCTCAGTCGTGGGGACAAGAGGGAGGACGTCATGGGACTCCTGCGCTGCGACTGGTCAAAGCTGGCACTTGGCATATCTTCAATTCCGGTAGCTGTAGTAAAGCACACAAAGTGGTGGTGTTCTCCCTGGTTATTCGGTTTCCTGCAGCACTCTGAGGAAAATACAACCAGCTCCGAGAATGGTATCCAGGTGGCTTTAGTGTCAAGTTGATTGGTCCCACCAACTCAAAGGGAGAAGTCATCCTTGCAGGGCTTCTCTATCGAGATGAACTTAACGATTCGGACCTGCAGCAAGGCTTCACCGGGTCAAACCAAAGGTCCAGGAGTTGCAGCAGCCGCCCTCTTCAAACTCGTCTTGGGTTCTTTCGTTCCAGTGGTCGACTCTGCCTTCCAAGCGAAGAGACTCGCCTTTTATTCAGTTCTCACCCATTCATTCCAGCCTAGCTGTCACTCACCCAGCAGGGTGGCTGTCCTTGCCGGACAGTCAGCCAGCCAATCATACCAGAGTGCAATTGGGTCTCCTAGGAGACTAAGCACAGGGAGTTTCGGGCACCTCCCTCACTTCCTGCCGACCCCAGACACTCGGGCGCCAGAGGCGGTCTTCAGTCCTGAAGAAGGTATTTAAACCTTGGGAAAGCCTGAAAAGGTTTCCCCGTTTCACTGCACTGAGGGTGCTGTGTGACACACATGAAAAGATGATGCCTATGGCGTTATCTAAAACTCCATAACCAAAAGAAATAAACACAGAAAACAAACAGAATTAAAAAGTACAAAGTCCCAAAGTTCAGCAAAAGAGCTGGGGGGGGGGTCGCTAAGGTAGAGAGGAATTAGCACATTTTTGAGAATTCTCCCTAACAGCCACAGTAATGGCTATACTGACTGCACCAAAATTCCAGTCTAGCCAGGTAATGACACACATGAACCTGGCCCTTTATGAAAATACCAGTAAAGCATGCAAAGTCAATAGATGTGGCAAAAATGCTCCAGTGATCCCCAGTATCCCAGGGCCTTATGATATGATATGGCATTTATAACGCGCCTATACACAAGTGTTTCAAGGCGTGACGAGGCAAGGGAGGGGTAACAGAGGGAAGACATAGGCAGCAATCTTACTAGGCCAGGTGACATTGAGATTGCGCAAGTGCAGGGGGGGGTAAGGGAAAGTGCAGGGGGAGTGGGCAGTGCAATACATAGGATCAACAGTAAAGAATAAATAAAAACAATAGGTAAAATTGCAGCCAGCTTGTGGCAAGTGCAGGGGTAAGTGCAGACATCAAGTGGCAAGAGCGGCGGGGGCTGTAGCGATACAGAAACAGCACCCAAGTGCAGGGGTTGCCTGGGAGGCAGTGCAGGTGTACAGCTGGTGGGGGAGGGGACCTGGGCCCGTGATCAGAGGGTAGCCAGGTGACCAGTGCAGTTTCAGTCAGGAGTTCACCAGGGGAGTGGAGAGCAAGCGGAAGCAAAGAGGTACGTCTTGAGGTACTTCCGGAACCGGAGATGGTTTTCCTCAAGTTTCAGGGAGGCAGGGAGGCTGTTTCAGAGGGAGGCCCCAGCCGAAGAAAGAGATCTACCACCAACATGTTGCTTGGAGAAGCGACTGACCCTGAGGGAGTTGGAGGCGGATGAGCGAAGATCTCAAGAAGGAAGATCTTTAGCAAGAGAGAGTTGGAGGTATTGAGGCCCCAGGCCCCAGAAGGCCTTGTGGATAATGCAGATGTTTTTGAACTTAATCCTTGCAGCCAGTGGGGCCAGTGCAGAGGTTTCAGTCCTGGAGAGATATGATCCCCGGGCTTGAGGTCAAGGACAAGTCTCGCAGTCCTGTTTTGGATGAGTTGCAGAGGGCGGAGAGCAGAAGCAGGTATATTTAGAAAGAGGCTGTTGCAATAGTCCAGCATAGCGAGAACCAGAGCTCTGGAGACAGTGAGCTTCTGGGGAAAGGAGAGGAAAGGAAGAATACCTCTGAGGAGGTGCAGCTGGTAGTGTGACTTCTTGGAGACGTCCGAGATGAGAGGAGGAGAGTGTAGAGTCGAAGATTACCCCAAGGTTTTTAGCCTCGCAGGTGGGAGCAGGAAGAGGGCCAAGAGAGGCCGGCCAGAGAGTGACAGGAAAGGAGGGAGCGGGTGTCCCAATGAGGAGAAGCTCAGTCTTACTGGCAGTAAGGCAAAGATCATTGGCGGCACACCTCTACTGGATAGCAGACAGACACTCGGAGATGAGAGACGTAGAAGAGGTGGCCGAAGGTAGCCTGAAAATGAGCTCAGTGTCATCCGCATAGCACTGAAAGTTGGGGCAGAGAGCCGCAATGCGGTGGGCAAGAAGTGCCAGGTATTAGTTGAACAGCCAGGGAGAGAGGTTAGACCCCCTGGGAGACACCACAGGTAGAGATAGAGGAGAGGAAGGACCCAAGTTGGACCTGGGAGGGTCGATCAGAGAGGAAAGAAGTCAGCCATGACAGGGCCTGATCAGTGATACCCAGGTTATCACAGATACGGTTGAGCCGGATGCTATGGTTGACCGTGTCAAAGGCAGAGATCAAGTAGGATGAGGACACGGGGTATTGGAGTCAAGATTGGAGAGCAGGTCTTCGCTGATGTTCAGGGGAGCAGTTTCTGTCCTTCTGGCAGCTCTGAAGCCAGACTGATGGTCATGGAGACAACCAACCAATTCAGTGTGAAGATTAAGTTAAGAGATGGCCAGCTTTTCCAGGAGTTTGCCCAGGAAAGGAGTCATGGAGATTGGGCGGTAGTTAGCTGGGTAGGAGGGGTCAGCTGAGGGTTTCTTAAGAAGAGGGTGCACAAGGGACTGCTTCAGGGGGAAGGGAAGACTCCAGTGGCGAAGGAGTGGTTGCAGAAGTCAGCCAAAGCAGGAGCCAGGGTGTCAATGTGGTCCATGATGGTTTTAAGGAACAGGGGAGATTCTGTTTTGACAAGACTTTCATAGATCGGACTTGTCTAGAAACCTTGTCTGGGGAGAACAAGGGAAAGGCAGAAAAGGGGGGAGGAGACGTGGCCACAGAAGGGCCAGTGGAAGAGAGGGGAGTAGAGGGAGTAGAGATAGGACATATGTTCTGATTTTTAGAGATTAGAAGCCAGGGCAGTGCAGAGATCCTTGAAGGGCACAGGAAAGGTAGAGACTGCAGCAGGATTGGCCAACTCCTTGCCGGTTTTAAAGAGTTCGGCCGAGTTGTTGGATGCCGCCGAGACGCAGACTTGAATGAGGGCTCTCTCTCTCTCTCACTCTCTCACACTCTCTCACACTCTCTCACACTCTCTCACACTCTCTCACACTCTCTCACACACTCTCTCACACTCTCTCACACTCTCTCACACACTCTCACACACTCTCACACTCTCTCACACACACACCCCCTTATATCCACTCTTTGCATTCTCTACATAGGCACACACCTACCCAGAACATTCAAAAAATACACCATCACATTTATACTCATTCACCTACCAGTCACTCACTCATACACCTCTACTTATCTTCGCCCATTCAAGGCATACATTAGTTTTCAAAAATTGGTTAGCAGAATTTGCTGATTAAACTATTCTTGGTTAGCAATTTTGTACCAATATTTTTAATGTCACCAGAAGTTATTTGTACCCAAGATCTACATGGATCGCAATACAGCATTTTTGTGTAATGCTGAAGAAAGATATTAGTGGGTTGAGTGTGTGTAAAATTTAAAGATAAGCTGCATGAATGGACACAAATAAATAGATATAATAAAAAGGATCTAAAAACCAGTGTTCAGTGCAAGGCTCTTTGCAACTGGGTCCAGTCAGTGTTGCACAGGACAGTGTCCCGTATATTGTATGACCTACATGCTTGACTCCTCATTTGCTCTGCAAGGAGAAGTTCAGATGTTTCATAAATAAAGTTCACAATGTTAAAGAAAAGTCATAGCCCTGAGACTCCATACTCTCTTGCATGTCATTGATATGGTTTTCAATATAGCATTAAATGCCACTTCGGTGGAGGGTAGGTCTGCTAACGGTCCTTAGCCCCGGACCAGTTAGACCCAAGCACATCATTCCAGCCCTGTATATACATTAAAGTGCGTTTTACCACCATTAGTACTGGGAGCCAATCTCTGTGGTGCAGATACCTTTTTTGGTCTTTCGCACTTTTAAGAGTGGAGGAGATGATTACTTGCACTTTCTCTCCATTAGTGCCTTTGAACTTGCAGTGAACACAGACAAGGGGGGAGAGACCCCTAAGGGCAAGAGAGGAATGCAGGGTGAGCTGTACTTTTATTGAACAGGGTAATTTTAATAGCAAACTGTGCTACACAATTGTCAGTTTAATTAGCAAATCTACAGGATTGCATAGCAAATTGCTATATGACACTGCTTATTTTATGCGCTGCCATTGCATTTTCTACACAGGCACACACCCACCTACCCCAGAACATTCAAAAAAACCATCAGGCTCATAGTCATTCACCCACCAGTCACTCACACCTTCTCTATACAGGCACACACCCACTTGCCCAGAACATTCAAAAACACACATCACTTTTCACCCACCATTCACATCATACATACATCTGACACGCACTTCACACATGCAAAATACACTTTTCTTTTTCTAAAGCCTTCTTACCTTTTTCTTGCAGTTTCGGTCTGTCTTTCCAGGTCACCCTCGGCTCCTCCGTGCTGCTCACAAACAGAACCAGGAAGCTACAAGAGCTTCCTGGTTCCTGTATGTGAGCTGCAAGGAATCCCACAGAGAAGATGTTGGAGCTGAACGTGGCATGTGACATGTGCCACGTTTCACGGTCACCTCCAACACCAACCCCTACTGAGCACCTCCCCTGTCCAGCCTTCACCCTGATGGGTGAGGTCTGGGCCGGGGACCCACCAGACCTGGAGTGGCGGGGCCCCCCCGCTACACCAGGAGCTTCTGTTTTTTTTAAATGTAGTTATTTTATTTGGGGTCGCAAGGTAATCCCCAGGGGTTGCAACTGCAGCCACCAAGGGTCGCATTTGCGACCCCCTAATTACATCCCTGGATAGATAAAGGCCTCTGTCCCTATCCTAAATAGTTTCCCTTCCTAGGAAACTAAAACTAAAGATCAATCTGTGTCTAGTCATCAAAACATATAAATTGTGCTTGTGTCCAAAACATACTAATCTGACCCGCACACTAAAATGAACAACTAAGGGTGAAAGCAAATGTCTCTGAATTATGTTTGCCAAAAAGTGTAAGCAATTCGAGCAAATAGATAAATCCAACAGAAACGGTCTTTTCCAAGGAGAAATCCTTGGATCCACAGGGTGGTCCCCTTCCCCTGGATAGTTAGGCAGGATAGCAAAAAGTGTCCCTTTTAAACAACAATTCCATTGGTTCTTTATAGTAGGGTCGGAAAGTTCATGTGCAAACAATATGTCCCATACCATTTAGCTCTTCTTAGATTTTCTTTGCACTGCATTCACAAAAAGGATCTTATTCAAATGAGTTGTTCCATATAAGGCTCTCTTGAACCTCTTTGGTATCTGGTGGATCACCTGATGTGCTTGTCCATCATGGAGCCTTCTCTGAGCTCTTCCGGTCTCTGGGTATACCCCTCTGCCAGGTATTTTTGTCTCAACATAACTTTGTCGAACTTCACAACTTCAAATGCCTGCTTTACTAGAGTCTCTCAAATACTTTTCTTCCATGTGTTTTGCAAAGTAAGTACGTTTCTTTCTGTGCACTTAGTGGAACTCCTGGTATACTACCCTGCCATGAATCCTTACCTAGGTTCTTCAGATCCCCTGGTAGCCTCTCCTGGCAGGTATCTTCCCTCAATTTTTAAGTTCTTATTTAACTTCCAAATTGCATTACTTCACTGTGCTTCCATTTCATTGGCTTGAGGTACTACTTGTTCCAGGTTTCCCCACATTGACATCTCATACATGGGGACTTGTTCAAGCTCTGTCTTTGTACTTTACTTGGTCGGTATTCAAATATTCTTATTTGCTTACATGCCTGTCGGTATGCCCATGGGTCTCCAGTAGTTCTGGGCAGACTTGCCATTGTCTTGCAGTGTTCCTGACCCGTGTCACGTTGCTGCAATGCAGCTTACTCTCTGGGCTGGCCGCCGTCGCAATGTAGACCTTCCTCCAGCACACCCAGCAGCTCTGCACTCGCCCGCTGGCAAGACTGCTGCTTCTCAGCAAAACTGTGTCTCTGGTAGCTCTGCTGCTGTTGCCGGTACTCAGACGGTCCTCCCACAGTGCCCACTGTGTCTCTCCTGGCCTTGCACCATGCCGGTATGTAACGGTTGTAGTTGCAAGCAGCTTTCTGGAAATGTTTGCCAGCTCCAGCACAGCACTTTCCCGTACTGCTTCCTTCTCCGGCTCTGCCGCCTCCTTGAGTGCGGACACAATTTTAAAATGTCCTGTGCACTTGTGCTTCTTCAAAACAACTAGCCGCACCTTCAACGTTTTAGTTTCTTTCAATCTGCCTTAACTCCTTCTTCCTCCTCCTCGTCTCAGTACTTGAGGCTTTATGGGAGTTGGAGTCCATAGAATTTGTAGGATTCACAAAGTGATAATGTATAGGACTTTTAGAAACCGTAGATATTAGGTGTGTGGTGTGTGTTTAAAGCAGTGGTATTCAAACTGTAGATTGGAAGAAATGGGCAGGGGTGGCCCACATGGGCGGGCTGAAGCATGAAACTGTCTCAGGCAACAATGAAAAAGTGGCCCACAGTTGTAAATGGATATTCATTCCTTTAGTCACAGACTGGGCCTCATTACTACTATGGCGGACCAGTAACAACGGTGCTGGTAAGCTACCGGCACCGTTGCTACCGTTCCGCCATAGTAAGAGTTGTGCTCGTGGGTGCTTGACAGCCCCCGCCAGGTCTGACCTCAGCTCGTCGGATGCACCAGCACCGTTATTAACGGTGCCGGTGCATCCGAGCTCCCCCTTCCCATTTGAGCCATATGGGGCTCAAATGGGAATGGGGCTCTACCGGCACCTTCGAAAGGGCAATTATCATGTCCGCCTAACTCGGCATGACCTAGTAATTGCCCATTCGCGGGTGCCAGACCCGGATGCAACTCCAGTGGCAGCCGTGCCGGTTTTACCGGCACAGCTACCGCCAGAGTAGTTATGAAGCCCACTGTTTCAATAGTACCCAAAGGGGTGCTTTGTGTTAAAATGTAAGTAAATTGTGATATATTCAGCAACAATGGTCAACATTACTAACTGCATAGTGGCCCCTCACCCATTATGGAGGAGCTAAGGAGCCAGCCCAGTGAAACAGTGAGCACTCCCTCAGCTGCTTTATCCAGCTAATGGAGTGCTCCTGGGCTGGCTGAACTGTCAAAGGGAAACACTGTTTCCCTTTGACAGTTCAGTTTAGTTCCCCAGCCGCACATGCTCACTGAGCCATGCAAGTGCTGGGGCGTTTTGCTTCGCCAGCATTGCATAGCTCATTGGAAATGCTGGCTGGGGCACTGCATGTCTGTATGTCCGAGGGGGAGCTCCTGCGCCTCCTCGCACATACGGACAGAGCAGCTGGAGCAGCACCCACACACAGGCCAATGCAGAAGGTACGTTTATGTTCATTGTTTTTATTTAAACATGTGTATGGATGCGTTATGAGTGAGTGTATGGTGATGGATGCTCATGTGAATGATAGAGTGATTGCTGTATGAATGTGCAGCGCCTTGCATATACACATAATCATGTTCATTGTGTTAGGACCAGTGGGGCCCAGGGGACAGGGATGGTATCTTTTTACCGGACATCTATCATTCAAAACCCTCTGCCTTGTCCACAAGGCTTTCTGGGGCCTCGGTCCAAAATACCTTCAGCTATTCCTCCGCAAATACCTCCCCTCTCGAGCTCTTCACTCCTCTACCTCCAACTCCCTCAGGGTCAGTCGTTTATCAAAGAAACGAGCTGGGGGTAGATCTCCGTCTTCGGCTGGGGCCTCCCTCTGGAACAGCGCCCTGCCACTCTAAAACTTGAGGAGAACCATCTTTCTTCCTGCACTTATCAGACCTACCCTGTCTGCTGCCTTAAACGTAGCACTTGCAAATTGCTGGCTGCACTACCACTGTTTGTTGCCTTTATTATTTATTTATTGTTATTTATCTGTTTCTCCTCTGCTTCGCACTTTCCACTTCTCCCCCCTTCCATGCACTTTTCCCCTCACACTTGCGCGTTCTCAATGCCACTGGGCCTAGTAAGATCGCTGTTTTATTCTCCTCTGTTCCCCTCCCCTCCCTTGCCTTGTCACGCTCTGAAACACTTGTGTACGAGCGCGATAGAAATAAAATATCAATGCCTGCCCCCTGGACTCCCAGCAACAATTGCAAACTGTTTGGCTATTTACCCATTTTTTGTTAAAAGTATGCTCTACAATGCAACATTTTAACCTATTATTTAAAAAAAAATTCACAGGGGGAAACCCCCCCCGAACCTCCCCTTAATGCCCCTCCACTTAAAAAAGATTCACCAGCCGCCACTGGCCCTCAGACTGTGTTGGGAACGGGATGGGGGAACCGAGGGACTATGGTGGGAGCACAATGGGCGGGAACCATGGGATAGTGATGGGAGCAGAGTGGGGAGAGCCCTGGGTGTGTGATGGGGTGGGGAGAGACCAGCGACTGGGTAGGAGTGGGATGAGGGAGCCCAGCGACTTTGATGGGAGCAGGTGACGGCGCGCAATATATACTGTCCATTTGGCATTTCTGGGGGGTCCCGACCTGCCCAAATTTTGCTCAGGGGGGCCCTGGCCAAAAAAGTTTGAAGACCACTGGTTTAAAGTATGAATGGTATTTTGCCTAAAGTGATTTGCATGAAGGGGTTTCTGGGTTTTACAATGGGAAGAATTTGTATAGTGACAACAAGTCATCAAGAACTTAGGAATTATGAAGTCTTCCTCTCTAAAAGGTTAAGAATACTGCTTCGAGGGGATTGGGTCCTCCGACGTATTCCAGATCTATGACAGGTAATCACCACAGCTGTGCTGCTTCGGAATTTTTTTCTGCGTCGATACGTTGTCCTCGAGGGCCTCCGTCGAGCCGACGTCACCGGATGTTATAAGTAGGACGCACGACACCCGTAGCCTCAGTTCTGTTTTTTCCGCGAACATGTTCGCTTCGTGAATCTCGGTACGCCTTGACTCGTTGGAGTTGCTGTTTTCTTTCTCGGTTCGTTGAACCTGTTTGGTTGGTTTGAAGACCTGTTTGTGGCAATGTCTTTCTCATCTTCGACCCTGCGTCCGGGCTTCAAGAACTGCGGGGACTGTGGGTCCAAGATGTCGGTCACGGACTCGCACGACGCCTGCCTCTGGTGCCTCGGGGAGGCCCATGATACGGACGACTGTGTCGACTGCCAGTCGCTCACTGCGAAGGCCTTGCGAGAATGCAAGAAGAAACTGTTGGTAGGTCGGGTGTCTAAGCCCCGGAAGTCGAGGTCTGCGGGGCTTTCGACTGATGATTCGAGGGGTGACTCTCCTCGTCGTCGTCGGAAGTCCGGTGGGCCTCCTTCCAGTAGTCGGTCTCGCCACTCCTCCGCCTCTTCTAGGCATTCCAGGAAGCGCCGGCATAGGTCGCCTTCCCCGTCCTCTTCCGAGGAGTCCGCCCGTCGGCGGGTCGCTTATCCCTCCATGCAAGCGACACCGGAGGAATGGGCTTTCTTCGGGAAGCAGATGCTAGCGATTCTGGAATCGCACGGCACCGGGTCCGTCTGCGCCTCCGAGTGGGGTCGGTCAGCACCGGTCGAGAGACACCGCCTGTACGCCTTCGGGCTCGGGTGGTCGGCACGGCTCGCAGGAGAGGTCCCGCTCGGACAAGGGTAGCCGTTCTCGCCATGCCCGTTCCAGGTCCCGGTCCTCGACGCGCTCGAGACGCGTGATCCTGTGACGTCTTCAAAGAAGACGTCAACGCCTGTGGCGCCGAGGTCGTCGACGATTTCTCTCGAGGTTCCGTCTTCGAGGGGGTCGTCGACGCCGTCGGCGCCCAGGTTGTCGAGAGACACGCTCGGAGCTCCGAGGACTGTGTCGACGCCGCAGATGCTGGAGGCGTTGCAGCTGACGTCGACGCCTTTTCTGTCGACGCCGGCGCCGACTCGCTCGGCGCCCTCGACGCCTTTCGAGGCGGTGGTGTCGGAGGGGCCCCGTGGCACGGGGTTTGCCCCTAAAAAGGCTATGCTAAGGTCCGGCACTGCTTTGGTCCGCAGAGGTCTTCCTCTCCCCGCCTGGAGTACATTTCAGAGGGTGATGAAGGCTCTGATGGCGGCCTGGTTCCGGTTTCGGTTCCGAATGACCTTATCTCGGGCCATAGTCAGTTTGATGACCTGAGGCAATCACTGCATGATGCCAGTGGACTGGACACCTCTCCGGAGGTGGAGGTTTGTCGGCCGGAGCCTGGCACTCATACCGATACGTCATATCGGCGCCTTATGTCTCGGGTTACCGAGTACTTGGGTTGGTCAGCTCCCCGAGGGGAATTCGTTCAGGATGATCTCACGGAAATCCGTGATCTCGGTCCACCCACTGACCCGGTTTTGCCTTTTCATATGGCTTTGCAGAGAAGGGTGGCGGCGGCTTGGACTGCTCCGGAGAGTCTTCCGGCAGTGGGCAAGTCTTTGTCGCGAAAATACCGTCCAGCCAGTAGTGACCCCTGCTACTTGTCTAGGCACCCCACCCCGGAGAGTATGGTGGTGCAGGTGGCTACGGCCCCGGCAAAGCAGGCGTCGTATCCTACCATCCCTCTGGATAGGGACGACAAACGTTTTGACGGCTGGGCGAAGAAAGTTTTTTCTTCTGGGGGTATGGCGTTTCAGGCGGCCAACCCCATATGTGCCTTGTCTCGTTTCACACACACTCTGTGGAACTGTGTTGCATTAGCGGCTGATCATATTCCCGAAGGGGACGAACGGGATGGTTTCCTTGCTATGGTTCAGGATGGCAAGTTCCAGTTCAACACCACAATCTTCATGCAGAACGAGGAATAAGGAGGGGTGGCCTAGACATTCAAGATGCAAGAAGGAAGGTGAGGAGGCGAGGCGGAAACGAAGCCCCAGGAGGAAGCGCCCTAACTATGGCAATGCACCTTAGAATACTAACCTGGAATGTGAGAGGGTTGGGGTCATATCTACGCCGGAACAGGATCAGGTCCTATCTGCGCAGGGAAAAAGTAGACATTGCACTGCTCCAAGAGACTCATCTCTCGGTGGAGGACCAGGCAAGGATGAAAGGGCACTGGGGAGGACAAGGACAGGGGGCCCCATATTCCAAATTTGCTAGGGGAGTGTACACTTGGATCAACCCTGTGGTGCCCTTCCAGATGACGAGAACTGAAGTAGACCCGGAGGGGAGGTATCTGATACTGTCGGGAGTGCTGGAGCAGGTAGAGATGTTCATAGTCAACACATATTTTCCAAACCACGGCATTCCGTCTTACCTAGCTAGGCTGCAGATGAAACTGGCGGGGCACAGGGATGGCCTGTACATATGGGGTGGGGATCTTAACTGTGTGAGGGACGTGGACCTAGATAGATCTGAACCCCCGCAGAAGCAATCGGACAGGACCTCTAGGGTGCTAAACAATCTGCTGGAACAACTAGACCTGGCAGATGTCTGGAGGGAACACCATCCCACAGACAGAGGATACTCACATTATTCCTCCCCACACAACCTCTACACGAGAATCGATTACATGTTTATAGACAAAATGCACCTGGCTCAGGTGGAATCAATACAATACTTGGGTAGATCGATTTCGGACCACTCCCCCCTGTTAATGCACTGGGCTTTGAAGGGCTCTAGACCCCCTATCCCGCTATGGCGAATGCCCACAGAGGCTCTGACGGACCCAATATTTAAGGAGGAGCTGGGAGATAAACTGATAGAATGTCACCAACAGTGGTAGTGTGAAGTGCTGGAGCACGGTATGGGAGGCCCTACAGGTGGTAACGAGGGGAGAGGTTATAGCCGGGACAGCGGGAGTCAGGAAAATGCAGAGGAGGGAGCTGGAGGAAAGGGAGGAAGAAATAAGGCTGGGAGAAATTAACAGCTCTGGCACTAGAGATAAGGAGGAACATTTGCAGGAGGCACGGACAAACTGTCAGCAGGCGTGGGGACGGCTAGCAAAGTTTGACTACACAGCACGCACTACCAGGGCACACATACAGGGTGACAAGCCAGGCAGGTTACTGGCTTGGCTATGTAGGCGAGAACACCCACAACACCCAGTGACTGCGATAAAAGACAAGACGGGAGAAACAAGAACAACCCAGCACTCGATCAACACCACATTTGCTGACTTTTACTCTACATTATACGCACATGGCACCCAAGTCCCGCTGACAGATATAAAAGACACCCTAGAAGATATAGGACTTCCTAAGCTGAATGAGCAACAACGCGACTCACTGGAAGAGGCCTTCACCCCAGAGGACATTTCAGTAGCAATTAGAGCCCTGTCCACATGCAAGACCCCAGGGACAGACGGGCTCCCCCCGGAGTTCTACAAAGCATACGAGACAACACTGGTCCCATTACTGCATGAGGTATTTCAGGAAGCTTATGAGACAGGAACCTTACCGAAGACCATGAGGGAGACACTTATAGTCCCAATACCCAAACCACAAAAACCAACCGAAGAATGCGACTCTTATAGACCAATAGCAATGCTGAATTATGACAGTAAGATACTGACCACCATCCTGGCCAACAAATTGTCCAAAGTGATAGGCAGTCTGGTTCACGAGGACCAGAATGGCTTTGTGCCTGGCCGCAATACAACTGCCAATTTGCGACGGCTACAGCACATTATAGCACACACAGCGGGAGGCCAGGAACATATGGCAGTGATGTCATTGGACGCCATAAAGGCATTCGGCTCCATCTACTGGGAGTGGTTGATAGAGGTGCTAAGGGAGTTTGGATTCAGGGAGGGATTTGTGCGCTGGGTCAAAATATTATACAATAATCCCACAGCCAGAGTAAAAACGGGCAAGTGGGTATCGGAAGCCTGGGAAATACAAAGAGGTACCAGACAGGGCTGTCCCCTCTCCCCCATGCTCTATATACTGGGGTTGGAGCCAATCGCAATCTATATAAGGAAACAATTCTGGGATGCTGGAATAAGAGTGGGCGGGGGGTTTCACGTTATCTCACTATATGCGGATGATGTCCTAATTTACCTAACAGACCCAAAAAACAATGCCCCTACAATTTTGGAAGTGCTTGATAACTTTGCACGGTACTCGGGGATACACTTCAGCAGACAAAAATCCTGCATGTTCCCACTGGCAGGCTTGAGGGGGGTGGAAGTAGACAGCCTACCGCAGGTTGGGATAGGATAGCAGCAGGACATGTTTAAATACTTGGGGGTCAAGATCCGACACACACCTGAACTCACACACGAGCAGAACACACAGGCGGTATCTCAAGGGCTCCACAACTCAATGAAATTTTGGTCAAGGTTACCGCTCTCAATGATGGGAAGGGCATCGATAGCAAAAATTATTATATTATCACGTTACCTATACTTCTTCCAAACAATCTGCCACTACATCAGGCCACCCTTCTTTCGAAAGCTAGAAGCCCAGATCAGAGACTTCATATGGGGAAAAACACGCCGCAAACTGACATTGAATATTTTAACCCTCCCCTATGATAAGGGGGGCATACAACTCCCGGATTTTGAAAGGTACTACTTGGCGGCCCAACTCAGTCACGTCACTAAATGGCTGTCAGATGAGGTCACCAATGAAACCGGCCTACTGAGTGAGCTTGTCAAACCCATATACCTCAAAGAGATAATATGGGCGCCCCGGATTGTGCTGGAGGAGCTCCCTTACTGGCCAAACTGGGTAGACTGGTATGGGAAAGAGTCAAGACCATCACACATCTGAAGAACCCCTACTCCCCTGATCTGCCAATAATGGCGGAAATGAGAACGACACCAGCCGAGGTTAACATACTTAGGCAATGGGAGGGACTGGGTATATACGCTTGGGGAGACATGTACGAGGAGGGAGAATTTAGGGATCTGGAATCACTGCACGAGATGGAGGTCTACCAATGGGACAGTTCTTATGGTATCAGAAACTCAGACACGATGCTAAGGAGAGATGGGACAGCTGGCCAGAGGAACCAGCAACGACCCCCGTAGTGACAGAAATGTACAACCTGAGCGACGGGTGGAGGCCAGTGTCGAGAATCTATGCGCAGCTAAACGATAGGCCCAACCCACGTGGAGCCACGTTAAGGACCAAATGGGAGACGGACATTGGTGAAGGGTTATCAGACAATGAGTGGGAGAGAGCACTGATATTCCCAAAGTCAGTGTCCAGAAACGCCAGGTTCAGGCTAATCCAAGCAAACGTGCTATTTAGAACGTACATGACCCCAAAAAGGGTAGCAAGCTTCAAACGGCAGGCAGAGGCACACTGCCCATGGTGCACTAGCGATGAAGCAGGCATGATGCACATGTTTTGGGAGTGTTCAAAAGTGGGCAGTCTTTGGGCCAACATCAAACAAGCATGCGAGAAGGGCGGAGTAACCCGATATGAATAGACAATGAAGGAATGTCTGCTGGGCACATACCCCAGGCTAAGCAAAATAAAACATATTGTCTGGGTGATGGACATGGCATGCATACTAGAAAAAAGGGAGATGGCAATGTCATGGAAGTCAAAAAAAGGCCCACAATACATGAGATGGAAAAGGGAAATGGAGCGATGGACGGCTGCAGAGACAGAAGCCTGGGGATCTGGGACTGTTGGGGGTGATGGGGACACCAACGCTAAATTTGAGGCATGGAAAGCCGTGGTGAGAGACATGTTCCTACCATCTGACGACATGCCCCCATGAAGCCTAGTAATGTGATGAGTGGCGCTCAGCCGCAAGAAATGCGTAGCTCACAATAAAGAAGAGGAGGTGACGAGACACAAAGGCAAAGAATACCAACCCCACCCGTCCCCCACCTACAGGGTCATGGAGAGGCCACCAACTTTACACAAGGCGATATAGACTCCATAATCGTTGAACATGAAGACAGTTTATGTTTAGTTAATGTTATTTTGTCCTGTGGGATGTTTCCTTCCAGGAACTAATCAAATATGTATTAAAACTGCAGAATGGCGGAGATAATCAGTAGGAAGGGAAATTGTCACTGATGTAATGCAAATCTTAAAATGCCAATAAAAATATTTTGAAATAAATGGTTCAGGATGGCAAGGATGCCATGTGTGAGGCCGTTCAGTCGTTTTTGGACTTGGCGGATTGTGTCAGCCGGTCCATGGCGGCGAGCACCGTAATGCGCAGGTTTGCGTGGTTGAGGAAGTCTGGGTTCGCTCCTGATGTGCAGTCCCGGCTTCTCAACATGCCCTTTGACGGTGAACCTTTTTGGCAGCAAGGCTGACGAGAGCCTTGAGAGGTTGCAGACCTCCAAAGCTGCAGCAAAGTCAACAGCAACCTCCGCCTTTTCGTCCTAGGACAGCAATGGAGGGGAGGTTCCTTTCGATATTACTCATCCTTTGGTAGATCGAGAGGAGCTGCAAGTCAAAGGGGCCCCTGGAGGAGTACCAGAGTTGGAAAACAAGGTACTCAAGGTGCCAAGGCCGCTCGGGCAGTTGCCTCTTTACCCTCAGGCAATGCCGCTTCAGCTCAGTCATGAGGCCATGTCCCATGGTTTGCCGGTTGGGGGAAGGCTGGCGCTGAATCTTGTAGAATGGCGTGCCATTACTTCAGATGTGTGGGTTCTGTAGATCATAGCCCACGGCTACCATCTTCCTTTCCGGCAGAGGCCTCACGACAATCCACCAGGGAATCTCTCTTTGAAGAGTCCGGATCCGCTCCTTGCGCAGGAAATTCAAGCCCTGCTGGAGAAAGGCGCCATAGAGCTGGTGCCTGTAGCGGAGAGGAACAAGGGATGGTATTCCCCTTATTTTTTGATTTCGAAGAAAGACGGTGGATTGAGACCCATCATAGACTTGCGTGGTTTGAACAAGCTCCTCAGGAAGGATAAGTTCAAGATGGTTACTCTCTCTCAAGTCCTCCAGGCCCTTCAACTTCAGGACTGGTTGGTGTTCTCGACCTCAAGGACGCTTACTTTCATGTGCCGATCCATCCCAAGCACAAGAAGTACCTGAGGTTTGCGGTTGGCGACACGACTCGCACTTTCAGTTTCTGGTCCTGCTGTTCGGATTGACCTTGCCCTCTGAAGGTTTTCACCAAGCTCATGGTGGTGGTGGCAGCGTATCTCAGGAAAGGAGGGATTCACGTCTACCCCTACCTGGACGATTGGTTGATCAGGGCGCGCTCTCCCGAGCAAGTCCTGGATCATCTGTCCGTCACCTGCCACTCCCTTCACAAGCTGGGCTTCTCCCTCAACTTAAAGAAGTCCCACTTGACACCAACACAGCGGCTCCAGTACATCGGAGCAGTTCGACACATCTCTGGGGTAGTGTTTCCCTCCCCAGGTGAGGGCTCATCACATTCTGCAGATGGTGCACAAGTTTCGACATGCCCACTGTCTCCCTGTGTTCAAGTTGTTGAGGTTGCTCGGCCTCATGGCATCCTGCATTCTTCTGGTGCCAGAGGCCACGTTGCGGATGAGATCTCTGCAATGGGCTCTCAACATGCAGTGGTCACAGTCCTCCGACAGGATGTCCGGACCCCGTTCAGGTGTCACCCAGGACCTTCTGTGGTGGGCCGTCGGAGGCAATCTGATGAAGGGGGCTCCATTTTGGCTACCCTGGCCGGAAGTGACTATCGTGACGGACGGACGCATCCCTTACGGGATGGGGAGCTCATGCCAACGAGCTGACAGTCAGCGGTCGTTGGCCTCCGTCGGAGTCCAGACTCCACATCAATCTGTTGGAGCTGAGGGCCGTCAGGCTAGCCCTGAAGGCTTTTCTGCCGACTGTGCGAGGAAAGAATGTCCTGATTCTGACGGACAACACAGTGGCCATGCACTACCTCAACAAAAAGGGGGGGGGGCAGGGTCACTTCTGTGCAGAGAGGCGATGCAGCTCTGGTTCTGGGCCATCCAGCAGGAAATTTCGATCTCAGCAGTTCATTTGGCCGGAGACTAAAACGAGACGGCAGACGCTCTGAGCAGGCAGAGCACGATCTCTCACGAGTGGGAGCTGGCTCAGGAGATTCTCTTGGAGATCTTATACCTTTGGGGGACCCCACAAGTGGATCTCTTCGCCACCAGTGTCAACCGGAATTGCGAAAGGTTCTGCTCGTGGGAATTTCCTCCAAGAGGAGCCTTAGGAGACGCCTTTGTGGTGGAGTGGTCCTTCCCACTGCTGTACGCGTTCCCTCCAGTCCCCGTCATCCCGCAAGTGCTGCGGAGGTTAGTTTCCCGGATGATCCTCATTGCTCTGGCGTGGGCCCGGAGGACGTGATACCCGGACCTTCTCGACTTGTCCATCTGCCCTCCACGTCGTCTTCCCTACCGAGAGGATCTGCACTCACGGGAGGGGGGGGTCAGGTTCTCCATCCAGAGGTCAGATCCCTCAACCTTCACGCTTGGCTTCTGAAAGGTTGAGGTATAAGGATTGGGACCTCCCTGAAGACGTGATGGAGGTGTTGCTTTCGGCCAGACGGTCGGCAACAAAGTCCCTGTACCGTTGACGTTGGAGAAAGTTCTGCGACTGGTGCAGGGTTAAGAATGTGGATCCTTTTTCATATGACATTCCTGTGGTTTTGTCCTTTTTGCTTTCCTTGGCCCACAAGGGCCTGCAAGTGGGTACCATTAAAGGTTACCTGGCGGCGCTGTCTATCTTTAAGCGCTCGTCTGAAGAGTGTTCTTACTTTAAAATTCCTTTGATTTCTCAGTTTCTGAAAGGGCTCACTAATGTGTTCCCACCGTCGCCTTTCCAGGAAAAATTCCCAAAAAATTTCTGAAGCAGCACAGCTGTGGTGATCACCTGTCATAGATATGGAATACGTCGTCGGACGATCCCATCGAAAGAACGTTACCAGGTAAGAGAGTAACTTGTTCATCTCTACTGATGGGGTCACCACCTTCCCCTGACAGTAGTCTCCTCCCTTATGATCTTCTCTCATAGTACCAGTAGCGACTACCATCCCCTGGCCAAATTGGAGGAGATCCTTGCTGGGGAATCGGTGATGGCTCTACAGGATTCGTCACAGTACATGCCATCGCTGTATGACAGTGTTGCATCATCATAGTGTTGTGTTATTCGGGCGATATTACCTGTACATCTATGTTTCCCTTTGCTTTGTAGTAAATGTAGTTCTCTGTTTGTCCATTACTTTCTATGGCATTGTGCTTATTGTCAACCTACGGCATTGTTATGCAAGGCATCGTCCAGTGGGTTGGTTGCTGTGATGTGTGGGGTGAGAGGGCAGGTCCTGCATGCACAGGGCATGCGTTAATTTAAAGTATACTGTGCCCCCCTTTTTCAGGTTCCATTTAACCTTTCATGCAACTTTGTAATTTGTGATGGCACTTCTATTTACCCAGTACCCATGTCCGTTGCCCTCAATGTCTCTCCATGTAGGCAGGCAGGGCAGTGTGCTGTTCCGCAGTACCACGGTGTTGGAAAGTGTGTTTGGGGAAGGTGTGGGTCTTCTGTACCCTTTGAGTCCATTGGGTGCACCTGTGGCTTCATTTCCATCACCTGTTAGCATGTTCCTCTACTTTTTGGGTGCAGGTAACTGCATTGTATTTTTGGAGGAATTGCTGCAATTTTTTGCGGCATTGCAACTTTTTATTAATTATCGTCAGAGCAAGGCAGAATTGGCACCCATGTTCTGGGAGCCCTAATTTGGTGGAATGGTAAGAGTAGTGGTAATGCTGTTGCCGCCGCTTTTACTCCACATTGCCAAACTCGTAACAGGGACATATGTCTCTCTTTATACATTGTTTTGTTGGTAAAAGTGCACACATGTGCTTTACAGTGAAGTGCAGTTAGGTTCTTATTCAACGCACTGTTGACACCTGCATGGTCTCTTGGCGTTCTGGTGGATCTGTAATGCATGGAGGGTGGGAGGTCGTTAGTAGGATTGCGCAGGAAAAAATAGCAAGAGAGATGTGATGTGCTGTTGCCAGCTTCAGTTCGCATACACCGTTCACTGAGCATAGGTGTGATTTTCAGTTGGTGGCCAGCGTGTGGTGTTGGGGGAGATTGTGTGTGTTTTTTTTTGTTGTTTTGAAGCATTTGCGGTTTGTGTTGGTGCAGAGGCATGCTTGTGTTTGTGAGGTGTATGCAGAAGAGTGTTTTTAGTACGGTTTGTTAGTGGTGGTACATTTCCTACCCCCGCTGTTCTTACTAAATGTGATTCATATCACTTCCCCTGTCGATCATTATAGAGTGTAGCGGTTACCGCTCCCCATGAGATCCTCCAGGGGTAATGTGTTCCCTGTGCCCTGTGGTCAGCCCGTGGGCTGCCTAGTTTTTGCGTTCAGCCCTATTCCTTTACGTGTGATGAGTTTCACACCCTCATTGGTCCGATTAAGTGGGACACATCTCCATTCCCTGTTTCCACCTTTGGCCCTCTATCAGGATGGGTACACTTCGGGTCTAAAACCACCCTTCCCAGTCAGACACCTCTCTTGTCCCCTGCCCGCCACTTCGGTCCAGCCTACTCCCCACTCCTTTTCTGTTGTGTGTTCGTTTCATGGTGAAATACTTATTTCTATAGGCCATCCCACAATAAAAGATTCAAAAAAATGTAACCCTGCTTGGAATGCAGTGCCCAGTCATGTTTGTTTTGTCATCTGTAGATTTGTTCCTGCCACCTTTGGTACACTTTTCCACCCCCATAGTTTCACTTCTTCGTATTGACCCCCAGTATGTTTTTCTCTGTTATTACATAGAATAGACCTATATTTCCCCATTGGAATTCTTCTTCTTGCACCCCCGGCCCCTCCACACCCAAGCAGTATATACTCCATCACATGAGACACCTTTCAAAGTAAGGGTCACCATTAAAGGCCCCTTGTCTGATCTGAATAATGTGGGGGTAACCCTTCCCTTCCCTTCCCGAGACGCCTCTTTGCTTTCCCATTAGTTGTAGTTTTTTTTTTCTTAGCTCCATTTTACCCCCACCCCCTTCCAGGCCTCATTGAAAATTACGATCTTCCCCCAATCAAATCAATTCTGCACTGCAGTTTGTAATGGCCATCTTCTCTAGGGGGTATTCAATTTGCATAACTCCTAGTCCCATATTGGCGACCTCTCTGTGTCTGGTGTTTCGAACCTCTACTAGTGCCTCATGGAGCTTTGCCCACCGTGTCTGACTCAGGGTCATGGCCACCTGTCTTGAGGTGATTCAGGGTTCCCTTTGCCTCCTCAGCAGATATTACCCTCTACTTTTCCCGCTGATATTCGAAATTCAATGCAAAAGAGTATTCCTTTCTGTATCGTATCTCGTGTTCCCTCAGTCACTGAGTGATAGGTTGCCAGTCCTTCCTTCCTTTGATTTAGAGTCAATACAGATGGGTCCAGCAGTTACATTGTTAACCGTTTTGGCTTTATTTTTCCTTTGCACATTCGCCTTTACCAAGTATGGGTACTAAACGTAGGTAGTGCCCTAAAATGACAGTGCCACGAGAGGCCATATTGTAGTTTGGGCTCCTTCCTGCCTTGCCAGGTCAGAAAATACCTTATACAATTGTGTGTGTGTGTGTGGATGTGAAACCAGTAGTTGTTGCTGATTGGACTAATTGTGGCTGTTTGAATGGTGCAGATCCTTTCCATTGGTGAGCTTTGGCTTGCTTTCAGCTCCAGTTTTTGATAAGAGGACGACTGCTGCAGCTATTCTTCATATCTACGTTGAAGCCCTGAGGGCGACTTCTGCAGTGGACCAGCTTCCTCTCCAGTGATTGGCTGGGTGAAGCCCTGCACCTCTGCCTGGTCCCTAGTGGGACCAACTAGTCTCAATGCCTTCTTGAGGTTGCATGCCCCGAAGAGCCGTCGGAAGTGTCCCTAGACTGCCTAGTGGACTGGACAGCTCAGTTGTGGGCTACCTTGCCACAATCGGCACCGTTCCACATTCAAGCCTGGATCTTTGGTGGTCGCCAGCTTGTACCATAAGTCTTCTCCCTAATGTTTAACTTCCTTTTTTCAAGGGAAGATCCTCTGGAGCTGCTTCTTTGACAGTGACTGGAAAGATGCCTGTTGTCGCCTTCAAACAGTGATCGTCTTTGTAACTCGCCTTCATCCACCCCATGAAATGTCCTGAAGAGGACTGCATCGTGAAAGTCTGCATTTCTTCTTCAAATGGGCTTTGTGACGAAACTGAAGATGTTGCCCCTTCTCCCCTAAGGGGAGACCTTTACCATGAGGCCAGGGTGGTGCGTCCACAGTACAATCTTCCCCTGGGGGTGGTGCACAGAGTGAGAATCACATGGTGACAGAAGCCCCCTGTGTGATTGGGGACGACTATTCTCTGGGAACACGGTATCCC
This sequence comes from Ambystoma mexicanum, assembly GCF_040938575.1. Lineage (NCBI taxonomy): Eukaryota > Metazoa > Chordata > Amphibia > Caudata > Ambystomatidae > Ambystoma > Ambystoma mexicanum. Next base: position 1,248,187,341 of record NC_090934.1, read on the forward strand.
CCAGCCTTTATAAATGCATGATATGATATGGCATTTGTAACGCGCCTATACACAAGTGTTTCAAGGCGCAACGAGGCGGGGGGGGTAAAGGGGGGACAGACAACGATCCTACTAGGCCAGGTGTCATTCAGATCGCGCAAGGGAAGAGGGGTAGGGAAAAGTGCAAGGGGGAAAGGGAGAGGGGAAAGTGCAATACAGGGTTAGTAGAATACAAGATAAATAATAAGGGCCAGCTGGTGGCAAGTGCAAGGTAGGTGCAGACAAGTGCTGGGAAGGGGGGCTGTAGGGATACAGAGACAGTCCTGCAGTGCAGGGGTTGCCAGGGAGGCAGTGCAGGGGAGAGTAGCTGGGCCAAGGGCCGGGATCGTTGAGTGGCCCAGTTGCAGAAACAGTGCAGTTTCAGTTATTTTAGCAGGGGAGAGGGGGCGAGAAAGCGGAAGCAAAGAGGAAGGTTTTGAGGTGCTTCCGGAACCGGAGATGGTTCTCCTCAAGTTTCAGGGAGGCAGGACGGCTGTTCCAGAGGGAGGCCCCTGCTGCGGAGAGAGATCTACCCCCAACTTGCTTGGAGAAGCAGCTGACCCTGAGGGAGTTGGAGGCGGATGAGCGAAGAGCTCGAGAAGGAAGATATTTAGGAAGAGAGAATTGAAGGTATTTTGGCCCACGGCCACAGAAGGCCTTGTGGACAATGCAGAGGGTTTTGAACTTAATCCTCGCTGCCACTGGCAGCCAGTGTAGCGATTTCAGTCCTGGAGAGATACGGTCCCTGGGCTTGAGGCCAAGGACAAGTCTCTCAGTCCTGTTCTGGATGAGTTGCAGAGGGCGGAGAGTAGAGGCAGGCAGATTTAGATATAGGCTGTTACAGTAGTCCAGCTTCGAGAGAACCAGGGCTCTAGAGACAGTAAGCTTCTGGGGGAAGGAGAGGAAAGGAAGGAGCCCTCTGAGGAGGTGTAGCTGCTAGTGTGACTTCTTAGAGACGTCCGATATGTGAGGAGAGAAGGAGAGTCTAGAGTCGAAGATGACCCCAAGGTTTTTTGCATTACAGGTAGGAGCAGGAAGAGGGCCAAGAGAGGCCGGCCAGAGAGCTGCGGGGAAGGAGGGAGTGGGTGTGCCGATGAGTAGAATCTGTCTTACTGGCATTAAGGCAGAGGTCATTGGCGGCACACCGTTCCTGGATAGCAGAAAGACAGTCAGAGATGAGGGAAGGGGAAGAGGAGGCCGAGGGTAGCCTGAAAATGAGCTGGGTATCATCCGCATAGCACTGAAAGTTGGGGCAGAGGGTGGCGATGCGGTGGGCAAGGAGTGCCAGATACTGGTTGAACAGCCAGGGAGAGAGGTTAGATCCCTGGGGGACACCACAGGTAGAGAAAAAGATGTCGGAGAGGAAGGACCCCAGTTGGACCTGGGAGGGTCTATTGGAGAGGAAAGAGGTCAGCCACGCCAGAGCCTGACAAGTGATACCCAGGTTATCACGGAGATGGTTAAGCAGGATGGTATGGTTGACAGTATCAAAGGCAGAAGAGAGATCAAGCAAAATGAGAACACATGGAGTGTTAGAGTCAAGGTTTGAGAGCAGGTCCTCACGGATGTTCAGGAGAGCAGTTCCGTGCTTCTGGCAGCTCTGAAGCCAGACTGATGGTCATGAAGACTACCAACAGATTCAGCGTCCCATTCTCTAATACCAAATCCTCCTCCCCCTCCTCTCTAACTAGAGCATATGTGCTCTTTTGCCAGGTCAGTCACTTTTATACATTTGACAAACCTAAAAATACTAAGTATCTGGCCTCTGAGTCAAAAGCAAGTACTGTGAAGAAGGAGGTCGTTGAGAGTCCAAGCATCACATTGTGATACGAGTTAGGGAGAACGAGAACAATGGGAGTGGGGAGTCCAATGAGAAGTATGTGGGTGGGAAGTACTGCAACCATCTGACTTCTGAGAGCGGGCAAGTACTGCCAAAAACTCATGCCATCTGAAGCATCTGATTATCTGAGATAGCTGCCATACATGCTAATTTGCTTTCATCGTGATTATTTTACATCTGTTTTTCTATCTGTTACCATACGAGGCACAGTATATGCTCTGTAATCCTTTGTCATAACTTCCTAACTAGATTTATCTGTTGCTGTACAGGCTACAAAGAGGAAAGATGAGGTTCTGGGGGAAGGGAAAACAAGGCGAAAAAAAGATATCCCGTGATAAATTGGCAACGCAGTCTGAGCTACTGGAGTTGTACTCGGATCATGAGACTTCAAGCATTGATTTGATACCAAGGCTTCAGTTTAATGAAGGTAAGGCTAAGGACTCTAGCCTGATTTGTTCCCTGCTATTTCAAAGCTGTTGTAGCACCCAGCTGTCCAGTGCGCCTCAGTCCTTATCTACAGCAACATCTGCCTTGGTGCACTTTGATATGGCACCTCACACATCTGCCATTACTGCTAAGTTTAGATTTGTTGCAGCCATTCATCTTTCATTGCTGTGTCTTCTTATGCAAGATTGGTCCTTTTGTGCTATGTGTCTGCTATTTGATTGCTTTAATCCCACATGCAGCTGAAACATTATACCACTCTCCTGACTTGCAGTACCCCCCGCCCTCTTCGCCATAGATGGACCCCTTAATTCTCTGTGAGTCTGTCCATCTTGACAAGCAATGTTCTTGCTCTTCAAGTATACAGACTTCTTCTATTAGCTCTTCAATTTTCCTTGTATTCAGACTTCATGTGACTCTGGATGACCCTGCAAGTACACCGCTATCTGACATGTATCCCAGTGTACCTGTTGGGAAATCACACAGGTGTTCCTCAATCCTACATTAATCCCAACTCTTCCAGTTCTGAACGTGTACATAACTCTACCAATGCTCCTCATTCAAACCCTTTCGTTTTCCCCTGCTCTTGTGTTCCAGAGCTCTGCTAGTGTGCAGCAACCCTACCCTGTAACACCTGATATTTGTCCATCCCTGGGGCATTTACTGTCTTTCCTCCTTTGATTTTTTTTTTTCTTTTTTCTTCTTTGTGACTTACAGTAATTGAGCTTGGTCAGCGTCTTACAACACCACCACGGAGTCCTGAATTGCTCAATAACAGCAGGAAGGAGAAGGAAAACAAGGAGCCATCCCCAAAGGTGAAGCGGAGGCGGAGTTTAAAGATCAGTAATGTGGCTCTGGAACCGGCGTCATGGCAGAACGATGCCATGCAGATTATAAACAGCGCCAGTGACTTGAAGTGCATGGATGAGTTCCTTATTAAAAAGGTATGCCAACTGTGAAGTGTGTACTTGTGCCAATAATTTGCCTCTACGGATGGTCACTAGGAATTACCACAGAGTAGTGATGGGTATAAGCTTCTTCAGGTTCCAAATACCGGTCTAAGATTAAGATGTTTAAAAAACAGCAATGTTTAGGGTGCTCTTGCTACCAACACCAGTAGCTGGGAATCAAGCCACTGTTGGGAAAGATGCCTGATGTTTGGGGAAAGTAAAGGCTTTGTAACTTTACTTACCTGCTTAGCTTATTTATTTTAGGGGCACTGGTAAGCCATAATGGCTTCCAATGCAGGGGGATTGTTTGACCCTCAATGTGTGGCCGGAGGGACATTGCTGTTAGTACTCCCAACTGTGAAGAATAGCCTTCTTGGACCCCCTTGATTGCTGCTGCCACGAGTCCGGCCTTCTGACTACTACCAAGGTTTTTATTCACCACACTTAATTTGCTGCTGTATCCTGGTGATCCATCCTCATTGTGGGAGTTGCTGTTGCAGCTGTCCTGAACTGTTTGGCCTGTCCAGCTTCAAGTCTGTCTGAGGCATCCCATTATTGGCAATGTGGAAACTTGGGCAGCAAGTCGCTTGCTCCTGCATTTTGAACCATCTCACACCATGGGAAGCTGTGCTGGGCCTCCTCCTGTGTTTGCCGTTGTAAGGTTGCCCGTCGCCGCCTGCCCATGTTTTCTCCTATTGTAACATTTCTTCAATCCTGTGAGGTGTCCTAAAGTGGCCTGACCCACAGAAATCTTCTTCTTCCTCTGTTTGGGTATTCTACCGGAAGCCGTCTGGAACCGATTCCCAAGTACTGCGGGAGACGTAACTAAATCTCAACGCTGAAAGTGAATCTCTGCACCAGAGACCCCTGGACCTCCCAGAAAAGAACAAAGCACAGAAGACTGTGTCCCCAACAAATTCGGGAACACATCTAGTGAGCTCTGCAAAAATCAGAGTAAGGGGGTAAGGTAACATACCTGTTTCTGCCCCCCTCCAGTCCAACATAGCGTTACATGGGCGTAAGGTCCTGGCCCTAACTCACTCTTATCTGACCTTTGGTGGTGGAACCTGGGTTTAATATCCTTCCCTAGGCCTATCCTATTGTTTTGGACTGAGTTGAGTACTTACCTAAACTTTACTTGAACTATTCTATAACTTGGGAACTCTTTATTAATTGTTACCACCAGTACTGCAAATCTCTATATAAACTCAACTGAAGAAGTATATGATTTGCAACTGGTGACATTTGTGCACACGTCCCCAAACCATCTTAATAAGGTTGGACTTTATAAGAAGCATGGAAGCTGTTTTGTGTTGATTCTAGCAGTTCTTTCTATGCATAGGCATCTGAGCTACTTACCTGTGTTGCACTTATTGTTGTATCAAATGATAATCTATCTCTAATAAGGGTGAATTTATATTTCAAGGGGATTGGGTCCTCCGACATATTCCATATCTTTGACAGTAATCAGCACAGCTGTGTTGCTTCGGAAAATATTCTGCGTCGATGCGCCGTCCCCGAGGACCTCCGCCGACGTCACCCGATGTGATAAGTAGGACGCACAATGCCCGTAGCCTCAGTTCTGTTTTTTCCCCGAACGTGTTCACTTCGTGAATCTCGGTACGCCTCGACTCTTTGGAGTTTCTGTTGTATTCTTCTCGGTTCTTTGAACCGGTTTGGTTTTTGTGAAAAAGCCTGTTCGTGACGATGTCTACCTCGTCTTCAACCCCGCGTCTGGGCTTTAAGAAATGCGGGGAGTGTGGGTCCAAGATGTCGGTAACGGACTCCACGACGCCTGCCTCTGGTGCCTCAGGGAGGCCCACGACACGGACGACTGTGTCGACTGCCAGTTGCTCGCGGCCAAGGCCTTGCGGGAGCGCAAGAAGAAGTTGTCGGTAGGTAGGGTGTCTAAGCCCCGGAAGTCGAGGTCTGCAGGGCTTTCGACGGATGACTCGAGAGGCGACTCTCCGCGTCATTGTCAGAGGTCCAGTGGGTCTCCTTCCAGGAGTCGGTCTCGCCACTCCTCTGCCTCTTCGAGGCATTCCCGGAAGCGCCGGCATCGGTCGCCTTCCCCGTCCTCTTCCGAGGACTCCGCCCGTCGGCGGGTCGCTTATCCCCCCATGCAAGCGACACCGGAGGAATGGGCATCCTTCGGGAAGATGTTAGCGATTCTCGAATCGCAGGGCACTAGTCCGTCCGCGCCTCCGAGTGGGGTCGGTTGTGATCGGTCGAGAGACACCGCTCGCACGCCTTCGGGCTCGGTGGTCGGCACGGTTCGCGGGAGAGGTCCCGCTCGGACAAGGGTAACCGTTCTCGCCATGCCCGTTCCAGGTCCCGGTCATTGATGCGCTCGAGAACGCATGATCCTGTGAAGTCTTCGAGGAAGACGTCGACGCCTGTGGCGCCGAGGTCGTCGACGACCTCTCTTAAGGCTTCGAGGCCTGTGTCGACGCCGCCAATGCTGGCGGCGCTGCGGCTGACGTCGACGCCGATTCGTTCGACGTCGACACCGATTCTCTCGATGCCGACTCGTTAGGCGCCCTCGAAACCTTTCGAGGCAATGTTGTCAGAGGGGCCCCGTGGCACGGGAGTAGCACTTAAAAAGGCTTGCTAAGGTCAGGCATAGCTTTGGTCCCCACGTGTCTTCCTCTCACCGCCTGGAGTACATTTCAGAGGGTGATGAGGGCTCCGATGAGGGCTTGGTTCCGGTTACGGTGCCAGATGAGCTTCTCTCGGGCCATAGCCAATTTGATGACCTGAGGCAGTCACTGCATGATGCCAGTGGACTGGACACCTCTCCGGAGGTGGTGTTTTGTAGGCCTGAGCCTGGCACTCATGCCGATTCTTCGTACCGGCGCCTCATGTCTCGGGTCACCTAGTACTTGGGATGGTCGGCTCCCCCAGGGGAGTTTGTACAGGATGATCTCACGGACATCCTCGATCTTGATCCCCCCCCCCCCCACTGACCCGGTACTGCCATTTCATATGGCTTTGCAGAGAAGGGTGGCGGCGGCTTGGACTGCTCCGGAGAGTCTCCCGGCAGTGGGAAAGTCTTTGTCGCGAAAATACTGTCCAGCCAGTAGCGACCCTTGCTACTTGTCCAGGCACCCCACTCCGGAGAGTTTGGTGGTGCAGGCGGCTACGGCCCCGGCAAAGCGGGCGTCGTATCCTACCATCCCTCCGGATAGGGACGACAAACGTTTTGATGGCTGGGCGAAGAAAGTATTTTCTTCAGGGGTATGGCGCTTCAGGCGGCCAACTCCGTATGTGCATTGTCTCGTTTCACACACACTCTGTGGAACTGTGTTGCATTAGCGGCTGAACATATTCCCAAAGGGGACGAACGGATGGTTTCCTTGCTGTGGTGCAGGATGGCAAGGATGCCATGTGTGAGGCCGTTCAGTCGGGTTTGGACATGGCAGATTGTGTCAGCCGGTCCATGGCGGCGAGCACCATAATACTCAGGTTTGCGTGGTTGCGGAAGTCGGGGTTCGCTCCTGATGTGCAGTCCCGGCTCCTCAACATGCCCTTTGACGGCGAACATCTTTTTGGCAGCAAAGCTGACGAGAGCCTTGAGAGGTTGCAGACCTCCAAAGCTGCAGCGAAGTCGTTGGGCGCTGCAATTCGCCAACCTCCGCCTTTTCGTCCTAGGGGACAACAATGGAGGGGAGGTTCCTTTCGCTATTACTCGTCCTTCAGTAAAGCGAGAGGAGCCGTCAGTCAGAGGCCATCGTAAGAGTGCCAGAGGTGGAAAACAGGGTACTCGAGGTGCTAAGGCCGCTTGGGCAGTTGCCTCTTTGCCCTCAGGCAACTCTGCAGCCGCTACCACTCAGTCATGAGGCCATGTCCCATGGTTCGCCTGTTGGGGGAAGGCTGGCGCAGCATCTTGTAGAGTGGCGTGCCATTACTTCAGATGTGTGGGTTCTGGAGATCATAACCCACGGCTACTGTCTTCCTTTCCGGCAGAGGCCTCACGACAATCCACCTGGGAACCTCTCTTTGAAGAGTCCGGATCCGCTCCTTGCGCAGGAAATTCAAGCCCTGCTGGAGAAGGGCGCCATAGAACTGGTGCCTGTAGCGGAGAGGAACAAGGGATGGTATTCCCCTTATTTTTTGATTTCGAAGAAAGACTGGGGATTGAGACCCATCATGGACTTGCGCGGTTTGAACAAACTCCTCAGGAAGGACAAGTTCAAGATGGTTACTCTCTCTCAAGTCCTCCAGGCCCTGCAACTTCAGGACTGGTTGGTGTCTCTCGACCTCAAGGACGCTTACTTCCATGTGCCGATCCATCCCAAGCACAAGAATTACCTGAGGTTCTCGGTTGGCGACTCGCACTTTCAGTTTCGGGTCCTGCCTTTTGGATTGACCTCCGCCCGAGGGTTTTCACCAAGCTCATGGTGGTGGTGGCAGCGCATCTCAGGAAAGGGGGGATTCACGTCTACCCCTACCTGGACGATTGGTTGATCGGGGGGTGCTCTCCCGAGCAAGTCGTGGATCATCTGTCTGTCACCTGCCACTCCCTTCACAAGCTGGGCTTCTCCCTCAATTTAAAGAAGTCCCATTTGACGCCAACACAGCGGCTCCAGTACATCGGAGCAGTGCTCCACACATCCCTGGGGCTGTGTTTTCCTCCCCAGGTGAGGGCTCTTTACATTCAGCAGATGGTGCACAAGTTTCAACTTGCCCAGACGCTCCCGGCGTTCGAGTTCTTGAGTTTGCTCGGCCTCATGGCATCCTGCATTCTTCTGGTGCCAGAGGCTCGTCCACGGATGAGATCTTTGCAGTGGGCACTCTGCAGTGGTCGCAATCATCCGGCAGGATGTCGGACCCTGTTCAGGTGCCGCCCTCGGTCGCCCAGGACCTTCTGCGGTGGGCCGTCGAAGGCAATCTGATGAAGGGGGCCCCGTTTTGGCTACCCTGGCTGGAGGTGACGATCGTGATGGACGCATCCCTCACGGGATGGGGAGCTCATGCGAACGAGTTGACAGTCAGCAGTCGGTGGTCTCCGTCAGAGTCCAGACTCCATATCAATCTGTTGGAGCTGAGGGCCGTCAGGCTAGCCCTGAAGGCTTTTCTGCCGACTGTGCGAGGAAAGAGTGTCCTGATCCTAACGGACAACACGGTGGCCATGCACTACCTCAACAAAAGGGGGGGGGGGGCAGGGTCACTTCCTCTGTGCAGGGAGGCGATGCAGCTCGAGTTCTAGGCCATCCAGCAGGAAGTTTCGATCTCGGCAGTTCATCTGGCCGGAGTCGACAACGAGACGGCGGATGCTCTGAGCAGGCAGAGCACGATCTCTCACGAGTGGGAGCTGGCTCAGGAGATTCTCCTGGAGATCTTTGCCCTTTGGGGAACCCCTCAAGTGGATCTCTTCGCCTCCAGTGTCAACCGGAAGTGCGAAAGGTTCTGCTCGCGGGAATTGCCTCCAAAAGGAGCCTTACGAGACGCATTCCTGGTGGAGTGGTTCTTCCCACTGCTGTACGCGTTTCCTCCAGTCCCCGTCATCCCGCAAGTACTGCAGAGGTTACGGAGGTTCGGTTCCCGGATGATCCTCATTGCTCTGGCGTGGGCCCGGAGGACGTGGTACCCGGACCTTCCCGACTTGTCCATCTGCCCTCCACGTCGTCTTCCCTACCGAGACGATCTGCTCTCATGGGAGGGGGGGGTCAGGATCTCCATCCAGAGGTCAGATCCCTCAACCTTCACGCTTGGCTTCTGAAAGGTGAGGGTTTAAGGATTGGGACCTCCCTGAAGACGTGTTGGCAGTGTTGCTCTCGGCCAGACGGCCGGCAACAGTGTCTCTGTACCGTTGTCGTTGGCGTAAGTTCTGCGACTGGTGCAGAGTTAAGAATGTGGATCCTTTTGAGTGTGACATTCCCATGGTTCTGTCTTTTTTGCTTTCCTTGGCCCACAGGGGCTTGCAAGTGGGTGCCATTAAAGGGTACCTGGCGGCGCTGTCCATATGTAAGCGCTCGTCTGAAGAATGTTCCTATTTTAAGATTCCTTTAATTTCTCAGTTTTTGAAAGGGCTCACTAATGTTTCCCTCCGTCACCTTTTCTGGTGCCCGGTTGGGATTTGAACCTTGTTCTTAAGTTTCTTATGGGTGCTCCGTTTGAGCCTTTGCATTCTTGCCCTTTGAGACTGTTAACTCTTCAAACTGTGTTTTTGGTTGGGGTTACTTCCGCTCGCAGTGTAAGTGAGTTACAGGCACTTTCAGTTAAGCCACCCTTCACTGTGTTTCATAAGGACAGGGTTGTCCTTCGAGTTCGTCCTTTTCTTCCGAAGGTGGTTTCGGAATTTCATTTGGGCCAGAAGGTGGTTCTTCCGGCATTCTATCCTCCTCCACATCCTGGTAAAGAAGAGGAGAGGCTCCATAGGCTTGATCCTAGGAGAGCGTCAAGCTTTTATATTTCACGCATGTCCCGGGTCAGAGTGGACGATCAACTCTTCATTGGTTACGCTGGAAAGCGTTTGAGACAAGCTGTGACGAAACAGACTTTGTCTCATTGGATTATTTTGGCTATCTCCGAGTGTTACCGCTTAGCGGGTAAGGACCTTCCGGCTGGCTTGTGGGCCCATAGGGGTGTTCCTATTCGTAACATCTGTGATGCAGCCACCTGGGCTTCAGTACATACTTTTGTACGTCACTACTCCCTCGATTCCATCCGAGGACAGGCTCTGGCCTTTGGCAAGGCAGTCCTTTATTCCTCAATTTGATTGGGCATGCTAAATTTGTGTTCTAAATTCTTTTCCCACCTCCTTGCTTTGGTACTGCTTTGGGAGTCTGTCAAAGATATGGAATAGGTCGGAGGACCCAATCCCCTCGAAGAACAAGTTACTCTCTTACCTGGTAACGTTCTTCGATGGGATGGTCCGACGACGTATTCCATATCGCTCCCTCCCTACCTTCCCTGCTGCAGAATTTCTTATGCGATTGCAGCTTATGTTTCCGCAAGGCCTTGTGTGTCTGACTGGCAGAAGACTGGTGTCACGCGTTCTGGGGGGGAAAAAACTACAACTGAGGCTACGGGCGTCGTGCGCCCTACTTATCACATCGGGTGACTTCGGCCGTCAGAGGAGGTCCTCGGGGACAGCGCATCGACGTCATCGACACAGGACGCAGACGCCGAAAGTTTTCCAAAGCAGCACAGCTGTGGTGATTACTGTCAAAGGTATGGAATACGTCGTCGGACCATCCCATCGAAAGAACGTTCCAGGTAAGAGTAACTTGTTCATCTGTTTTATAAGGGTTTTGTGTGACAATAATTTCCTAGTCTTTCTATCTGTTTAGTGTGTAAACTTAAAGGCCTAATTAATTATATTTTCATATACTTACCTGTCTCACTGGAATTACTGTTTTTGCTTTGTGTGGACTCATTGTAGCATTAGACCACTCACACATGCTTCCTGAGACTAAGCCTTGCAGCTCTGCTACCTTACTTCGATTGGGTTTCCATCACCTCTCACTGACTTCCCTGTTCATATTAGGGCAACCACCCAAATTCCTCCCACTAGGGCTGCTTTTGGAAATGCATCTTAACAGTGGAGAATGAGTAGATGTTAATGTAAGGAGTGGATGTAATTGAATGGTACTGGGTGAAAGAGAGTTTGATTAGTTGGGTGTGGAAAGGAGAAGTTGGAGGAGGAGGGTGGCAGCTGGGAGGAAGAGGGTGGCAGCGGGGAGGAAGAGGGTGGCAGTTGGGAGGAGGGTAGTGGTGGTAGGAGTAGGGTAGCAGTGGGAGGAGAAGGGGATGACAGTGGGGGGAGGAGACCGGCAGTGGGTGGAAGAGATTTGCAGTGTGAGCAGGTGGCTGGCAGTGAGAGGAGGAGAGTGGCAGTGGAAGAGCAATATTTGGAGGAGGAGAGTAGTAGTGGGAGGAGGAGTGAACCAAGCCAAATCCAACATAGTTAGTGTAAAGCATGATCCCAGTTTCCAATTGGAAGACTAACCCTGGGTGAGAGTTGGGAAAGTCACTGAGGGAATCAGTGAGTCTTCATTTAGGGAATCCTCAATAGTCTAAGACAGACCTTGGACCGTAGGGATTGCCATTCCGTAGCAATAACTGGGTCATGAACATTTAGCTTAGGGAGGAAATCCCACAGTACACACGAGAGTGAGGGATGGCCCTAGGGCCCCCACATTTTATTGAACATCCTTTAACTGTCTCCAAGACTGAGTGTTTTTCATGCAATCTGTGACACAAGACCCCTGTCCTTTTTTCATCGGCACCAAGGCACGAGAAAAGGCGGTCAAGCGATTTCTACAGTGCTCCCAAAGTGAATTGGAATACAGTGGTTGAGTAAACATATCTGTTCCAACCACCCTACCTCTGTAAGGCTTTACCAGGTGTAAAGTCTTGGCCCTCCGCTACCTTGCCTGACCGCAATCAGTGGTGTTTTAATCTGCGATCTTTCCCTGAGCTTCCCCCAAGTTGCTTGGATTCGGACAGGGTCTGCTAAGAACTTTTCTTCAAATGTTTTTTTAACTTTCAGACCCTTACAAACTGCCTGTTAGCTTTTCCAATTCGTGTTCAGACTTAATAAAGACTCCTACCCTTCTGATGAGGAGTGCATTTGGACTTGTGACTCTAGGGCACTAGAGCCCCTGTATTTTACATAACTAGGGAAGCACTTTTTAAGGTCCTTTACATGTTAAGGTTTGTATGATATTTCTAATCTTTTTTTTCCACATTTTAGTTCGCTGATGGCGATTACTTACCTGGCTCTTTTTATTTACATGCTTTGCTATCCTACAGTTTGCTAAAACTGATTGAACTGTATTCTAGAAGTAAAATGTTAGTGCTCTTAGCAGAACACACCAAACCACAGTGAATGGGTGTTTATATACTACTAATGAATGTTTTAGTGTGTTACTTACCTGTGGTATTTCATTGCTAAGAATTTGTCAAATAGCTTTATTTTTATACATTCTGCCTGACTTGTATTATTTAGAGGTCTCTGTGTGTGCTTAACTGAACTTTTCCCCACTCTCACACTTGCCTTGCTGCTCAGTCACACTACCCAGATAGTTTGTCTAGCCATTAGTGTCTATTCCTGTTCACCAGAACTGGGTGGCCTGTCAGAATCTGTCCACCGGGTTGATAATGAAAATCTATCTTAACAATCGGCTTGCACCCCGTATATACAGGAGCTACCAGCCTACTCTCTAAAACCAATGTAGGTTGATTAGATCATCCTAGGGCCCTAATGGGGTGCTTAAAAAGCTTTTCTGTCTTGGGAGCCGTATGGGCTACCATAAGACAACATGCTAATTAAAAGCTTTGCAGTGGCAGGGGGACCTCAGTAGAAGTCCCCTGTCCACAAAAAGGGGTCCCAGGATCCTAAACACATTTAAGTGTCCCTTAAAATGGACATCAGTACTCTCAATAATGGAATCCTGCTCTTACAGCTTAGAAGAATAAGAGTTGCCTATGTATATAGTACATGCTGGCCGCATTAATGCTTTAGTGGTAGGTACACGGCTCCAGATAAGATTTTGAAATGGGAGTGTACCCCTCCCTATTTTGTAAAGTTGGGAGTACAATGATTTTTAGGGAGTGAAAAATTAAGACCTATTCCCAATGGGAGTATTTTGTAAGCGAGTAAAAATGTTGTAACTGTAAAAAATATGTTTTGTAATAAACACACCTTTGCACCTAGTTTATTCATACACATTAAGAGATACATTTTAACATCTTCGTATCGGGCAGTAACAATAGTTGTTTCTTTCTGTGGTACAAAATACACTGCTGGTCCAAACCTATCCATGCAGCTGTGTGGGTGAAAGCAAGGGCACAAGGTCCTATGTGTCAGTTTCCTACTTCTTGTTGGGAATATTTTTACTCCATATTTTCTTTTTGGGGGAATATGTGCCTATTTTTAGGGAGTAAAAGTGCCCAATACACCCCTTATCGGTAGGGCTGGGTAGGAGAAAATGAATTGCTGTGTACAAAACTGTGGACCACATGTATGCCTTCTTTATGGGAGTTAGAAAAGTAAACAGTGCTCTTGTATAGTACAGTCTGGCTCTAGTTAAATCCCTGTCAGTAAATGGGACGGTAAGAAGCATTGGTAATAGGGTGTGACATCTGCTTACAATAGATCCCTACAATTGCGAGAAAGTGGAGTAAGAAAGACTTGACCGATAGTAGAACATCTGAATTGAACCCATGGATGCTCTCTTCCAGCAAGCTAGGAAAGCTAGTCTCTAAATATCTCCAAGGAGGTGGTTGGATTGTATAAGAGATTTTATTGATAACTATCAGGAGTACCCATTCCCCAAACCGATTCTGTAGATAGACATGATAACACTGATCCTGTTGGTAACTGTTTGATTCGCTTATCACTTGATGTGATTTGCACCCTGAAGTAAATTGCACTGAGAATGGGCACTTGTGGCTGGCTGACATAACCCAGAGCAGACGGGGGAGGCGAGAGTTGGTGTGCTGCTGCATACTGGGGCCTTCTGTGGTGTCTCCCCACCTGTCGCCTCACCCTGCCGTGCTGCAGTTTGTTGAGGTACATTGCGGTTCAGATATCCTGGAAACCGTGCATCCTAGGGCCTGCCACTCGAGTTGTGTTCCTCATGTTAGGACCAGTCCTTCAACGACCACATTGATGTTTTGCTGATTTCAGGCAACCGTCTCCTGTGTGAAGGTGCTGAAATCTGGGGAAAGGGGTGGGGTGTCCTAATGTCATGTAGCTAGTAATTGCCGGAGGGTCCTAACAGGTGATTATGCGAAATGGGGTGCAGATTAGTGAAACGCTGTGGAATTGTAATAGGAACAACTCTTCGCCAAGCCACAAACCCACAAACAAATTTTGACTTGTGCTGAAATCCGGGGAACAAGCTGGGGTGTCCAAATGTCTTTTAGCCAGTACTGTCCGAAGGGTCCTATCCGGTAACTAGCAAGATTTGGTGCAGATTGGTGAAACAGTGTGGAATTGTATAAGGAACAAATCCTGCCACAAACACATTTTGACTTTTATATATATAGATAATTTGTGACCAGTGATAGTGTTGCTTATTGTTTCCTAGCCTAAACTAGAGTCACAACGTATAGCACCCTTGCCAGTCAATATCTCTCGCTTTAGTGGTAGTCACTCACCATGTTCTTTCTCCTGCTTACGGCAGATACATGACCTGGATAATGAAGACAGCAAGAAGGACACTCCAGTAGATAAGGTGTTTAAGAAAGCCTTAAAGGAATTCCGGCAGAATATCTTCAGTCTTTATTCTACAGCTTTGGCAGTAAGTGACGAGTAACATAAACAACTGGTCAACAGAGGGAAGTGTTAAGTCTTTCCTCAGTGAAAGAGTATTAGCCAAGTTTGGTGGTGAAAGAGAAAAAACACAGAGAATATAAGCAGCTTAAGTAATGATGGAAGCTTGCCAGAGCTGGAACACTGGCATGTCACTAAACAGACACTAATGCTCCCATGTTGCCTTAAACATAACAAAAGCCCCCACCTCTTCCGGAAGCAATATTGTAATGAAACCAGAAAAACTTTACAAAATACACCTCATATAACGATCAACGCTACTTGCCAGTAGAGAATCTGTGACCTTGCAAGCTGTCAGTGCCATGAAAAACTCCTGCCACAAATATATTAAACTGTAACAGCATAACTCAAACATTTGACTGCATGGCCCCCAGGAGAACTAAAAACCTAAATCACACTCTTGCCCACAACAGACTACATTATTAGAGGTTTGTACTATGAGATGATCTTTCAATAACGTGACAGTTCATACTTTTAGTAGGATATAAACCTCACCCATATCCCTTATTACCAGGTCCATATTGCCTATAAAGACTATGAAATGACAAGCCAGGGTGTGATGAATTCAGATGTGTCCATCTTCCCATCAACACTATTAAGGCATCCCCTCTTAACACTGTACCATGTGCATTACACATGGCTATAAGCATGTTAAAGCATCACAAATCGATATTTGAACATGTTCCCTCCAGCCCTGACCCAGTCAATGACCATATAACCCATCAGGGTTGTAACAAGACCCCTCTACATGTCTCCTCCAAACTGATATCTGTTGTCGGGGTTAACAAATTCTTCTGAGACAAAATGCTGACAACACAACTCGACAATGCAATAACAAGGCCCATCTAAATGTGACAGTATGACATTACATGAAAAATGCTCTTTAAGATATCAGTTAGGTTTATGATACCTCTCTCCTAGCTTTCCAAGCATTACCCTTCTGTGCAATCTCATGACTTTACTCGCCCATAAAGACTGCACTCTGAAAACATAATTGCAGGCCTGACATAGTCCCACTCCTACTAGAAAATATAGTACAAAAACACAAATGCGCATTTTTGCATATTTTTAGGTGGACTTTGAACAAGTTGAGACATTGTTGTAAAGTACACTTAAACTTACCTGTCTTTCCTCTACAGATGGATGATTCCAAGAGTATTCGCTATAAAGATTTGAATGCCCTCTTTGAGCAGATCTTGGAGAAGACAATGCGGTTGGAGCAGAGGGACTGGAACGAATCACCTGTCCGAGTCTGGGTCAACACCTTCAAAGTTTTCTTGGATGAATTTATGACTGAATATAAGCCCTTGGAAAACACATCTGGAAAGGTGACAATGATTTGCATGTTTAGAATACTGTTCACAACCCTTTCACCCACTAGCCATTATAAAGAAAATATCATTCTTCAGAAATATTCCCTATTATATACACAAATTCTCAACCAATCCCAAGGTTAAACTGCCAGTCAACTATTGGTGGACCCTAGTGCTTGACATTAAGTATCTGAAGAACAGAATTTACAAAAAACTCATGCTGCAAACTACCCCTTTAGCCAATACTAGAGTGCTTCCTTAGATATCCTTAAGAACTGAAGCCCTTCCAATTCAGTCCTTGGATGATAAAAAGTTATTGAATTCCCACAATGGATTTAGATCACACCGTTTTTAAGAAATCCACAAAATCAGTGTCGTGTTAGCAAATCTTTTCATGATCCTCTCCTTGTTATTGAGTCCCTGTCACACACAACCTCCTAGTTGATCTGAGACTAACAATGCAATATTACCCAGTGGCAGATGGATACAGCCCTATCACAGCCAGTGCTCAACAATTCCCTGACAATCCCTGAAATGCAGATTTATCTGTCAGACAAATCCGTGAGGTTTTATGTACTCTCCTATGCAGTCCTTTAAGGGCACAGTTTACTGCCAGCCATGCTAGTAATTTTCCTTGTATGATGTCCTCTGATGAATAGTTTTAAGACGTCACAAATGTTTATCAAATCTCTCAATAGGGCGATTCTGTGTCTGCCTGTCCATGACGGGTAGTATCCCTGGTTGTTAGGAGGGTGGCGGGAGCACTGCAAAGTATGCCATTTTGACAGACCTCTTTGGTTGCGTACGCTGTATGGGACAGCATAGACTATTGGCTGATACATTCCCAGGCTCATTGTAACAATGGTGATAAAAACGTACTGGGGTTTTATTTTGTTAGATTTTGGGCTTAAGCGTTTAGCGCTCATTTGTAGCCATGCTTTATACTGTGAACTAGTCAAGGTAGGTAACCAGTGCTCATTGGAAGCCTAATGTAACTGTCTTAGTTTTCTGTTCTGATTGTGTACATTTTGTTTCTCCTCGGAGCGTGTAGCAAACCCTTTTTAATTTTCTTAATCAAGCCATGTGCAGTGATAGTACCTTAACATTCCCGTTTCCTAATGGAGCAATATATTGGTTGCCACCATGTGTCCACCCTCACTACTTCCCTTTATCTCCATTGATCACTCTGGTGATATAGCAGTACTTACCACTTGAGGTAAAGGGTGCTCAATCAACTCAACATAGTGTCATTCGTTAGACAGTTCAAATAATGCAGGAGATTGCCCCACAGTAATGTATATATTTCTGAGGCTTGTGGATCTGCTTTTAATCACATGCTTCTATAGGCTGACATCTAGTGGTAGGTGCAGAGTATTGCATGACTTGTTTTTGAAGTTCGGAAAGGGACGTTGACTGGTTGTGTTTGTAATACTATCCCTAGTGTGGCGTTGCTGTACTCGTGGTCCTTTACACGTCAAGGTCTCTCGGATTGATTTTTTGTTTTCCCCGCCATCGTGGTTCGTCGCATACTTATTGTGACTTAAATTAAGTACCGTTTCTTTAAACATCTTCGATCAATGCTGCAGTCGTTTTTTGACGACATTTCCAGAAAAAGAAGTGTCTCAATGTCTGACGACAGTCCGCTGCTTCGGCCTACACTAGGCCATGACCTGTACAGTAGGGATAGTGGCAGTGGTTCCTATATTCCCTTTCTCTTAGAGAATGTATATATTTACTCACTCCCTATACACTCTATTTTTCATTTCCCTGCCTCTTCAGAATGGAAACTACTCCTTTTAAATTTTGCCCTTCCTGTAACAAGAAATACCCCTGGAAGGATACACACCAGGCAGGCAATCGCTGCCTCCTGAGGGACCATTGCGAAACATGCTGCTGAACTTGTCAACTGTTTGGCCTAAAACATTAAAAGATCACCAACCGTTGAGTGGCCTACGCCATGCAGGCAGAGGCTTATTCAATATGCCTCCATGCAGGCCGAGGCTAGTATGCTTGACTATGCCAGTCAGGTTTTGAGCTTGAAACACAATCCACCCTACTCAATATGCCTATAGAGGCAAATATGTTTGGTAAAGCAGTAGATGATGCCCTGGAAAAGCCAAAAAAAGAACATGAGACCCTTAAATCTTTAGGCGAGATTTCTGATAAGCCTTACATCTAGCGTGGTGTTTTCAACACCCGCCCTTTATTTATGAGGGTCAGCATACCCACGTACGGTTGTATACAAATTGTTTGAGTCACAATTGCTCGAATGACAGTTGACCTTTTCACAATTGACCGTATTGTGAAGATCAATTCTTACATATTTACGGGGGTAAACCCCCCGCAACCCCCACCCAACGCAAAACCCTCAGTATTCTGCCTCTTCACAATCAACCCCCTATCCATCCAGCTTTCAAAGGGGCTTTAAACAGGGTGGAGATCGTAGAACGGGCATAGTCGTCAAGGGCTCCGCTACCCCAAAACAGCGGCATACCCTTTCAAGTTCCCTCCCATGTGTCCCCACAAGGGATCACATATCACAATTCACCCACACATGGGCTGGAATTACTTCAGACAAGTGGGTACTATCAACTGTTTCCAAGGGGTACTCCTTAGAGTTCGAGAAACCTTGTTACCATCCACCAAGGCACAGAATAATGTTGCAAGAACACCAGCGGATCCTAGAGCACGAATTAGTCTCTTCTACACAGGATCGACAGAACTAGCCCTGCCTCACTAGGTAAACAAGGTTATTTATTCAACTTACTTCCATGTCCCAGAAAATAGCCGTGTCCAGCAAACACATGTCAAACCACTAAAATTTCAAATAACACTTCAAGATTGGATTCCACTCTTAAAACGGGATTACATAGCAACACTGGATATGAAAGATGCATGCTTTCATATTTCAATATTGCCAGCTCACAGACAATTCCTGAGATTCACGGTAGGAACTACTCACTACCAGTCCAAATTACTTTCTTCAGCATAGCCTCAGCACCAAGAGTATTCACCAAAGTACTCACAGTGGTAGCAGCACACCTGCGCAGACAGTCAATTCCAATGTACTGTGAGACAAGCATGGTATCAAGTAACAACACAGACCAGTGAAATGCAGTTTGAAAACCTTTATTCTCAATGGTCAGGGTGGTGTAACGCCTAACTTGCCCTACCCTATGTCTAAGATGGGAATGTTCCCTAACGGAAAGAAAACTAAGGGAAGTCTAAGTCTGTCAGTCCAAAACAAAATACTCTGTCGAAACCTAAGCTTGTCCTCGCTTCTACAGAATAATAGTGTGAATGGGATATGGCCAACTCCATAGTGCTCAAAGTAAAGTTAATGTGACAATGGAGCCTTTCTGCAGCTCCCTTCTCAAAGTATAAGGCACTAAGGATTATAAGGTTCCACAAGTCTCTCGTTTCACTTGGCAAAGGAAAGTTCACTTTGCAAAAGTTCACTGTACCTATTCCAGGTAGGTTCTTTAGGCTTCTCCGGGTCTCCTTTTCATGAATCCATAAGCCCTCTAGTTAACACTTCAATGGGTCTCTTAGGCTTCCCTCGCCCAAGCTTAGACACTCGTGGTTACCGCTGTTCAACTGGTTTAATTGTATTTCCTTTAACACAAAACAATCAACTCACAAAAGTTCCACTTGTTAACATCACAGTTCACTTGACTTCTTTCGGGACTTCCTTCACCATTGTGTCCTTTTTAGCTTTTCCCATTTATTAGATCATGCAGCTCCTTGCTTTCAATTGGGCTCCACTGATCGTGGCGCAGTTGTCAGACCGCACGGTCCACCCATTACAGGTCGCACAACCAGGTGCCTTGTCCTTAATAGAGTTATGATATGACATTTATAACACGCCTATACACAAGTGTTTCAAGGCGCGACAAGACAAGTGAGGGAAGACAGAGGGAGGACAAGACAAGCGATCTTACTTGGCCTTGTGTCATTCAGAACGTGCAAGTGCGGCAACGCAAAGTTCTGGGGGAAGGGAGAGGGTGCCGGGGAGAGAGAGGGGGTAAGTGCAATCAGAGCAGAATTGCTCAGAGTAAGTGGGAGGAGGCTGGGGACAGTAGAGGTTGTGCAGGGGAGACTGATCATGGAGGCACCTGGTACCCTTCTCTTTCTTTTCTTTAAGCTGGGGTCTCTACGGCCAACCTGGATCAATCTCCCACCTGGTGGCCACCCTGTTGCTTTTCCAACACTCTTTACTTATTCTCGGGTCTCTGTGGCCCCTCTGGATCGGTCTCCTGCCTAGGGGCCACCCAATGCTTCTCAACGTTCTTGGTTTATTGGAAAGTCTCTTCTTTTTGCTTTACTTTCTGGAATATCGCTCCCACTTCAGTTTTCACACAGCTCCCCCTTTTTGTATTTCTTCTTTCACTTTTCAACTGCAGACTCACACCGGTCAGCGCAATGCTGTTCCCATTGTCTCCCTCTCTTCTGAAACATACTGTGGTGTTCCTCAAGGCTCAGTCCCTTGTCCTTTTATTTTTTCCCTCTACAATTCTTCACTTGCTGGGGTTATCTCTACTTTTGGGTTCTTGCATCATTTCTACGCAGATGATACACAGCACTTTCTCTCATTTCCACACTTCTATGATGATATCCATCACAAACTTAGCACTTGCTTACTGGTTTACTGCTTAGCGGCATGGATGTCCAATCACTTCTTTGTTCTAAATGCTGCAAAAACTAAGGTAATTTTATTTCCATCTAACTCGACTTCTCTGTCTTCTTTACCTTCTGTTATCTCGTTTCCTCCGGCTAACCTAGCTATCTCTTCAGGAGTGCGCATTCTTGGTCTTTTTCTTGATTCAGATCTTTCTTTCACCCACCACATCTCACTTATCTATAACATCCGGAAAGCCTGTTTGTTTATGACTTTTAAAGCAAAAAAGTTATTGGTGTCTGCTCTAATCTTTTCACGACATTTCTACTGCTTCTCCGCACTTTTTGGACTTGCAATCTCACGATTGGCTCCACTTAAATCTGTATTTTGTGCATCTATTTGTGTTCATAGTCAATTGACTCCTTGTGACTCTATCTCTTCCTCTCTGGCTCAACTTGGATGGCTTTCTTTTCATAAACATCTAAAGTAAAAAAAATTATGTTTGGTGTTTAAAGCACTTTATGGTCTTGGCCCTCCCTACCTTTCCTCGCTTGTCTCTTTCTTTCTTCTTTCGCGTCCTCTTCAGTCTGCCTCCCATTCCTGTCTTGTTGTCCCCTCCCCTCTCCTCCTTGCGCCCAATCTCGATTCCGATCTTTCTCCATCCTTGCACCTTTAAATTGGAATACTCTCCCTCCTCTCTCTCTCTCT
Source organism: Ambystoma mexicanum (assembly GCF_040938575.1). Taxonomy (NCBI): domain Eukaryota; kingdom Metazoa; phylum Chordata; class Amphibia; order Caudata; family Ambystomatidae; genus Ambystoma; species Ambystoma mexicanum. The sequence goes on from NC_090934.1 coordinate 1,248,208,519, forward strand.
CCAATCTATTACCGTTTACTCCTCCTTTCAGGCTTCTCTACGCTCTGATTTTATTTCATCTTGTTAGAAAGGTCCTATTGCAATTTTGAAATACACTGTGTTTGAAATATTGATCCCACTGTTTGTACTGTTTTTAAATCTATGTACAGCGCTTTGGATTAAGGCGCTATATAAAATACAAAAAATGCAAAATACAAGTTCGAGGAACGTGGGGAAAATGTCCAAGTTCAGGTAAGTGCTTGTTTAAGTAACTTTTCAAGAGTTTCTAAAGTTTTCAAATGTTTTCAAATTTTCTCCCATTGGAATTAATGAGACATATCCTGTAGGCCTGCCATGGTTTTGGGGACAAGTTTAGGTAAGTTCTCCTTTTACCCCACAGGTGCAGCAGGAGGCAATCAGCTAGTTGGGTTGCACGGCGACCCCCAAAGAAGAGATCCGGTCCAGGATTTGGGAACTTGGAGACTTGGGAGAGGGGTTCATAAGGTAGCACAAGGCCCACTGCAATCAAAAAAGATGATCATTCTTGAGGTGAGGGGACCCCAGAGCCCTAGATGGGTACTGTTAGGGAGAATTCTCATTTCATGGCTAAATTTCCATTACCTATAGAGTCCCCCAGCAGCTTTGCTGGATTTGAAGGGTTTGTTTCTTTTTACCTGTTAAGAGTGAGACTCTTTCTCCCACTCTTAGACATTTTTGCGATGTGTGTTCTAGGCTATTTTTGTGTTTAATGCCTATGGGATCTTCTCTCCCCCATAGGAACCATCTTTAGTCACATGTGTTACACAGCACCCTTAGTGCAGTGACACAGGGGTGTCGTAGTGACCCCCAAACATAGCCTCCATACCCTGGGGCTGACTACTGTATCACAGGGCATGTAAAGTCCCCATTGACTTTACTAGTCAATTTCTATGAACTAAACCAGTACAACCCATCTTACTATGGAGGTACTGGAAGGGGTTAATAGTTTTTCCCCCTTATGTTCATTTTTGAGAGGGTACCGTACAGTACCTCTCTCAAAAGGTTCTGGCTGGTGGTAATGGGTACTACTATAAATATTTGAACGCAAATATTTCTCTATGGGATTTTCCCATTGTTCGAGGCTACCACTTTTTCTGACAGCCTCTAACATACCGCCGGTGCATTTTAATATTAACTTTGCTCCGGTGGGGTTTTATTGCCAGAACTTTTATATAACTTCTTTTTCGTGTCTTTCTCTACAATCCTAACCCAGGTCGGGGATCCTTTGTTTTTCCGTTTGGCGGGCTTCTGCCCAGAAGCCCTCATTCCGGCGCCACTGAGTCTGGGGTGGGTCCATTGTGTGGAAGGGGGAGTAGGACCCCTGGACAGGGTTGCCTCCAGAACCCATGTCGCACTCTATCCTGATAGGCTGAAGGGTCTCCCGCCAAGATGACCACTCCACTGTGTGAGTGACAGCTAGGCTGTATGAATGGGGTGTCATGATGCCTACTCCCGGGAAGCCAGTTCAGGACCAGCGTCCCCGAAAGCAGACATCATGTCCCCAGGGAGGGACCCAGCAACCCCTTATAGGGGCTCTTTGGACATTGTCCTGGCGCCTTTGGCGCCAGGCTCATAGAAGGCATCAGTCCTGGCACCATAGGCACCAGGCTCATTATGGGAGTGCTTGGATGGACTTACCTGATGCAGACCATGCTGCCGGATCCAGACCTCCTTGAGGTCTGAAAGGGACTATTTTACCTATGGGACTATTTTACCACTCGGGCGTGGCTGAGGAAGAATACGTACATGGAACTACTTTGGGACTATTTAAACCACGCCCAGACAGCAGCTCACGCTTCGCGTTGTTCTGCATCTAGCAGCTGGACGCTCACCGTGTCTGCTCCTGCATCCTGGCTCCAGCCACACCCGCCTGCAACCTGGAACACCTGAAACGGAAGGAAAGGAGAGAAAGGTGAATAATTGAACTTTACCTACCTCCCTCCGGAGTCCGCAACCATCACTCCGACGATCCTGAGAAAAGACATTATTTTTAGAAGCGCATCGCATCGCTCGCTGCAGCGCCGCGTTCCACTCACCTTCACGAGGCGCCCTCGGGCTCTTCAGCGACAATTGGCACCATCCGTCGCCTTTCAGCGCCTAAGGAGAAAAAGAGACAAAACAAAGGTGAGCGAAGGAACAGATTGAGGAAGGCCTGATTCTTCCACCTTAAGACTTACCTGATTATTGTTGGGACAATCTTTCCTCACCTCGGGTCGGCGCCGCTTCTGTGGCACTTCCGTACCCTGGCCCCTAAGGGGAAAAAGACACACGCATTAGTGGGTGAAAGCAAGATCACTAAGAGAACCATCCATCAAAAAGACTCACCAGAGTTTACCTTCGGCGAATCCATTCCTCAACGCGGAATCTTCCTCCTGCATCTGAAATAGAGAAAAGGACAACGGACAATTAAGGCTTAAACTTTTGCAACTGAATACTTACGGCCTCATATCGGAAAAGTCAAGCGGAGTTGAATACTCACCAAACCCGAGATCCAGTGAAGTAACTCGAAATAAACGCGCCCCTGCATCGGAAGCAGGATGGAGAGCTCGTCCTTTCAGACTCTAAGGTGAGACTCTACGGGGAATCACAGAGGGGGTTCGAGGAGTGTGAGAGGGGGAAGGGGGGAATCCGACACATTATCCAGCAGACAGTTAATCCCCTTTTCCATCTACAGAAGGATTCTTCTACGGGCCGGACAGGCGAGGTTTGGGGGTCCAGTCCGTCTTCCGAGTCCTGCGCATCACCTTAGAAGAGGTCATAGCAGTCCAGAACAGGTCAGGGCCTCCGTGGGAATCAGGTGAGCGTTACATGGGGCTCTTTTTGCATAAAAGCAGGGTCCTGAGGACTGGAAGAGCAAGACGTCGCCACTGGAACTAAGAAGCCGAAGAGGAGAGAAGCCAAAGACATCTGCAACGACTGAACCACTGGTGAAGCCCTGCTGCAGCATCTCACCACTTTTCTCCCCACGACGAGAGGAGGTCTTCACCTGAAAGAGCCTTCTTCACTTGAGCTGGTGGGGCCAACCAGTTTTCCAATCGCCTTCCCGAACCTGCTGTGGTCGAATCGCCAGTGCCCTGCACTTGGAGACCGGATAGCCAGGCAGCTATCGACCCGGATCGCGATTAAAAGGAGCGTACCTTTCAAACTTCGTTTGACAGCACCGCGGCTGGTTTCATCCCTGGGTAGTGCAGTACCTTGAACCTTCCTCCACGACGAGTGCCTCTCTTCCTCTGCTGGACCCCTCGAACTGCAGGAACTACCAGGAACAACCGCCACCGCAGGAGCCACTTCTTCACGTTTAAGGTACATTGTTCCGCCAGGCTGCCCTTTCTTCGCGGTAGCTCTAAAGGTGTTTTAAATCCTTTATCTACCTGTTGGGTTGGCCGCCCCCCTCTCTTAACATTGTCTTTTCAAACTTTTGCAACCACCATTTCAAATATCGTTAACCAAAGACTTGACTGCAGCTACGAGAACGTTTTTGCTCCTGGGCCCTTGCCTTGTACCACTAACTTTGGCAAAGGCCTATTGACTCTGGTCACATCTGTTAGACCTGCTTTCTCGAGATTGATTCTCCATTCGAACTGTGTGGTGCATTCCTTTCTTATAACTACTCTTCCTTCCCACTGTGTAATAATTGTGAAGTGCCATTTTGCTCAGTTTTCATTCTAAGAATTGCTTATATTAATGCACTGGTTTACCGAACTTGTTCATGACTGTTGGGGAGTGTTGCTAGGGTGTATAAGGACCTATTTCTGAATAACCTGTGTTTTCCCTCCCTTGTTGTGAGGAATTGTTGGAGGATCCCTTGTGTGTAGCTGTCACTGCTGTTTTGCTCAGTTTTCACTCCGGTTCACTTGGTCTACAATTCATATAGGGAGTCTGTATATTTTTCCTTGACTTAATTTAACTTGCTTGATACTTGTGATAGATATGTTTTGATTAGAGGTGTATAAATAATGTGTAAACCCTGGATACTGCCCATCTCTCTCTTGAGAAGTCTGACTGCTCGGCCACAGCCACCAACTAAATCTTTGTGGTACAGACTGATACCAAAGGGGATTTATTGCTCGCACCTGTAGTCCTAATCTTGTGTAGTTCTCTCTAAGGGAACTGCACAGGATTTTGCCTAACAGGTACCAACAGCACTTGTTGGTGAGAATTCAGCCCAGGACTGGTAGGTATACAGTTGTTATTTGTTTAGTTTAGATTCAGCTAGCAGCAATTTGGAGCTCTGAGTGAAGGAACTTGAACCCATGACCCGCAAGAATCCAAATGAAGTAAGCAAAACAAGGAAGACACCGGGAGGGACGGCCTATGAGGCAGAAGACACAACAGTGAAGATTGTGACCGGAGCATGGAAGAACGCACAAAAGTCTTAGGCCAGATGAGTAGCGTGCAGCCAGCCAGAAAGTTAACAGTCCCATGACGGGGTCAATGGCTGGAGGTAAACCAGAATGTCCTATAACAGAGTTGAGGCAGAACAGCAGCAAGCCACTCAGAATTCCAAGCCAGGAAGGTCACTATGGTCCCGTTACCTTATGCACTTGGGCCAGGGACTTTTATCAGGGCTCCAGCGACTGCAGGGGAGGAAGTGTCCACCAAGGACAATGAGTTCAACCGGCGAGGAGGATGTCAAGAAGCAGAGGAAGAGCCCTCGGTGGGATTGCACAAGCAAGAAAGGAAGAGGATGCAAGGACAAAAACAGTATTTCTAAACCAGGATCTTCAGCAGCAGCCCATCTTCCAGCAGTCTTCAGTTACAGATCTTGCACTGATCTGTACAATGCACAGGGTCTCCCACATCACTCGGGGGCAGCAGCCGTGCGTTAGCAAGCTAATCCAGGTGTGTCCAAACTAGCCCATAACTAATCCTTAAACTAATTGCACTTCAGGCAGGGACACAACAGGCCTGCCAATCAGGCTGGCCCTGAAAACCACCAAACACACAGGTGCTTGGACACTGAATGTCCATTGTGACGTCTGGGGGACTTTAAATCAGTTTAAATCACATTTCAGGGAGAATTTGGTGGCCAAGGATGAGCCCAACTCAGCAAAGCTGCCATTTCAGCTGTGCCTTTTGGTCCACACATACAAAGAAACTGGCTTGGAGCAGGGCTTAAAAACACATTAGTTTTGCAATGGCTACCACATAAGTGTATTGGTCTACGAATAGGGTAAAATTAGCTAAAATCGTGGTGTAGCCAAAACTATATCACAACTGCCACCAGCCTGCTCAACATCACATTTTGATGATGATAGAATAACCCTAATAACAAAATGGAGTTCTTTAAAAGCACCTATGCCGTGATAGACATATCGGCTACTAAGTGCAGCACACCAGAAAAAGTATTGCTTTGATTGAGCACTTCAGTAGAAGTCCTTCTAGTCTAGAAAATAAACGATAGAAAGCCAATAATATTAGGGGATGATAACCTGGACAGCCAGAACCCCCCAACAATAAAGTCCCCCACTAACAGTTTCAAACCAATTTCTAGCTCACCATATGAGGGAAATCTGTCTAAATTTGTTGTTGCTCAGTAGTTTCAACTTTATTTTCAACACCATAGTTTTTTTTATCCATTTCAGGTAGATTAGCATGGCTTTCTGGACAAAGAATGCGTGTTACTATTCATCGTTGATAACCTCTGTTAAACACAGATGACTGTTCCTGAAAATTGTTAAATTTGTCAGCAGTTTTAACACAGTAGTCCATGATAAGTGTCAAAACAGGTATTGTAAGCCTCGTCTTTTGTGTTCCAGAGTCTGCAACTTTGTTACTAGGCCACATCTTGTCCTGGTTGGCTTGCATTATTCCTTTCCTCTTCATACTGAAACTAAGTTGTGTTCAGGCAGCCTTTTCAACTTATGCCTCAGGGGTGAAACTCTATAAAGTTCTGGAAAGTTATTTAGGTAAGGCTTCTCGATTCAACAGTTCCCTTGTTCCAACTTCCACATCGGCCTACCATTGCCTAAATGTCAGAAATAACTTAGTTGCATTCTGAGGTTCTCACACCAAGAGGCCTTTTCAGAGGCAACTGAGGCCCCTTTTAAACTGCATAATGTAATTTAATAGTGTCCATATAAGATGTTAATGCTTAATTGGTGCTCTGCTACATTGCTGCTGATAATATTAGAGAAATGGATCAATGAATGCCCATCAACGCTTTGCTTTACTATGCATATGACCTTTTGAATGGGAGCAAGTTTATAACAAGTCAAGGTTATGCTGTTCACTGATTAATGTTGTGCATGTGCTTTAATAATTTGTTCTGCTCTTAACAGTTACCGAAACCTGAAAGGAAAAAGAGAAGAAAAAAAGAATCTGACATTGTAAGTTTTAATATGATGCTGTGCGACACTTAAAACTATGTTGATGCCTCAAGATGCCAGATAATGGATCCCTACTTTCAACACAAATGTGCATCTAAAATATAGACTGAAGCCAAGCCTGGTACACTCAAACTCAACTTTCCTTCCAAAGAGACAATCCAAAATTAAAATCACATATCCGAACAGTTTGAAGCCCAACTTCCATTAGAGGCTGAAGGGCAGCTCCCAGCACCGGCTGAAGGGCAGCTCCCAGCACCGGCTGACGCCCAACTCCCAGCAGAGTGTGAATGTCAGCCATGGCAGAAGCCTAACTCAAAACTCTGACCATAGACTATACCGCAACTTTAATCTCACACCATGGACCGAACCCAACTTTCTTGGGCCAAACCTACATGAGTTGCTTTAATCCAAAACTAAAAGAACACCCTAAGCCAGCTCCAGTTCACCTCCCAATCTGAGGGCCAAGTGCCTATAGAGACTAAAAACAACTACTGAGTATTAATGAAACCGAACTTTCACTTCACAGAATAGAAAAAAGATCTCCAGAAACAAGTGAGGCTCCACCTATTCCTGAAAGATAATGTAACCCCCTCCTAAAAGGAAAATCTATTTGTTGCATGCATAATGCAACCGTAAACTGCTATCATATATTAAAGATAACAGGAAGAAGTTAGCCCCTATGATGAAGGATTAAAGAGGAGAAAGGGGGCTCTGTCTTGGGAATGTGGTGTCATTTTCTTGTCATTATCACTGCAGGAAATTAAAAGTTACCCCGAGACGAATTTACCATGTGTTTTGGAGTGTCCACACTCTAATAGGAATCTTTTTTTTATTGTGATCTATGATTGAAAACCTGCATTATTCTCACTTGCAAGTGTCGTCAATCACCTATTCATTACTGTCTCCCGGTCTTTCCACTCTTTTTTGCAGTTGGAAGAACACATGGGGCATATCTTTAAGGCAACACAGTACAGCATTCCCACTTACTGCGAGTTCTGCTCCTCTCTCATCTGGATCATGGACCGGGCAGCTGTATGTAAATGTGAGTCTTCCTGTCATTGTCTTGGTTCCTTTGGTGGAGGCAGGGGTGGCCATGAGTACCTTATCTCAAGAGGCATGTAGAACAGGAACTGTGCGTGGGCTTCTGACCTAAGGTGTGTGCTCCAACAATGGGCATCCTCTTGGTGTTACATGCTAATTCTGTGTATACTATAAAATACTAAAGACTGCCTAATCCACAACGAGGAACTGTCGCATGATGGCAGCATGATTAGTTCATCACACTTGGGAAATTTTCTTTATCCCTTTAGCTAGGTAATGCATCACTTGCGTGGAAGAGATGTAAGTAGTAGAATATCAAAAATGATCCTTTAATCGGTTGTAGAGGTGTCACAAAATGAACATGTGGTGTTAGAGATTTCCCAACAAGGACCTCCCTCTTAGTATCCATAACTTTGTTTGCAAGCATATACCACCACTTTCCCCTTCAAACAATCTCTCTTCCACCCCAACCCCCAAGTACTATTCTGCTTTAAAATAGAGAGGATTTATGATGCTTTTTAATGTCCTTTTTTAAATGTATTGGGGCGAATCCCCAGATGTCATCACTTCTTCCCTGGGGGGGGGGCCTTCCCAGGAGGCCAAGCCGATACCCGATAGTCCCTCTGGGGGTGATACTCAGTGAGTGGATATCATGGGGAGGGAAACCCCCTATGGGAATAGTGAGGGCCTGGGAAGAACATGCTATCCTCATAACCCACCTTACCCTGACACACCTTCCTACCCCATGACACCAACCACTATCCCTAATACTCCTATATGTTTTTGTAGATCTATCAGTATAGGAAATACTTGGATGAGGAAGAGCGTATGTTCAACCAAGGAAGGGTATCCTATAAGTACTGAGACGAAGGAGAAACCAATTGAAGAAGAGGAGCGGAGCCTTTCAAATGGCCCAGCAGAACCAAAGTGAGCATTCTAGCTGTGTCCTAGGAGCTATGAAACAACCTGGCATTAAAAGAGAAGAGGTACAACCAATATTGGCAGACTGGCCCTGGAGAAACCGGGAGATTTGAAGCCGGACAGACCAGAAAAGCCAAGGGAGTGGAGACCGGGACGCTTACCCACAGGCAGAAGTGGTCCTGAAAGGTCTGCCGTGGACGGACCGGCAAAGGAGGAGAAGCAATGGGTCACCAGACGATCGACGAAGCTGGTATGCCTGGTCAGCAGGAGACGTGCCGCCCGGTAACAGAGGAATGCTGCAGAGCCACTGCAGCCCCTGGAGAAGCCAAGACTGACCCGAACAGGAAGCCAGCGAAGCCCACAAATGACAATAGGACGCCGATAAGCACCCTGCAGAGTTCTCAGTGGCTGGGACGGTTGGGGGCCCCCCAAAGGGCAGAAGATTAAAGAAAGATGGGTCTGGCACCCACAACCCATACAAGCAGCCTCCTAAGCCATCTTCCTTGTGATGGTACCTGGCAGGGGAGTGAACCAGGTCTGCCAAAACCCAGAGAACAGGAAAGACTGGTCTGAGACCCACCGTTAAGAAGAATCTCTTAAATCGCCGCCTTCCTCGCAGTTGCTGGCAGGGAGTAAACCAGGGCCCATAGAATTCAGAAACCAGTGGGAGATTTGCAAGCCAAAGCAAAGGGTCAGAGGAAGGGAGTCATTCCCCAGCTTTGTGAACTGTGACAAAGAGCCTGCGAAGGGCCTGGGGAAGGGAGTCATTCCCCCAGCCTCCGTGAACTGTGACAAAGAGCCTGGGAAGGGAGTCATTCCCCCAGATTTTGTGAACTGTGACAATGAGCCTGAGAGGGGCCTGTGGAAGGGAGTCATTCTCCCATCCTTCGTGAACTGTGTCAAAGTTCCTCAGAAGGACTTTGGGAAGGGAGTCATTCCACAGCTTTCGTGAACTGTGGTGAAGAGCATGGGAAGTGGCCAGGGAAGAGGGTCATTCCCCCTACCACAGTGAAACTGCAAGCCATACCCCCCTGGTGTTGTGTATCGTGAAACAAAGCAGGAGAAGGCCCGGGAAGGTAGTAATTCCCCTGGCACCGTAAAAGTGTTGAGAACAAGCTACCTCCAGGAACCCAATAGTGAGGAAAACTGTGGGCAATACTATGGGCAATAAGGAATGTTTGAGTTGGAACATTTGAGTTTGAACTGAGAACTGTACAGCATCTCGAACTGGAACATTTTGTTGTATCCTGGAAAGGAACTGAGATCTGGACAAGGGGGTCATTCTCACAGGTGCAGTTCCCACCTGCCAAATGGAACTGGAACCCAGTGTCCAGAAGAAGGGAGTCATTCTTCTGGACCAAGAAGATCCAGTATCTCTGTAGTTTAGTTGCTAGTCTAAAGGATCGAGGCAGGCAACACTCTTTTTCATATACTTGGACATTCGGACAGATTCCTTAGTTCCATAGTAGAGGCAGGGTAACCCCCCTTAGAGTTAGGGAGAGATAGGAACCAATAAAAGTCTATGCCAACAATCATGCTACCTGTGTCAGTCCCCTCCTTCTACACCCTTACAGTATAGAACATATTGTTTTTGTATTGGGGGATCTTGTCTGTCCGTGGGTATACTTTTTGCTACATGTAAACGGTCATATAAGTGAATCTGCACTAAGCATTATTTTTATATTTTCAGTATGCAAATATGCCTGTCACAGGAAGTGCTGCCTACGGACAACCACCAAGTGCTCCAAAAAGGTAATGACCTACTGGCAAACAAGAGAGTGGACAAGTATTAAAAGCTCCCAGCATTAATTTGTGTCATTTGGTGCACCACAGCAAAATCCTGTTCTTTTTATTTCATCTTTAATCATTATGATTTGTATAAGGGGAGTTCACCGAGGAAAGGGGGTTAAAATTGAACATAGTCACACCCAAGGCATCATTAATTCCAGGGATGTAGAACAAGTGCATACACAGACTTGCATCTCCAGCTGTTTTATCATCGGAATTCGAGTGGACACACTGTTAGACTGTCCTGCAACCGATTTGGCAGTGTGGCGACAAGGAATGAAGACACTGACCAAGTGGTGCCCTAGTTGTTGCTATAGACTTTAATTAATGATAAACCAAGCCGATCTATCCCTAACTCTAAGGGGATTTCCCTACCTAAACTCAGGTGCTCATTAGGAAGTCTGAGAGTCAAAACCAAAAGACACCGTCTCGGTTACAAAGGCTCGTACTCTATCCCTGTCACTACAACAAAACACCATAAAGTCCAGCGACTGTTGGTAATCCAGGAGAATAACTCCCTTCTCCTGTATGTAAAGCGTCCAAAAGCCCCTCAGGTTGTTCAAAGCAAGAGCTCCATAAAAGTTCTTGGTTCTCTGTGACCCAACAGAAAATCATTCAATCAAATAAAGCTCTTGTGGGGCTAGGAGAATGAGTCCCTTCTCCTAGCTTGTTCCCCAATGTCTTTCACAGTTCTTAACAAGGTTTGTAGCTCCCTTATGGAGGTTTTCACAATCTCTGGGTTTTGCACAATTCTCGATCCGCCCCAACTTCGACGATGAAGCTGTTCCTGGAGTCCCTCTTGATTCTCCAGTACCACACTTTTGTGGAACTGGACTGGGAACTGTATCCCAAAATAATTTACGGTTTTCTCTATGGTTCAGTCTTGTAACTTCCCTAGCCCCCTCCCAGACTTGTGTGTTCCCTTTACTTCTCCCAGGAAACTTTTCACATTTTTCACCATGGGTTGCAGGTCCACACTTCTTAGTTCAATTTCTTCCTTTAGTAGTCCTCTGCGTCTCACCTATTTCCACCTCACGTTATTGGGGACCACCTCGGCGTAGATGTGGGAACCCTCGGTCCCGTCGCAACAGGTTACGCCTGTTCCACGGTCTCTCACTCTCTCCTGACAGTCACCTATGCATCTCTGCTGTAGGCTACGGTAGGCAGTCATGGCACCGTTGTCGGGCCAAACAGTTCACCCACTACAGGCCATGCCACCACCTCTAAGACGGTGCCACTACAGGTCGTGCCAACACCAAAGCCCTAGTTTTCCGCCCAAGCCGATAACTGAGCTGCCGGGCCGTTACCCCCCATTCCAGCCCATGGAACGGAGGATGAACACCACAGTGACAATTGTTTTTTGACCAAGTAATCAAGAAAATTGGAAGAACCTGACGTGTGAATCTACCGACTCCTCCTATATGTTTTCCGCTTCTGAAACAGAGCCTCAGCTGGCAAACTCTTCCTCGTTCAAACCAACAGCGCCGGTCAGGAATGGGATTCAGCCTGTATGGTGTAGGCCACCCACCGCTTAGTGCACCTGTCTTTAAGTGTTTTAGATTTAAAAAGCTTGGAGAATTCGCAATGCCGTTTGACGTGATCACGTGGAAGGCAATTGTTACCCTCAGTGTGCATCTTTCCAGGGACATTTTTTAAATTTGTAAATTTAGCGGCAGTAGACAAATACCAGTAGAAAGGAAAGTGGAAAGAGGTATTCTACAAAAGGAATGTAAATGTGGAAGACACCCCGCTCTCCCTACTGCAAAAGGCAGAAGCCTGGTGAAGGGTGCAGCCAGCCGTCGAGAGGAGACGTCAGTCGAAGCTTCAGACGGGTTTGAATAATCGTTCGTCGAGATGGCTGTCGAAAGGGTAACAATATGAAATATGAATATATTTCAACTGCAATATAAATCTAGTAGCAAAGCTACAACTCTGCATATGCGACCGACCACAGTGGCGGAAAAACAAAACAGAGGGACCTCAACACATCAAGGATCATGGCTACAATACAGGTTACACAGGGATAGTATTACAAACATGCCCAGTCAACATCCCTTTTTCGAAATTCGAAAACAGAATGCAATACTCTGCACCTGCCACTAGATGTCAGCCTATGCCCAGCATGTGAGTCTAAGCAGATCCACAAGGCTCAGAAATAGTTATCCTCTTTTGTATTTTTTTTTTATTTTGTTCCCTGACGATGGTCTCCTGTCCGAAATACATTGGGCCACTTTTGGTTGCCTTTGTCTCGTCAATAAACCAATCACTGGCTTTTAATACTATTGGACATTGATGTATTCTACAACATATCATTATTAAACTGGACATCATCCATAATTGGAACGTTTTGTAAACAATTTAGTAATTCTTGCATGTGATTCACATGTCAGGTTCTTCCAATTGTTCTTGAATACTTGGTTAAGAAACAATTCTCAATGGTTTTTCTGGCTCCTAGTGCAAAGAGAGCCGTTTTTGGCTACAGGACCAAATAATCAATTTAAGATATCTGCAATGCACATACATTTCCTTGCGGTGACCACTTTCTATGCATTCTGTCCACTTGTCTTGCCGTCACGAGTGGAGGCATGCCTTGAATCATAAAAATGTCATATGCGGACATAGCTAATCTCGTAGCCAAAAAAGATGAAATATTAGGTTTTACCTCTCAAGAAGCAGACTCAATCATTAACCTTATCAGAGAGACAGGCATTTCTAATGCATCTTCGGATCCAACAGCTAAGATTAAAAGTTTTGAACGTTTGATCCGTTGAGAAATCATCAGAAAATTACATGCATCGACTCTCACAAGGTATTATCGTGTCCAAAGGATACTAAGAATGCTAAGAATATCATTAAGACCTACTCTTTGCAAAGAGAATAGAGAATTCATCAGCAAATGGGAACACATTCTCAATAAATGTTCCCTGGACTTGATTCTTCTAACCATCCAAGAGCTTTCTAAAGAATTAGATACTTTGGCCAAAGACATTTCAGAACTACAGTCAGAGCTAGTACGTACTTTAATTCCAACAGATTTAGATGCAATCTTAGAAGATATCAATAAGAATGTATCGATTACTTGCTTCTTAATGTTGAATAGCCATTTCCTAATTTGAAAAAGCAGAGCGCAGATACTCCATTCCCAACCATACCTTACTTTTCACTGTTATTTTTTCCTTCTTTTCTTGTCACATTTTATTTTGTTCTATTGTAATATTCGCTATCGTTTTTCACTGTACACACAATCATAAACTGGAGTCAATTGTGTTGTGTTCACTAGATGTATAGATGAACTGCTTAGTTTGCTACCACTTTATTTCTTTTCATTTCCTAAGTTGGTGACATCAGTGATGAGTCCTTCAGAGTCCTCACGAAGAGCCTGCCTAAAGTCTCCTCACAGGAGGCCAGGGAAGATGCTTCCTGATTCTGACCCTGGGGGTGGTATAAGCCGGGAGGATCACCCGGGAGGAGAAGGGCCCCAGGGGAATAAAAGGAATCTGTTCGGGTTAGGTGCTGTATTTAAGGACATATCATTGGCACTGGAATATGTAATGGCTTGCTGTCAGAGAGAGCTTTTATTTTCCTAAGCTAACTATCTGTATGGGAGTGAAAACAATCATAACTAGTTATGTATTGAGAGTAAGAAACCCCTTTTAAAGTCACTGGCATTCATAGGGATGGAAACCTTCTATGAACCCCATGGAAATAAAACATTTAAAGATGAGTCTTTAAATGTTACCAATTTAGACTCTGAAAATCCTGACTCCTCTGTAAAGCCAAATCCTTCATTGAATCCTTATAATACTCCTTTAGGAAATATAAATAAGGAAAGAATTGAACTTGGTGTTGATGATTCCATTAGAAAAACAGTTTTACATTGTGAACTTCAAGTCCCACAATTCCTCCAAAGTACTGGGACGAAGAGGAGGGCTGCAGAGGCACGAGACTGCAAGTTGCAGCCTATTAGGGGTAATGACCCATACCTGACAGAGACTGGGAGGCATAAAAGGCCCCCTCAAGTGCAGGCCATAGAGAACAGCAGCAGCAGAATGTGGTGTAGTTGTGATGCCTCCATGTGGCAGCAGCAGTTAGAGGAGAGCAGAGACGCTAGGACAACCATTGCGTGCAGAACGGATGCTGGTCCAGGCAGGGTCTCTTCTGTCAGTGACCTTGATTGCAGAGGTTGCGCAGCGGGAAGCGTTGGGATTGATGGCTTTCCCCCGGAGGACCACAGCGGCAAGCGCACAATTTGAACGTTTTCCCCATTGTCCGTCAAGTACCGGTGGCAGGTGATCACTGGAGAGCTGTGGGAGCGAGGAGAGATCCTCTGTTGACTGGCACAGGCTGTGGGACTCTGAGAAGGAGAGGTTGCTGGGCTGAGCAAGAAAGCAGAATCAGAGGACCTGGAGGCTGTGAGGCGAACAGGTGCGCATGCCAGACCGGGTGAGTTCACCATTAGTTGTGACACCGAACCCCACCCATAACCGCCCGCTGGCCAGGTCCAGGAGCCTAAAGCACATGAATAATAACAGAATCAAGTGTAAGAACAAACATGTTTTTGAATACCAAACTGATGTAAAGCAGAGTAATTATTCTTTAGCAAACCAAGCCGACTCAAAAAGTAGCAGGAGGCAGAACAAGAACTTAACTATCAGACCAGAAGGGTGTCATTGTATCTATGTGGGTCAGATTAAAGGCCAACAGTGAGAGGGTAATAACCTGAGAAACCAATACAAACTACTATTGCTAAGGCCAAAAGAGAATCATACCAAGGCAAGTTATAAAGAACCAACATTGCCAAAGCCAAGAGAGGGCAATTAAGAATTCAAGTGTTTGTAAAGCCTATTGCCCATATGTAAAGGAGACCATAAGAGGAACTGGCATAACCCCACATTGCCAAATAAGTCAAAGCGTGAGAGAGAACCATTGTCAGCATTTGGTTAATGCAGAAGTGGGTAAGTAAGAGTGGCAGGAGGGCTGTCCTTCTTATAGAAGGTATTCCAGAGGAGTGGAGCATAACCTGCATTGCATGTGGCTATCACAAGTGTGTAACAGACAGCACCAATGTGTTTCTTATTTTCCCTGAAGAAATACTTAAAATTGATGTTGTGAAGCAAAAGACTCTGCTAACATATTGGAAAATAACCTTTACCACAGAAGTACTTGTAGTTAGTAGTTTATTTTGTCCTGTCAGGAGAGTACACATGGGCAGAGAACCTTGTAGCAGTAGGCCTGGCAGGTGAGTGGACCAGGTGGAAGTCATTGAAGTACTTTGGTGTGGTTTAAAGTATTGAAGTTGTAGCAGAACCACTAAGATGTTTTTGTGAACTGTTACAGAATCATCCTGACAAATTAATATTGCTGACGCAAGTGTTGTGTGAACTATTGCAGAATTATCTGATATTGTCAAAACAACTGTTTTGTGAACTGTTGCAGAAATATCCTGAGAAAGAAATGTTTGTTGATCCTTATGAACTATGGAAGTATTCTTTGTTTATGAGAAGAAGTTTGTTTTGAGATCTTCTTGTCACAAGTGGAAAGAGGAAAAACTTTGAACATTTGTGAACTGTTGGTTGAATTCAAGATGGAACTTTGGTTATCAAGTTGGAACCAAAAGAAATGAAGTAGAACTTTGTTACAAGACAGGATTTACTATCCTTTTGGAACTATTGAATAGAATCCTGCTTGAATCTGGAGAAGGGGAATTCACCCAGATTATAAGGAGAGGCTGGGATCAGGTTGTGAACATAACTGATATGTGTTTTATTTGAACTGCCATATATAACCTTATTGAGTTTGTATTTGTTTATTATTTGTATCGCGCACCTAACCCTAAGGTAACTGGGCGCTGGAAAGCTTCTGCATGTTACAGGTATATACATGGGACATCCACATTGGGTCGACCAAGGTTACAGGTAGGTCTGGCAGTCAATAAATACAGAGTGGTGAAGACATGACGATAATAAATACAGATGGCAGCATGGAAACAAAAACGGTGAAGACACGACTACAGAACAACTGGAAGCATCTATAGTAGTAGTACCAACTAAGGCTTCAGATGTTAGACTTATCTGTGAGCCAGCCTTTACTCTAGTTCTGAACGCACAGAAGGAGGGTTCCATTCTGTTGATGGGAGGCAAGGAGTTCCAATAATTAGCAGCTTGGACAGGGAAACTGGCACCTCCTGCAATTTTTAGGTTAAACCTAGGAACTGAAAGGAGATGTGTTTGGGAAGATCTGGTTGGGGGGCGGGGTGGGCTGGTTGGTATTTGTTTAACCTGTCTGACAAGTATCTAAGAGCAGAGTTTGACAGGCATTTGTGGGTGATTGCCAGGGCGCGTAGTGTTAATCTTTCGCGCACTGGTAGCCAGTTAGATTTCTGTCTCGGGCTCGACATGTGACTGGATCTAGAAATGTTTAGAGCAGATCTTAAGGAGTTGTTTTGTAGGACCTTGAGTCTGTGGAGATTCAGTTCTGAGGATCTTAGGAAAAGCGTGTTGCAGTAGTCTATCTTAGAAAGCGCTAAGGCACTGGCTAACGTCATGAAATTAGTGGGGGACAAATATGATTTACAGGCATTGATCATCTTGTTGGTGTAAGCTGTTGATGATGCAATGTAGCTGACTTGTTTCTTTAAGGACAAGGTTGAGTCCAGATAAACTCGTAGTGTTTTTATTTCCTTCGCAACTTTAATCGGGTTCTTGTCAATGTTAAAGGATGAGTATTGCAGGTAAAGTTTGCTTAGGTGAGCCTGCATGCCGACAATCAAGAGCTCCGTTATTTCGTCATTGAGGCAGAGGCTATGGGCAGCCATCCATGCCTGAATTTCTAAGTAGATGTCATTAATTAACTTATAATTATCTTCGTAGCATCCTGACAGCGTGATGAGAACATGGGTGTTATCTGCGTAATTCGTGTAGATGACACCCATGTTGTCAAGGCAGTTGAAGAGGAGCTTCGTGGAAATGTTGTATAGCGTTGGTGAGACGCATGAGCCTTGGGGCACCACACTGTGAATGGGGATCAGATCTGCTGAGGGTGAAAAGACTCTGGTGGTGCGGTTGGATAAGAAGGATTTAATCCAATTGGAGGCATTGATGGAGAAGGCTGCTGCTGTGGTCAGATGTTCAGTGAGGATCTGGTGATCTGCCAGGTCAAATGGAGCTGAGAGGTCCAACAAGAGAAGGATGGCCAATTTGCCTTTAGCTTGTACATGTGTTAGTATGAGATAACACTTACTTTTGACACTCTCTAATGCTATCAGATTTGGATTTAACACATTGTTACCTCCAGTCACGTGACTATAACTTCCGTAACATTTTATTTTTACATGACATCGAGCGGTTGACGTCATCACGCATATGCACGCAAAGCCATCTTATCCCTTTACTTAAACACAGTAAGTGACACGCCACAAACTTTAGTCCGTGCAATAATTAATAGTGGTTTTTGGCCCCCAAACTACAGGTAAGACCCCATTGGGAATGCTTCATCTAATACGAATAGACTTTCATTGGACCACTTTTGGGGATTTCCCCTTTGTTTTCCCCTTTGCACTATTTGTATGTTCAGAAGTGGTTTGTTTTTCTACATCTACTGTGTTGAACATTTTTCAGGGACTCCATTCACAGACCCCCCCACATATGTGTCTGTTTTTTTTAACTTCGTTTCTATTCCTAATATGGTATTGCACACTATATCAGTTCATTTGACTTTTTCTGGATTTTTATTTTACAGTCATGAAGACATGACAGATTAACTCACAGGCAGGTAGGATACATGCTGTCTGAAATGCATTGGACCACTTTTATTGACTTTGTCTCGTCAATAAACCAATCACTGTCTTTTAATACTATTGGACATTAATTTATCCTACAGCATATCATTATTGAACCATACATCATCCGTATTTGGAACGTTTTGTAAATAATTTAGTAATTCTCATGTGACTCACATGTCGGATCCTTCCAATTTTCTTGATTGCTTGGTCAAGAAACAATTCTCCCTGCTAACCGACTGCTGACATATTAGAGAGAGCCCTGTTTTTAAAGTGTGGCTTATTCATAGCATTACGGTACTGCAACTGTAGGACCAGTGTCCCGCCCAGACAGTCAGCAGGTGTTCTGTCTATGTAAATCATTCTGCTAAGAGACTAACTCCCGTCTGATCAGATATGGATACTTAAGTGCCCCATTTTACACTGGACATTGCCGGGGACTCGACCACAGGTAGAGTCACGATTTATGAACACAGAAAAGAGTATTGACTGAATATCTTACTTACGTTTAACCTCCACAAGATTGTATTTACCTTCACAGAAGGTAACATTATTTTCCTAATGTCTGTTTCCTCTTCAATGTTGGGTTATACTATAACTTAATCGGTTGTGTTCCCCTCCTTAGAGTTGGCCTTTACTGTTTTCATCATTGCTATCACTAGGTGAGGAAGGGAAAGATTGCAGGAAACCCCATTGCTTTGTTGATATAGTGTGTCTCCAATCCACTGACCAAAGAGCGGAGAGATTCCAGCCTACTGTAACAATTTCTATCACTCAATTCAGTCAAGGCAAAGAGAAAAAAAGCAAGAAGCAGATAACCTGGCGTGTTAAAGATATGAAAAGACTCCGATCACTTTAAGGCAGCCACGCTACACAAGTATCCCATCATGCCACCAAACTTCAAATGTTTGAGAGTTCCTAGTGGCAGCACTGGTCTGTGGTTCTAATGGATTCCTTCCTCCTACAGATTCCTCATCTATGATACTCTATCTCCAGCACAAGCAGCCTTTGAAAACTTTGTTGCCACCAGGAGGTACTGCACAGCTGCATGTTGCCTCTGCTCTTTTTCGTTACACGCCCCACGCGGGACATATTGGTGTGGCTGCGCCCCATGACTCCAGTTCCATTTTTTCAAACACTAAGTACGATGCATAAACGCCAATTGGCTTGCTAATTTGTAACAGTGTTATGCCTAACCCGTGGAAGGCTTCTGATTTCAAGCCCTGTGTGGATTGTGGGTGACAGATGTCTGCCACCAAACCCCACAGAATCTGCATGTTTTGCTAGGGGGAAGAAAAACATTCTGCAGGATTGTGGGTCTTGACAATCCAGGTACCCAAAAGCCCTATGCAGCATGCCGTAAAGTTATTACACTTTTGCCACAGGGATTGCAAGAGAACTCTATAGAAGTGGAGAAATAAAGAAGGCCACTGTCCAGTCTAGAATGACTAGTAGAAGCAGAAGCACCGAAAGAGATCCCACTCATCAAGCCCCCCCCTTGAGGCATCATTCTTCTCCAATGAAGAGACTCATCAGAGGAATCTTCTCCCTCGCTACCGTTTTCAACCCAATCCTCCACTCGGGAGGAATGGAAGGATTTATGGGTCACTTGTAAAAGCTGGCGGGAATCACTTACGAGACAGCGATTACATGCCTACAGGACATGGAGTTAAACTGGTTCCCTACTGCTCTGTCCATGAGTCGAGCTCACATTACCCTCTCCCCACACCTCTTCATGTAAAAAAAAGGTTTATGTAAAAAATTTCTCACAACTTTGATGAGGAGGGTGATCCTACCCCATTTGAGATAGAATCCCATTCCTGCAGTGGGAAAGGAGAATTCCCAGAAGAGTTCTACAGCAAGGGAGAATACTTTCTGGACTTTGCTGCAAACCGTCAGAAAACAAGCAGCCTTGATACCTCCCTGGAGCTGGACATATTTCCAGCACCAATTCTGGGCAAACCTCATGCTTCTTTTCAGAAGATGAATGTGGTAGAAACACTGGTGTTATCTGCACACACCAGGCCCAAGGTTCAGTCCAGTACCACTGTCTCATTGCTTCTAAGCATAGCAGCAACAAACCCACACCACCAAGTTATTTGAGGTAGTGCATGGCTACTGTACAGTTTTGCCTGTCATTGAGGGGAAGAAGTGTCTGCCTGATTCTCCACCGGTCTAGGAAACTGATGTGTTGCCAGATTTCTGTCGGAGACCAGAATCCACTTACCGTAAGGTCCAACAGGTGAGTGCTCCAGCCCTTCTCTGTTGCGTCCAGGCTAACCATCAGTTGGGGCCAGGGTTGCTAAAGCAGCGCCCCTCGAAGTAATTTGTCTTGCATGGGACCACCATACAAGGTCTTGAGACCTGCAAATGGTCTGAAATGTTGCCCTACAACTGAGACCACTGACTTCGAAGTAGCCACTGTAGCAACTGCATGTGTAACCAGACATCCAGCACCACCAGAATGCAGGAGACCGTTGGACCTAGTAAGCGCAGGAAGGTGGAGGCCGGAACCAGCTTCTATACGAACAGTACCCATTTGCATTACTCAATGACTCTTAATACAAATGCTCGCCAGATCTTCTCTTTTTGTTCTAGCTCCAGACTTAATGATTCAGCTAGATCGAAAAGCCTGTGAGGAGAGCTCAGTCCTCCAATGCCCCAAAGCACTGGGATCCCCAAAAAGGTAGAGCGAGTGCAAGACAGCCGAAGACGCGACAGATTATGCTGCAGGCTGAAAATACTGCAGGAAGTTGTGGGTTGTTTGGGTGAGGTCAGAGGAGGTGGCGGACCAAGAGATCAGCAGGAGGAAGGATGGTGGTTAAGAGTGTGGTGGAAAATTATAGGGCAGGTGAGGTATTGGTTTGTTAGTGTAAGGGGTAATGTGTTGTGCGTGTTCCTGTAAGACTAGCGAGTGAGAAAATTAGAGTGTAGGAAGTGAATGTGAAGTGGTTGTGAAAGTGAAAGGTGTGTGGGAGGGAGAAGTCGTGTGTGTGTGTGGGAGGGAGAAGTCGTGTGTGTGTGGGAGGGAGAAGTCGTGTGTGTGTGTGTGGGAGGGAGAAGTCGTGTGTGTGTGTGGGAGGGAGAAGTTGTGTGTGTGTGTGTGGGAGGGAGAAGTCGTGTGTGTGTGTGTGTGGGGGAGGGAGTAGCAGTGTGTGTGTGTGTGTGGGGGAGGGAGTAGCAGTGTGGAGGGGTAGTAGCAGTGGGGCGGAGTGGGGAGAAGGGAGTAGCAGTGTGGAGGGGTAGTAGCAGTGGGGCGGAGTGGGGAGAAGGGAGTAGCAGTGTGGAGGGGTAGTAGCAGTGGGGCGGAGTGGGGAGAAGGGAGTAGCAGTGGGGAGGAGGGGAGTGAGATAGGAGGGAGTGGTAGAGGGGAGGAGGGATTAGTAACATGGAAGGGTAGAGGCAGTAGTATGAGAGAGATATCAGAGCGACTGAGGAGGAAGGTTGCAGACAGCAGAAGGAGTGACGGTGGGTGGAGTTATGAGTAGTGGAGAGAGACCAGGAGAGGAACATCGGGACAGAGTGTCTAAAAGTGCATCCCAGATCCGTTATTAGCCTCTAACAGACTGGTAGTGTAGAGATAGTTTAAAAAGTCCCTGAGGGAATCTAGATGGATAAGGCAACCACATTTAGGTTATCCAAGTCATCTTAGAATGTAGACAGTAGGAGTCAGTCTTCTGTAGATACTAACCTGGGGCTATGGACACCTAGGTTAGGATGGTTAACACTATTGCTAGACGAGAAAGGGAGGAATGGCCCTAGCACCCTGCTGAATCCTTGAATAAAAACCCTTCAACCGTCTGTGTATTGGAGTATTCTTTGGGCATCTGTGACATAACCCGGGTTGTTCCGCTGTGCTAGAGCTATTTTCATCAAAGCTCCCACTATGAGTACTTGCCTCTGGGTTCTGGGATGAATGGTTATTCAAGATTCTCCCCATGGTGCTTTTTTAAAAAGATCTTTTGTTTTAGTGTATTGATTTCCTCAAGCAGTGCATTTTGAGTATTGGTGTACCATGTGCTGTCCTAGTACAGCTGGTTGTAAGAAGAGGCGCAGGAGATTCAAGCTCACGCTGGATCGCAAACAGTTCTCGGGAGCTCTATTTGGCATTGATGATTCTAGTATTGTACGTGACACTTTTAGTTTGGAGAATCAGCTGTTTGTATTCCCTCGCTAAGGAAGTAAAACAAGTTTTATCAGAAGCCGATGGGTAGTTCCTACTTTTGTTTCCACCTCCCACTTTTTTTTTAGGAAAGAACTAACTTTAATGTTCTCAGAAAGCCATGTTTTAAGATGGCAGGTTTGGCTTTACGTCGGGTGAGGGGGGGGCCACAATGTTAATGGCCCGAGTGAGGGTTTGATTGCAGATGTCTACTAGAACATCAGGGTCCCCAGATAAGGGCATAGGGGTGGAGAGCTCCTCCAGCAGAGGCAAGATGCTAGTTTTAGTTATGTCACATGAACTTAGAGTGTGGGGGCAAAGGCAAGGCCATGGTTGGCGAAGGGTTTGCCACAGGAATGGTGAATAAGAAAATATTGTGATCAGTCCAGGGACAAGGCAAATTGGATGTGACTGCGACATTGCAGTTTAAGTGCCCTAGCCAGTTCATTGTTCAGCCTTTGACGTGCGTGGGATTGAGGATACATTGTAAGAAGCCTATCGCTTTAAGGGAGTTCGCTAAAGATAAGGCATTGGTGTCAGTGTTGTCATTAAGGCCCAGGTATAAGTCACCAAGGAGTATGGTTTTAAAAGACGGCTTGGAGAAAGGGAGGAGGTGCAGAAGCTCCTCTTCAAATGAGAGCAGTGGGCCTCTGCACAATAGACCAAGTACATGGATATTGTTGTAGTGTGAGAGATACTTAATAGCTCCCCTGAAGATAGTCGCATTACAGAATTCTCTGATGGCAAGTGAATCTCTGGCAATAAAGGCTACCCCTCGTCTCTAGTCTTGGGTCTGTCTTCACAGTAGATCGTCTATCTGGGAGGGATGGCTGGGCCTGGCCCACTGCATTGTGGAGCCATGTTTCAGAAATGGCTAGTAGGTCGAGGTTATTAGATGTAATAAGGTCTGAGATGTTGTGAGGGTAGGCTATTAGCGATCTGACATTCACAAGAGCTCCATTTAAGGCAGTCACTGAAGAGGCCAGCGTGGGCTTACTGTGCTTAATTTTCCCCTGAAGTTTATTGCTAAGGTTGTTCCTAAAATGTATCTTACAACTTTTTATATTAAGGCTTTTTTGTTACTTTGACAATGTGCCTAAGACAAGCTGTTGGCAGCTGTCTGATTTTTACCGTTTTGTGTTATTTTTCCCCTGCACTTTTGCATTTAC
Source organism: Ambystoma mexicanum (assembly GCF_040938575.1). Lineage (NCBI taxonomy): Eukaryota > Metazoa > Chordata > Amphibia > Caudata > Ambystomatidae > Ambystoma > Ambystoma mexicanum. Next base: position 1,248,231,724 of record NC_090934.1, read on the forward strand.
TGCAAATGGCTACTAAAGGTGGCTAGCACCCTAAGATTGCGTGTACAAGATTGTTTTGCTTGTTCTTTGACCTTCTTCCTACCTTCTCAGGTAAGGAAACGCCTTATCTGGAAATCCCTTTCCTGAGGAAAGCTGTGGCTTTCACAAGCAAAGGGGATTTATGTTTGTGGACCAGGGTAAGGGGCTGGGATGGTCTAGACCCAATCCACATCCTCTGGTGCCCGAGTCTGTCACTAGGCAGATGTGGTGACCAATGGTTGTCCCTGATTGTACCACCCCAAGCTATTTCAATTTTGCAGAACCTTTCCATTGGTGGATTTGGGCTTTCTCAAAGCTTGAGTCTTGGATAATAGGAGGGCTCCTGCAACTGTTCATCAGATCACTGTTGGCGCTAAGACTTCTAGGAAGATGAGCAGCCCGCTGGTGACCCAAGGACGACCCCTGCAGCTGACCAGCATCAACTCCAGTGATGAGCCTGGTTTAGCCCTGCTCCTCTGCCTGATTGCAAGAAGACCCTTGTTGGTGTTTAGATCCCTGGACCAGTGGGAACAACCAGTCTTGACCCATGCTGGAGGATCCTGCTGAGCATTCACAAGTGTCCCTGGACCAACCAGCTCTCTCCTGGGCTACTTTGCTGCAGCCATTGTCGTTCCAATCAGAACCTTGGAACTTTGCATATCTCCAGCTAGTGCCACATGTGGCCTGCTCCTGCATTTTCAGCTGTATCCCTCAAAGGGAAGCTGTGCTGGGGATGCTCCTGTGTTCACCACTGTACGATCGCCTGTAGCCGCCTGTCTGTGGTAACTTTCTTCGGATCTTGTCGTCTTCGTGTCCTTGAGGTGGCTAGTCTCACCCACAGAAGTCTTCCTTTTTCGTCATTTGAGTCTTCAAATGGAAGCTTTCTGGAACAGATTCCTGTGCACCGCGACCAACAGAAAATAAAATCCCTTGAAACAAGATATGTCTGCTGTGTAGACAACCCTCGCAGTGGGAACAAGAACAGAGGTACAACCATAGGGTGATGTGGAGCCTGGAGCATCTGAAGCTGAGGGGTAAGTATAGATACCTGTTGCTTTCTCCCCCTGTCCCCAAAAGTGTATTTGGGCTAAAGTCCTGACCCTAAATCACTCTGCCCGACCTGATCTTTGCTGGTGGAACCTGTGTTTAGCATTCTTCCCTATGTCATGATTCACAGAACTTGCCCCTTTTGGACCTCCTGGTCCCGGTCACAACGGGGCTTGCACTCCTTGGTACTTCCCAACATGGCCGTTTAACGTGGTACGCCTTCCACCAGCCTCCACGGCGGACGTAGCACATTCTACAAATAGTCTGCGGCCCCGCGCATCTCAACGCTATCGCTGGTAGTGACTAGACTTGTGCTCCGTAGTTCGCTGAACTATTCTCCTGTTCCTGGACCCTCTAAATTCCCATCTCCCTTCCTCCCTCTTCTCTCTACCTTGCTTCCTGGATTTCGTGTACTGCCTCCGAGTACACCTTCCTTGTTTCCTGGACTTCCCGGAGCCTCCGTGTATCCCGTGACGCTGAACGCACGCTGGAGCCAGAAGGGGTTCGCGCGGGCTTGTACAAAACACGATCCGTACTCAAGAAAACTCCCTCCAAGAAATCCTGCAAGGATCGATCTCAGGTGAGAAAGGGGGAAATCTGTGACCGTTTGAGATGCCAAACGACCGAAGTTGAATTTAACATGGAAGCGGCCGTTCAGGATATTATGCGTGGCATGCAAGAATTACCGACTGAGGTGCAGAATTTAAAGGCGGAAAACGCTGCATTAAAACAATTAGTTTTGTCCCGTGATTCTGCTACAAAGGAAAGCGTACTACTGGGCGGCATTGTAGACAAATATGATGGTTCTGCAAAAACCCTTATTGGATTCCTTGATTCCTGTTTAATCCACTTTACCTTTAAGCCCTACTACTTTTCAACCCCCGGGGCTAAGGTGGGCTTTATAATCTCACACCTCTCCGGAAATGCACTAACCTGGGCTACACCTTTAGTCAATTCTGGAGATGCCCTCCTGGATGATTACGACAGATTTTTACAAGCCCTTAAGACCATGTTTGATCGCCCAGAACAGGTCTATAGCGCCCAGGAACGTCTACTTGATTTTCAACAAGGACCCCAGGACATGCTTACGTTTGTAAGGAACAAGTTACTTACCTGTAACTGTTGTTCTCCACCATGGGTCTGGCATGGATTCACATGCTCATGAATATTCCCCGTCGTCAGGCCGGGAATCCTCGGTATAGAAAAAAATCAGTATCAGTTTAGTTTCTGATCTGTCTTTCTTAGTAGTAACCAATCACTGGTCTCTGGGTCATACTGCCCCCAGCCAATGACTGCCCTCTCCCTAAGCCCGCCTCTGGCAGCCATCCTCAGATTTGGTAGCACGTAAAGTGGCAGTATGACCAAGTGAAGAGCCGCAGAGGGGTAGGCGGGAGGGTTTGCATGTGAATCCATGCCAGACCCATGCTGGAGAACAACAGTTACAGGTAAGTAACTTGTTCCTTCTCCAGCATGGGGTCTGGCATGGATTCACATGCTCATGAATAAGAGAATACATAGCAGTACACACATGCACAACAACGGGAGGTGGCAACAGGCTCAACATTAAGCAATACAACAACTCAACATTAAGCATCTCTTACCTCCTCACCAGGCTCACCTTAAGCGAAAAGGTTGCGCAGCACTGCTTGGCCGACCCTGGACTCCCCCCTGGAGTCCCGATCGACGCAGTAGAATCTTGTGAAGGTGTGTCGACCGCCACGTCGCAGCCCTGCAGATGTCCAGCAGGGGCACACCAGACAGGAACACCGTGGTAGCAGCGATCGCTCTGGTCGAATGGGCTCTCGGACGGCCGGGCAGCGGTCGGTTTGCTAACCGGTGACAGTGCATGATGCAGCCGGAGAGCCATCTGGAAATGGAAGTCTTCGAGAGAGCCTTCCCTTGATTCACAGTCCCAAAGTTCACAAACAGCTGTGATGTCTTCTGAAAACTCTTCGTGCGGTCCACGTAGAACTTCAGCGCTCTAGCTACGTCCAGCGAGTGCAGAGTCCTTTCAGCCGGCGACGAAGGAGACTGGAAGAAAACTGGCAACACCAAGGGTTCGATGAGGTGGAAGTCCGATGGCACCTTGGGCATGAAGGGGGGGTGCGTCCTCAGCACCACCCTTGTGTCGTGAAACGTCAAGTATGGCGGCTTGCAAGATAGGGCCTGGATCTCTCCCACTCGTCGTGCGGAGGTGATGGCCACGAGGAAACACTGTCTTCCACGACAGAAACTTCAACGGTGCCGAATGCATAGGCTCAAATGGGGGCCCCATGAGCCTGTTCAGCACCACGTTGAGCTCCCACGCCGGGGCAGTGGCCTTCACCGGCGGGAATGATCGAAACAATCCTTTAATAAATTCCTTCACCAGTCGATGAGACCACAAGGACGCCCGTCCCGTAGTTGTGGTGTATCGTGAGATGGCGGCCAGATGTATCTTGATGGAAGCGTGAGCTTGTCCAGCCTTGGCCAATGACAGTAGGTACGGCAATACTTGGGGGGGCCGTAATCCGCAGAGGGTTAATCTTCTGTGCACAGCACCAGACAGAGAACCTCTTCCATTTATGTCCGTAGCACTTGAGAGTTGAGGACGCCCTGGCCTTTGCAAGAACCTCTCTGCAGTCGGCCAGGATGTCGTACCCTCCAAACTCTAGTGCTGCAGGAGCCAGGCCTGCAAGTTCAGCGACTCCGGGTTGTGGTGAAGAATGGCGCCTCCTTCTCTGGAGAAAAAGTCTGCGTCCGTCGGCAGCTTGACGGGTGTGGACGTTGACAAGTCCAGAAGGTCTGGGAACCAGATCTGTCTCGGCCACGGCGGTGCAACGAGGTTCATCCTGCACCGGGACCTCTTGAGCTGGTTGAGCCGGAGCAGCAACAGCAGCGGAGGGAACGCATAAAGAAATAGGCCGTCCCAGGGGAACGAGAAAGCATCGCCCATGCTCCTCGGCTGGGGAAACCTGCTGGCGAACCTCCGGCACTTGGAATTCGTCCCCGTCGCGAAGAGATCGATTTGGGATTCGCCCCATCGTCAGAAGAGTCGATCCACTTGATCCTGGCGTAGTTCCCACTCGTGGCACGAGCGCAGCTCTCTGCTGAGTGAGGCGGCGATCGTGTTTTTTATTCCTGCCAGATGAAGAGGCACCAGAAACATCCCTTGGGCGATGGCCCAATGCCACAGATCCTGGGCTTCCTTGCATAGGGCCGGGGATCTGGTTCCGCCCTGCTTCCGGATGTAGAACATCATGGTGGGGGTGTTGGTGAAGATCCTCACCACCTTGCCCTTGAGGGACGGAAGAAAGGACCTGAGGGCCCAGAACACTGCGCGGAGCTCCAAGACGTTGATGTGGAGTGACTTCTCCTCCGGGAGCCAAAGGCCTCTCGCGTGAAGATCTCCGGAGTGCGCTCCCCAACCTTCCAGGGAGGCGTCCGTCGTCACTGTCACCTGGTGAGCTGGGGTCTGAAAGTCCGTGCCCGCCGACAGATGAGAGCGGGTACCCCACCACCGGATCGCCTGACGGAACGTCTCGTTTAGAGGGATCCTGTTCTCGAAGCTGCCCGTCCACTGGACCCAGCAGGCGTCGAGGAACTCTTGTAAGGGGCGCATCCGAAGCCTGCAAAGGCGCACCAGATAAATGCAGGAGGACATCATCCCGAGGAGGGACTTGATATATCTTACCCTGGCCATGTCTGTGGCCAGCAGATGCTGCACCTTGCCCAGAATGGTCCTGGTCCTTTCCTCCGACGGCGAGACCAGCCGCGCCACTGTGTCGAGCTTGGCTCCCAGAAACAGGGCGGCTTGCGACGGAACCAGGTGGGATTTTGGAAAGTTGATGGAGAATCCCAGGTCCGTGAGCAGCTGGACGGTCTTCGCAGTGTGCTCCACGGTGAGCTCCCTTGTCCTTGCCCGGATGAGCCAGTCGTCCAGGTAGGGGTAGATATGGATCCCCTGTAGGCACAGCCGCGCCGCCACCGGTGCGAGGCACTTGGTGAACACCCTGGGTGCCGACTTCAATCCGAATGGGAGGGCCTTGAACTGGTAGTGCCGCCCTTGGACCACGAACCTGAGGAACTTTCGGTGTCTTTTTAGAATGGGGATGTGGAAGTACGCATCCTCCAAGTCCAACGACGACAGGAAATCGCCCTCCTCCAGCTGTCCCAGCACGTGCTGGAGAGTGACCATCCGGAACTTCTGTGCCTTGATGTACTTGTTCAGTCGTCGCAGGTCGAGGATGGGGCGCCATCCTCCTGTCTTCTTTTTTACGAGGAAGTACCTTGAGTAAACTCCGGAGCCCTGAAGCCTCTTTGGGACGAGCTCGATGGCACCCTCTTTGAGCATCGCCCTACTTCCAACAGTAGGTGAGGGACGTGATTTTCCTTCCTGGCCACGGGTGGAACGCGAGGGCACTTCTTCTGAAACTCGAGGGCGTGCCGTTGGGCCAGGGCGTCCAGCACCCAACGGTCGGTGGAGATGGACTCCCACACGCTGACGAACCTCGCCAGCCGGCCTCCCACCGGGGTGCTTCGGCGGGAGCCCGACCCCACGGTCGGTTCAACCTTGTTTGGAGGCCGCCTTGCCTACTGACCTCCCTGTCAACGACGACGGGCACCACCTGACTTGCCGCGTCCCCTGTAGGCTTCCTGGGCTAGGCGGTACGTGGAGGAGCCACTGCCGGATCCCTTGGAGGCACCTTGTCTGCCTCCGGAGCTCTGAAAGGACGGCCGTCGTTGTTGGAGCACTCCTAGTGCCCGGGCAGTCTGTGTGTCGGTCTTGATGGCCTGAAGGGACTCATCAACCGCCTTCCCAAACAGGTTGTTCCCGTCGAAGGGCATGTCCAAAACCTTGGTTTGTACTTCCTGGCGGAAATCCGTCGCCTTGAGCCTTGACTGTGGAGGGCGGATGACTGTGGAGGGCGGATGACTGTGGAGGGCGGATGACTGTGGAGGGCGGATGACTGTGGAGGGCGGATGACTGTGGAGGGCGGATGACTGTGGAGGGCGGATGACTGTGGAGGGCGGATGACTGTGGAGGGCGGATGACTGTCGAAGGCAGAGGACTGTGGAGAGCAGATGACTGGGTAGGGCGGACGACTGGGCAGGGCGGATGTGTGCCCAATAGCGTCTGTGAAAAGTAGAATTTAGAAGTGTGCCCAATAGCCTTTGTGAAAAGTTGAATTTAGAAGTGTGCCCAATAGCCTCTCTGTTAAAGTTAAATTTAGAAATGTGCCCAATAGCCTCTATGAAAAGTTGAACCTAGAAGTGTTCCCAATAGCCTCTCTGTGAAAAGTAGAATTTAGAAGTGTCCCCAATAGCCTCTCTGTGAAAGTAGAATTTAGAAATGTGCCCAATAGCCTCTGTGAAAAGTTGAACCTAGAAGTGTCCCCAATAGCCTTTTGTGAAAACTGACTATCGAAGTATGCCCAATAGCCTCTCTGTGAAAGTTGAATTTAGAAGTGTCCCCAATAGCCTCTCTGAGAAAGTAGAATTTAGAAGTGTTCCCAATAGCCTCTTTAGAACATTTTAGAAAACACTTGAATTGACCATATAACCCACCATATGCTTACTCTCTCCTTTGCACCACCACTCAACTAGAACACAGAGATACTATGACACCATTCGGTATAACTGTTCTCATACCAACATCCGTCTCATACTCCACATCACTCTATGTAAACACTGCTGGTTACACACCCCCAGCCAGGCGTTCTCCTCAGGCCTAACGCAGCCACATCCGGTCTGGATTAATCCTGCCAGAACGAACACATACTCCTGACCCCTCAACCACCACACCTACCGCTAAGAAGCAGCTATTACACGAATACCGCACAAGCTGCACACATACATGGTGCCCACACGCACCTTTGACTCTCTCTACTCCCTCTACTGATCTGAACTTCGGTTCCCAAGGGCGTTCAACCTACCAGCGCCTTCAGACCATACCAATGGTATATAAGGCGCTATATAAATGCAAAATAACAATAACAATTGAGCCATCATCGACGTCTCAGGCAAACGCTGTTGCCCAACTGACGGAAACCGGTGTCGGCGATGTCCGTTGCCACCGTGATGGCGTGGTCCGAAGCAATCTCACCTTCCTGTAGGATTTCGAGGGCCTCAGCCCTTTTGGCATCCGGAAGGAAGTCCAACAGAGGGGCGATTTTGAACCACAACTCCCTGTCGTAGCGGGCTACGATAGCCAGGGTGTTGGCCACCTAGATCGTCGTCGCTGCGGATGAGATGACCCTTCGTCCCATCGTGTCCAGCTTCCTGCCCTCGACGTCCGGCGGGGAAGTTGATGTCGAGGCCGATGCCCCCCCAGCTTTCTTCTTTGCTGCCGCCGAGACGACCGAATCCGGGGTAGGTTGCGCCCGAAGGCACAAGGGGGCAGCGTCGGGGACCCGGTAATTCTTCTCGTACCGGTCCCTCTTTGCCGGTGCCGTGGCAGGGTTCTTGAGGAGGGCGAGCCCCTCATCCCAGATGTCATCAAGAAGTGGTACGGCGAGGACCGTCTTCCTTTTAGCCTTGCGCCGTTAGTAAAGGAACCCTTCCTTCTTCTTCTCTTCTGGGCAGAGCTGGAAAAGCTCGGATGCCCTGGAAATCATGGCATGAAAGGATCCAATCTTGTCGGGTGGGGACGCCCGAGCAGGGGGCAAAGGGGGACACGTCCCGTCGCCTCCGTCGTCATCTGTACCTGTCGTAGCCGTGTCCGTGCCTGTATCATCCCCGTGGGTAGTAGACCGGGGGGGAAGGCAGAGCAGGCCGCAGAGGTGGGAGAGGTGGCGTAGGATGCGTCGTCCTCCTCTTATGCGGTGGACTTTCCGAAGGTCCTGGCTCCGGTTCCCCCGTCGGGTCTGGCTCAGGTACCTCCGTCGGGGGGAGGGGCAACCTTGTCCTTATCTCCGAGCATAAGGACTGAATCGCTGACAAAATGGCCGCCGAAGTGTCGTGCGGCGTCGGAAACGACGGGCACGAGGGCTCTTGAGGAACCTCGTCGGCGACACCGTCGCTCTCGTCGGGATCCCTCCCGATGGGCCTCTTCCACGACTTCGATGAGCTCTTCAGAGGTCGTGTCCGTATCCATGATGGCCACCTGCCCCTCCCCCACCTTTTCCAATGAGGACTTCGTGGGGGTCTTTTCAATGGGCCTGAAAGACTCCCCCCTCCGCAGTGGCAGGGAGACTCTGGGTCCTGAGGTTGCCTCCACTGGCGTAGCCTCCACAGGCTGAGCCAGGGCCGCTGCAACATCCTCAATCGAGGTCTTAGCAGGGTGAATTAAGGCCATTGTCACCTTCTGTATGCCTGGGGCCTTCACCTTGGGGGGAGGGTCTGAGCCTCGCTCCCCCTCTGCCGGAATCTTTGAGATCGACCGGGGCCTCTCCAGAAGCTTCGCCGGGTTCTCGGACTTCCTCTTACCCGAGCCAGAGCGTTGGCTCGTGGTTGATGGCGCCGGGGAGGATGCGCCCTGCCTGGCAGCCAAGGAGCCCGACCGTTCGGCGCTCCCGGTGCCCGCGGACTCGCGGTGCTTGGCCTTTTGTTGGGCCCCCCACGCCGGGTGCCCTCACAGGACTTAGAAGACCGCTCGGACTTCTTTTTCTTCTTCTCGTCTGACGGCTCTTCCCTTCCAGCCAGTTGGCGAGACGGAGGTGGCGATCCTTCATGGTCCGCTCCGACATGTTCCCACAAAACGCACAGTCCTTCTCCGTGTGCGTCTTGTCCTCATGGAGACAGTAGAGGCATAACGAAAGCTCGTCCTCCTTGAAAACATTCTGAAGCTGGCATCCAGGGCAGGTCCTGAACAGCTTCCCGGGCGTCGAGCTTCCTTTCTCCTGGGCCATGTCCGGGGTAGGCCTCGGAACTTCTGGAATCCTCCAAAAGCGTAACTCAACGAAATCTTCACCCTTGAGCGGCGTAGAAAACTCTGAAACGGATCCCCGTTGATCGGATGTAGAAACGGTGGAGCTTGAGGCTTTATTTAACAGAAAAATTAGAAAAAATCTCCTGAAAAAGCGCGAAAACGCAGCAAAAGCTCGAGAGCTACAGCACGAGGACTCCCAACACTTGAACGTGCGGTAAAAATCTGAGGATGGCTGCCAGAGGCGGGGCTTAGGGAGAGGGCAGTCATTGGCTGGGGGCAGTATGACCCAGAGACCAGTGATTGGTTACTACTAAGAAAGACAGATCAGAAACGAAACTGATACTGATTTTTTTTCTATACCGAGGATTCCCGGCCTGACGACGGGGAATATTCATGAGCATATGAATCCATGCCAGACCCCATGCTGGAGAACACAATTTAAACAATTGGCTAAGGAAGCGGATTGGTCTTCAGAAGCAAGCTTTACTCTTTTCCGAAGGGGGCTAAATGAACAGATCAAAGACGAATTAGCCAGAGTGGCTCGCCCAAGTTCATTCCAGGCACTTATGGATCTTGCCATGCAGATTGACTTTCGTATCCAGGAAAAGAAGGAAGAGAAGAAAAAGACCAAGATGCCCTTCCAGAAGGTTTCCTTTGAGACCTCATTGAAACCTGATCCTACTCCAGTCTCTTAACGATCCAGAACCCATGCAAATAGGGGCTTTCCGTGGACCCATATCCCAGCAAGAAAGGATGAGGAGGATTCACACGGGCTTATGTATGTATTGTGCCTCGGATAAACATCTAGTTAGAGTGTTCCCTCCAGCCCCTCCACAGCGTTCGGGAAACGCCAGCTCCGGATCCTAGATGGAGCAAGGCTTCGGGAGAGTGATGTTTTCTCCACATCTATTCCATTCTTGAACTCTCTTGGACAGAACCACCTAGTGATTCTACAGGCCTTCCTATCGCCATCCAAGAATGAGACCTACCGTATTTTGGCCTTGGTGGATTGTGGGGCCATGGGAATATTCATTGATCAAGAGTGGGTCACCACATTCCATATGAAACCTGAAGCATCAAGCAACCTGTGGAGGCGATCGACGGAAGACCCCTCTCTTCAGGACCTATAACCTTGCAGACCAAAGAGATCCAACTCTCGATAAACCATCACCAAGAGGTGATAAAATTTGACATCATAAAGTCAGCTCATTACCGCATGGTACTGGGTATGCCCTGATTACAGAAGCACAACCCATATATCAACTGGGCAGCAGGATCCTTGTTTCTTGGTACTGAGTTTTGCATGTCTCACTGTCTATTCCTGGATTCCTCCTTGACATCTTCCGAAAGCACGCCAACAGACCAGCAAGGCCCACTCATGGTATCTAATATCATACAGGTTCCTAAGGCCTATCAGGAATACGTTGATGTGTTTTCAACTGCTATAGTCCAGGCCCTACCCCCCTCACAGACCTGAAGACTGCGCTATAGATACAGAACCTTCAGCAGTGATTCCTTTTGGAAGGATGTTCATTCTATCCGAACTAGAAAAAAGGGCCCTTTGAGAATACTTGGATATCAACCTTGAAAATGGCACCGTAAGACCATCGAAATCTCCAGCTGGAGCTTTGTTGTTGTTTGTTCCCAAGAAAGACACTAAAGAGCTTCGACCTTGTCTTGATCATTGTGGATTAAATCAGTGCACCCTCAAGGACTGCTACCCCTTGCCCTTAATCTCTGATATCCTGGAAGCGGTAAGAGGAGCTGTAGTCTTCACGAAATTGGATCTCGGGTGCCTACCATCTGATCCGTATCAGGGAAGGAGACGAATGGAAAACAGCCTTTAGAACACCGTTTGGTCACTTTGAATACCTGGTCATGCCCTTCGGACTTGCTAATGCCCCTGCGGGCTTCCAACGTTTCATGGATAGGCTGTTTTCTGACATGTTCCTCTTCGTCATCATTTACCTGGACGATATCTTGATTTACTCCAAGGACCTTCTAAAGCATGAAGAACATGTAAAGGCAGTCTTGCAACGGCTACGTGCACACACTCCTAGCTAAACCCGAGAAATGCCTTTTTCATGTCACTTCTGTTCATTATCTAGGATTTGTTCTTAGTCCAGAAGGAATTGGAATGGGCCATACTATCTTGGCCTGTTCCCTCTTCCGTGAAACAGATTCAATCCTTGCTGGGGCTCGCCAATTTTTACCGGAAATTCATACCGTCCTTTTCTGAGATAGTTCAACCGGTCATTGCTCTGTTGAAGAAAGATACTCCCTTTTTCTGGACCCCAGCTCAAGAAAAGGCATTCCAACGATTAAAAACAGTTTACTCAAGCCCCCATCCTAGCTCAAACCGATATTAATCGACCATTCCTAGTCCTCTAACCACGCCATAGGTGCAGTTCTAAAACAGGAATTCAAGGACAAATTGGAGCACCCCATCGCTTACCTTTCACGAACCCTGACTGCCAGCGAGACTCATTATTCCGTCCTGGAAAAGGAGCTGTTAGCCATCCGCCAAGCCTTCACAGAATGTCGGCATCTACTTCTGGGAGCTAAACATCCTGTCTAGGTTTGTACAGACCATCGAAATCTTCAAATTCTACAATCTTTGGAATGTAGGAATAGTCGTCAAGCCCGCTGGGCCGCCTTCTTTGCCCAGTACCAGTTCCACATCCATCATGTCCCCTGATCTCAGAACATAATTTCTGACGCCTTATCCCGACATCCTGATTACGAAACTCTTGAAGATCGGGCCTTCCCAAAGATGTTTCCCCACTGAATTTTTGTAGCCCAAGCAGTCAGTCTCCTGGAAGACATTCGAATGCAAACCCAGTCCTCTGAGATCTGGAAAGAATTCACGGGGAAAAATTGGTGGAGTCTTAGAACTAGAAACGGATACCTGTTCAAGGATAATGGCCTGGTCATTCCCACACAGAGACTGCAACTACGGATTATTAACCTCTGTCATGACACCCTTCACTCCGGGCATCGTGGCGTCACCAACACCCTCTGTCTCATACAGACAGTTTTGGTGGCCTAAAATGAAAATTGACGTTCAACGGTACATTCAAGCCTGTGCAGTCTGCAATCAAAACCAACATGATAACAAGAAACCGGCAGGTCTCCTACTTCAACCTACGCTACCATCTAGGCCCTGGGAATTCATCGCTATGGACTTTATCGTGGAATTACCACCATGATATGATAAACGATATGGCATTTGTAACGCGCCTATACACAAGCGTTTCAAGAGGCTATACGACTATCATGGTCACCATTGATTTATTCACCCACATGGCCCATTTTACACCATTGTACAAATTGCCATCTTCCTCAGAACTTGCTGGCATTTTCCTGGAACATATATTTTGCCTTCATGGACTCCCTTCCAAGATCATATCAGACCGAGGACCTCAATACGTCTCAATTCTGGAAACATCTATGTCGCATTCTAGGAATCCAATGTGCCCTCTCATCAGGTTATCACCCACATATTAACGGTGCTACGGAACGTGTGAACCAGACCCTGGAACATTACCTTTGTTGTTTCGCCACCAAGGTACAGGACGACTGGTCACTCCTTATACCCGTGGCTGAATTCGCCTACAACAATTCTGATCACTCGGCAGTCAAGACCAGCCCTTTTTATTGCAGCCAAGGATTCCACCCGTCGGTTCTACCTTCCATTCTCCCACATCCCACACCATTACCAACAGTCGACTCCTGGATTGAAACTCTCATCAACGTACACAAGGAAGCCAAAGAACATTTAAGAGAGGCCCAAACTCTCACTAAGCGTTATGCGGATACCAAAAGAAGACCAGGGCCGCCTTATGCCGTCGGTGATCAAGTCTGGCTGTCCTCGAAACTACTGCCTCAACATTTACGACCAAACAAACTGGCCCCCCGATACTATGGCCCCTTTTCCAAAAAGGAAATCATAAATCAAGTCTCATTCCGGCTCAAGTTGCCAGACTCATGGAAGAAGATTCATCCGGTTTTGCACACTTCTTTATTAAAACCTTACATCCGATCCTCCCGGAAATCCTGCAGACCCAACCCCGTGGTTGTTGTAAGAGGATTCAATTCAGCACTACAGCTAAGTTAACGCCTAGTCTAGAATACTGAATGAAAACCCTTATTGATATATCTTTAGGTCCAGTTCATGCGTTCTGGATGACTACCCCTATATAACACCCCTCTCTTGGAATCCCCCTGACCCCACTGAGCCAAGAAGTAGTTCTGTTTTGCAAGTTTAAAAGGTTTATTTGATAATTTAAAATAGATATATATATCACGCTTTATAATAAATTAATAATTGAATAGCACACTTAATCTGATATGATAAAGATCAACAATGGAGAATCTGGCACTAGCACACTTCTTATAATCACTAATGAGTTGACATGAAATGGATAAGGTAGCACACTGGTAAATAGGAACAAAAGTATAATGTGGTAGAGGATGCTTTATGTAAGCTCAGGTGGATGCAATATTCAATGAATGAAATGCAGTATAGAGATACTCAATATGATTTCAACAAAACAATGTAATCACTTTTCTCTGGCAATCCCCTCCCCCCCTTGATGCAAGGCAAGGAAATGGAAGGAAAACACACAGTTCTCAGAAATGCAATAAAATGTGATTCAGTTCACCCCAGCAAGCTTAGACTACAGAAGTTTGAAAACACAGATAGGAGTTTTGAAAACACAGGCCCAAATGCTTTGATATGTGCTAGCAATGGATGAGAAATATGCTGGAAATGCTTTTTAATTCCCTTTCAGAGGTTCAGGGTGAGTGGTATCTAGTTAATATTAGTCCAGGCTCACACTAGCAATGGGCAGGGATAGTTAGCAGGTTAAACGAATTTCTGGCAAATGGAAGGCAAGCAGCAGCTGATTTTACATGTGGAGAAATTTGCAAATCGCGGTAAAATTCGCGGATGCGCCGAGCGCTATTACAGAGGAACCACAAGGACTATCTCTATCGTTTTGGGGTCCTAGGAAAGCCTAGGATCTCAGCTTCCAAATAAAAGTTACTGCAAGTCTCTAGCACAAACGGTTGCGGAGATATGAGCGATTGAATAAAGGTCGTTTTTCAGATTTGAAATTTTAAAGTTCAAAAAGACAAGTGCAGCTTGCGACTAGAAAATGACAAGTGACAGCTTTACAAATGACAGGTGACAGTTAGGAGGCAGTTCTACTTAGATTAAATAGATTGAATTATATTATTTTAACTAAGAGATTGGTTCTGCACAGTTTTCTAGGTACTCACACTATATTCTTGAGTGAAATGGGCCTCGCCATGGATCTGGTCAGGGTTTTGGACTGGGCTCGGGTCTCTCTCTGGGCACAGCACTGCTTTCTCTCTGGGTACAGCACTGCTTTCTCCCTCTGGTCTGGTCTCTTAGTTCTGGATAGATTGAAGTCTCTAGTTTGGCTCTCTGGAGGTTTGATGGAGGTAAAGTCTGGATCTCTGGATGTTGTATGGTCCGGCAGAGTGCGTTGCAGCAAATGGAATTGAAGGCCCCTATCTGTCCTGTCTGTCTGCTTTTATGTGTTTAGAATGTGGGTGTGTTCTAGCATCACTGACCCTACCTCTCTCTCAGCTTCTAATTGGTCAAACTTCCATTTATCATTTGATTGGGGAATGAACTGTGAGTCAGAGGGATGTCATTTTATGGCTTGCAGATAGGACACTCCTCTGTCAGATTGCACACATTCTATATTTGATAATAAAAGACATATTTCACAGTTACACAGTTGCTTGAAATTACATATACATGGTGTGGCTGAATTTAGCCATGTCTCTGTCCAAATCTGCTGTTTCTAAGAGCTTGCATTCAGAAATGGCAGATAATTGACTTTTTAACTGATTTTTCAATTTCTGACATTGACCCAACTTTACATACATGTGTGCAGGGAGTAGGGACATTAACTGATGAAGTTTCAGATTTTTAACATGCATACATTTAGAGTAATATCCACTTTTCCGCTAAAACCCCCCTGAACACGCCACCGGGTCGAAAAACTTCTTAAATTGTGGGCAGAAAAATCACAAGAATTATGGTATCATTTATAAAATTTTCACATGTCCGCTCTATGAATGATCCATCTTTTTAAAGTTATGTTCTGGCTCCAAAGGGGTGTGGTTTACCCTCAGCACAAGATTGAATTTCTGGTTTTTCCAGTTCTGCCAAGCCAGCTTGCTCTCACAGGCAGTGCTCCTCCCCTTTCCTCAGGAGGAAGCCACTTTTTACGACCATTTACGACTCCTGCCAATAAAACCTTTGCCTGAGCCAGGACAGGGCTTTGTTCAGAGCTCCTGTAGAGCACAGGTAATTCAATTATCAGATAGATGGCATATCCTTAGTGTGAGCAGCAAAAGGGCAGCTAGGCCTGGGAACACAGCTGTGACTCAAGTTTCACTCCTGATGGAGGTAGTTGCCAGGCAAATTGGAATCTCTTTAAGCTGTCATTTCTGTTCCCCAGTTTCTGCATTCAAATAAAACTAAACATTTTCACATATGCAGCTAGAAGGCTGATTCTAAGTTTAAAACTATGACATTTAAACAATTGCAACCTATGTGACACTCAAAAGTAGGTCACTCAGTCAATTTAAACATTTAGATTTTTTTTAGTGTCTTTCAGTCCAAATTTACTTAAACTGCTGAAATCCACAGCGCAGCCAGTCTTGTTATAAACCTTCAAGTCACTTCAGAATATAACTTTACATTGGATCCACCTCTCAGTAAGTCTTTCTTTGGCCTGTTTTGGGTTCATTTATTCAGTTTTGCAAAAAGTAAAATCTGGTGTTGTTTTAAAATGCCGGCTTTTGGATAGTGGTGAGTACTGGTACTGCACCCATTTTTGGGATTTAAGAAAATGAATTCCCAACAGTTATGGGTTTGCTTTTGGCAATCAGCATTGCATCTCTGAACTCACAATATAGGCAAAATGGGATTTTCCTGTGCATTTTCTGGGGAGCTCTGGCCATTATGATGTTTTCAATGCCAGTACTGCACAGATTTGAGGTAGGGCTCGGATGCATGGGTAAATACATCCCACAAGCCCCCCTCTTGCGATGGCCATTCTATTTCACGAATGGGACTCGCAAGACCTGGGATGTTTCCTCATCTTCTTCCAATAGATGGCACAGTTCAGCATCTTTTCCTCCATCCGGTACTGATCGATCGGTTCTCCTCACCGGTCCTGATGGGAAGATTGGGCGGTACCCCGGGCCCGTTGCGTCTCTGCTCGCGGTCTCCGGATCGTCCTCCTTGGCCCGTCTTCAGGTTTTCTTTCTCCTAGGACGACAAAGGAAGAGCGGCAATACCTACTCATAGACTTTTTCCACCACTGTTGAGATAGTGGGGCAGCATATGCATTTCATCATCACGAAACATTACATTCTTATTTTGAAAAAATAAAAACAATATAACTAAGAGACAGTTTCATGCAAATCACAATATTTTAGAGACTAGATGTGGTATGTTTTATGGTTGGAACAGAATTAGTCTGAGACAGTACCCGCTAGGATTCCAGAGGATTCCTCCAGTTGTTGCAGAGTGTGCCTGGGATGGCAACACTTCAACTGGTTTATGTGGACCCACTTGTCTTCCCCCTCTGCCGAACCGCCTTTGGGGATGCGGATCTTGTAGGCCACAGGGGAGATTTTGTCGATGATCTCAAAGGGTCCGTTCCATGTAGGCAAAAATTTGCGCTGCTTGGCCTGGTTCCTTTGGAAGTTGTATAGATAGACCCGGTCCCCCACCTGATATTCCTTCCTGGAAGTTTTCAGGTCATAGTGGGTCTTCATGCCATCAGCTGATCTTTCTAGATTCCGCTGAGCATAAGCAAAAGCATGTTGGAGGTGTTTCCTTAAATTCTCCACATACTCATGAGTAGTGGAGGCATTTATCAGTGTCTGCTCTTGGGTCCTGTAGAGCAAATGCTGAGGAAGCACCATCTTGCGCCCAGTCATCAACTCAAATGGTGACATTTTGGTTGCAGATGAAGGGGTAGATCTGATAGCCATTAGGACCAGAGGTAATCGGATATCCCAACTTGGCCCAGAATCTGCCACAAACTTCTTTAATATGCTCACAATGGTTCGGTTATATCTCTCTACTGCCCCAGAAGAAGCTGGCCGATAAGCAATATGCAACTTCCTTTTGACCCCCAGTATCTCCCACATCTTTGTCATTACTTCACTGGTAAAGTGGCTACCTCTGTCTGACTCAATCCTTTGAGGTAGACCAAAACGGGAAAAGATGTGGTTAATCATCAAGGCAGCTGCAGTTTCTGCCTTGCAATTTGGGGCTGGGAGACATTCCACCCACTTGGTAAACAAGCATGTGACGGTCAACATGTACTTATTCCCCCTAGCCGAGCGAATCACGGGGCCTACAAAGTCGATTTGTAAATCTGACCATGGCAGTGTCATTCCCCTCTTTTGTAAAGGCGCCCGGTGCGTAAGGGATGATGGCTGAAATTGTGCACGCACAAGACACCCCTTCAAGTATTGGTCGAGGTCCTGCCCCATGTGTGGCCAGTATGCAACCTCTCTTAAGATTTCCAATGTTGTGTGAAACCCCCTGTGACCGGCAGTGGCCGCATCATGGGCGTGACTTAACATCAGGCTTCGGAATGAGGTAGGAACCACCCACTGATCGTGGCCAGCTTTGGATTTCCTTACCAACAAACCGTCTTGGATCCGGAACATTTTTGGACATTTCATCAACACTCTTAGGTCCTCTTTCCCAATGTAATCGGTATCCGTCAGGGGAAAGTTCTCAGGGTCCTCAAGGTGCTGGTAAAATTTACCAATAATTGGATCCCCCTTCTGAGCAGTAATCAAATCAGCATCAGGGGTCTCCTTACTCCATTGTGCAATTGAAAGGTCGTTGTGAGCATTTGTCTGGGACCTAGTGATGGCAGTGACCTGGATTTCCCCCAACAGGGACTCAATCTCAATTAGATCCCCTTGGATGGCCCCGGTTTTGGCCAGCTGATCAGCTAAGTCATTTCCAGTTTTGTCTGGTCCCTCTACTTTGGAATGACCCTTGATCTTTTTCCAATAGATGGTCATCTCATTCGATGTGACCAGATCATCAATGTTTTGGATCAACTTCCCATGTTTCAAGGGTTTGTTGTTAGCACATAACATGCCTCTGGTTTTCCAATTAACCAGGTGCTCCACGAACCCGTTCCGTACATAATCCGAATCTGTGATTATGACCAGTTCGTGGAGTTGATGCTGGACAGCAGTGAGGATGGCCTGATGCACAGCCATCAATTCTGCCACCTGACTACTTCGGGGACCAATTTTGTATCCAGCGGAGGGTTCTGGGGACTCATTCACCCATGCATTCCCTACGCCGGCCACCAGTTCTTTCTCCCCGTTGTTGTCAACATGGTAAGAGCATCCATCCACATACACTGTGGGCATTCCCTCACACTTGTCCTCTTCAAAGACTTTGTGGGGGGAATTAAGGTATGCCTCCATGTTGTCATTTATTTTTAGACTTTCGTCCTCGAGACAGTTTTCTCTGGCACAATCATGCAAGTCAGCCAGACCTTGCGCGAGGGGACTCTTCTTGTTTTGGCCATATCGGACCTCCACAGGAAAGCCTTGCATTGACAGAATCCAGGAAGTAATTCGGGAATTACTCACATTTCCGGCCCGGATTCTGTCACTTTGGAGATATTGCAGAGGCTGGTGTGGAGTCTCCACTATGATGTGTTCCCCCTGGATAAACGGGCGGTAATTCTTCAATGCCCACACCGTTGCCAGGAGTGCCTTCTCACAATCGTTGAATTTTTCCTCCACAGAGGATAAAGTTTTGCTCGCATAGGAGATTACTTTATTGACCTTGTCGTGCTTTTGGTATAATACTGCCGTCAAGCACGTATTAGAGAACCCCGTCTCCAGGAAGAACTCCTTGTTTCTGACAGGGTAAGCTAGGCAAGGCGCTTGTGAGAGGCTTCTTTTGAGTTGTTTTACTGCCTCAGATTGTTCTGGACCCCATTCCCACTTGACCCCCCCCCTTCAGGAGATGAATCAGGGGTCTGGTGATCTCTGCGTAGCCCTCAATGAACTTTCTGCTGTAATTAGTCAGTCCAAGGAGGCTCCTTAGTTCCCGCAGAGTTGTGGGGTCTTTCAGTTTCTGAAGTGCTTCCACTTTCTTTTCCTGGGGACAAAGACCCTGAGGAGTAATCTCATGCCCCAAGAAGTTAACACGGGTTTTACACCACTGTGCTTTCTGAAAGGAAAGTTTTGCTCCGGCGGCCCTCAACTGTGTCAGAACATAACGGATCTCCGCTATGTGTTCCTCAACAGTTGAGCTTTTGATGAGGACATCATCTACATAAGCCAGGTTACTCCTTGCACCCAAGTCGGGCATGGCCTTGTGTAGAAAAATGTTGAATTCATTGCCGGAGTTGAGGTATCCGAAGGGAGTCCGGGTCCATGTGTACTGCTGGCCCCCAAAGGTAAAAGCCAGCTTGTATTGGTCCTCCCTACTGACAGGCACAGTCCAGTATCCATTGGTCAGGTCTATTGCAGTGAATACCTGTGACCCCTGGATCTGGGCCAGCCCTTGGTCAATGTAGGGCAGTGGCCATCGGGAAGTATGGACCCGTTTGTTGAGCTCCCTGAGGTCGGCGCAGAGTCTCCACTGGCCGTTTGGCTTCAATATTCCCAGCACCGGATTATTGAAGGTGCTGTGGACGGGACGGATTATTCCCCGGGACTCAAGGTTCTTAATTATTTCAGTAAGGGACTCCATGGATGCGAGAGGCAAACGATATTGCTTCACAAACACAGGAGTCATGCCAGGGTCCGTGGGGATTGTTGTTGTGTGGATGTCAGTGCGACCACAGTCATACGAGTCTACCGCAAAGAGATCTTGGAAATCCAAGAAAACTTGTTTCAACTTTTGCTTTTGTTCCAGAGTCACACAGGCATCAGCTAGGTTGACTCTCTCTTCCACCATCTGCCTGAAGCCTGGAAAGACTTCTGGTTTGGCTATTTCAGCGGCCTCCTCCAGCTGGGTGGAGAAGTCCCTGGTCAGAGTGCTGATTTGGACTGGAGGCTTCAGGTGGGAAAGGCAGCCCTCATGGACCTGGAAAATCACCTCATCCCTCCTGAAGTCACAAGTCACATCTTCCTTACCATAGGGGCAGGAAGTGTACACCAGGAAGTTCCCCCCATGCCGGGTAAAAATCCTGTCTGGTGTTGTATTGTCATCACTGTCACTGTCAAAGCAGTCCTTGGGGATTGGTTCTTACAGTTCATTTAATAAGTCGATGGAAAAATGTCGGTCATCAACCGCCATTCCAATAATGGTGCCTGCGGCTAGAGTAATACTCTTTAAGTCGCTGTTATCCACCTCTATTGGAATGGTGTCATGTTCTATGTTGACTAATGGTGTTGGGTTTACCCCCAACCCTTGCTGTTGGAGAGAAGCATTTAGATGTATGTAAGCATCAGGGTTTTTCAACTCTTGTCCCCTTTTAACTTTCACTTCCAGGGAGAATTGTCGGGTCCTTTCTGGGATGGTGACTTCCTCTTTAGTCTGAATTTCAACTGCATAAGGTAGCAATTGAGCTGACCTAAATGCTTTTTCTGGATCATCAAAGCCCATGGGATTATCCGCTAATCGGGACCAAGCTTTGAAGTTTATTAGGTCCAAACTAATGGCAAAGCGATTGAGAATGTCACTGCCTAAGTAAAAGGCGGCAGGGACGTCTCGCACGACCCAACAATTGTGGACTATGCTCTTGTTGCCAATGGAGATTTTGAGCATACACCTGCTTGGCAGGAGATGTTTGGAATTAGGTGCTTCCAGGTCCATTTCCCATTTGTCTATCAGTTTGAAGGTGGGAATGGCTGGATCTTTTGGGAGTTGGCGGAACATGGCTTCGCTGATGAAGCTCTTACCGTTGTTCACACACACTCGAGCGAGAACAGAGTCCTTCCCATCATTTAACTGAACAGGGATGAACAACTGCTCTCCAATTTGCTGAATATCAGCTAGGCTCTGAGCTGATTTCACCTCTTTCTGGACTATAGGAGTGGGAGTTTCAGATTGTGGATTGGTATAGAATTTCAGAGTGTTTCCTTCCAGCGTGGAATACCACTTTAGACTGGAAGGAAGGTTGATTTTCAGAAATAGAGAGGACCCCCCATCACCAGTCTGTTGTCCTACTGCTATTACTGTCACGTCTGGAATCTGGTTGTTCTGGAAGTGAAATTCTACTTGGTCAGATTTTTGTTCAACCATGTGGCAGGTGCCGTTTAAACTAACATGGTTGACACACTGTTTTAATTTTATTGGTCGGCTAGTCTGGGTCCAGAGGACCTTGTTTACACAATCTATTAGGGGTGACAACCTTCTCAGGAGGTCATTCCCTAGTAAACAAGGGGTGCCCTCTGGGGTCACAACTATGACCGGGTGCTTCAACTTATGTCGCCCAATTTTTATGTCCAAATCTGCGGTCCCCTCAACGGGAATTTCCTTCCTGTCAAAGTTCTGCAGTTGTCCAGGAAGAGAGGTGAGAGGAATTTGGTAATTCTCTCCCCTTCCTGCATTCAGTTCGTCAAAGGCCCTTCTGGACAGAAGGGTAGCTTGAGATCCAGTGTCCACCAGTGCCGAGATTGTACCCTGCCCCTGTACTTGTACCGGGGCATAATATCTTCCCTCCTTCTCCTCAAGGGGGCACAGATAATGTACATTTTTGGACAACTGGTGGGCTAACTTTCTGGTTTTGGACATCGCGAGAGAAGAATTTTGGGCAGAATTCGGTGGAGAGCCTTGGGAATCTGAAAGAAAAATTTGGCAACTGGAGATCAGAGCCATTGTGGGTTCCCCTGGCTCCGGTTCTGGGCCGCCCCCCCCTTTTTGGAGGCAGTCACCAGGATGGGTTTGAACCAGGGGATTTTCTTGCTGTTGGTTCTGGGATGAGATGGTGGGCGGCGGTAGCTCAGTCTCCACATCTCCCCAGTCTGGATTTGCATCCCTAGGGACCCATTTTTCTTTGGGAGGAGTTCCCCCCTCTCTGAAGGAGAAGATCCTTTTCCCAGGACCCTCTGAGGATCCCTCTCCCTCAAATTGGAAGATCTGTACCTCCTCCTCAAACTGAGTCTGTTTGGGTCTTTTGTTTCTCCTACCCCCCTCTGCTCCTTAGGAGGCAGACTTTCAGGGGCAAGAGATTTTGTTTCCGGTTCCTGGGTTTCCAGGGGCTGTTTACAAGTGAGGAAGGAAGCTTCCTCCAAGGCTTTACACCCCCCTTCCCTTTGTGCCTCCTCCCTGGGAACCGGTGAGTTATCGGGGTGCTGCCCCCGTCATTGTTCTGGAGCACCAGGTCCAGAGTTGGGTGCGTTCTGCGCCGGCATGCCGATCTGAGGGTTCTGCTGAGCCCTCAGTATGTGACCCAGATCCCGCGCCATGTTTTGAACCTGGCGCTCTAACTGGGAAACCCGCTCAGGCTGATACGGGGCCCTGTTTTCTCCCCTGGGCTGATCCCGGGAAGGGTAGCTGTCCCTCCTCTGGTAATACCCCGGGTTGGGAAGATTTTGGTACCCCTCCACCCTTGGCCTCCCCTCTCCCGGATTCAGTGGTCTGGGCTCAGGGAATTGGGGAAAGAAGGATGGATGGTTTTGGGGCTGGAAGTCGGGTGGATATCTGGGGAAAAAGTTCTGCCCAGGGTTTGGTAAATTTCTGCCCTCCTGTGGGAAGTTTGGAGGGAAGTTCCCTGGGTTAGGTGCTTGTCTGGATCCCCCCCCTTGGGCTGGAGGAGTCCACACATAACCCAGGATGGGTCGATTTCCCTTGTAACGGGGACTTACATAATCAGGAGAGCGAGGGACCCCATTTGTGGGGCTGCCTCCTTGGCTCCCTGTCTGTGACTGACCCGAGGACCTCCTGGGCCTAGCATTATTAGGTGCAGGCAGGTTTTTAGGCCCCCCCATCTCCAAATCCAAAACGGGGGTGACCTTTACCTCTGCCACCTTGGCAGCAGCAGGGGTGCTGTTGGCTTTGGGGTTTTTCTGGGCATTACTTTTGCTATCTCTCGGTTTCTGCACCTCATAGATCCGGGTAGCCTGTTCAATGACCCAGTCTAAAGATCTTTTCTCGTGAAAATCCCTCACGAGCTGGGTCATGATATATTTGGGCAAGGCATGGAAAAACGTATTTATAAATTCCCTGCTATCCGTGCGCACCCTTCTTGTGGTCTGTGCAAAAGCACGCTTTAACTCCTGCACAAATTCTTGTGGGGCCTGATCCTCCCCACATTGCAAATTGTAGGCTGCCTTGCGAGCCTCTTGAGGATTTCTGTGAACAGAAAAATGTTTCAGGATGGCCGCCTTATATGTGGACCATCTTAAATGATTTTGGTCCTCCAGCCCCGCAAAGAAACTGGAGTATTCCGGGGAGAATGTCCACTTTACATATTGAATACAGCTTTGGCTGTCCTTCAAATGGAAAGTCTCCATCATTTGTTCAAACAACTCTAAGTGCTCCCAAACAGAATACTTAGCGTTCTTATGGTAAGGCGTGATGACGCTCCTGATCGCCTTAATCTGCTTTAAGGGGTCCTTAAGCAAGGCCCTTTTTGCCTTATTGGCCTTTTTGGTTCGGGTAACCCTTGTCCATTCTTCCTCGGACTCAGAGGCACTGCTCCCAGAGGTTCCCATCTGTTCTTCCAGGTTTTCCCGGATTCTGCGAGCCTGGGAATGGCTGGCAGAATGTGGGGACCTGGTCTCCTGTGTCCTGCGCAGTTCAGAGGAGTCTTCAGATTCCTCCTTGCTGCCAGGATTTGATGGGTACCCCCTCCACTGACCTAACTGGGCAGAGGTTTTCAGGATGCCCTTAATGGGCCTACTCTCCTGGGGTTCCCCATTGAACTGTACTGTACTTGGGTGCCCATACCCGGATGCCCACCCCTCCATTCCTGAGTGGTACTGGCCTATGAGCCCCATACTCTTAGCTGGATAGTAATCTGCCATCCCTGCGGCCCTGTGCTCATGTGCGCCAGGGGACATAGGGGTGGTAGAGTCCAGGGACTGGGGGAGATGAAGGCCCCTGGGGTTAGGGCTCCTGCGGTTATGGTCAGGAGTCTCTCTTTCCCAGCGGACCTCATCTCTATCCGCCCCTGCTCCCTGTTGCAATGCAAGAGCCTGCATTTGTGCTTTCAGTTCCTCTGTTAAGGCCTTACTCGACTCTATCAGTTTCTCCTGCATCGCTACCTGTTGTTGGAGCCTATCATTGTGTTGACAGAGGGCCTCATTTTCCCCTCTGTGCTTCCTGGTTGGTCCTGGAGAACTGGGCCAGTCTTTGCTGCAGGAGGTTTACCTCCTGAGCTGTGTCCCTATTGGCCTGCTCCTTTCTTGCTAGAGCCTCTTCCACCCTTCTGGTGTGCTCTACCAAGTTCTGGTTTTCTTTTTGGAGGTCACCCAGCCCCTGGAGGGCCAGGTGATTTTCTTCAATTCCCTTTTTTAAGTGGCAGACTTCCTGGCCTAAAGTGTCTCTTTCCTGACTGAGAGCCTGCATCTGTGCTGCCAGGTCGTCCCTTTGCCTTTGGAAGGCACCAGCTTTCTGGCGCTCCTGATCAAACTCTGCCTGGATATCCAGGTCTTTCAGAATTAGTTTGTTGCTCTCTGCCTTCACTCGATCTAGGTGGCCTTGCAGGGTGACTACCTGCTCAGCACATACCCTGTTGAAGTCTAGTTGTTGCTCCAGCTTTTTCTGGCTTTGCAGTAGGGAGTCCAAACCTTCTTGGTGTTCCTTCTGCAAGGCCAGAAATCTGGTATCCTGTTCTGACTTTTCCTTTTGCAGCACATCCATATCCTCCTTTATTTTAGTGATGTACAGTCTGCTGTCATTTTCTGACTCCTGGCTCCTCTGCAGCCTCTGCTCAGAAGAGACCAGGTCAGATTGGACCTTCTCTAACACCATCTGTTGCCTATTTGCCAGATTTTGGCTTTCAGCACATCTATCCTGCATGTCTCCCATATATAGGTACAGGTATGCTGCTATCCTGGCGATCTTATTGTGTTCCTCTTTGGCTTTAGGAGCCATATATAGTTCACTCAGGGCCACATGTAAGGGACCCTGATCTCTATATATATCTGACCCTGTTTCAGTGACCTGTTGTGTGATGGCCTGCAACCACACATCCTGGCCCTGTTCGGTCCATTCACCTCTCACAAATAGCTTATGCAAGAGGTGCTCTCTGGCTATTTTCATGTCTACTAAGGTCGACATTCTAGAGATTGGTCTCTGTCCTGACTTACAGAAGTTTGTATTTTATTTTTGCAGAACAGAACTTTTCTTGGAGTGTCCCTTTTGAGGAATGCTTCACAGCGTAATGCAGCGTGGTGATCCGACTGGATGTATGTATCCCGTCAGTTAGCACACTGTATTAAGCTGCACAAATGGTAAATCTAACCCAACGTCTCGGCTCGAGCCCCCAATTTGTAAGAGGATTCAATTCAGCACTACAGCTAAGTTAACGCCTAGTCTAGAATACTGAATGAAAACCCTTATTGATATATCTTTAGGTCCAGTTCATGCGTTCTGGATGACTACCCCTATATAACACCCCTCTCTTGGAATCCCCCTGACCCCACTGAGCCAAGAAGTAGTTCTGTTTTGCAAGTTTAAAAGGTTTATTTGATAATTTAAAATAGATATATATATCACGCTTTATAATAAATTAATAATTGAATAGCACACTTAATCTGATATGATAAAGATCAACAATGGAGAATCTGGCACTAGCACACTTCTTATAATCACTAATGAGTTGACATGAAATGGATAAGGTAGCACACTGGTAAATAGGAACAAAAGTATAATGTGGTAGAGGATGCTTTATGTAAGCTCAGGTGGATGCAATATTCAATGAATGAAATGCAGTATAGAGATACTCAATATGATTTCAACAAAACAATGTAATCACTTTTCTCTGGCAATCCCCTCCCCCCCTTGATGCAAGGCAAGGAAATGGAAGGAAAACACACAGTTCTCAGAAATGCAATAAAATGT
The DNA here is from genome assembly GCF_040938575.1 of Ambystoma mexicanum. Taxonomy (NCBI): domain Eukaryota; kingdom Metazoa; phylum Chordata; class Amphibia; order Caudata; family Ambystomatidae; genus Ambystoma; species Ambystoma mexicanum. The sequence goes on from NC_090934.1 coordinate 1,248,257,700, forward strand.
GATTCAGTTCACCCCAGCAAGCTTAGACTACAGAAGTTTGAAAACACAGATAGGAGTTTTGAAAACACAGGCCCAAATGCTTTGATATGTGCTAGCAATGGATGAGAAATATGCTGGAAATGCTTTTTAATTCCCTTTCAGAGGTTCAGGGTGAGTGGTATCTAGTTAATATTAGTCCAGGCTCACACTAGCAATGGGCAGGGATAGTTAGCAGGTTAAACGAATTTCTGGCAAATGGAAGGCAAGCAGCAGCTGATTTTACATGTGGAGAAATTTGCAAATCGCGGTAAAATTCGCGGATGCGCCGAGCGCTATTACAGAGGAACCACAAGGACTATCTCTATCGTTTTGGGGTCCTAGGAAAGCCTAGGATCTCAGCTTCCAAATAAAAGTTACTGCAAGTCTCTAGCACAAACGGTTGCGGAGATATGAGCGATTGAATAAAGGTCGTTTTTCAGATTTGAAATTTTAAAGTTCAAAAAGACAAGTGCAGCTTGCGACTAGAAAATGACAAGTGACAGCTTTACAAATGACAGGTGACAGTTAGGAGGCAGTTCTACTTAGATTAAATAGATTGAATTATATTATTTTAACTAAGAGATTGGTTCTGCACAGTTTTCTAGGTACTCACACTATATTCTTGAGTGAAATGGGCCTCGCCATGGATCTGGTCAGGGTTTTGGACTGGGCTCGGGTCTCTGGGCACAGCACTGCTTTCTCTCTGGGTACAGCACTGCTTTCTCCCTCTGGTCTGGTCTCTTAGTTCTGGATAGATTGAAGTCTCTAGTTTGGCTCTCTGGAGGTTTGATGGAGGTAAAGTCTGGATCTCTGGATGTTGTATGGTCCGGCAGAGTGCGTTGCAGCAAATGGAATTGAAGGCCCCTATCTGTCCTGTCTGTCTGCTTTTATGTGTTTAGAATGTGGGTGTGTTCTAGCATCACTGACCCTACCTCTCTCTCAGCTTCTAATTGGTCAAACTTCCATTTATCATTTGATTGGGGAATGAACTGTGAGTCAGAGGGATGTCATTTTATGGCTTGCAGATAGGACACTCCTCTGTCAGATTGCACACATTCTATATTTGATAATAAAAGACATATTTCACAGTTACACAGTTGCTTGAAATTACATATACATGGTGTGGCTGAATTTAGCCATGTCTCTGTCCAAATCTGCTGTTTCTAAGAGCTTGCATTCAGAAATGGCAGATAATTGACTTTTTAACTGATTTTTCAATTTCTGACATTGACCCAACTTTACATACATGTGTGCAGGGAGTAGGGACATTAACTGATGAAGTTTCAGATTTTTAACATGCATACATTTAGAGTAATATCCACTTTTCCGCTAAAACCCCCCTGAACACGCCACCGGGTCGAAAAACCTCTTAAATTGTGGGCAGAAAAATCACAAGAATTATGGTATCATTTATAAAATTTTCACATGTCCGCTCTATGAATGATCCATCTTTTTAAAGTTATGTTCTGGCTCCAAAGGGGTGTGGTTTACCCTCAGCACAAGATTGAATTTCTGGTTTTTCCAGTTCTGCCAAGCCAGCTTGCTCTCACAGGCAGTGCTCCTCCCCTTTCCTCAGGAGGAAGCCACTTTTTACGACCATTTACGACTCCTGCCAATAAAACCTTTGCCTGAGCCAGGACAGGGCTTTGTTCAGAGCTCCTGTAGAGCACAGGTAATTCAATTATCAGATAGATGGCATATCCTTAGTGTGAGCAGCAAAAGGGCAGCTAGGCCTGGGAACACAGCTGTGACTCAAGTTTCACTCCTGATGGGGGTAGTTGCCAGGCAAATTGGAATCTCTTTAAGCTGTCATTTCTGTTCCCCAGTTTCTGCATTCAAATAAAACTAAACATTTTCACATATGCAGCTAGAAGGCTGATTCTAAGTTTAAAACTATGACATTTAAACAATTGCAACCTATGTGACACTCAAAAGTAGGTCACTCAGTCAATTTAAACATTTAGATTTTTTTTAGTGTCTTTCAGTCCAAATTTACTTAAACTGCTGAAATCCACAGCGCAGCCAGTCTTGTTATAAACCTTCAAGTCACTTCAGAATATAACTTTACATTGGATCCACCTCTCAGTAAGTCTTTCTTTGGCCTGTTTTGGGTTCATTTATTCAGTTTTGCAAAAAGTAAAATCTGGTGTTGTTTTAAAATGCCGGCTTTTGGATAGTGGTGAGTACTGGTACTGCACCCATTTTTGGGATTTAAGAAAATGAATTCCCAACAGTTATGGGTTTGCTTTTGGCAATCAGCATTGCATCTCTGAACTCACAATATAGGCAAAATGGGATTTTCCTGTGCATTTTCTGGGGAGCTCTGGCCATTATGATGTTTTCAATGCCAGTACTGCACAGATTTGAGGTAGGGCTCGGATGCATGGGTAAATACATCCCACATTGTGGACGACCAGTTGGAATATGAAGTATCCAGAATATGCGACTCCAGGTATAAACGGGGTCAACTTCAATACCTGGTCGAGTGGAAAGGCTATCCTCCTAGTGAAAGAACCTGGGAACCAGTTTTTTATCGGAATACCCCTCGATTGCTCAGAAGGTATCATCTCTTACACCCGGGCAAACCTGGTGGAACAGGTTTTCGGAGGAGGCATGCTGTCATGATCCACAGAACGCGCCCCTTTTGGACTTCCTGGTCCCTGTCACAACGGGGCTTGCACTCCTTGGTACTTCCAACATGGCCGTCTAACGTGGTACGCCTTCCACCAGCCTCCATGTCAGACGTAGCACATTCTACAAATAGACCATGCCCCGCGCGTCTCAACGCTATCGCTGGTAGTGACTAGACGTGTGCTCCGTAGTTCGCTGACCTATTCTCCTGTTCCTGGTTCCCAGACCCTCTAAATTCCCATCTCCCTTCCTCCCTCTTCTATCTACCTTGCTTCCCGGATTTCGTGTACCGCCTCCGAGTACACCTTCCTCGTTTCCTGGACTTCCCGGAGCCTCCGAGTATCCCGGGATGCTGAACGCACGCTGGAGCCAGAAGAGGCTCGCGCGGGCTTGTACAAAACCCGATCCGTGCACAAGAAGACTCCTTCCAAGAAACCCTGCAAGGATCGATCTCAGGTGAGAAAGGGGGAAATCCGTGACACCCTAGGCCTAACCTAGTGTGTTGGATTGAGTTGAATACTCGCCTGAACTCTACTGAACTTTTTATTTAACTTTGAAAACTTTCTACAATCAATACCAGAGCCCACTGCATTATTTCTATGAAAACCTACCTGAAAAGGTTATACTTTCAAACTGAGGACTTTTCAGCACCAGTTCCCAAACCATTTTAGGGTTGGGCTTATTATTATTGAAGGAAGCTGTATGGATTCTGAAGATCTTCCCCTGTCTTTCCTTGCATCTTACTACTCACCTGTATTGCAATGCGGGACGCCGTTGTAATAGGATGAAGTCTTACAGACCATCCTGATAGAGGATTTTGCACAAGAAGTTTGAGGTGTGGAATTACTAGTTTGGAATGCAATCGAAGGTATGAACAGAGCGGGTATTCAGACGATTTGAAAGATTAATCTTGAAGTATTGGATAAGAATTTGACACTTGCCCAATCTAAGCCTTGATTATTGGGGGGTATTCAAGGGAACAGCGTGGATAACGAGCACAAGCATATTGGATACCTTATATTTTTTTGTAATAACAGCTCAAGTGTCAGCCTTGAGAAAGACCACTGGTCGAAACACGTTTTGGCTGCTAGCTGTTTCACACGAAACGTAATTTTCATGTGCAGTGATGTAGATACCCTGTGGGTTTGTTAGTTCATTGGAAATGTTCCAACTTGTGATAAGTCAATATAAACACAAGTGTTTCACGAGACCTTGTCATTTATATTTATCTTTGTTTCATTGTAAATGACATATGGTTAGCGCAAAGTGCCAGTTGCTAGTTGATACCAACATTCCTGTATTGCAGAGGTAATGGATTAATATGCAATTCTGTTCTCAAAATGGTGAATGTGTATATATGTTTTATAAGGTTTTGTGTGACAATACTTGCCTGTCGTTTGTAAGTGCTTATTGTGCAACTGAAGGCCGACTAAATAACTATTTGTATATACTTACTGTCTAACTTAAATTATTGCTCTGTGTGGGTTCATTTTTGCCCTAGACAATTATAACACTTTTTCTGAGACTAAGCCTTGACCTCTCACCTACCATACCTTGATGGGGTTTTGGTTAACCTCTCAGTGTCTTCCCTGTTTACCACAATTAGGGTGACCTCCCAAATTCCTACCAGCAGGGCTGAGTTTTGGAATCCAACGGTATCAGTGCAGATTTGGTCTTCAGTTGCATCTGTCCTTCCTCTGCTTAGACAGCCAGAAGCCCATAACATGTATGGGTCTATCAGTTTCCCTTCACACAAAGGGAACAATGTTTACCTGTAGAACCCACTGGTTTTCTAACACGGGAGTGCCCCGAGAGTCCCCATCAGGACATTATGCCACCAATTTACAGTAAATGGCTCTTGGAAATACTGTTCTTGTTGTACAAGCTCTTTATAAATATCCTATGAATAAATAAATAAATACAACTTGGAATCGGTCTATTTGGTATAACCTAACCATAGGAGGCTAGGTGTGTCTCTGGCACATCAAAGAGTAAGGAACCTGGATGAGGAGCATATTCAGACACCTCGGAGGGGTCAGTAAATCAATGACTAACAGCAAAACAATAAATGACAGTTGACAGAAATACTATCGCTTACCTTTGCACTCACAACTGTGGCTAGGCGAGCCAAGCCAAGCAAAGCATGCAGGAACCCTTTACTCCTAGTTGTGGGGTCAGTGCCTCTCCCCTTGAACAGAGGGCTGAAAGAAGATGTTCAAACTCTAAGAAAGCCTTAAATCTATTATTTTTTATTTTATTTTTATTGTTTTAAGTGCATTTGGTTGCATTGCAACCTTTTCACACTATTACAAAACTTATATTTTTTTAATCATTAATCACACTATTACAAAAATATGGTAAAAACCCTTTCATACCATAATAGCACAAATCAACACAGATTTAAAAACATGTCATCATCGTAGCTAACAAGACTGGAAAGAGACTATTGTCTCACCCTATAATTACAGATTCATAAATAGTTAAAAACAGAAAAGCCTAGTAATTAAAATTAAGGTTAAAATTACAAATGTCATCTCTTCCTTGTATTGACACAAGTTTGCTACCGACAATTTCCCATATATGAAAAGCCTTATGTCATAGTAGTATGGCTAAAGTGAGTCAATGGACTAAGAACAGGACTTTCTATTTAATGAGTTATGCTTACTTTATTGATCTACTAATTTAATGCCTCTGAGGTCAAGAGTAATGTGCTGATGGTTGTTGGTCGGTGCTGCACATCCATTGTAACTTTGACTGTGTTGTCTCCTTCTCCCTACAGTATGACCCAGAGCTTTCCTCAAAGCAGTTTGCAGTGGAGCTTTCGCGTCTCACCAGCGAAGAGCGTACAGTGCCACTCTTAGCAGAGAAGCTAATCAACTATATTGAAATGCATGGGCTTTACACTGAGGGGATCTACCGCAAGTCGGGTTCCACCAACAAGATAAAGGAGCTAAGGCAAGGGCTTGACACTGGTAAGTGCTGAGTAAACCTCTGAGGGGATTCCTACCATTGAAATGAGTGATTGTCAGAAAAAGGAAGAGGCTGTTGACAAGACAATGTGAGAACAAGAAAAGTAGACCGCTAAGCCATTTTTTTGTATAGTTTTATTTATTGAATGTATCAATAACAAACAATGTGGTTAACAACATTATTAATCATGGTTCAATTTATAATTTCCATAACAAATGTAAACTGGGTTTATATCAGAGCACTAAAGTGACTGCAGTTTTAATTTATAAAATAAACTGCTCTATGTTAACGAGGATTCCCAGCCTGATGACGGAACTATTCATACAGCATGTGAAACTATGGAAAGATACCAATGCTGGAGAACAGGAGTTACAGGTAAGTAACTTATTCCATAGTGTTGGGTAGAATTTTCCTTTTATGTGTAATTCTCCCCACTTAGTGAGTCCCCCAGCACTTTTTGCTGGACTTTTGGATTTGTATTTAACTCTCCTTAGGAAGTAGGAATCTTTGCGCTCACTCATTATTTTTTGGCTTTCCTTGATGGAGTCTGCTTTCCCCCATCTTTTTGTGGAATCTGTATTTTATTATTGTAGCACGCAGCACTTTCTGTGCAGTGTTGCTGGAAGCTCCTTGAGCTCCCCTCTTTGGTTTTATTCTACTTTCTTGTGTTAATTTATTCTACCAGGATGGGGGGGATACGTTTTATCCTACCTATGCTTTTCCTTTGTGAGATCAGCACAGTATCTCATTTCTCACCTCTCCTGTAACTTTTTAGTTACAGTGGCAAGTCTGAGTGGCTTGTGGCAATGCATGTTTTCTACCGACTTCCCGTGATTTTTACATGCAGGCTACTTTCGCTGCTGTGGTAAAGGGCACAGGGGTCACCATTGACCTAAAATATGGTGCATGTCTACTTTTTTTGTCCAAACTCAAAATGGCTTGCCCTGCTTTGATCCTTCCGTTTCCTTACCTGGGTGGGGGAGGTCCTGCTCAATCTCCTGTCCCCAGAGGTTCCAGTGTGTCTGGGAGAACAGGAAGCTGGGAGGACACTGAAACGCCTCGGGTCTGTGTCCTCCAGTGTGTCTTCTTGGATCCAGTGGGTGCCTGGCTGTCCCCTTGAGACAGCAACTACCTAAAGTTTGAATGGTGCATGCATGCTGATTGGTTGGGTTCCTGTATAAAAGTCGAGGGTCTTGATGCTGAAGCCAGAGTTGACCACTGGAAAAAACATACCGAAGGACGTCTGCAGCGACCGCTAAGCCAACTGAATGACCGCTGCAGCTCCAGCCCTTTCTTCTGTGCAACAGGGAAGATCCAGACCGGATGACTTCCTAAGTTGGACTGGTGGGCATAACGAGTCTCGAGACCAGCTACAGTTTGATCCATCCCATGAAGTGATGCGACCTTCCCGACCTGCAATACCCGTGTACCGTGGGACCCCTGGCTCTACTGCGGTGCATCATCTCATCTAGCGCTTTAGCCGTCTTCAAACATTTGGGCATCTGTCTGGGCCTACAGAGACTCCATCCTAACCATAGAAATCCCCTCAGAAGCATTGAGGACCCAGAGAAGGCAGAAAGTCTGCTGGGTGACAACCGTCGCTTCTACAAAGCCTGCCTCAAGCCTCCACAGCCAAGTGCCATGAAGATAATCTGCTGGGCATCCTTAAGTGTCTGACCATCTGCACCCGCTAAAAGTTCTTCATCCGTCCACCAAGGCCAGATACTCTAACCCCGGAGCTGCTGTCTTCTCTGGTGGACCTGCCAGTGACATCACTCGTCTTCATCATAGATAGTACTGCCTAACTCCTGGGTACTTACATAGGCAGTTGTTGTGGTGTTGTTTGCTCTTCCTGAGCTTCCTGAGTCACGTTGGGGTGGACGACCCCAGGCTGAAATCATTCAGGTGTCCTGTCCTATTTAGCCCCCCTGAATCCTTTGAATCATAATTCATGCCTATTTGTTACTTGAAATCATCTTCTCAAATTTGACAGTGTCTGCCTTACTTTATTCTGTCCCCCAGTGCTCCCATCTGACTGTTTGAGAGACCCATACCCCAGATAGGGTTGGACTTCTAATGTTTAGGACTACACAACGCTATCTAAACTGCCAGCACTGCTTTTTAGTAATTGAATGGTTTGCTAACCTAAAGCTACTCTTGATACTTCGTTTTTTTCTAAAGGTCTGACTGTGATATGAGTATTCCTACTGCAAAGGTCCTACTGTATACATGTGGGAAACTTTCCTTACCTGAATTTTTATTTTGAATTGAACATTGCCTAGTATATATAATAAATAAGCATATTTCTATATAACTACAGTGTGTGTTTCCTTGACTAAAAGTGTACTCAAAGGTCTTTGTACTCTACTACAGTCCTTCTCCCTCCTAGACTAAGCCTGGCTGTTCAGCCATGGCTACAAAACCTTTTGGTTGGTTCAGGCCAAAATCTACGAATTGGAGCCCTGTACATCTAAGAGTGAGTCTTCTATAGTCCTACCATAGGTGGACTTTAGTACAACTCCCTAACACATACATTGCTGTTTCCGTCCTCCAAACCTGATATATACCATAAATGCTACTTTGTTGAATAAGTGTCCAGAGTCATAACTGGTGTAGCCTTTATTAGGTGTCCAGACATTTGGTCGACTGAAAACTGGTCGAAAGACATTTGGTCGAAAACCAAATGGTCGAATTTTTTTTGTAATTTATATATATATATATATTTCGGGTTTTTGTTTTTTAAAAAAAGGGGGTTGGGGGGGGACCCCCTCAAAAAAAAAAAAAGGGGTGAAAATAAAAAAATAAAAATTCGACCATTTGGTTTTCGACCAAATTGGTTCGACCATTTGTCCAGTCGACCCATTTTTTTCGACCAAATGACTGGTAACCCTTTATTATGCAGTCTTAATAAAGGTAACATATCTAAGCTGTTCAATAATCAAAAGAATGAAAAATGCGTGTAAAGGCAAAGCTCAAACACCCGCTGGGGATTTTCTGTGAAAGAGGAGATAAAGCGATCCCATGTGTTTGAACATATTTGTGGAATTGTTTTGCCCCAAGCGTTGTACATTTTCTAGTGCCAAAGTCTCCTAGCCACTCTGGATTCTTCCAATATTTGACAACAAGAAGTTTGGCTGTTGTGAAGAGTTGAGTTTGGATCTTCTTCCTGACATTGGACAGCTACCCTCTGCAACTTCCCCCAAAATCACTACTGGAGGTCCCATCGGTAAGGTAAAGTAAGTATTTCCTCTCAATACATCTTAGATTTAGGGCAAAAGCACCAAATATGGGCAAGTGTACCTACCTCTACGCATTCTTTAGAGTACATTGTGGAATTGTCTAGCCAGATTTTATGTATCCACGATGGGCGAAGATACCGCCAATAGCAAATCGTATAAGAACATTCTTTGTTGTGAACGCAACAAGATGATTTTCATGCTCTGGACCAGATTTACGACGAGGATTAGTGCTGATCTGGATGTCTCGGTTCTCTTCCCACCTCTTCATATACTGATACTCATCAGTATGGTCAAACCTGTCAAGTAGTTTATAAATGTGTGAGATTCAAATTTTATTTAGGCCCCACTCTTCATGGTGAGCTCTACTGGGGTGGGTTGGCGGGTTCCTGCAGCTTTTGTTTGTGGATTTGAGATCCAGTGATGTATTTTGATATACCAAAATCATTCTCTTTCTTGGGGAGAGAATGTAGATTTGCATGCTTCAAAGTCTGGGGGGAGGGGGGTGGATTGTGTGTACAACCTACTTGGGTGTTTTAACCCTCCCTTCTGTCAAAAGCTGTGTTATGCCACCCTGGTGTGAGGTCTGGGTTATATAGATAACACATCCCTAACACATACATTGCGGTTTACGTCCTCCAAACCTGATATACACCATAATTGATACTTTGTTCAATAAGCGTCCAGAGTCATATATAGCAAATCGATAGGGGACATGTGGAGTTGGGGGAACAACCCAGAGCCAGATTTTTGAGCTGTGTCCCAATAATAAAGTGCTGCGCAGGTTGATGCTCTGGGGTCCCAAATGTTATCCTTGCTAATGTTCTTATGTGCCCTAATGTTTCTATAGGTATCTCCAGACCTTCCTGATCAAGGTTCACCTGAAGTGGGCGAAGGAATTCCTCGGTCCACTGAAATACTCTAGCGAATTCGGTTGCCCAAAGATATCTTTTGACGTCTGGCATTTACAATCCCTGAGCATTGTTTTTCTAGTAATTATTTTTGCTGGAATTCATGAGCGCTTGTATGCCCATATGAATTTCAAAATATTTGTTGTAGTGTATGAATGAGCCCTATTGGGTATTGTATTGGGATGCCCTGGCAGATGTACAGTAGCATGGGAACCAGATTTATTTCCACAGCTGTAATGCAGCCCACCCACGAAATTTCCTGAGATGACCATCTCTCAAAATCATTTGTGAACTATTTTACTAATGACGAGACATGAGTGTGCTAAAGACTGCTTAATTTTTTTTTTTTTTTTTTTATTTTGTCATAGTTGATTACATCAACTTTTCAAAATCAACACAGTTTATATATCATAACAACGTGAATACATAATAACAGAGAAGGATGTAAAAGGGGAAAGATTACAACTTTAGACATATGGATGATAATAATAAAAACGATGTTCGGAGCAAATCAATATCTAAAAAAACTTATGAGAGTAACTAAAATAGTCATCATTACAGACAGACCAAGAAGCTAAAATAACCCTCCTTAAAGAGAGAAGACCAATTGTTACTATAGAGTTCTGAGTTTAGAAACGTTTATCTTGATAATGAGTCCATTAAACATACTTATAACAGTATCTCATCAGATAAAACATTTTCCAAAAAGTGCACAATAGCCTTCATGACTGAAAATCTGGTACTCTTAAATAAAATACTCCAAATCTCGTTTTCATCCTTCTCCATGTACAAACTTAAAAGATTTTTGCAGTGTTTCTGACGGATAGCATACAAAGATGGGCATGACACAATTAGGTGTTGGAGTGTTTCTTTCGCACGTCGATTTTTACAAAAGCGGCAGAAGTTAAGATCTGCATGAATAATTTTGCGCCTGACCATAATCTCTCTCGTCAACCACAGATTCAACCTCATTCGTAGTAATTTATTACGAATGTTTGGCGATGGACATTTCAGGAGATAGCCAGCCGCTTGTCCTAGACGTTTGGGACCAAAAAGGTTAGGCACGAAATCTTTGTAGTTTGCACATAACTCATGATTTGTGATCCAATCCCAACAAAGGAATCTTTTCTTTGCAGCAAATGGGTTATCTATAAGGAATTGCAAAGAGATGTTGGCTCCAGCTAATGTGTCTAGTACCAAATTTCTCCATTTCATTGGGAAAGACGCAGAAGACCCAGATATCTGGCGAGCTACTGTACTTAGGATGTTATTATTGGTAATTCCAAGCAGACTTTTCCGAAAAAAAGCACACATTTTCGATTTCACTCTGCTATGCAGAGAATTCAGACCCAATTCAAATCTTAATATGGGCAGAGGTACGCAGTTTGGGAGTCGCAAAACCCTTTTCCAGAAAGTAGCCTCAAGTCTATTCCATGAGTTGTCATTGGAGTATAATTTTGCCTCCGCGCCATAGAGCAGAATGGGCACTACCTTTTGTTCATAGAACATCAAGATATGTTTCAGCGTGAATTTTCAGTATTTGTATACAAGAATTTTGGCTTGCGATATCAGACTCAACAGTTTTGTGTCTAAGATGTGTGTAAATACGACATCAGTGGCAGTATTTTGGATGACAACGCCCAAATACTTATAGTCTGAAACAATTTCCATGGTTTGTTGTTGCAAAAACCACGGCCCATTATAGGTTCTGCATTTCCCATGAGGCTTGCAGACCATAATCTGAGATTTGGTCAGATTAATTGTGAGATGGTTTGACTCTGCATAGTGTGAAAGGGCAGTCAGCAAATTCTGCAAACCCTTCGGAGTCTGGGAGACCAAGACCAGGTCGTCTGCATAGAGCATCCACGGAATGCGTTGGCCACCCAACTCCGGAGCGTCGGCAGTGATGCCAAGAAAAGATAGGCCCAAATCTAGTATAAAAAGGTTGAACAATGTAGATGCCAATATACATCCCTGCTTAAGTCCGACAAACGTCGGAAAAGGTGCAGATAAAAGGCCTTCACGTGTGAGTCGGACGCGCATGGAAGTATTCGTGTGAAGTTGAATAATTAGGGCCACAAGCGAACTAGGGCAGCCAAACGCTTTTAATTTATTAAAGAGCAGGATCCGATCTATAGAGTCAAATGCTGACCGGAAATCTATGAATGCAAAAAATAGAGTTTGTTTCCTGGTTACATATTGGGCTTTCAGCATATTGATGGTAATGATGTTAGGAATTGTCCCCAAGCCACTGACAAAGCCCGATTGAAGAGGGTCCCGTCTCAGGTGCTTCTTAGTCCACTCATTTAATTCTCGTAAAATGAGTCGACAAAAAATCTTTCCCGAGACATCCAATAATGAGATGGGTCTGTAACTTGTCGGGCATGCACGATCGCCCTTCTTATAGATCGGAATGAGAATAGACTGCCTCCAAGATATGGGAATTTTTTGGGATTTATTAACTGTTTCAAACATGAGAAATAGTATATCAGCCCAGATATCCGGGAATTGCTTTAGGTGCATGTTAGATAGGCCATCCGGGCCAGGTGCCCTAGAATTACTGGCCTGTCTAATTAAATGCACTATGTCTTCTTTAACAAAGCATAGATTGAATGCGGTATCAAACTTTGTAAGTGAAGCAGATGAAAATGTTTGCGCACTAGTAAATAGGTTAGAATAATAACGTACCCACATATCCTCTGAAACATCGTTTGTCTGAATTGCGACTTGGTGACCTGATGTTGTTTGATTTATAATGTGCCACGGTCGGGACAAATTTTTGGATGCCAAGGATACTAACATATTTTCCCCATCATTTTGATACAGTTTAGCTTTCATACCTCTTACCCAATTTCTATAGTTCGTTTGTATCCGCAAGAGAGCAGCCTGGCGTAATTCTGGGGAGAGTTTGCGAACCTTTCTTTTCTCAGCCCGAACTAAAGATTTTTTGAGTTTGACTTCATGATTGGAAATGTGCAAGTGCGGTGTTTGTTTTTGTTTATGCATAGTAGAACATGGTGAAAAGAGCTGCATTAAGTCATAATAAACACCATCAGACAAAGTATCACTCAGAATATTATTTGTTAGTTGGGCATGGTAACACGATCTAAAAGCTTTTAAGGAGTGTTCTGACCACGTTAAGCGGTTTCTAGCCGGATTCACTTCATAGGTCCCTTTAAGATAGGCCGGTTGAGACTTAGTGATCATATTGTTATAACAACAAGTTGTATGCAGAATGTTATGATCACTTGCATTTGATTCTATTATACAAAAATCTAGGACCAAATTTAACATCTGCGCATTGACGTAGGTAAAATCGATGATCCCAGAACTACAGGCCCGATGCCATGTCGGACTTGGTGGAATATCGTGAAAAAAGGCACCATTTAGCATGTAAAGATTACGTGATTTGATAAACATTAACCACATGTCAAGGCGTTTTTGTTCGGATATAAGGTGAGTTTCCAAATAATGTAAATTTAAGTCCCCTGCTAAATAGATCATGTCAACATGCCCATCCAACATGATTATATCAAAAGCATGTGCCAGAGATTCAAAGAAACTATCATCAGAAATGCCTACAGGATTCCAATAGATGTTAATGACAGCACATGCAAAGCTCCCTCCCTTCAATCTAGACATTTGTATAAACTCATTCGGACAAAACCACGGGGATATTTTTAAACCAGAGGATTGTTTGACGGCAGTTAGCAGGCCAGAAGTTGGGCGTCCCACACAGTGTTTCACTGCAGGAACTAAGCAGACATCATAATTGTTCCAGGACGGAACGCTAGTCAGCCAAGATTCTTGGAGCAGAATTACATCATAGTTCAACTCAGGCTGAGTATGGTTATTGATTAAATGTCGATTCCCTCTGGAATTCCAACTAACAAAATGGAGATTAGATGGTGCGAAAATCGGATGCTATCCTTGCTTGGGCTGACATTGACAACTGCATGGCTGTACTGGCCGATCTAGGGATCCACTTCTTTGTTGGTTTAGAGGTGGCACAGCACGCGTAGAAGAACTATCTAATACGTCTAAGGTTGGAAGCAGTGTAAAGCCAAGGTCAGTAATTTGGGATTTCGCAGTCCAAATGGCATTTACAACCACCCTTGAATTAATCCACAGATTTACCAAAGATTGGTTAGAGGAATCTGGAAATTCAACAAGTTCAATGTCTACAGATCCTATGTCATCGAGGTCCGGGATTTCCCGAAAAATCGACAGTACGGACGCCCGATTTAGGTTATACTGTTTAGCAGATAGAGGCTGACAGCTGAGAGTCAAAGAGTGAATCGCTGGACGTTTAAAACGGGTGGCAGTAGATTTTTGTTTAGTTGATAGTGATAGTTCATTAGATTTTTTGCATGCTCCATTGTCTATGTTTGGAGTAGAGACTGTTTGAGAGGCAATAGAAGCCTCCAAGAATTTGGTAAAGGTTGCCTGTAGAAGGCGTTCCATATCACCAGAGAAAGCTGGGTTGGACCCAGGTACCTCTGACTTGACAGCTTTTGTAGGATTCGCCTTCCCTGCAGATTGAAGAGAATTAGTGGCGAGAGCCTCCGACAAATCAGGTAAACTTGGTTTTTTCAAGATCGATACTACTGCAGGCACATGCACCTGCACAGTGGCTGGTGCATCCTGCATAAAAGTTAAGTTTTTTGTGACCGATTTCGAAGCTAAATATTCGTCAACGGCCCTACGTATTTCTTTACGACGCTGTTCGTCGGCCCCTAGGTTCTGAATCGTAGGGGGTTTACAAGTAGAGCCAGTTGCTATTGGGCTGGGCCTATCAAAATCATCACTAGATAACGTGCTCCCACTTAGATCGGTAGGGATGTTTTGAGAGAGCTGATTTGCCACAGTAATCAGTTTTTTTAAAGGACTGTATGCCAGGGCCGGATCAGAGGGAAGCCGGCTGTATTTTTGCTTTTTTTATTTGATTTTGTAAAGCATATTTTTTTGTGACAGCTTTAGATGCTGCTATAGTAGGGGTGGTTGAAGTTGATAGCCTCCTAATAAAAGCTTTGGCTTGCGAAGATTGGCGAGAGCCCGCTTTGATATTTTTTGTTTTCTTTGTCTGTGTTTGCAAAGACGAATTTTTAGTGCTGGAATTCTTAGCATTTTTAGTCCCAAATAAAGCATACGTGGGAATCTTATGTGGATCAATTTTTGGCTTGTGTTCCTTTTCCACATGGTCCACTATGGGCTCCAATATATAAGGGCTGAAACTCTTGGACAGTAGGTTCAATTACCGATACAGTCTGTGTAGACACAGACTGTTTCACAATTGTTAGTACATTCAAATTAGTCAGATTTTCTAATCTATTAGAGATTACAAGTTGATTCATGAATATCTGGTCAAACTGATTCGAATGAGCCTCCGCCTTTACAACCAAGACTTGGAAGAGTTTGGCCAAAGCTAAAATAGCATTGTTAGCATTGTTCATGGATGTAAGTGCAATGCTCGTATTAACAGTCCGGGAATCATTGGGACGCATATCAATGGGGGCTTTTCCAGTTGCCTTTCTAGGGGTGGGGACAGTAAAAGAAGGATTTGCAACTGAGTCAACGGGACTGGCGTTCGTAAAAAGCGCAGGAGACTTGGATACATTTTCTGAAATCCTGTGAGGGAATGCAGCAGAGGAATTGATCTCCAAGTCAATAACAGGAATATCCTGAGACATTGAATCCACAGATGAAATAGAAATTGATGTATCACTTAGAGTTATAACAGACACATTACAAGCTTCGGGAGGAGGTGCGACCGCACCAGTTAGTACATTCGTGAGTATAACACTATCGGTAAGCGAAACATTTTCTTTAGCAAAGTTGACAGATGGACCGGGCACTGTCATTGATTTATGGGACTCACCAATTCGACTTTCCCCCACATGAACCGAAGACATTTCTTTGTCAATTAGATTTTTTTCACATGTGTTGCTACTCACAGGATAGCTGTGCGAGAAGATTTTCGGATCCAGAAGCTCTACTGCTGGTTGTTGCAAAGAAATCCCTACGGGCTTTCCAATTGGTAGTATTGCGTGATCAACACGACTTGGGTCCTTGCAAAAAGGGCGAATGTCCATTCCATGAATAAGCTCCGCTCCATTCTGTCTCGTGCATCTGGCACTTGTACGCGGAGTGGAGCTGAGGCGAGATCTTTTTATGTTAACGGAAGATGGAGATTTAGAGCAACTGGCGCCATTAGATCTATGTAAGGCAGTTACCATTGGCATACCAGTCTTTAGGGAATTTAAATTTCGTTTCATAGTTGAGACGAAATATGAATTGGATGGTAAGTGGCCAAACACAGTCAGTCAGTATTGAAGATTGGCAGTATATATAAGGAGCTTTCGCCGCTTGCCGCGGTGAACGCGGCAAAGCGGGACTTAGGCCGGGACTTCGGAGTCTCGTTATATAGCTCCACCCAAGAAAAGGTAAACGAACCAGTGCCTACAAAAAAAACATGTACGTATTAAGAGAAAGTCCAGCAATGTCCAGTTTGCTGAATATAGCTGAGTATGTCTCTGTATGTCGTCACCTTCTGGTTGCCGTAGTGCTGGATATTGGGCAGTTCGATTTTCAGCAGATTCACGGGAAGAAGAATCACAGGAAACAGCAGCGGTAGCAGCGTCCACCAGCGGCAAAGTGGGACTTAGGCCGGGACTGCTTAATGATGGTGGCATGTGAATTCCCAGGTATTGCAAGTGTTTTGAGGACCATTGGAAGGGGAAGTTCTGTTCACCTTCCTTCACCATATTTTGTGTGAAGGCTTATGATCAGTGTAGAAAGTCTGATAGGAATTGGTGTTGCTTTTCATTAGATGCATAATGAATTAAAATCCCCAGAATTCCCCTTGCACCATTATATATCTTTAACCCTCCCATTATAACCTTGGGTTTTAATGGAGTGTGTCTAGCTATTAAAATAGTGACCCCCTCCATATTTCTGCCCGCCACCCACAAAGAATTGTTGTGGGAAATTCCTATGTTGTTGCCGCAATTCACATTGAGGTGCGTTTCTTGAAGGAATACAATTCTGGATTCTAGATCTTGAAGCAGTTTTAAATTGGCTTTCTCTTAATGGGGGAGTTGAGACCCTGAAGGTTTAAGTTAGTGATTTTAAATATTGCGTCTGAGTCATTGGGCCTCATTACAACGAGGGCGGCCATGGTATGAACGGTGCCGGTAAGGGGCCGGCACCGTTCATACCGGGCTGCCCCATTACGAGTTCTTCAGTGGGTCCCGCTCTTCACGCCTGGTCAGACCAGACGTGCAGAGCGGGACCCGCGAGCAGACCAGGATGCTAACAACCGTTGTTAGCATCCTCCCCATTCCCATTGAGCCCAATGGGAATGGGGATGGTCCGGGTCCAGCGCAAAGGGAATTACCGGGCCCGCTAAAGTCGGCATGGCCCATTAATTCCCTATTTTTGGTACCCGGTTTGGGGGTTAGCCATGTCGGTAAGAACGGCATGGCTAACTCCAAACTCCTAATGAGGCCCATTGTCTATTGTTATTTGGGAATCTGTAGCCACCAGAAGTGAGGACCCTGAATTTACCATATCGACTGAACCCCACAAAACTTGAGAAACAATCGGAATGGGATGCCTTACGGCTTAAGATGTTTGACATCTCTGGCAAGACCCCATCATTAACGATTTTGGCTCTGTGCTGTCAGGGTCCACCTCGCTTGGAGGAGCTGTCCTCTGACTTGTGAAAGACTGCAACCGTTTGCTTATAGGCAAAGACCTGTCACTACACCGCACCGCTTCATTTTTCTATGGCATTTTTCTGGTGTCAGCTCTGTTCTCCACGGAGTCAATGCTCCTTGTGAGTACACCCTGCTCCCTAGAGGTGCATTCATGTTAAAGATGAAGGATATTTTTGAACGGGAGATTGATCCCAGCACCTTTCGCTCGAACCTTTGTGCCCCACGGTTGTTAGGGATTTCCCTGAAGAGTTCTGTAGTGAGAAGAGGGAGTTGATGAGGCTTACCAGTGACTTACCAAAAGCAAGTGGCGGCATGCCTGTTGAGAAGCCGAACACGGCAGGATGCAATACATATGCATAGTTTGGGTATGAAGAGGAACCCAGATTAACTACATGGGAAACAAGTCCCGATTATGTATCAAATTTTTTGAAAAGTACAGAATCACAGAGTGAGCGATAATGAGGTATACTATTGTTTATTGACATACAGAAAGGAATATTCACCTTTTATTTGATCACACAGGACACTATCATTTATGCCTTGGAAAAAACCCAGTGTTGGCAAATTCTACAACCAATAATTTCATGGCAAATTTGATTACCTGTTATTTTTTGAGCTACTGAATACATTTATCAATTATCAATAATGTATATATGTTTATATGGTTCTTGAATGTTTTGATGAGACTGACAACTGTCCGTTTTTTTTTTGTAGTGAGCTTTATGGAATATACTGAATGTACACGTTATTTGCGGGTACAGAGGTTTGAAGACTGATTGCAATCGGAGTCAACACAGTCAGGCGTGACAAGTGATCTTCAATGGGTGAACAAAGGAGCAGGCCCAACACAGCTCCTGTTGATGTAAGAAGGCTGAAAATGCAGGGAGCTAGTTAGTCCATCGCTTGGCCCAGGCACACTTCCAAAGGCTCAGATACTCCTGCAGGGGTGTAGACTGGTTATTTCCACCGCTTCAGGGGTTGAAGTAGCAACGAAGACCTTCTTGAGAAGAGAACAGAGGAGCAGGGCTTTCACCAGGACTTCACTGGAGTTGATGCTGGTCGGCTGCATGAGTCCTACAGTCATCGGCAGGCTACTCTTCATCATAGGGGTCTGGCTCCAACTATGATCTGTCAAATGCTGGCAGGAGCCATCCTTTTATCCAGGATTTGAACTGTGAGCTTGCTCAAGCCCAAAAACTGCACAATTCAAACTGCCAGTGGCTATCCAATCATGGATAACCACTGGCCACAACATCTGCGCAGCAACACACATGCACCAAGATGTGTACTCAGACCAGTCAGTCACAGGTGCCACATCCGGGCTCATACACAAACAGCCTCTTAGCCCAGGAAAGCACAAACTTTCCCAAGGAAAGGGCTTTCTATATATGGCAATTCCGGACTAGAGAGGGCAAGAAGGCCAAAGAACAATATTGCCGAATGAACAGTAAAATCCTCACAGCACGTCCTTCTTAGGGTGCTAGAAACTATTAGTAGCCTTTTACAGTCATTTCAAAAGTGCACAAGTAAAATGTACAAAACACAGTAGAAAACTATCCGCTGCCACCAGATTTCCCAAGGTACTTTGTAAAGTAACCAAAAAGCCATTACATAAAAAGATAGGAGGATACAACGTATCCTAGCCACACTTCACTTTAGGGTGATGTGTGAAATTGTAACAATACAAGAAATCCAGTAAGAGACATACAGCCTCATTATGAGTTTGGCGGTAAGTGGCAAAGATGGCTGTAAGTCGGTTACCGGCAACTTTACCAGTACGCCAAATTACTGTTTTGGGCATGGCGTGGGGATTTGCCTCCCGGAAACTACTGGAGGTAAATCCTCCAACTCACTACTGAACAATCTGAAAAATTGGTGGAATTACCATGGCAGAATTACTACTGTGGTAATTCTGCCCAAAAAGCCCCATGGAGTCCTATGGACTAGAAAAAAATGGGGATTTACGCCGCCACTTGTAATCCAGCGGTAATTCCGCCAGACCACGTGGCGGTAACGGTAATTCAGTATGGTATCTGAGCGGATTTACCGCCCAGATACCCCAAACTCGTAATGAGGCCCATAGTCTCTCAGTACTGATAGTCTTATGAACTGATCAGTTTTCACATAAGAATGAACAAAATGACAATGGATGTTCAGCAAAAGGCTGTACTTACCTCTACAAAGTGATGTCAGTCTAAACAAAGCAAGAAGAAAGGGTGTACATAGACGTCTGTGGGAGGAAAGCAGCAAAAAAGAAAATATTTCCTAACATTGTGTTATGGACGAAGCCAGCTTTGATCCCGAATCTGGACCCGGACTTTGCCAAAAAGCATAGGCAGTCGACTTCTGACCTGCTTTTCTGTCCTCTCATGCCTCTCCTGAGGGCCTAGTGTATCAGGCTGTCATAGTGAGTCAGAAGACATCCTCCTTCCCATCCTTGGCTCCTTACAGAGAGACCAAGAGGCTGGGTGCCTGGGGAGGAAGGTTTTTGGCTCAGGCAATCTGAGCCTGAGGACTATTAATGCCTCCTGTGCCCTGGCCAAATTCTCTTTTGATGCACAATTTCGGACGCTGCAGAGCACCTGACTGTGGGAGAGATTAGACCGTGCTCCGAGGCCCTGGTCAATGATAGCAGGTGGGCATCCCGCCAAATCCTACAGTCAGCCCTGGATACAGCTAGCTGTGTGGGACATACGATAGCCACAGGGACACTGTTGAGAAGGTACTCTCGGATGAGAACCTCTGGTTTTGCCCAGGATGTTCAAGCTAAACATCTGGATATTGCTGTTTGATATCAGCAATCTGTTTGAGGCTCTGGTCCTAGAGGATGACTACCAAGTCTATGGGTCCCGCAGTTCAGCAACAGCCTACTGCCCTTACAAGTTGAGGTAGGAGATTTTGACCTCCCTTATGCCCACAGGGGTAGGGGACTTATCCCCCTCGTGCCAACATCAAGTGCACCACATCCCTGCCAGGGGCAGAGCTGCTCCAAGAGGTGGCATTTTGCTCAACACCCCCATCCAGCCAAGGCTTGACACCAGACCATTTTCTGTTGGAGGTGCTATAGAAAAGATGCCCCGGTCAGAGCCATTTATAGGCTGGTTCACTGTCTATTTTCTCGTTCTGAAGAAAGGCAGAGGCTTGTGTCCTATTCAGAATCTGAGGCTCTTGAACCTGTACCAACACAAGGACAAGTTCAAGATGGTTACACTGGCCCAGATCCTCCAAGCTCACGACCTGGCTGGTATCACTGGATCTCCAAGATACCTACTTCCATGTATCCATCCACCTAAAGCACAGGACGTACCTGAGATTTACACTAGGCCACTACCAGTCCTGCCATTCAGTCTTTTTGTTTGCTCGCCTCAGGACATAAGGCATTCACAACTTTCACTACCTGGATGACTGGCTCATCTGAGCTTGCTCCCCAAACCAGGTGTCGGTGCATCCGTTCCATATGTGCAGCATATTGCACAGTTTGGACTTCTCTCCTGATCTTCAAGATGTCTCCAGTTTCTCAGTCCCTCAGATTTATCCGTGTGGACACTCACCTGGGCAGGGCATTCCTGCCCGAGGATCGGATGGTGAACATTTCCCAAATGGTTCATATCCTTCATTCGCTGGAGAAGGTTCCAGCCTCAGCCCTCCTGTGCTTGCTGGGCCTCATGGCCTCCTGCTTCCTTGTAGTGATGGAGGCCCAGCTGTGCATGAGGTTGCTCCAATAGCTTCTTAGCTGTGAATGGTCTCAGTTTCAGCGGAGGCCAGTCCAAGAAAAAGTATCCGGGACTTAGCATGGCGGTCCCTGTGAGACAATCTACTGGAAGGAGCATTGCTTCAGCAACTTTACCCTCACTGACAGTAGTGATGGGTGCCTCTTTCAAGAGTTGGGGTGTTCACCTGCAAGACTGGACTGTGAGCGCCCTGTGGTCTCCATCAGAATCTAGGAAACACATCAACTTGCTAGAATGGAGCAATCAGGCAGGCCCTAGTCTTTCTTTCCTTCAGAACGGAGCAAGGCTGTCTTGGTCCTGGTGGACACCATGGTGGCCATGCACGACCTTAACAAATGGTGTGGTGTAGGGTCCTTGTTACAGTGTAGGTATGCAATGCAACTGTTTTTCTGGGCTCTTGAGAATGTGTCTCTGACGCCAGCTCATCGAACGGATCCTGAGTACATCAATGCAGATACCTTGAGGAAACAGACTTCGACCTCCCATGAGTGGGCACTCTGTCAGGAAGTTCTAGACGAGATTTTCACCCAGTGCAGGACTCCAAGTTAATGTATACACTTACAGTGCAAGATGTTCTGTTCAAGGGCCTTTTTTATTTTATTTTTTTAGTTCTTCCCTAGCGGATACACTGATGGTCGAGTGGACTTTTGCCTTCTGCCATGTGTTCCTGCTGGTCTCTGTCAATCTGCTGGATCTCAGGAGGCTGTGCATGTTTGGATGCACATTGATTTTGATTGCTCCAGTCTAGGCCCAGAAAACGTGGTACCTGGAGTTGCTTTATATGTGCATCTGCCATCCCCGACACCTTTGGAGTGTGGATCTGCTCTCACAGTCTGAAAAGGTGGGTGCTCCATCCGAACCTCAACAGCCTGAATCCTCATGCCTTGCTGCTGGGATATAAGAGGTAGGATTTGTAAGATGACGTCCTTGACATGCTCCTCTCGGCTCAGAGACTTGCCACCAAATCCATGTTTCTCCAGCATGGGGTCTGGCATGGATTCACATGCTCATGAATATTCCCCGTGGTCAGGCTGGGAATCCTCGGTAAAGAAAAAACCAGTATCAGTTTCGTTTCTGATCTGTCTTTCGTAGTAGTAACCAATCACTGGTCTCTGCGTCATACTGACCACAGCCAATGACTGCCCTCTACCTAAGCCCCGCCTCTGGCAGCCATCTTCAGATTTTTACCGCACGTTCATGTGTTGGGATCCTCGTGCTATTGCTCTCGAGCGTTAGTGCTATTTTTTCACGTTTTTTCTCAAAAACTTCGGTTTTTTTCGGTCAAAAGAGCCTCAAGCTCCACCGACTCTCCATCCGATCAACGGGGACCCGTGTCGGATTGGTCTACGCCCCTCAAGGGTGAAGATTCCTCGAGCTACGCTTTTGGAGGACTCCAGAAGTTTCTCAGGCCCATCTCGGTCATGGCCCAGGAGAAGGGAAGCTCGACGCCCGGAAAGCTGTTCAGGGTCTGCCCTGGATGCCAGCTGCAGAATGTCTTTAAGGAAGACGAACACTCCTTTTGTCTTTACTGCCTACATGAAGACAAGACGCACGTGGAGAAGGACTGTGCGTTTTGCGGCAACATGTCGGAGCGGACCATGAAGGACCGCCATCAACGTCTCGCCAACTGGCTGGAAGCGAAGAGCCCGTCCGGCGAGAAGAAGAAGAAATCCGAGCGGTCTTCTAAGACCTTTGAGGACGCCCCGGTGACGGGGGTCCAACATAAGGCCAAGCACCGCGAGTCCGCTGGCACCGGGAGCGCCGAACGGTCGGGCTCTACGGGCACCAGGCAGGGCGCACCCTCCCCGTCACCATCAACCACGAGCCAACGCTCTGGGTCGGGTAAGAGGAAGGCCGAGCACCCGGCGAAGCTCCTGGAGAGGCCCCGCTCGAGCTCGAAGGCGGAGGGGGAGCTAGGCAGTGTCCCCCCCCTCAAGGAGAAGGCGGTGAGCGCACCAAGGGTGGTGAAAGCCTTAATCCATCCGGCCAAGGCCTCTATCGAGACAGTCGCGGCGGCCCTGGCTCAGCCTGCGGAGGCTACGCCGGTGGTGGCGACCTCGGGGCTCAGAGTCTCCCTGCCACCGCGGAGGGAGTCCTCTTTTATGCCCATCGACAGGACCTCCGTGAAACCTCCGACGGAGAAGAAAAAGGGGGGGCAGGAGGTCGCCATGGATTCAGCCTCAACCTCTGAGGAAGAACTGATCGAGGTCTTAAGCCACGGCATTGGCGTGGAAGAAGACCAGCCCGTCGGGAGGGATCCCGACGCAGGAGACGACGACCCTGACCGCCCGTCGGATTCCCCTCTGCCAGTGCCGCAAGACAACTCGGCGGCCATTTTGTTGGCTATACAGTCCTTATGCTCAGAGATGAGGACGAGACTGCCGTTACCAGTGGAGGAACCACTCCCGTCGGGGGACCCGGAACCAGGCCCTTCGGGCAGCCCCCCTCCTAAGAAAAGGATTCACCCTCCACCTCCTTTTCAGCCGTCGCGCCCCGTTCAGCCCTCCTCCCCGTCCACGACTCGAGGGGATGATACGGGGACTGACACGGCCGCAACGGGTACGGACGACGAGGTGTACGACGAGGATCTGCCGTCGTCTCCTCCCACCCGGGCTTCCCCGCCCGACGAGATTTGGATCTTTTCACTCCATGATCGCCAGGGCATCCGAGCTCTTCCAGCTCTGCCCTGAGGAGAAGAAGGAAGGTTTCCTTTATCAGCGGTGCGAGGCCAAGAGGAAGACGGTCCTCGCGGTACCTCTACTGGACGATATTTGGGATGAGGGCCTCGCCCTCCTCAAGAACCCATCCACGACGCCGGCTAGAAGAGACCGGTACGAGAAGAAGTACCGAGTCCCGGACGCGGCCCCCTTGTGCGTCCGGGCGCAGCCTACCCCGGACTCCGTTGTCTCCGCGGCGGCCAGGAAGAAAGCGGGAGGGGGGGTTGCGGCCTCCACGTCGACTTCCCCGCCGGACGGCGAGGGAAAGAAATTGGACACGATGGGGCGCAGGGTCATCTCGTCTGCAGCGACGACGATTAAGGCGGCTAACGCCTTGGCTATCGTAGCCCGGTACGACAGGGAGCTGTGGTACAAGCTGGCTCCCCTGCTGGACTTCCTACCGGACGACAAGAGGGCGGATGCCCTGGAGATCTTGCAGGAAGGTGAGGTGGCGTCGGACCACGCCATTACTATTGCGACGGACATCGCCGACACTGGATTTCGCCAGTTGGGCAACGGCGTGTGCCTTAGGCGGCGTGGATGGCTCAAGGCTACTGACATCCGTCAAGACCTACAGACCAGAGTCCTGGACATGCCGTTCGATGGGAACAACCTGTTTGGGAAAACAGTGGACGATTCCCTTCAAGCCATTAAAGCGGACACGGAGACAGCCCGGGCTCTCGGGGTTCTCCAGCAACGGCGGCCGCCCCTTTGGAGCGGCGGAGGCAAGGGCGCCTCCAAAGGTTCCGGCGGCGGATTGTCCACCTACCGTCAAGCGGCCCGTTCGTCGTCTCAAGAAGCTTACAGGGGACGAGGCAAGTCAGGCGGACCCTGCCGTCGTCGCCAAGGAGGTCAAGGCGGCAAAGCCTCGTCTAAGCAGGATTGAACCGGCCGTGGGGTCGGGCCCCCACCGAAGCACCCCGGTGGGAGGCCGGCTGGCGAGCTTCGTCAGCGTGTGGGAGTCCATCTCCACCGACCGTTGGGTGCTGGACGCCCTAGCCCAGGGCCAAGCGCTCGAGTTTCAAAGAAGGTGCCCGCGCGTCCCCCCTGTGGCCAGGAAAGAGCTTCACGTCCCTCAGCTTCTCCGGGAGGTAAGGGCGATGCTAAGGAAGGGCGCCATCGAACTCGTCCCAAGGAGGCTTCGGGGCTCCGGAGTTTACTCAAGATACTTCCTCGTGAAGAAGAAGACGGGAGGATGGCGCCCCATCCTAGACCTACGACGGCTGAACAAGTTCATCAAGGCACAGAAGTTCCGGATGGTCACCCTCCAGCACGTCCTGGGTCAGCTGGAGGAGGGCGACTTCCTGTCGTCGTTGGATTTGGAGGATGCCTACTTCCATATTCCCATCCTAAAGGGGCACCGAAAATTCCTCAGGTTTGTGGTCCAAGGGCGTCACTACCAGTTCAGAGCCCTTCCCTTCGGTCTACGGTCGGCACCCAGGGTATTCACCAAGTGCCTTGCACCAGTGGCGGCGCAGCTGCGCCGAGAGGGGATCCACGTCTACCCCTACCTGGACGACTGGCTCATCCGAGCCAAGACGAGGGAGCTTGCCGTGGAGCACACGGCAAGGACCGTCCAACTTCTCACGGACCTGGGATTCTCCGTGAACTACGCCAAGTCCCACCTGGTACCCGCGCAAAACGCACTGTTTCTGGGAGCGAAGTTCGACAGTGTCCCTTCTGGCCTCCCCGTCGGAGGAAAGGACCAGGTCCATCCTGGGCAAGGTACAGCGGATGTTGGTTTCCGACGCGGCCAAGGTGAGGTCCATCAAGTCCCTCCTCGGAATGATGTCTTCTTGCATCTACCTCATTCCCATGTGCAGGCTCCGGATGCGCCCGTTGCAGGAGTTCCTGGACGCGCGCTGGATCCAAACGACGGGCGGCTTCGAGGAGAGGATCACACTCGACGAGAGTTTCCGCCGAGCGATCCGGTGGTGGGGCACCCGCGCGCATCTGACGGCGGGCATGGACTTCCAGACCCCAGACCACCAGGAGACAGTGACCACGGATGCCTCCCTGGAAGGGTGGGGAGCGCACACCGAAAATCTGCACGCGAGAGGCCTTTGGCTCCCGACAGAGAAGTCCCTCCATATCAACGTCCTGGAGCTCCGTGCAGTGTTCTGGGCCCTCAGGTCCTTCCTTCCGTCCCTCAAGGGCAAGGTGGTGAGGATCTTCACCGACAACACCACCACCATGTTTTACATCAGGAAACAGGGCGGAACCAGGTCCCCAGCACTCTCCAAGGAGGTGCAGGACCTGTGGCATTGGGCCGTCGCCCAAAGGATGTTTCTGGTGCCGTTTCATCTGGCAGGGATAAAAAACACCATCGCCGACTCACTCAGCAGGGAGCTGCGCTCGTGCCGCGAGTGGGAACTACGGCAGGATCTAGTGGATCGCCTCTTCCGACGGTGGGGCACACCCCAGATCGACCTGTTCGCGACGGCGACGAACTCCAAGTGCCGGAGGTTCGCCAGCAGGTTTCCCCAGCCGAGGAGCATGGGCAATGCTTTCTCGTTCCCCTGGGCGGGCCTGTTCCTATACGCGTTCCCTCCATTGCCACTACTGATCCGGCTCATCAACCAGCTCAAGAGGTCACGGTGCAGGATGATCGTCGTCGCACCTGCGTGGCCGAGGCAGATATGGTTCCCGGACCTTCTGGACTTGTCAGCGTCCCCGTCAATCAAGCTGCCAGTGGACGCAGATCTGCTCTCCAGGGAAGGAGGCGCAATCCTCCACCACGACCCGAAGTCGCTGAACTTGCAGGCCTGGCTCCTGCAGCGCTAGAGTTTGGAGGATACGACAAACCGGCCGACTGCAGAGAGGTTCTTGCAAAGGCCAGGGCGTCCTCGACTCTTAAATGCTACGGACACAAATGGAAGAGGTTCTCTGTCTGGTGCCACGCACAGAAGATTAACCCTCTAAGGATTACGGCTCCCCAAGTACTGCCGTACCTGTTGACGCTGTCCAAAGCTGGACTGGCACACGCGTCCATCAAGATTCATCTTGCTGCGATCTCCTGATACGCTAGAACCACAGGGCGGACGTCCTTGTGGTCTCATCGTCTGGTGAAAGAGTTCATGAAGGGACTGTTCAGATCGTTCCCGCCGGTGAAGGCTCCGGCCCCGGCGTGGGAGCTCAACGTGGTGCTGACCAAGCTCATGGGACCTCCGTTCGAGCCTCTGCACTCGGCCCCGTTGAAGTTCCTGTCGTGGAAAACAGCGTTTCTTGTGGCCATCACCTCCGCACGACGGGTGGGAGAGATCCAGGCCCTTTCCTGCAAGGCCCCCTACTTGACTTTTCACGACACGAGGGTGGTGCTCAGGACGCACCCCTCCTTCATGCCCAAGGTGCCGTCGGACTTCCATCTCAACGAACCCTTGGTGTTGCCTGTGTTTTTCCCGTCGCCTTCGTCGCCGGCTGAGAGGACTTTGCACTCGCTGGATGTGGCTAGAGCGCTGAAGTTCTACGTGGATCGCACGAAGTGTTTTCGGAAGACGTCACAACTCTTTTTGTGAACTTTGGACCTGTCAATCAGGGGAAGGCTCTCTCGAAGGCTTCCATTTCCAGATGGCTCTCCGGCTGTATCATGTACTGTCACCGGTTGGCAAACCGACCGCTGCCTGGCCGTCCGAGAGCACATTCCACCAGAGCGATCGCAGCTACCACGGCGTTCCTATCTGGTGTGCCCCTGCTGGACATTTGCAGGGCTGCTACGTGGAGGTCGACGCACACCTTCACGAAATTCTACTGCGTCGATCGGGATTCCAGGGAGGAGTCCAGGGTCGGCCAAACTGTGCTGCGCAACCTGTTCGCCTGAGGTGAGCCTGGTGAGGAGGTAAGATTGCTTAATGTTGAGTTTGATGTGATGCTTAATGTTGAGCCTTTGCCACCTCCCGTGGTTGTGCATGTGGGTACTGCTATGTATTCTTTATTCATGAGCATGTGAATCCATGCCAGACCCCATGCTGGAGAAGGAACAAGTTACTTACCTGTAACTGTTGTTCTCCAGCATGGGTCTGGCATGGATTCACATGCGAACCCTCCCGCCTACCCCTCTGCGGCTCTTCACTTGGTCATACTGCCACTTCACGTGCTTCCAAATCTGAAGATGGCTGCCAGAGGCGGGGCTTAGGTAGAGGGCAGTCATTGGCTGTGGTCAGTATGACGCAGAGACCAGTGATTGGTTACTACTACGAAAGACAGATCAGAAACGAAACTGATACTGGTTTTTTCTTTACCGAGGATTCCCAGCCTGACGACGGGGAATATTCATGAGCATGTGAATCCATGCCAGACCCATGCTGGAGAACAACAGTTACAGGTAAGTAACTTGTTCCATGCCTGCAGGTGGGGTACATTTTCTGCTTGTTGCTAGGAGTAGAATCTGGATCCTTTTACTTGTTCGCCGTCTTCTGTGTAGGATTTTCTGCTTTTTTTGGCGCAGTTGGGCCAGCAAACGGCCTTGAAATGGGGTTTCTTTTGGCCATTTCAGTTTTCAAAAGTACTCCGGAGCAGGGCTCGTTCTTCACGATCCCCACAGTTATGCGATTCTTTTGGGGATTGTGCAAACAGCCTTCCCCATGCCAGTTTGTTGTTCCGGCATGGCATTTACTTAAGGGCGCTCCATTTGAGCCCCTGCATTATTGTTCTTTAAGATTGATCACTCTTAAGGTGATTTTATTGGTTGCCATTACTGCAACTCCAGGTGTTGTCTGTTAAATCTCCCTATTTGCTGTTCTCCAAAATAATGCTGGCGTTGAGAGTAACACTGTCCTTCCTACCAAAGGTGGTCTCTGACTTCTAGCTCTCTCAAAAGATCCATCTTCCTGTATTTCTTCCTCTAACTCGACCTTCCAAGGCAGAGAAGCTATTCCATTGGTTGGAACCAGTGCAGGCCCTCAGCTACAACATCTCTTGAACGAGGAAGACCAGGAAATTGACCGGCTTTTTGTTGGTCATGCTGTTGCACGTGCTGGCATGGCTGTGACTAAACAGACCCTGTCCAGGTGGATCATCTTCTGCATTTTTTTAATGTTATAATCTGATTGGTAAGGATCATTGAACCAGAGGACTGGTGGCCTCCTCTGCCCTGCAGAGATGAGTCTTTGGCCTGGACATTTGATGGGTGGCTATGTAGGCCTTGCCACACACGTTTTCCAAACATTACTACCTGGAGTCCCAGTCTGGACAGGATCCTCGCTTTGGTGGAGCGGTCCTTCAGGACTTTCTGGTATAGGTGGTGAGATTGCTTTCCTACCTTC
The DNA here is from genome assembly GCF_040938575.1 of Ambystoma mexicanum. Taxonomy (NCBI): domain Eukaryota; kingdom Metazoa; phylum Chordata; class Amphibia; order Caudata; family Ambystomatidae; genus Ambystoma; species Ambystoma mexicanum. Next base: position 1,248,286,893 of record NC_090934.1, read on the forward strand.
TCCAGATCTGTGCACTGCTATTGTTCTATATGAGCCTATCATAGATGTGGAATCCGTGGGAACAAGGAACCATTAGAAAAATAAAATGTCTTACCTCTCAGCAATGTTCTTTCTGATGGATTCTCCCCCCACAGGTTGCACATCGCCATTCCATCCTACCCTTCTTGTGGGATAGCTAGTACACCTTTTGTTCTGTGGTTCCTCAGAATTAGACTGCTAGGGGAAAAGGGTGGAACTAAGGGCACAGTGCCTCAATATATGCTAGCCCGACGTTATGTCCGATGCCAGTGCACTTAGAGATGTCCAGCAAAGTCGATGCAGAGCCACGCTAAACGTTTCCAAAGAACAGCTGTGCTGAGAGATAGATGTCATAGATAACTGATTTGTGGGAGGAACATCCATCAGAAAGAACCTTATGGGGGCATAAGTAATTTGTTCTTCGGGCCCAAAGCGGATGACACCCTGGATACATTTCAGGTGTCTAAAGCGGCTACTTAGTCTGTGGAAAAGGCTATAAAACAGCTGTCCATGCAAATTGTGATGCCACCTTGGAGAGGATTGACTGTTTCGCTATTTCAGTTTGTTTCATTAAATAGGAAGAGGCCAGACAAGCCAAAGGCAGGGTCAGAAAAGGTATACTGGATCAGTTAAATGGTAAGGTGGTCAGGGAGCAAAATACATCTATGGCTATTGTCACCTACAGGCATCCATCTGCATCAAAACTGTGTTGATGAATTCTATCTCTTCTTGACTGTGGGGGAAGGTTGGATTAGTGCTCCGAAGAATGTTTTTTGTTGCCTTGGATGCTTGGTATGCCAAGTGGTGACCCATGGCTACTACCTTCCCTTTTTAAGTGCCTGCCCGATAGCCATCCTCTCCATCCTTCTTAGCCAACAGATTTGCTGCATCTGCAAGAGATGCTCTCCTTGCTGGAGAAGGCTGCCATAGAGCACGTGCCTTCTACAGAGCTGGATCGGGGTGGTACTCTCACTACTTCCTGGTGTGGAAGAAGAACAGAGGACTGAATCCAACCTTGGTCCTGGGGTGCGTGAGCAGGTTCCTTAGGAAGGTAATATTCAAGATGGTCATTTTAGCGCAGATCCTTCAGGCCCTGGAGTTATAGGATTAGATGGTACTAGGGCAGCATTACATTTTTGGGGTTCTGCAATCTCATTTTATAGGACTCCTACTGTTTTTGGTTTTTCCCTCTGTTTTTTCTAAGGGTTTCTAATTTCTTTTAGTGTCAGACGGACTTCCCTCTTACTATAGCTCTATCTGACCTACTTAAGGTATAGGTGCACTTTTGGGATTTCAGTAAAATAAGATTTAATTAGATTTTTGAAAAATAATGTTCCCATTTAGGGGCTTATCCGAAAATGTGCACTAGATAACAGTACTGACTTTGCTGCACATGGATTGTCATATTAAATTGAAAACTAAAAGCAATGTCAGCGCTGCCTTCTAGTGGCCATTTACGGGCATTGTTGTACGTCAAATGATCCAAACTGAAGTAGTCCCTATGATATGTTCTCCTTAATAATTGTTATATGGACCATGTATTTTATAAAATAGCAATTAGGAGTTAATTATTGGATTCCCAAAGCTACATGGCTAGAAAGCAGTTGTTAGCCACTTGTCAGAGACAATCCAAATTGACTACTTGATCAAATGTGCTCTATCAACTATTCTGTTCAAGTTTTATTTGGCAAATGGACCAAAGAAACGTTTTCAGCAAAATTTGATTTTTCTGTTCAGTTAAAAAAAAAATAGCAGAACTACATCTGTGATTTGGAATCCCTTATGCCCATTAAGAAAATATCAAGCCAAGTTCTAAGACCATTTTTAACTGTACAATTAGTAAATATGCAAACTTTATATTTTACCAAAAGCTTCATTGTAGTCTGTATGGTGGTTTTTAAAAGCGAAATTCTTTTTCCTGCATGCAGATTTAAAAATGAATGTCTGTCCCCAAATGCCCTCTCCTTCATCTCCTGTTCACTAAGATTTATTTTTACTTGGGGTTTGCCTCAAAATTAATTTGAGCTCTTATTTTGCCCTTTATCAGGCAACTAAAGTCAAATAAGGACTTTATGGATTCTTTTCATTTTCGTATGTGATTTTCGTTCCCATTATAAATTCAGGCCTTCAAGTCCAAAAACGCAAATAGGTAGCAAGGGATGCAACATCTTAATCTGCCTTTTTTTGGTTGCAATAAGGTAACAAGGGATGCAACAGCTTAATCTGCCCTTTTTTTGGTTGCAAATAGGTAGCAAGGGATGCAACAGCTTAAATCTGCCCTTTTTTGGTTGCAAATGGGTAGCAAGGGATGCAATATCTTAATCTGCCTTTTTTTTGGTTGCAATAAGGTAGTAAGGGATGCAACAGCTTAAATCTGCCCTTTTTTTGGTTGCAAATAGGTAGCAAGGGATGCAACATTTTAATTTGCCTCATTTTGGTTTCAAAATAATTATGCATGATATACATGCAGCAATAAAAGATGCAATTTTGTTTACACTGGGAAAACACAGTTGTCTGAACATTTCTATTTTTTAGGGAAACATTGGGTAAGCACTAATAAACACAGTATATGAAGAAAAAAAATTGAAAACCCTGGAAAACACTGCTGGAATTGGAAAAACATGACACTGAAAACAAGGAGACCTAGATATATGTTATTGGGTCGCCCATGAGGTGCCCATGCCTAGGGGTAACTCTCAGACATCCTATATTTGCCTTAGGGTGTTTTTATCACACTACATTGGTTTTAGGGGGATAGGCTGGTGGCAGCTAATATTATGTTTTGGCTTTACCAGGGCTGTAAGTTGATGTATTGCATTAGTAGCTCAATGAAGCTTTATGGTTGACATGGGGATACTAATGGGTTTTGTTAAGTCCTGCTCACAGCCATTTTGTTTTAAGTGCTTCCCTTGTTCAGGGAAACCATGAGGCAGGCCTTAAATTGGCAATTCTGCCCATGTAGGTTTTTTGTGAGCCCAAGATAGCCGCCACCATAGTGGTTTGGACTGCTTTATACACTTATTCCTAATTCCTAAGATGTGCCGGTCTCCTTACCCGCTAGAGGGCTCCCTGCTTTTTCCACTGTTGCTGCATTTTAAATCCCTCATCTGGCCATACTTGCTGGATGCAGTGGTCTGGGCATAGCTCCAGTATTGTTTTTTTGCTGCTGGGTGACTTTCCATGAGATTTCCTCATCCTGCTACTGGTCTTTCTCATCTGCCGGGGGCCAAGCCTTCCATCCTGGGACTGTTTTCCATGCTGTTGTGCCACAGTTTACTGCCAGGCTGTGCTGCTTTGCTTTTGGAAGCTGCTGCCGCCTGGAACATTGTTGGAACTCCCAACAACCTGCCATATCTGTTTTTCTGGGCTGTCTCTGGCTATCACCACAGCTGCCCTGCTGCAGGGGTAATTTGTGCTGGTCTGCCCTTCACGCTTGCTTGTTGAGCTGCTGGGGTTTGCCGTGGGCAAGTTCCTCCATCCTCCTGGAGCCATCTTCATTGCTGAAGTTTCTTCTGGACGGTGGGTCCCACTTCTGTGAAGGATGATTTTTCTTCTTTTGGGTCTTCAGGTTCTTTGTTAGCTCATGCAAGATCCTGGGTGACTGAATCCCTTAAAAATAAGCCTTTCCTTGCTGGGTTGCGTATCCTGAAAACTGACTACTTTCTGGAAGCAAACACTGTAAGTACTCCTCTCAGCCCAGCTTTGGTGGGTTATTCTAGATACCCTCATGGATCACCAAAGTCTGTGGTATTTGGGTTCTGCAGATTCCCTTCTACTTTTCTCAATTAGTTAACATTGGGGACTGAATCCTGCTTTGCTCCTTTGGTTGGGTCTTGTGCCATCCACCGAATCTCTTCTTCTGGATCTGCACTGGTGTAACCGGGGTTTGATTGCATGCTTTTGGGAACCTGTAGGAAGAAATAATTGATACTTAGTTAGCCTTTCCTCTTTCCTGTGGGGCACCGTTCTCAACACTGGAACGTCTACAAGTGACACTGCGAGGTGCTTACCTGGGCTGTGGAATTTGTATAGGGTACTTCTAGAGTCCCTGGAATTCCTCACCGGGTCCTTGATTTTTAGAGACTCTGCCTCCCCTGCCCCGATCTATTAGGGATGTTTAAATCGTTATATTGCACTCCTGCCTTGGATTTACATTGCATCTCTTTGTGTTACTATTTCTCTGCTTGGTGTGTAATATGCCCTTCTGGGCCTAAGGACTGTTACAAAAATATATCCTGACCTTTGGTAGCTCTTCTGCCTGTGGTGCAAATATATGATGTATATTTCTTTCCGAAAATTAAAGGTGCAGGCTGCTAGCCCACCATAAAAAGTCACTTGCCACCTCAATTCTATAGATACATGTTAGGAAAGATTTCTCTTTAGGCAACTTTCCCTCCATATTCTGTGGACCCCCAAACGTTTTGCTTTCGTTTTTTTAACCTGTTCTGACTTTTTAACAGGGAAGTGAAGTCTTCAGCTTCACTCCGCTGGCCATTGGCTGATTTTGTCATGGTGAAACTGATTAATCCATCATACAATCAGTACTGGGAAACCACGTTTCCCTTTTGTCTTTTTACCTTTTAACCCTTTTTGGTAACTTTTTAACAGTGCACACAGCATCTTAGGATGCAGTGCAGTGGGGTTAATTTTGTATCATCCTAATCTTTTACACTTGGGATTTTTGGTTACTTTTATATGTGCCTTAAGACAAACTGGTGGTAGCAGATACATTTTTACAATCTTTGCAATATTTTTAGTGTGCTCATTTGTGTTTACTGCGTATGGCTGCTAAATGTGGCTAGTGCCATGAGATGTTTGTCCCTATTGTTGTTTGGCCTTCTTCCTGCCTCCTCAGGTCAGGAAAGCCCTTGTACGCTCACAAACTTGCCCGGGAAAGCTTCTGCTTTTGCGGCTAGTAATGCCTTTGTGTGCGTGTGGCCCAGGAAGTGGGTGGGTCTGTCTGGCCCTCCTCCAAATCTGCAGTGCCAGAGAGTCTGGGTGTGTGGCATGAGTGAATCCCCCAGTGGTCCCTGATTGGACCACTGCTGGCTGTTTGAATGGTACAGAGCCTTACCATTGGTGGGCTTGGACTTGCTTCAAGCCAGGATTTAGGATAAGAAGAGGACTCCTGCAGCCTTTTCATCAGATCAGCGTTGGAGCCAAGTATCCTGTGTAGAAGACCAGCCGACTGAAGATCCATGCACAACTCCCGAAGAGGCATGGCAAACCTTCCTGCGTTTGGCTCGGTAATGCCCTGCTGGGCTACCTGATCTGTGAAGGCCCTGGGTGATGCTTTAACCTTTGGACTGGTGGGGCCAACAAGGCTTGATGCATTCTTGAGGATCCTGCCTTGTTGAGCCTTTGGAAGTGTCCCTGGACCACCTGGTGGACTGTCCCCAATCAAGTGGGCTACCTCGGTAGATTAGTCGGCATTCCACTGTCATCACCATACCTTTGGTGGTTGCCAGCTCGTGCCATAAGTTGCCTTCCAGCCAAGTTTAAGCTTCCCAGCTTCAAGGGATCCAGCTCTGGAAGGTCTTCTTCAACCACGACTGGAAAGATGCATGCTGTCACCCTTGTGCGGTAACCATAGCTGGAACTCACATTCCCCCATCTGGTGAAGTATCCTGAAGAGATCTGCATCAGTGCCTTCTGCATTTCTTTTTCGCAAAGGGTTACACTCTGCTCCCGGGAACCGACCGGAAGAATCCTTGCACCTGAAGCTCCTGGGCATCTTCTACTGGATCCAATGGGGAAAAATGTACCTCCTGTGACCCCCCAGTCAACATACCTAGTCACCTGGAGAAATCGGAGTCAGGGACTTTAAGTAATTGCAACGCATTCTCCTCCCCATTTTCTTCTTAGAATAAACTTTGGTTATTCCATGCCATCACTTTTTGATCATCGGATCTAAAAACTTGTATCTGAAAGATAGGAATTATATTTTACAGACCTGTAACTTGTTGAAAATCTTCTGGAAAGTTTTCACCCCCACAAGAGCTCTTCTTACATCTGTTCGCTCACCTAAGAAGAAGCTGTGTGACTTTTGTGCACGAGGCCCCACACATCATAGGGATTGGACTTGTAAAGTTAGGGCATAATTCTTGTGAAATGGTCTCATTCGAGGGGATTGGGTCCTCCGACGTATTCCATATCTATGACATGTAATCACCACAGCTGTGCTGCTTCGGAAACTTTTTCGGCGTCTGCGTCCTGCGTCGATGACGTCGATGCGCCGCCGTCGAGGACCTCCTCCGACGTACGACGTCATCCGATGTGATAAGTAGGACGCACGACGCCAGTAGCCTCAGTTCCGTTTTTTCCGCGAACGTGTTGCTTCGTGTTTCTCGGTTCTAGCCTCGACTCATTGGAGTTCTGTTCTTTCCGGTTCTTCGAACCTGTTCGTTTGTGATTATTCCTTCGACGATGTCTTCCACTTCGTCTTCAACCCCGCGTCCGGGCTTCAAGAAGTGCGGGGAGTGTGGGTCCAAGATGTCGGTGACTGACTCGCACGATGCCTGCCTCTGGTGCCTCGGGGAGGCCCACGACACGGATGACTGTGTCGACTGCCTGTCGCTCACGTCCAAGGCCTTACGCGAACGTAAGAAGAAATTGTCGGTAGGTCGGGTGTCCAAGCCCCGGAAGTCGAAGTCGGCGGGGCTTTCGACGGATGATTCGAGGGGTGACTCTCCGCGTCATCGTCGGAAGTCTCGTCGGTCTTCTTCTAGGAGTCGGTCTCACCACTCCTCAGCCTCTTCGAGGCATTCTCGGAAGCGCCGACACCGGTCGCCTTCCAGGTCCTCTTCAGAGGACTCTGCCCGGCACGTCGGTTACCCCACCAGCCGTGCGACGCCGGAGGAATGGGCTTCCTTCGGGAAGAAGATGTTGGCGATTCTTGAGTCGCAGGGTACTCAACCGTCCGCGCCCCCGAGTGGGGTCGGCCGTGAGAGGTCGAGAGCCACCGCTCGCAAGAGTGGTCGGCGCGAGTCACGGGAGAGGTCCCGTTCGGACAAGGGGGCTCGTTCTCGCCGTACCCGTTCCAGGTCCCGGTCCTCGACACGATCGAGACCGTGTGCACCTGTGATGTCTTCGAGGAAGACATCGACGTCTGAGGCGTCGAGGGCGTCGACAGGCTTTCTCGAGGCTCCGGCTCCGAGGAAGTCGTCGAAGCCGTCGACGGTCAGGTCGTCGAGGGACACGCTCGGAGCTCCGGCTTCGAGGGCTGTGTCGACGCCGCCGATACTGGAGGCGCTGCATCTGACGTCGACGCCGATTTCCTCGACGTCGACGCCGATCCCCTCGGCGCCGTTGCCGGTTTTCTCGACGTCGGCGCCGATTCGCTCGACGCCATCGACGCCTTTCGTGTCGGAGGTGCCCCGTGTCTCGGGTGTTCCCCCTAGGAAGGCTCTGGTTAAGAGCAGGCACTCTCGGGTGCCTTTCCACCACTTGGATTATATTTCAGAGGCGGATGAGGATTCGGATGGCCTGGTTCCTAGTCAGGTGCCGGATGACATTGTCTCGGGCCATAGTCAATTTGACGATTTGAGGCAGTCGCTGCATGATGCCAGTGGACTGGACACCTCTCCGGAGGTGGAATTTGGTCGGCCTGAGCCTGGCTCCCATGCCGATTCCTCATACCGGCGCCTTATGGCTAGGGTGTCTGAGTATCTGGGATGGTCTGCTCCCCCAGGGGAGTTTGTGCAGGATGATCTGACGGACATCCTTGATGTTGGTCCCCCAACTGACCCGGTACTGCCGTTCCATATGGCTTTACAGCGTAGGGTGGCGGCCGCTTGGACTGCTCCGGAGAGTCTCCCGGCAGTGGGCAGATCCTTGTCGCGAAAATACCGTCCAGCCAGTGGCGACCCCTGCTACTTGACCAGGCACCCCACTCCGGAAAGTTTGGTGGTGCAGGCGGCCACGGCCCCGGCAAAGCAGGCGTCGTACCCTACCATCCCTCCTGATAGGGACGACAAACGTTTTGATGGCTGGGCGAAGAAGGTGTTTTCTTCTGGTGGTATGGCGCTTCAGGCGGCCAACTCCGTTTGTGCCTTGTCGCGTTTCACGCACACTCTGTGGAACTGTGTTGCGTTAGCGGCTGAACATATTCCCGAAGGGGTCGAACGGGATGGTTTCCTGGTCCAGGATGGTAAGGATGCCATGTGTGAGTCCGTTCAGTCGGGTTTGGACTTAGCTGAATGCGTCAGTAGGTCCATGGCGGCGAGCACCGTGATACGCAGGTTTGCGTGGTTGCGGAAGTCGGGGTTTGCTCCTGATGTGCAGTCCCGGCTCCTCAACATGCCCTTTGATGGTGAACATCTTTTTGGCAGCAAGGCTGACGAGAGCCTTGAGAGGTTGCAGACCTCAAAAGCTGCAGCGAAGTCGTTGGGCGCTGCAGTTCGCCAACCTCCGCTTTTTCGTCCTAGGGGACAGCAGTGGAGGGGTGGCTCCTTTCGCTATTACTCGTCCTTTGGTAGAGCGAGAGGAGCTGGCAGTCAAAGGGGCCAACGCAGGGGTACCAGAGGTGGACGACAAGGTACCCGTGGTGCCAAGGCCGCTCGGGCAGTTGCCTCTTTGCCCTCAGGTAACGCCGCAGCCGCTCCTACTCAGTCATGAGGCCATGTACCATGGTTCGCCGGTTGGGGGAAGGCTGGCGCAGCATCTTGTAGAGTGGCGTGCCATTACTTCAGATGTGTGGGTTCTGGAGATCATAACCCACGGCTACTGTCTTCCCTTTCGGCACAGGCCTCGCGACAATCCACCGGGGAACCTCTCTTTGAAGTGTCCGGATCCGCTCCTTGCGCAGGAAATTCAAGCCCTGCTGGAGAAAGGCGCCATAGAACTGGTGCCTGTAGCGGAGAGGAACAAGGGATGGTATTCCCCTTATTTTTTGATTTCGAAGAAAGACGGGGGATTGAGACCCATCATGGACTTGCGCGGTTTGAACAAACTCCTCAGGAAGGACAAGTTCAAGATGGTTACTCTCTCTCAAGTCCTCCAGGCCCTTCAGCTTCAGGACTGGTTGGTGTCACTCGACCTCAAGGATGCTTACTTCCATGTGCCGATCCATCCCAAGCACAAGAAGTACCTGAGGTTCGCGGTTGGCGACTCGCACTTTCAGTTTCGGGTCCTGCCGTTCGGTTTGACCTCCGCCCCGAGGGTTTTCACCAAGCTCATGGTGGTGGTGGCAGCGCATCTCAGGCAAGGGGGGATTCACGTCTACCCCTACCTGGACGATTGGTTGATCAGGGGGAGCTCTCCCGAGCAAGTCCTGGATCATCTGTCCGTCGCCTGCCACTCCCTTCACAGGCTGGGCTTCTCCCTCAATTTAAAGAAGTCCCATTTGACGCCAACACAGAGGCTCCAGTACATCGGAGCAGTGCTCGACACTTCCCTGGGGCAGTGTTTTCCTCCCCAGGTGAGGGCTCTTCACATTCAGCAGATGGTGCACAAGTTTCAGCATGCCCAGACGCTCCCGGCGTTCGAGTTCTTGAGGTTGCTCGGCCTCATGGCATCCTGCATTCTTCTGGTGCCAGAGGCTCGCCTGCGGATGAGATCTTTGCAGTGGGCACTCAAGACGCAATGGTCGCAGTCCTCCGGCAGGATGTCGGACCCGGTTCAGGTGCCGCCCTCGGTCGCCCGGGACCTTCTGTGGTGGGCCGTCGAAGGCAACTTGATGAAGGGGGCTCCGTTTTGGCTACTCTGGCCGGAGGTGACGATCGTGACGGATGCATCCCTCACGGGATGGGGAGCTCATGCCAACGGGCTGACAGTCAGCGGTCGTTGGTCTCCGTCGGAGTCCAGACTCCATATCAATCTGTTGGAGCTGAGGGCCGTCAGGCTAGCCCTGAAGGCTTTTCTGCCGACTGTGCGAGGAAAGGCTGTCCTGATCATGACGGACAACACTGTGGCCATGCACTACCTCAACAAAAAGGGGGGGGCAGGGTCACTTCCTCTGTGCAGGGAGGTGATGCAGCTCGAGTTCTGGGCCATCCGGCAGGAAGTTTCGATCTCGGCAGTTCATCTGGCCGGAGACGAAAACGTGACGGCGGACGCTCTGAGCAGGCAGAGCGCGATCTCTCACGAGTGGGAGTTGGCTCAGGAGATTCTCCTGGAGATCTTCGCCCTTTGGGGGACCCCTCAAGTGGATCTCTTCGCCTCCAGTGTCAACCGGAAGTGCGAGAGGTTTTGCTCGCGGGAATTTCCTCCGAAAGGAGCCTTAGGCGACGCGTTTGTGGTGGAGTGGTCATTCCCGCTGCTGTACGCGTTTCCTCCAGTCCCCGTCATCCCGCAAGTGCTGCGGAGGTTACGAAAGTTCGGTTCCCGGATGATCCTCATTGCTCCAGCGTGGGCTCGGAGGACGTGGTACCCGGACCTTCTCGACTTGTCCATCTGCCCTCCACGTCGTCTTCCCTACCGAGACGATCTGCTCTCACGGGAGGGGGGTCAGGTTCTCCATCCAGAGGTCGGATCCCTCAACCTTCACGCTTGGCTTCTGAAAGGTTGAGGTATAAGGATTGGGACCTCCCTGAAGACGTGATGGAGGTGTTGCTTTCGGCCCGAAGGCCCGCAACTAAGTCTCTGTACCGTTGCCGTTGGCGTAAGTTCTGCGACTGGTGCAGAGTTCAGAATGTGGATCCTTTTGCATGTGACATCCCCATGGTTCTGTCCTTTTTGCTTTCTTTGGCCCACAGGGGCTTGCAAGTGGGTACCATTAAAGGTTACCTGGCGGCGCTGTCCATCTTTAAGCGCTCATCTGAAGAATGTTCTTACTTTAAAATCCCTTTAATTTCACAGTTTCTGAAAGGGCTCACTAATGTGTTCCCTCCGTCGCCTTTCCTGGTGCCCGGTTGGGATTTAAACCTTGTTCTTAGGTTTCTTATGGGTGCTCCGTTTGAGCCTTTACATTCTTGCCCTTTGAGGCTGTTGACTTTGAAAACTGCGTTTCTAGTTGCGGTTACTTCCGCTCGCAGAGTGAGTGAGTTACAGGCACTTTCTGTTAAGCCTCCCTTCACTGTATTTCACAAGGACAGGGTTGTCCTTCGAGTTTGTCCTTCTTTTCTTCCAAAGGTAGTGACGGAATTTCATTTGGCCCAGAAGATTGTTCTTCCGGCATTCTATCCTCCTCCGCATCCTGGTAAGGAAGAGGAGAGGCTCCATAGGCTTGATCCTAGGAGAGCTTTGAGCTTTTATGTTTCTCGCATGTCCCGGGTCAGAGTGGACGATCAACTCTTTATTGGTTACGCTGGTAAGCGCTTGGGGCAAGCTGTGACGAAACAGACTTTGTCACGCTGGATTATTTTGGCCATCTCGGAGTGTTACCGCTTGGCGGGTAAGGACCCACCGGCTGGCTTGCGGGCCCATTCTACCAGGGGCGTGGCTGCATCTACTGCCCTGCAGAGGGGTGTTCCTATTCGCAACATCTGTGATGCTGCCACCTGGGCTTCAGTACATACATTTGTACGGCATTATTCCCTCGATTCCATCAGAGGGCAGGATCTGGCCTTTGGCAAGGCGGTCCTTTGCTCTGCTATTTGATTGGCTATTCTAAATTTTGTTTCTAAATTCTTTCCCTCCTCCTTGATTTGGTACTGCTTTGGGAGTCTGTCATAGATATGGAATACGTCGGAGGACCCAATCCCCTCGAAGAACAAGTTACTTTCTTACCTGGTAACGTTCTTTCGATGGGATGGTCCGACGACGTATTCCATATCGCTCCCACCCTGCCTTCCCCGCTGCAGAATTTCTGTTGCGATTGCAGCTTACGTTCCGCAAGGCTTTGTGTCGGACTGGCAGTTGACTAATGTCACACGTTCTGGGGGAAAAAACTACAACTGAGGCTACTGGCGTCGTGCGTCCTACTTATCACATCGGATGACGTCGGACGTCGGAGGAGGTCCTCGACGGCGGCGCATCGACGTCATCGACGCAGGACGCAGACGCCGAAAAAGTTTCCGAAGCAGCACAGCTGTGGTGATTACATGTCATAGATATGGAATACGTCGTCGGACCATCCCATCGAAAGAACGTTACCAGGTAAGAAAGTAACTTGTTCTTCTACTGCGTCCGTACTTACCTTCTTCTTTTAGTTGTTTAAGTTATTGTATGCATTTCTAAAAACCTAACAGTGACTGCAGATATGTTTAATGATTTAGTATTGTGTGCTATTATTACCTGCTTTATTAATTTCCCTAGTGTGTTTTGGGCCTGTAATAGAGTATTTCTGAACTTGCCTATCTAAATTGAATTATTGTGTGCTTCACTGTGTGGACTCATTGTGGACCCCTGACCTCACTTTCTCCTGAGACTAAACCTTGACCACTCTCCACGCTTGCCTTGATTGGGTTTGGCTTCCCTCTCAGGGTTCATGTGTTCACCATAACTAGGGTGGCCTCCTAAAATCTATCCACCAGGCCAGATTCTAGAAATCCATCTTAACAATACACATAGCACACAATTTCTTACTCGCCTAGAGTCAAATTTCACCTGCCAATGGATAGTGGCGAGTGCACATTTTGCGCCCTGATACTTTATTTAGAATGTCATAGGAAACCTGTTTTAAGTTCTGTTTTTTACCCTTGAATCCTGAACAGGATGATAATTCCGGTGTGTAATACTATCTTGGGGTCTACTCTTTAACTTACATATGGATGTCTATATGTCTGTCTCTGCCACCAGGTATGAGGATTACATTTTAGGGTAAAGCATGAGTTGGGCCTTAACTGGTAAGTAGAGATTTCAACAAGCAGGAAAAAATAGCCTAAAAATCCCTTAACCCAACACTGACAAAACACATACATTTTGACCCTCTAGAGCACAGTAGTACATACAACTGCGCACATGGTAATTAAACAGAGTGATATAGAGTAGGACACATTTCAAAACCATAGCCAAATGCCTCCAAGAAATAAGAAAACATTTAGCAACAATTACCCTAGCAATACACTTCAGGGTTAGGTACATGCACAGATACCAAAATTAGCTACAGTGTAATAATACACCAGCCGGTACGGCAGACGAGGGTATGAAAATGGCAGACGTTGGCAGGAAAAACTCCTTCAGCAGATTGGCAGACTTACTTTTTCCATGTAGCTGAACAAAGCAGAAAGGAGAAGGAAAGAGGGACGAGGCAGGAACTTAAGTCCTCTGCAAAAAAGGGGCTGGTCAAAGGCCAACCCACCAAACACTAGAGGGGGCTTGGGTTAAAATGTTAGATGACCAATCATACTGGACTGTCACTCAGCCTAGGCCAATCCCATCAGGAAGTGAGAGGGAGTGCTCACGTACTTACACTGGTCCTAACCAGATTAAACCAATATGGAGGCTATGTGGCCAGAATGACCCTTTTAAGGCTGCCCCATGGTGGCCCTGAACAAAGGGAAGGAAGGGACAAAGCCTGATTTGCATATGGTCTTTCCCCTTCTGTAATGGCTTGGCAGGCGAAGAACGATGGTCTGGAGGGTTGCTCAGAGCAATGCCAGTAGTTAAGATTCATTCTAAGCCTTTCAGCCATCACCTCTTTTTTTTTTTTTTTGCTTTGTCACCCTGAGTGGGACGGGTAGGCCCAGACATGGGTCCCGTTCCTGCTGGGCCTAGAGACCCAAGCTACTAATCACTGATGAGGCCCAACAAGACCGAAACATGTTTGGGGATGCTTATGGTCTCGTGCAAATTCCTCCCACGTCTGGGTATACCCGTCCCACTCGGGGTGACTTATGCAAAACAAAAGAGATGATGGCCTTTTTTTTGGGTTGTAGTTTGTCTCCCTTTGTGAGAGAGCGTATGCCCAGACGTGGGTTCCTTGCTCGCTGCGCCATGGGGATCCAAGCTGCACCTCACTGAAGAGGCCCATAAGGGCAGAAACATGCCTGGGGTTGCTTGTTTTTCTGTGCAGAGGGGACCTGGCCTAGCAGTTCGGGCTGGGTTGCTACCATTGGTGGCAGTACCTGACTGGTTTGCATATGGCTGGACCCCTTTTGCAATGGCGCAGAGAGGCTATAAAAAGGTGGTGTGGAAGGTTGCCCAGAGCATTGCCAATGGTTCAGATTTATTCAAAAGCTTCCACCCATCACTTTTTTGGTTGTACTTAATACCTGAGCAAGGGCTTACCCAGGCAGCTAAACCCCAGGGCAAACACAAGTCCACAGAGCAAGGATCACTAGCTAAGAGATTCATTGCCTGCGTAAATAACCTACGGCGCACATAACAGCAGCTGCTTGTGCAAGTCAAGAGGATGGTGGAGCACACAGAGAACCACTGACCTTAATACTAGGAAGAGGACTACCACTCCTGCAATGTCCCTAGTCAGAGATCTCAAGTCTGCATACCCTGAATTGAACACAGGCTCCAATCTTACTGTCTCCTACTTAAGACCTGAGTACATTCAAATGCTACCTCTGGGGCCGATTCCATTTGTCAAAGCATTGTCCCCACAGCAGGAGGGAATCCCTGTTAGAAATGTTGATCATTTTAGCCCTACTCCAGCTATTTGGGAATTTTTTAAAGATATCATCAGAAGTGATACCCCTACCTCCACCACTCCCTGTGCCAGTTATTCCTCCTGCAGCACTGCCTCCTTCACCACCGATTCTCCTTCTCCAGTACTTATGCATCCACCATAACCTGTTGCACTACTGGAAAATCAGCAGCCCCCAATGTCTTCTGCAGTGCTTGCCAAAACCACCACGCCTTCTCGGCCACATGTTTGTTTCTTAGCCTATGGAAGGTTACTGAGGGATGAAGAAGAACTTCTCTTTAACATATCTGAAGACCTTTATTGAGCATATGCCAGGAGTCATTGAATTCTTGTATCTCCAGACTCCTATGCTAGAACGAGTGATCAAGGCCATATTGCTGTCTTGCATCTCAGGGAGGAAAGTTAAAACTGCCATACCTCTTCAGCCTGATGTCATCAAAGAGGCAGAGAAAATGAGAGAGCACACGTTTAGTAATGGGCTCAAAGAAGCGAATGGATGAAAACCTTCAGATGTTTTCAGAAGAGAGACTTGGCCTGGGGCCCAAACCCTGCTGTTCAGTTCTTATGGACACTAACCTGTTATGTTTTCTTCTTCTGGAAGCCAGATCTTTTAAGTGCATACTAAGCAATGAGTTAATGGAGATAACCTCACAGGAAAAAGGAAATAATTTACAGCTCTGTTATCTGGGGTGGAGGGTAGAGCTTTAACAGACATTGAAATATCTTTACAAATATGAAAGAGTAAATACGCATCCCAATGGCATGGTTCTAAAGGATGAGGCGAGACTTGCCAGGGGAGACTCTTGAGTTCCATCATTCAAGAGCAGGCTAATAGATACGTACAGCTGCCTTGCAGCAAAATACAAAGAGCTTGGGGGATAATTACAGGGCCGTGACAGCAGTTTGAGGTGAAGGTCATACATGAAGACTACACAAAGAGCTAAATGTATAATCTAGATGGGGGTATACGAGTAGTTCTTTTTAGATCGATATTTGAAGCCTGTGAAAGATAAGAATATCTGTACTTTCTGCTTGTTTGTGTGCAGTAATTTATTTCTTATTCTTCTCTTACAGATATTGATCATGTAAATCTGGATGATTACAGCATTCACGTCATCGCCAGTGTCTTTAAACAGTGGCTCAGGGACCTCCCAAACCCGCTCATGACATTCGAACTCTATGAGGAGTTTCTACGAGCAATGGGTATGAAAGAATCACCTGTAACAGTGCATTCTGTGATCTGTTAAGATGAAAGGAAGTTCATTTTACCAATTTGGGCTCATGTTCTGTGCAGATCACAGATTCTTTCCCATGGAGCATAGATGATGTGCATGCTTTTTACAAAGTCTCACACTCTAGAGAAATAGATATGTTGTGTGTGTCTGTCAATATGTCTTGCTCACTAGCAAAATAGACATGCTGAATCACACTATGTGGACAGGCCTTACATGAATCGCAGAGTTTTTTTCACGATAGGCATGGTGATGGGAGTGTGCGGGCCAACTTCCTGGGGTGCTACAATTGGATGATTTACCCTCCTTAAAGGGGGTCAATACTTTTACTCATTAAAAATCTCTTTCTAGTCCTGAATTATTAGTGCAGATGTGTAGCAAGAAAGGTTGCCCAACAATAATATGGGTTTTTTTTTCACTGTTGTTTTTGCAGAACCTCTGGCCAAGAGGTGTCCCACAAAGGATACCCTATGATGCTTTAACTGTGTAATTGGTGTTACATGTGAGCCCTCTCTCAATTCTCTAGCAAGGCTGTGGTGTGATTAATGTATGTGCTATATTAGCAGATCTTCGATTGAGTTGAGAACCCACCTGATTGGGTGTGTTATATGATTGGTGTATGTTGCCAGTGCAGGTTTCGGGAGCAGGGAGATAACCTCTGATACATGTATTTACTAATCAATACCTATGTGTTGTCCTTGGAAATGGAATGAGAGGAAAGCCCTTGTTAAGGCAGCAGTTTGTTTAACACCCTCTGTTTAGGATTCTACAACCACTATTTGTATGGGGATGACTAACAAACCTGTCAAAATGTATGCCAAACCTGTCTTAGTGTAGGTACAGTGGTCAAAGCTTAACTCTCAGGTAGGAGTAGTAGATCTACACAAAGTTACAATTAGTCCACACACATCTCTAGAAAATACACCACTCTGATATACTGAAACATATTTACTTTATTTAAGTAACACATATGAGACTCTCAGTCAAAAAAGTACCCAGGTAATAATACACAGAATTAAAATATACCAAGAACATTCATAAGAGCAGTAAAGTCTATAAAATGACTCCCCCCAACCTCAATGTCTATGTGTGAGCCCTCGACCAGAGGTGAGCAACCAACATAAAATAGCAGTGGGTGAGGAAAACCAGGGAACCATAAAACTTAGTCAGCAGGTGGGTTACATATGGGCCTGCAAAAGGATGCATAGTATCCTAAATACACAAAGCAATCCTAGTATATTTGGAAAGCCCTAGACTTGGTGGTCTGCCCCTAAGACACATGGCAGGGGATGGGAGAAATAATTTTACCAATAGGAAAAAAGGTTAAAAATCCCTAGCGCCTACACAATTAATCCAGTCATTTAGACTCCCAGGGTATACTATAAGTATTAATGCACAGTCACATATATTATAGCCATAGATAAAATGACAGTTGTAAACCATAGCCAAAGACTTCCAAGAATCAATAAAACATTTTAGCAAAAATTACCTTTCTTAAACATTTAATGGAAAAATATACACATTGTTTCCAGATTCCGTCACAGTGTTTAAAGTGCATTCACCATCATTTAAATGCAGGGTATGACTCTAAAAATGGACATATAATAACAAGTAAGTGAAAAAATAATGAAACCTGGTCAAGAGCTCATTGAACCCTAGGGCATCCAGGAAACATTTCCAGGGGCAGGTTAGTACCCCTGAGTCAATTTCAGGAGAGGTCCAGAGTAAATTTGCAGTTCCTTAGGAATCAATGGTAAAAATCCTCCTCAAGCGAGATAAGTCTAATATACCCCACAGGTGTGGATTCTGCGATGATCAACCCCAGGAAAGGCCAAAGACCTGAATTAAGTGTTCTAGAAGTCGGAAGCTGAACATAAGACCCCAGAAGAAGAAGAAGAGGCAGAACAGGAGGACCCCCAATATAACTCTGTCAAATGCACTAAAGACTCCCCTCAAAGGAATCTCTACCACGGATCAGGGAACATCCGAGTGTCAGTATCTCTAATAATAACCCACCTGCGGCCCCCCAGGTAAGTGCTCACATTCTAGTACCCAAAACAATCCAGTCAGTGAAAGGCTCTTTTCTACAGGTGTGGTTTTCAGGATTTAGTTGTGAGGGATTTAAATCCTGGGCCAGCGACAATCCCAGCAAACAAGAAAAGGAACACATTCTCAGAACGTGGCCCTTCAATGCTGCATCAAAGAACTTGTTGAGGAGGACCCCAGGAAGACTCAGTAACCCACGAAAATGGTTCCCAGCAGCCAGATGCACAAAAGGCAGCAGCAAATTATCACAGGAGAAAGACAACGGCTAATGGCACCCTTGGATGTCCTAGGCTGAGATCTGGCAGGCATTTTGAGGCATCAACCACCTTCTGAAGATCAGCGATACACAGTCAGAGGATTCTGTCGATAAATGGCAAGAGGCAGCGGTAAACAAGAAGGGCTGAATCCAGCAGATGTGAAGAATCACAAGGCGGTGGGTATCAGTGGGAAAACTCCTTCAGCAGGTACACCTGCAAGTTACAAGAAAGCAAGGGCGTTCTAACTTCAGTACTGTGGCCTTGTTAATGGGGAATAGGAAGCACTCTTAGCGTGGGGTGGGAGGCCTACCAATTAGAAATCTGGAGCCTGTCCCACCCCAGTGGGGGACGGTGGCAGTTGGGTGAGCCCCAATTCCTGTCCCCTCCTCATATGCCAGTATGTTAATGTGCAGTACCAAATTGCATCACCCATGCCTATGACTTTAAATGCTGGCAGAATATTTTGTTCTTATTTCAGAAAACAAAAAAATACGTAATGCAACCACCCACATGGCTTAGAACCATCAGTTCCCCATGCAGAGACTCCTAAGCACTCCGGAGAGAGAGAGCCTATGGAGAAAGAGGGCGAGACAGAGACCTGGTTTCCCCATCAGCATACTGACATGAGTGGTATGAAACCAGCGCCACGGTAGGGGAAGCAACAGCCAAACTATGCAACAGTCCTCGAAGCCGCATGTCCGCCAGAGTAGGAGAGCAGGAAGGCCCTCTTAGACCACCAAAGACTTGAAACTGATCGGCAGTGTCAGGTCCGGGTTGCCCAAATCCACAGGAGCTGCTGATCCCACAGACCCTCTCCGGATGTTCCCAATCAAACCCTTGATTCTACAGCTGAGTCAGCAACCGCAGGGAAGGGAAAGGGTCAGTGGATAAAATAACAAACTACAGACACTCCTCACTCCTGGACTCTTGTAATGGAATCTGCAGTGGGGATAGAAAAAATTCGGAATTAGTTTCACTTGCCACTTTAACTCTTTTCTTTTAATATTTTCTCCTTCTTACAATTGCCCACTCCTTACTTGTTTTGCCTCTGCTTGTAGCTTAAAGGTATTGTTTGAGAGAAACGGATGCAACCAAACTACTCCTATTTACTAACTCTTAAATTGTTCCAAAAACTGCATTCTTGAATTTAATCTTCTTCACTTTCTCTTTTTACTGATGAACTTATTCCTCACTGGAAACTCTTTTCTTCCTGTGGCTTTTATCCTTCTTGGTGTGCTGTGAGAAACCTGAGGGCATCCTCACACCTACTCCACTTGGAGCCTCTTCTCAGGTGGCCAAGGAAAAGCCATCACTTTTGGATCCTGACCCTGGGGGTGGAGATGCTAGGGAGGATCACCTGGGTATAGGCTCCTTGGGGATTGGAGAGAGAATGCCTGTAGGCGAGACATGGTATCCCCCTTTTCCTTGTGTTAACAAACCTCACCCTCCCGCTACCTTTATAGGTTGTTGCCAATCGCTTCATTTCCCCTCAGTCGTACCACTCTAGTACTGGGACGAGGAAGAGGCGACTAGGAGTTATACACACTATCATGCAATTTCATCACTTTGGTACTGAGACGAGGTGGAGACCTACAAACTGTTAAGGTCAGGCATGTCCAGAGAACACCAGTAATTATGGTCAGACAATTGCACTTAAGGGCTCACACCTGCAACCTGTTAATAAGTCAAAGGTGCATAAAGGTGGAGCCAAAAGTCAGGAAGGAGATACCAGCAGGAGAAATGCTGGGCTGGTGGAGATGGGCCTGAGAGGGGAGAATTCCTGCATCACAGGTGCTGCCGAGGAGGGTCCTGCCTGGAGGTCAGGACGCCATCATTTGCCAAAGAGGAACTGTAACAGCGGGGCTCGAGTGGGCTGTGAAAGGATTGAGGCTGACTGAGTCCCCGCTGCCTGGTGCCCACAGCCGGAGCTGTGGGGCATGTGGGGACTCGCACATGCTGCAGGCCACCGGTAGCATCTGCGGGTGAGAGGCGGAGCTACCGGCAGCCCAGCGCGGGATTCGTAGCAGTTGAGCGCTGCTCGCAGACACAGAGAAATGTGCTCGTAGCCGAGAAGAGAGAGAGAACACACCCGGAGGAGCCACTTTGTGGACGGCGGAGTGAATCGGAGAGAACACTCGTACCGGGGCGCTCCTGGGGCTATCGCAGGGCATATGGTGATGCTGGTTAAATAGAAATGTATTTGCAAGGGAAATAGACCAAAATGTTGCCCTCAGAATTCCGACTCCCGAAATTCCGACTTTGTGACAGAGAACCCAGCAAAAGATTATTTTTTTTAATGCTACGAACAAACAATGAATTGTAAAGTAAAAGAAAGCTTTGTGAGCCTCATTGAATACCGAACTAAAGGAAAGCTTTAAGAAGCCCATGAATGAATGAAGAGGTGTGAAACACAAGTAATGAACATTTAGTGGCAAAGAATGGAATGTTATCAATAAAATGGCAAGCAAGCTATGACTAAAGTGAAAAGCAAGTAATGAACATTGCTGGAGATTGTGAAAGTAATGTGGTGAAGGAAAGTGAGCACCACAGAGTGAATTGTGCAAAGCCGAGAAACTGGCAAGGAACAACTATAAATGTGAACCAGAGCACAGGTGCAGTGACAAACCTGTGTGAGCAAGAAAGCCTAGGGTTGTCTGTTGCATTACCTGTGTTAGGTAGAAACCTGTGCAGTTCCCTCTGGGAACACTGCAAAAGATGTAAGACCACAGGTGTTTGGCAGTAAAACCACTTGGTAGCAGTCTGTACCACACAGATTCACTTGGTAGCTGTGGCTGAGCAGTCAGACTTCCCTCAAGAAGAGTTAGGCAGTATACAGAGTATTCACAATAGGTCAAAAGAACACAGTAGAACAAGTAAACACTGACCAGAGCTTGGTGTAAAAGAGATATAATTATTTATTTAAAACCACATCTAGAAAAACACACAGGCACTAATGGTAAGCAATTCAAAAACACGGTCACTAAAAGATATACACTCCCTGAGGAGAATATTAGACAAGTCTTAAGTAAATGTTAATGTTAAAGGACATTTGTACAGCGCACTATCACCACCAGAGTGGTCCTCTGGCGGCTCTGAAAGAGGAAGGGAGAGGTGGGTTAGTGGGTGGAGGCTGGAAAAGTGCAAGATTGCAGTGATGTGCTGTTGGCAGCCTCAGCCCGGTGGTTCCGTCAGCTGGGCCTGGGGTGTATGCGGCCGGTAGTCGTCGTGTACTGATGTGCGAGTCTGTGTGTGTTTTTGTTTTGTTGCAGTGTAGTGAAGTTTGTGCGGTTTGTTGTGCTGGAGGTTTGTGGTTGTTTGGTTTGGAGTTTGAGAGGTGTATGCAGAGAAGGAAATTGTTAGTGGTATTGGTTATTTGGTATCTCTATCCTGGATTGACCGGTTGGGCTCGTGTAATCTTACACGATGGGTGCTTGCGCACCCTGTGCCTCAGAAGGTTCGTGCCCGTTTTTCATCGAGGCGGCTTGAGCATTTAGCTGTCCCCTCCGTCCGCTCCCTCAATGACTTTGCATGCTCCTCACCCCCACCCACATGACCAGCGCATCTGCTAGTGTCCATACTTCCGATTGTGTGGTGATTGGTGGTATCTCGTCCGTTCCACAACCCCGTGGTACCTAGTTGTAGCTGTACGGGCGGTGGGGGATGGTAAGGATTGGCTGGGGTTGTTGCCTCCGTCTCCCTGGGTCTCGCAGGTGGACCCCTGTGTCCAGCGTCAGCCCTACTGGTGCTCAGAGTACTTCTGTCGGTTCTAGGGGCTTGTCAAGCCCCACTTATTTTCATACAGCGGTGAGCGCTTAACGTAGATGGCACTCTAATAATTTGTTTTAAAAGGGAGAGAAAAGCGGAGAATAATATGAGACAGATACCAACACTTTTTCACAAACACAACAAGAGAGGAAAGCAAAGTAACACCGTGAGTTTAGAGTCAGTAGGCCGGATCCGCTTTAAGAGGATCAAAACGAAATGTGTCCAAGGTCACAAGAGTCTTGTAAAGGTTCAAAAAGGAGTTGGCCCAAAGAAAGGGACCATTAGAGGGTCAAGGCGGCCAGCCCAGTACAGAAGGTTAAGGGGTTATTATTACCTTGTAGCAATCTTTAGAAAGGGAGGCCTGGCGGACACGGTACCTTAAAGTGGTGAGAATACTCCAGCGGGGGCAGTTGTTCCTGGCAGCGGATGCAAGTCGGTGCTTCGTCCGGGGGAAGAGAGGATCTCGTCGGGGAGGAAGACAGGAGTCTGTTGCACTGCCAGGGAAAAAACCAGCCGTGGAGTTCTCGGGTAAAAGGAGCAGTCCTTTTATTTGCGGTCCAATGGTAAGTGGCTATCCGGTTGCCGGGGTGCTTGGCACGGGCAATTCGATCACAAGCCGGTCTGGGGTGCGAAGAGAAGAAGGTAAACTGGTTGTGCCCACCAGTCAGGGGAATAAGCCTCTCCAGCCGGGAGATCTTCTCTGTCGTCGGGAAGTGGTGAGTCTGTTCCGCGGGGCTCCACCGGTGGTGTCGTCGTGGTAGGTCGGCTCAACTTCTCCCTCGTCGGATTCTCAGGTCCTGTGGCGACTTCTGAAGTTCCAGTCCCCAAAGCCTTGCTTTTATGCAGCACACCCCCATTCACTCAGCCTAGCTGTCAATCAAACATGCTAAGTGGTGAGCCAGCCGGCTCACCACTTGGGCCAATCACACAAGAGTGCGACTTGAGTTACCAAGGTAACTCAGTCCAGGGTGCCTAAACCCCCTCCCACACCCCCTGTGGTACCCAGACAGAGTGGCACCACTTTTGGAGGCTTCTGTGGAGAAGCCCGCCAAAAAGTGGAACTAAGGGCTCAACTTGGGTTGGAGTCACAGAAGAGAACACACACGCCATTTTAGAATCGAGTCCTGGCAAAAAATACCAACCGGCGAATTAATATTAAATAAATAAACCGGCGGTATGTTCGAGGCTATGAGAATTAAATAATTAAAGTTGGTAGCCTCGAACAATGGGAAAATCCCATAGGGATATATTCGCGGTCGAATATAAAAAGTAGTTTCCACTGCCACCAGCCAAAACTCAATCAGAGGGGACGGAGACGTGCCCCCTCGACTAACAGACCCCGGGGCAATCGAATTGCCCTGACCAGTACGTCCACAATATGATGGTTTGTACTGGTTTCTGTTAATAATTTGGGACTAGTAAAGCCAACGGTGACTTTACATGCCCTGGGAGACAGTAGTCAGTCCCAGGGTATGGAGTCTATGGGGGGGTGCCACTATGACACCCCTGTGTTACTGCACGGAGGGTGCTGTGTAACACACATAGAAATAAACACGAGACCCTATGGAGTAAAGGACCCCATAGCCCACAAAACACATTAGCAGTCAAAGAACACCATAAATCATGTCCAAGAGTGGGAGAAAGAGTCTCACTCTTGGCAGGAGAAAAAAACAAACTCCAGAAATCCAGCAAAGCTGCTCGGGGGGGACTCACTAGGTTAGGAAATTCAGCCTAAAGAGAGAATTCTCCCTAACAACCTGTAATTGGTGGACCGGGTGGTCCGACAACTGCGCCTAGACAGAGTATACCCTATTTGGAAAAGTCCAAGATAAATCCTTTCCATTTGTGAACTAATATTGCTGAAGTAAATGGAAGAAGATAGCAATCTGTATCAATGGAACCTGAAGGATTGTAAAGTTAACCTGGAACCAGTTTTGAATATCGAGAGGCTGAAACTGACTTGTCAAGCTGGAAGAGCTGACATCTTGAGGAAGGAAAACCGAGACATTGTGAACTGTATTGTCACTTTAGGGAAGGAACCCTGTGACCTTTTTGAAACTGAGTTCTCTACTTGGGGAATGGGACCCCAAGCTTTTTGGTACTGCTTTGAACTTGGGGAAGGGGAGCTGAAAAGTAAGCCTAGAGCTGGATGAAGCTCAGAACTTTATTTGGAACACTATTTTGTTTGTTGCTGACATCCCTACACATTGTTTAGCTTTAGTTGTGAGGGCAAGTATAGGTTTTGGACACATACAGACTTTTAAGTTGAATTTACTGATTCAGACTATCCTTAGTTTCTTTAGGTAGGGAAACCCCACCTTACCATTGGACAAGTTAGGCCTTACACCATGTGGACATTTAAGTTAATAAATATATTTTTTATTTGAACTTTGAATCTGTTGTCTGTCTTGCTTCTTGATGCCTTCACAGTGCACATTCACTTCTTTAACTTTTCAAAAAAAGTAAAAACACTGCGACGAAAAAGAGTATGACGCAGTAATTTTTTTATTCCCATTCACTAGCAAGTCCTTTTCTATCTTCTGCGCATGCGCGACAAATCAATCTCTAAGCTTTCTCCCGTCGGAGCAGAAGAGGGCAGAGTACTTCCTGCTTCTTCATGCATGCGCGATGATACAAAATAAGCAAACTCCTTCTCTCTCATCGGACGGGAAAGATTGCCTTTGTTTTCCACTCATCGGAGCGGGAAAGCTTGCGCTCTCGGCTGCCTGCGATCAGGAAAGGTGTCTCATGTAAAATGACTCGCATGCGCCGCTCACACCTTTTAATGTTCTGGATTAGGAGCGCCACCACTGAATTCACCAAGATTAAACTTTTCTTATTATAAACTTGAACTCCACACTGTCGCTTGCTTGACAGGTCCTTACAGTATGTCAATTAACCATTTACAGTTCTGTGCTATACGCTGCTGCAACTTTGCTTGTAACAGTTCCACTGTTCATATTAAACAGACTCAAAACTGCTGCACTCCCACCTGAGGTCTTCTGAGTTTTTGGGTGATAGCCTTACTGCTTCAGTCTTCTTTCTTCAGTAGATTTTGTTATGATGTCTAGATGTGGGCCTAAAGTTAAGGAGCTTTAATAAACATGACTTGTCTAAGATTTACTTGGGATGAAAGACAGTTGGAGAATTCAAAGTACATTGCTTTGCATTGTTTACTCAGCCAATCAGCTTAGGTCACTGCTTCTCCATCTTGGTTTGGTATTCCTGCATTAACTCTAGTTAAGGAAAATGAAAGAATAAAACAATGCACTAATTCTACCTGTACATTTCCACCTCTAGCACTTAGCCCTGATAAAGCATTTTCCTATCCTATGAACCACTATTGGCCTCATGCAGGACTTGACAGTACCCCCCCCCCTACCCCCACCACCCCACACGCAAATCCCTGTCCCAGGTCTAGGCTTGTGAGGGTGTTTACTGCGAAACATTTCCATCAAGCAGGGTTCATGTACATCTACAGCTGCTTCCCAAGACCTTTCCTCAGGACCATAGCCTTTCCCGTCAATTAAGTACTGAAGATTACCTCTAACTCTCCTAGAATCAAGAATGCTCTTAACCTCAAACTCCTCACCATTATCCTCTGTGATCACAGGAGGTGGAGGTTTGCCCAAACACGTTCCCTCAGGACATGGTTTAATCAAACTCACATAAAAAGGTGGATGTGTCTTCATTCTAGAGGTTAACCTTAGCCTCCACTGTAACAGGGTTAATGATCTCCTCCACCTCATATGTTCCAACAAATCGCTAAACTTTGTTTTCCCCTTTCAAGCGTAAGTATTTAGTGGACAACCAAACCCTTTGCCCCACTTGGTACTGTGGGCCCGTGCCTCGTTCTCCTGACATTGGCTTGAACACTTTGCAGCACGGGCTGCAGCTCCTGCAACACGGTGGCCCTTATTTGGAATAAAGAGGCGGGCTTAACTCAGATTTGAAATGCTCTGTAACTCTGATTCTTCCCAGATGGGGAAGACGGGACCATATTGGCCAGAGAACCAATGAGGAGATAGGGGATTAAGAGGCAGCAAGAAACTGTGGGTTTTTCAGGTGAGTTCCGAGGAGATGGAGAAAGGACGGTGGAGTGATTGTGGAGGCGATTTATTTTTAAGGAAGTGAGGCACTAGTTAGTTAATGCAAGTGGTGCTGCGTTTTAGTGTGTGTAAATGTGTGACAAGTGTTCTTAGAAGAGGGAAAATAGGGAGTGAATGTGAAGTGATTGAGTGAAAAGAGGATGTTTGAGTAGAAGGTGGGGTGGAGGGAGTAGTAGTATGTAGGAGGAAGTAATAGTATCAGGGAGAAAGTATTAACATCAAAGGATGGCAGCGAGGCTTAGGAGTCAGAGATGAGGGACACATGTGGAATACTCAGGCAGTAGAAAGAGTAAAGGCTGGTGGAGTTGGAAAAGGAGAGAAGTGAGAGGAGAGCACCAGAATGCCAAAAAAAGAGAAGTAAGTGGGTGTGATAAAACTGAAACCAAATTGGGCTTATAAGACACAATCCAATACCCCTTTTAGATTGCTATCACCTGGGATAGCATAGGAACAGTATAGGAAGTGCCTGAGGCAATTTAGACAGAGGAGGAGTTCATCCTGTAGGTCTTCACTTCTAGCACCGGTACAAACACAGGCCGCAGGGTGGAATCAGGAGTATATACTAATCTTGGGAGCAGGGATGCCTGGTATATGGAAGACGTGTGCTTTTTAGACCAAAGAGAGAGAGAGAGAGGGGAACCTCCCTAGGACCCAAATAAATCAAATCAAAACCTGGTAAACATCACTGAGACTTGGGGATTTCTTGATCTATCTGTTAAAGAGTGCAACAGAGGCAGGACAAAGCCTAAATATCCCTACACAAAGGTGCTGGCCAAAGGTCAGTCCGCCAATCTCTAAAAGAGGCTGCGGGCAAAGGTTCTGCTACTGGTTGATCAGTAGGGCTGCCACTTAGCCTTAGCCACCCCCAGAGGAAGTGAGAGGGATAGTCCAGGGACGTACACTGGCCTAAACTAGTTGGGACCAATAGGGAGGTTGTCGTTGTGGGCCTACAAATAGCCTGATGAGTCAGAATGGCCATTGGAGCATACCTCTTCGTAACCTAGATAAAGGAAAGGCCTGAAACAGAACATGGCCTACAGCAGGATTTAAAATAAGTGGTATCCCAATGGTTACCAAAAAGGTACAGTAGGCTACTAAGCCGATAATGTGACTTCCTCCCCTGGTGAAGCAAAAACTGAAGTATAGCTGCCACCAACCTACCCCCAAGACCAATGTAGGGTGATCAAATCATCCAAGTGCAGAAAGTGTGAGCCTGAGAAGTACGCAGGACTGAACGCCATAAGAGCGACCCAATACCATATAGAAAGGAATGTAATGACACAGAGGCTTCAGGAGACCACCAAAAAGAGATCATTGATCCAAAAAACAGGAAAAAAGCAAAGAGTTGAGGGGCCCTAAAAAGTGGCCCCAAGACCACCAAAATTGGAATCTA
Organism: Ambystoma mexicanum; assembly: GCF_040938575.1. Classification (NCBI taxonomy): domain Eukaryota; kingdom Metazoa; phylum Chordata; class Amphibia; order Caudata; family Ambystomatidae; genus Ambystoma; species Ambystoma mexicanum. Next base: position 1,248,314,189 of record NC_090934.1, read on the forward strand.
ACTTAACCCTCTTATGAGATGTCTATTCTGTAATTGTTGTCTGTCTGTTGGACGAGCATGGAATTCTTCTCATGGTAGTACTCTTTTTGAAGTATTTGTGCTATCTTTGCAGTTCTTCAGGAGGAAAGGGAGATGTTACAACGGGGTGAATCGTTTGATTGATATCTGTGTTGTCTTTGTCGGTTGTTAGTAAAGTAGCAAAACCCACTGATGTAATTCATGCCTTTGTATTGCCTTTACAGGTCTTCGGGAGAGAAGGGAGATGCTCAGAGGGGTGTACTGTGTGATTGATCAACTATCCCGCACACACCTGAACACATTGGAGCGTTTAATTTTTCATCTTGTAAGGTAATTCTTTTACATTTCCCTCCACTTGCTGCAGCAGCATCGTGGTTCGCAAAGTTAAGATTTACAGTGGAAACAAATGGCTACAATCAATATTGAGCTCACTCTTCATTCTTCTCTAAATGTCCCGCATAAGTGCTTGGGTTGATTTTCGAAAAGAAGGTATTTCAAAATGCGAGACAGCGGTGCCTCGGGGGGCGTTCCCAGCGCCGGGGCCACGCCTCAGTGCGCTATGCTAAATTTAAAGGGGTAGCTCATTTTTCACTGCCAAAGGTTCCAGTACCGTCCCCATGTTGGACGCCCACAAGGATGGAGGAAAGGGGATTAAGGACTATGAGCACTTTAGTCACTGCAGTGAGTAACTTTAATATTTTGAACATCAAATGTTTAGGTTTGAAGAAAATGAATCCACCCTTCAGAGGAGGCAATAAAGAACTATTTTTTAGACAATGACCATGACAATGAGAATGTAAATGGGTTACCGTTATAGACCCATCTCATAGAGGACTAAACCAGGATGATGAATTGTATGTGTTTTTATACTTTTTCATGTCATCCTCCCAAACTGTATGTATCAGATAATGTACTCGAAATATCAGCTACTTTAAATAATTATTTGATTTAGAAATGTACATTGGACACACTATTGTATTAAATAAAAGAAAAAATATATTTGAAAATGTATAAAATAATTGAACCTACAAAGATAAAACATTTAGGCCGCAGGCTATGAATAAGCTTTTAGTAAAAATTAGAAGTATACTTATTAATACAATAACAATCTTTATTACAATAAGTTGGCACTAAGGTATCCGAAGTAGCCTGTTGTGTCACAATGCCACACAGTATGAAAACAAGTTCAACTTTGTTTATTTTTATAAAAAGCATCATCTTCACACTGTGACTACATGGCACTGTACTAGACAATGACGCATGCTACGTTCTCGATGTGGGGTATCTTTTTTTTCTTTTAACACATCATGACGTCATTGTGCCAAAATGGACAATGGTGTCACAACGTCCACTATATTAAACAGCCATTTTGGATGATAGCATGCAGAAAGCTGGTGTGCTTCATACAGAGCTGGAGGAGAGATACGCCTAATCTTCTCTACAGGTAATAATAATAGGATGCTTACTTATATTTCCTTATACAGCTTTATAAACAACTTCCCATTGTTGGTAGATAAATCAGATAAGAAAGATTATAAAAGAAATAGTGCACATATATTATACTGTGATATATCATAAATAAGATTGGCCTGTCAGATGTCTTAGGAAGAAGCTAGCCTTGTAAAAATCATGTATTTTGATTATGCACAAGTAAATAAAAAATAAAAAAATATATATATTTTACTCTTTACAGTTGAAGGATTCTGGGAAAACCTACAATATGATATAATACAAAGAACAAGGAGATCAGAACTAGAAAAAAATCTTGTATGTAATAATCCTGATAAACAGTACAATAGATAAGCTCTCTATAATACTGAATATCAATTTTTCCTAATACAGAAAACAAATAATTTAATGATTGAGAAACGAACTGTGGGAGGACACAAGTAATATTATACCATTCCTCCTGAAGAGCCATCCATTGGTGAAACACACAGAGAATATACATATTGAGGACATTTACATTAAGAATAAGAAGACATACATATTGAGGCCACTTATACCAGGAATATGAAAGGATACAGGACAGGAGGTGTATAAGAGTATAAGGAGATTTAGATTAAAATAAATAAGAGGATACAATATGTCTGTCTTTTAAGAGGATATTTATAAACATTTTCCATATTGCAATATCAAAGGATATTCAAAATAAGAGACCATAAATACGCAAGGACTACATGGACAGAATAAAGGTTTCATGTGCAATGTGAATTATTAACTTGAGAATTATGGATTTACAGTGAATACTATGCAAATATGTCTTCGAACTAAAAGTGAAGCCAACTCTTTTTACAAAGCTACAGTAAAAAGCTTTTTTTTGATCTAAGAAATCGCAAGATTGTTTCCTTTTCCTTTTTTTCTCTTCCATTTTGCTAATTGGGCAGTGCAGTTGAGGTCCATGGAAACCATACTTGCTGCTTAAGATCAATATACTAAGAGAGCATAAGGGCTTATGTTTCTTTTTGTCATCTGCAAGTATCCACTTCTCAAATGATTAATATTTCCACTCTCTCATTCCCACCTCACTCCACAACTACCCCAATCTGTCACCTTTTTACCCTCTCCTAATCTCGTGCTTCCCTTTCTAGTGTTACATCTCCTCTAAATCTGTCAGTTCTAATGGAAATGTAATCATATTATGCAGTGTACAGGTACATCACTCATTCCCGTTACTAGCCATCATGAAGTCCTCTATAATATTACTAGACCCTGCTTTCTGTAGTCTACAAATTATTCACTGTACTGAACTATTGAGAATTCGCTCTGGATACACATATGGATGTCTGAACTCTACTAACTTATCTTTGTATTGCTCCTCTGGTGGTGGAATCTCAAGTAACCCTATTATTTTTGTGTAGGATCGCTCAGGAGGAGGAGACCAACAGAATGTCAGCCAATGCTCTTGCAATTGTGTTTGCTCCATGCATTCTTCGCTGCCCAAACACAACAGACCCTCTGCAAAGTGTGCAAGACATTGGCAAAACCACTGCGTAAGTGTAGTTCCCTCTCGAGTCTTGATGTTATCCTCTTGTACACACAGATAGTGAAGACTTCAGACCTTTTGATATGTGAAATAGAGAAACATGTTTTAACCAATGATGTTTTCTTGCCAGGTAGCTACCTATTGGGTATGTATTTGTTTTCAATCCTTTGGTGGTTGCACTATGAAGATACCTCATCACCTCATGATTTCATTCTTCTTTGTCTCAATGTAGTTTTTATTCCTTTTTATTTGAAACAGACCATTGATCTTCACCTGCCAGGCTATTACAAAAAGGGGAAAGGCCATATGCAAAGCAAGTCAAAAGGGGCAGTCCAGCCAGAACTGCTTGGTCACATCCCTTCTGCATGCGACCAAAAGCAACCCCATACATGTGTTGGCCTCATTTCCGCCACAGCGCCTTGGCATCAGCCACAGCGTTGTTGGCTCCATTGGGGCCAGACGTGTTACCTCAGACCGACAGGGAACCCGCAGCGGAACACTCCAGTGCGCCTATGAGCTCTGGCCTGATACCCAAGGGCGATGATGTCTCTCAGCACTGACAGGGTCTGCCTTTCGTCGTTGAGGCCTTGGCTTCGACTTCACACTCAACTTCATGCCGATTAGCGCCAGAGTCCCTCTGGAATATGCCCCACTTCCGTTGACGCCATTTATGTCTAAAATGGGCCAATGGTTTTGATGAGGAAGGGGAACTGGTTCCTTTTGGAGTGGAGACGTTCCAGAAGTGTTTTTTGAAAAAGGTGAGGGTCTTCAAGCCCTGGCCTCAGAGCTTCAGGAGGCCAGCGGACTTGACACCTCCCCAGAGCTTGACATTCTACCAGCTCCTAAACCGGGAAAATCTGAAGCATCTTTCTTGCTCTGGCTGATGGCCAGGTTTGCTAAGGCCCTCGGATTGTCTGCCCTGTCCATCCCCAAAATCCAGTTTAAGATGACCGACATCCTGGACATATCGCCCAAGAAGGAGACCTTGCTGTTATTCAATGCAGCTGTGGAAGCTCCCCTGCTAGAGGTATTGGAGAGGCATGCTTGAGCATCCTCAGTTGACAATGAGCTTGCAAAGAAACATGGCCTAGTTCCCTCAGATCCAGACTTCTTGTCCACCCATGCTTCCCTTGAGATCTTGGTGGTGCAGGCCGCGGTAGCCAGTTTCAAGATGTCCACTTTTCACATTCTTTTCCCTGACAGGGAGAGTAAGAGACTGGGTGCTTGGGAAGGAAGGTATTCGCCTTGGGCAGCCTTGCTTTCCAGGCAGTTAATGCCTTTGTGCGCTGCAGTTGTTCTCTTTCAGCCTCTGGTCCACAGTGGCCAGTGTGGCCGATCATTTTACGGAAAGTGACTTAAAGGATGGTTTCCTGGCCATTGTGCAGGATGTCGAGGAGGCTTCTTGCCAAATTCTGCAGTCATAGCTCCATGCAGTGGGATGGCTGGACTGTGCAATGGCCACCAGCACAGTGGTGCAACATCACTCATGAGAACGTGGGCTTCACCCAAGACATGCAGGCCAAACTCCTGGACATGCCCTTTGACGGGCATAGCCTTGTAGCAAAGGCTGAGGATGCCTTACAGAGGTGCCAATCCTGCAAGATGACAGCTACGTTTTTGGGCTTGGCTGTGCAACAACCTGCCGCACCATCCAACAGGGGTTGTTTTTTTCCCCTCTGCCCCCTATGCTTCACACGTCAGAGGTCGGGCTTCCCTTTTGTTGGCAGGCGCTTCCCGAGGGGTAGAGGCAGAGGTGCACCAAGAGGTGGCCCTGCAGCAGCCACTGTCTCTTCAGTCACCTTCTGCCTTTTAGGTGTTGGGGTAGTGGGGGGTGATTTTCTCAGTTTAGTTTGGAATGGTCTCAGACCACATTCAATGCTTTGGCCTTACAGGTCGTTCTACGGGTTACTGTGTCCCTTCCGTTCAGTGTCCTCTGGATAACATTCCTCACACATCCAACTTGCCTTTGGACCCCATTCTCCTGGTGGAGGTCAGTCATTTTATCGGGGCCAAGGGGTGGTGATGGAGGACTAGGAGAGTGTGGCAGGGGTTCAGGGGGTCCCCCCCCAGAACGGGTTACAAGACCAACTGCATTCCTTCCTTTCTGTGAGTGTGTGTATTCCATTCTGTGTTTTCTGCCATGAAATCAATAAACAATATTAAAGAATGAACTTCCCAGTTTAAAGCGCAGTGCTGCACAGTTTACTTTACTGGCCTGAAACCCGGTACTTGGTGTAAGCTAACCACCTCTTACCTTTTGGAAATGTGGCTGTAAAGTGAGCGCTTATTATTTCCCCTCTGATTTTGCCTCATGCAGGTGTGTCGAGCTCGTTGTCATCGAGCAGATGAATAAGTACCAGGCCCGACTGAAGGACATCAGCAGCTTGGAGTTTGCAGAAAACAAAGCCAAAAGTCGTTTGTCTTTGATCCACAGGTCCATGGTAAGAGAGAGAGCTTGGTGATAGGAGGACACACTAGAGAAGGGCACTGGGGATGTTATATGTCTCTGTGGCAAGAGGATGTAGGAGAGACATTAGTAATCCAGGAAGGGTAGAAATAAGGCAACAGATGGATGAAAAATGAAAGGTTCAGGTGACACGAATCATAAGCGTCAGGTAATATGATCCCCACCAATAATATCGCCATATATATGGTCGCCTGGAACTGCCATAGGCAATAGTATTGGGATAATTTTTGGGGTAAATGGGACCGGGGGTGTCCCCCACTCCCTTTAAAATAATATGGGGGTTGCGGGGGTGTCCCCTGCAGGTTCTGTGGGTTAATATTGCCGCAAAAATATGGCGATATTTTTGCGGGGATATTAACACATGGAACCGATTGAGGAAGGAATGAATGTGAAATGATGGCGAGACAGTGAAACATTCTATTTCCTCATTGGAATCTCAAAGGCTCATTTGTTTTGTATTTACTGTCCTTTTGGAATAGCAGTGCATCGGAATACATTCTGACTAGTACTCTGATGTCCTGTCTACATTCTGCCATACGCTTGGGATGCCGGGGGCTTATTTGCGGCTTGGAAACATTACAATGATTAGCGACATTCCAAGCCAGATAAAAAATAACAAAAAAGGAGAAGAAACATATTAATTGTGATTTACTGTTGGTATTAAAATGAAATGTTTTGATATGTATTTTGTCTAGTAATTTGAGCATTGTGTGTTTGTGTTAGGGCAGACTGAATGATGGAATGAATGTGACAGAGGTATTCTTGTTTCCCCTCCTTTGCTATTTCTTGTTTCGTTTTTTCCTAGTCAGGTCAGTTAGTTCACTTGTATATAATTGGTTGTTTTTGATTAATTGACAATGGAGTTTCATAATTCAATATCAATATAAATACATATTTTTGATATTTTTATAATTTCCTCTGGAATTTCTTTTTAGCATATTGACAATTTTTGATTCTCCACTACAGAGAGTAGAGATCCACTGCTTTTTCAGAAAAACATTCCTGGGAACAGGGCATGGCCGGGGCAGTTCTTGAATAGTATGCATTTTTCCAAACGTTTGGGTGCATACAGATGAGACAGAAATACATTTTTGTGGTTCTAGTCCTGTTTTGGCAGTGCTCGTACCTGGGGCGCTGTCCCAGAGGGCAGTAAGCCTTGTCCCGGGACCCGGTTCGAAACCCATACCTCACCAGTTATTGGATTTTGGCCCATGGACACCCTTTTGCTTCTGGCTGCAACAGTGTCGTGCACCAAGCCTTGGAGGGTCACACTTTAACCTCTTTGGTCTCCACCCTACCACAGCTGCAGAATACTATTGCACACTGTCCTCCAGTGATAAAGGTATCAGGCTCCAACTCAAGCACATCACTAGGGGATGCCTCCCCGGTAGTGTGAGATATGACCGGAGCAGGGAGTTCCCACTGGTTTCTGCCTCTGGCCCCTCTGGGTTCATTGGGGCTTCCCCCTTCCGCCGCTTTTGGTGCCCCAAAGCACTTAGTCCTGAGGGGACAATTGAATGTTGTTTTGGGGCACTGGGTAGACCATAGGCCTAACAGTGCAGGAATTGTAATTTCCTTTTTATGGCATGTGTAGTTTTACTATTACAGCACAAACCATCCAGCACAAATATTGCAGGGGCACTTTGTGTCCCCTTATCCTTGGCCTAAGTAGCATTTTATTGGTCAGAGGGCTCTTGACACTAATCTATGAAAGGAGGCTGGCCAGTGCCTCTTTTGCACAGTCATGCAGACCCCAAGAAATGTACAGGTTGTGCAGAAAGTGATCTGCGCCTTTCTAGAGTCAACGCAAATTAAAAAAGTGCATCCTCTGTGTTTTTTTCATTTGGGTTCATTTTTGCGAATCTGCATTCAAATGTGGATCCCTGTGGCCTCTAGAGAAGACTCCACCTAGTCACTAAATAGAGGAAAATTGCATATATTCCGCCACTGGATGCTTAACAGAGCCCAGAACACACTGAGCAAGTGTCAGTCGACAATGAATTGTCTTTTCTGTGTACCCTAGTTCTCTCAGGGATACAGGTTTGCAATTGTATGACCTACTTGGCTGCTGTGGGGGCTTCGCTATCAACAAAGAGAGAATTTCCAACCTCCAGAAGGCTTTCCACCTGACCTATTCCATCATGGGACTAAAACATGGGGCCTCATTTCAGGAATATCGCCAAATGGAATTACTCTTACTGCCCTGCCACTTGGTGCAGCCGATTTACCGCCAGATTACAAGTGGCGTTAGTCGGTGTTAGTCCCCATTAATTGTAGTCCACAGGACTCCATGGGGATTTTGGGCAGAAATACTGCTGGCAGTGATTCCTCTGATTTTGCTGAGATTTGGCGGTAGGGAGGAAGATTTTCCTCCACCTTACCTCCAAACTTGTAGTTGGCCGGTGAGGTAATGCGGTGGTAACAGAATTACTGCCACATTACCGCACCTCCCAACGTATAATTAGGCCTATGGTGTTGACGGCATAGCCCATAAACCCTTTGAGCCTGTATTCTCTGTAGATTTGCAGCTTGTTTCCTAGAAAACAGTTTATCTGGTGGCAATAACAGCCAGTAAGATTAGTGAATTAAAGGTGCTGTCTTCAGACGAATCCTATGACTTTTTATTGAGATACGGTGGCACCAAGAACACATCCCTATTTTCTTCCAAAAGTGTCTCGGAGTTCCACATTAACCAAGAAATCTCACTTCTGGTATTCTTTCCGGGCCCATATACAAATGTGGACACCACTACCCACCGCTATCTAGATGCTCAGAGGTTCTGTCTAGAGGGACCTAGACCTTGTCCGGCATTGGACACGTTTAGGGGTCAGAATCCTAGAAGGCAGGCCGCAAAAACTATTATAGCAAGATGAATTCCATGGCAAGCACAGGGAGAGTGGTTTATTGCTTGTACTCTCCCATAAGTATGGAGTATAGAGGTCGGGGACATAGGTGCATGGAAAGGTTACTCACCATAGTGACTACTGTACTCCTAGTCCAAAGACCTCTTTCCGCCATACGCCCACCCTCCACCCCCTAAAATGTCACTAGTCCTTGCAACGAATAAAGGCGGCTTAGGGTTTGGAGCTTGTGGGGTGGAGTTGTAGGCATGTCAGTGCTCTATGCATGCAGCCCACCTCTATGTTCAAACTTTAAAGGGAAAGTGTGTGTTGCTATGCTTAGGCTCTGGTCCTGTTCTTGCTGCAAGGGAACTCCCATAGGTATGGAGGAATGGAGACTTTGGGCTAGGTGTACAGTAGTCACTGTGGTGAGTAACTTTTCTTTACTCTCGCAATCAACCACCACCACTAGGGGTTGCCTTGCGGGGGGGAGTGGGGGATCCTTGTTCAAAACTCCCAACAATCCCGACCCGGCAACAGAGCGCTAGTGAGTGGACATAATGTCGATACAATCCAATGGGGAGGGAGGTGGCATGAAACAGGTATGAAGTCTCCCATCCCATATGCCGATTCTCTGATAGATTACCCCTAGGGTCCTCCGAATCGCTTGCCCACTTACTTCAGATGCTTCTCTTTGCATGGGGTTGGGGTCCAGAAGCAGTGGGTGCAGTGATAGTCTTCAGCATAGGGTTTGGGGCAGGCTAGACGGCTGTTCTGTGCTCTGGCGAGACAGTTCCTCATGTCTTGAAGCAGGGTGACCCAGGCACCTCAGAATGATAACAACCACAGTTTCTTCGAGGATGGAAGATGCCCCAGAGTGTGGCAGGCGACACTTAAGGCTATTAAGAAGACACTGCACCAGAATGGTCCCTATTCCTATTGCGCAGCAGCTGCATGAGGGCGGATCTTGGGCAGCAAGTAGACGACTTGCAAAGTTCAAAGTCAAAACTGGGAATGGGGATTTATGCACCATAGATGTACTAGAAGAAGCTGGTCAGCCCACAGAAGGATTCCGGGAACTTCCAAAGGCTTCTGAAGGCAGGGTTCTCAAGCAGGGGTCCAGACTGGTTGGTCCGACAACTGCCTTCCGGCGATCGGTGCAGAAAGAGGTAGGGCTTTACAGGGACCTGGCTGGGAGGAAAGGCTGGTTGTCTTCTGTTGCTGTCTCTGGGTCTTCAGCAGGCTGCTACTTCTCTTTGTAGGGGGTATTTGCTTTAAACGATGATATGAAGAACAGCTGCTGGTCTCCTCCTTTCATCCCAAATTAGAGTAGGGGGCTTTTCCAGCCCATCAATGTTAAAGGTCTGCACCATTCAAACTGTCATGGGCTGTCCAATCCTGGAAAGCCTCTGGCCCCACATCTGCTCAACAACAGACAACCCCTGGCTCTAATGTGGATTGGGACAAGACAGTTCCAATCCCAACATCCGGCCAGGATGCAAACACTGACGCTTTGACCTGCAAACGTATGGTTTTGCCCGGGAAATGGCTTACCATATATGGCATTTCCTAAATGGAAAAGGCAGGAAGAAGGCAAAAGGACAAGGTGGCCAAAGGACAGGGCAAAAAAACTTGTGGCACGGATATTTTAAGCATGTGGAACTCAAAATTGTTTTATATGGTAAAATGCAAACGTGCACGCAGTAAAAACTAAAACTAAAAACATGGTGGAAAACATGGTGAAAACTGTTGCCACCAACCCATCATGGGTGCATCAAGAAAGTAACAGAAATGTTACAAAAGTAAAAAGAAAAAGGAGGGGGAGCTGTTGGGCGGGCACATCAATGGCAGCTCTTTTGAAGAGCTCTGACAGCCTGGAGCCGAGACGGCTTATAAATACTCCTAGGTGTCCTCTAGACCACTGCTACATTAAGATCCTTGTCGCAGAGGAGGTTGACGGCACTCAGCGACACATTTTATGGGCTGATGCTGCTTGATCCTCCCATTTTCGGAACCTGAGTTGCGGTGGAGCGAGAGGGAAGATGGCGGACGCCATGTAAGTGCTGCCTCGAGAGGGACAGTGATTGCCCAGGCGACGCTCGACTCCAACGGTAACTTGTTTGGAGGGGCAGCGTGACATGCAGCACCCCAGTGTGGGTCTTGTTCCCTTACATTGTGCCCTCCCTCTCACATCGTGAACACGCGGGTGCTATCCGTGGTATCTGGTGGCGAGGAAACATCTGCGCTGCGGGTCGGACTGCAGGCACCCCACCTGGATCTCTGTGTGCTCTGTCGTTGCCCCTGGCCCAATGTAGCACTGCATCTGCTTGGTCTCCCCTCTGTGCTGGGAGGAGGATCACTGAGAGCTGCCGCGGGCGCTGGCTGGCCCAGTGCGTATTTAAATTGTGCATGGACACTGCAAGTCTCCTCCACCATGGGCAGTATCAGCTTTTCATCAGAGGTTGGTGCATGCTAAGGCATTGATGGTGTCTCTCCAGACTTTTGCGACCAAACGTGACTCATTCACCTGCTGGCTTGAGAGCATTGTAGCACTGCTTCAGTGCTGGCTGCTGCGGAGTGAGGCGGGGGTCACTAACAGCCTCTATCATGTGTGGACCTGAGCTATTCTTACAGTGGCCTCTGGAGGTCTTTAGCCACAATTTTGCTGTACCCCCCCCCCCCATGTTTTTCACCCCATGTTTTTCACCCTTCCTGCTGTGGCCTGGATTTTTGATCGCTGTCTGCAGAGAGCGCCAAGGGGAGGCTTATAATTTCTCTGGTGCTGGCTGCCTTTACTCCTTCACTGCCCACTTGAGACTTCTGTGAAAAAAGGTACTGGATCCTCACGTCCAGGCACGTTTTATACTGTCTCCCCCCACACCGGGAAGCTACTCCCTGGGTCACTTTGTTCAGGACGGTGCTCCCACTTGTGTGCTGCTGGTGGACATAACACTTACTTCAGTATTGTGGTTTGTCGCCTCCTAGGGGAGGAGGTGATTGTGGTGTGATCCTGCTCTCTGCTGGGTGACTCAGAATACTCTGAAGGCCAGAGATGACAAAAGGGGTTAGGAAAAGGCAAAGTTCTATCAACATTTATGCTAAAGCTGCCCCTGAGGCTCTGGCCGCCATGGCTAGTGCCACATCTATAGAGGAGTCTGCGGAGCCTGTTGAACTGACGGAGACTCAACGGAAGATGGCGTGCATGCAGGAGGGTTTTACTACCATTCATACCAATGGCACGATCAGTCTCAAGGTGGAGACCACAGTGGGAGTGGCTGAGGTTGATATTTCCATGCTAAAAACCGAGATGGCCGCCCAGACCTGGCAGGTTCAGTTTGTGACCAGAAAGAATGATAAGCTAGAGTCCAGATCGCGCCACAACAACATTCAGATTATTGGTGTCCTGGAGAACAACTCGGAGGGCTCTATGGAGGATTTTGTGGAGCATACTATTTTTTCCTTGCTGGGCACCCCCAAATTATCACCACAGTTTGCAATTGAGCGTGTACATTACTCCCTGGTACCCAAACCGAAACCTGGGGCGCCCCCTCGCCCGTTAATTGACAGAATTCTAAATTACCGGGACTGGGACGCTATCTTGAGGGCCACCCGGGAGAAGGCAGAGTTCTGCTTGGGCTCTAGCATGTTACATATTTATCCAGTCTTCTCAGTAGCGGTGCGACAGGAGAGGAGAACCTTTCTGGCTATGAAAAAAAGGCTCAGAAAACTCAGCATGAAATATGCAAGGCTATACCCAGCTAAATTGCACATTGAACTTAAGGGCCAAACGTTTTTCTTCACGATCCCTGAGGAAGCCATGACATTTCTGGATGAATGCACTGATGTGCCCTGAATCCTATTTTCTCAACTGTTGGTTATGACTGGGCTCCCTTGGAACTAGTCCCTCCTGTGTGCTGTGGTGTTGGAGTTGCCTGTAATTGGAGTCTGTTGCCCTGCTGCAGCTGTATTATGGGATACATAGCGGAGCTGTTCCCTGTGTTGGGTTTTCTTTAATTATCTTTGACCTAGTAGAACTATTAATATTTGACATTATGGTATTCAATTGCCGTTATTGGGCCCGGGCCAAAGACAGTGCGCCGGCCTCCCCATGCAAAGTTGCAATGTTCTGTTGGGGTGTGGTATTGGGGGAACAATCTGCCCGGTTGGGGGCGGGGGAGTCATAACAGGGATTCAAAATGCACTTGGTTGCGATGCTGATGCACTTCGGCTTTATGGATGGTTTGGGGGGAGCAGTTGGGTAAAACCTTATTTGGTGATGGCTTGCAGACTGGTGCGCTTGCCTGTATTAATGTGTGAGGATGGGTGAACTCACGTGTATGAGCTGGAACGTGCGTGGGCTTGGGAACCTGGTCAAGCGACGGAAACTGATGCTTTATGTGGAGCGCCACAAAGTTAAACTATTGTTCTTACAGGAGACTCATGCTCTGGCCGCTGTGTGTGATGGGCTTACTAGGTTACTAGGAATTAGGGCAGGAATAGCTTTTACACCATGTACTGTACACAATCCGGGGTGGGGGGGGGGGGGGTTAATGGTTCTGCTTCAAAGCTCTGTGCCCTTTCAGCATAAAAAGTTTCACTCAGACCTACAGGCGCATTGCGATGGCCAGAGTTTGGTGTTCTCCGGACCATTGGACAGGAAATCTACTGGCTCAAATTGACTCAGAAGTGCAGGCAGTAGCGGCCACGTTGGATATACAAAAGGCTTTCGATTCATTCTCGTGGCGTTTTATGTATGCGGTACTAGAGAAGTGCCAATTCGGCCCCAATATTGTCTCACATGTACGATTGCTTTACACTTCCCCAGTTGCTAGGGTTTGTACAAATGGGATGCTGTCGGCCCCAATACACACAGCCAGGGGTACGGGTCAAGGGTGCCCACTATTGCCCTTATTGTTTGCCATAGTGATAGAGCGGCTTGCCGATCCTTATCTGACACAAACAAAGACAGTCATTCGGCTCTCTGGGTAACCAGAGATCATTTCTCTTTATGCCGACAATGCCATACTGTATGTGCGTGATCCACAGACACACCTAGGGATCATTATGCAAGATGTTGCTATTTTTCTGGTAATGTCTGGTCTCCGGGTGAATCATGATAAGTCCGAGCGGTTTCCCCTCACGAATGCTGTGGGTAGACCTCCTGACCTGCTTGGTTTCTCATAGGCTCCCACTGAAATGTGATGTTTGGGGATCACGATAGTTAGACCCCACACGGCAGTACTAGAAAGCAATTATACTAAATGCCTGGCGTGTCTTACATCTCATCTTGTGTCCTGGGGGAAGTTGCCGCTGACTATAGCTGGGAAAATAGCATTGCTTAAAATGACAGTCTTACCTAAGATTTACAAGCTGCCGTTATTTCTTTCTTGTGGCATTTGGGTGCGGTGTGCCTCAAATGGCACACGTTGATGCTGCCCTACAAACATGGAGGGTTTGCTGCCCCAGACTTCAGAATATACTGTTTGGCAGCACAGACGCAATATACTGGTACTGGTACGCAATATACAATCTACTGGTTTGAGCCGGGGGAATCGCTCCCCCATGTCAAGCTTGAAAGGCACTTGGCTGGAATGCGCGACGTTGGGTCCCTGGTGGTGGCCCCCCGGTTTGTGGACCCGTGCCCATTCGATCCTGCGAGCGTCACTGCTCGAGTCTGCTTATGGTGGGGAGGTTGGTTGGGGCTCCCCACCCTTATCATGAGTTATCCGTTGTGGAATTGTACACCAACGTTTCCCATTGTGGATGTGGTGTCGGACAGGTGTTGGGCTCAGGAGGGACTTGGCACATTGGGGAGCATGTTTCGAAAAGGGAATTTTGTCCTAGCAGGCGATGGTGACACTTTCACAATCCAAATCTTTACACTGGCTGCAGTACATAGGTGTTTGTAGAGCCTATAGGAGGCGATGGGCATGCTTCCCAACTAAACCAGAGAATGATTCCCTGTTGGGGAACATTATCGATGCTTATGGCTTGCGGGGCATGGTTTCTTCTTTTATACAGCCTAATCCAGAACTGAGCACTGTTGCCGTTGGCCAAACTCTGCTTTAAATGGGCACTGGATTTGGGTTTGGACATCGCAGACCAGATATACGGCGATATGTGCGCATAGACTCGGGAGGTCTCTTACAACTCCCGATTCCGCCTCATTCTACTTAAGGTTTTACATAGGTACCAGTATACCCTGGCCCGACTGAAGCTCTTTGCGAATACCATCTGCTGCCCAGGTGTGGTGAGGATGATGCTGGGTATTACCATATGATGTGGGGCTGTCCGAAACTGGATGAATATTGGAGGATATTTGTACTATGCTTACAGATATGACCGGATGCAGGTTGGACGCTACTTCCATACAATGCCTTTTTCGTGTATTTGATGGTCTAATTGGGCGATTGCGTGAGCAGGTGAATTTAAGTTTAGTGCTTGCAGTGCCGCGTCTATTATTACATTGGTCACAATCCTCTTTACCGACTACTGAGCAGTGATTGCGAGCTATGGCATAGGCCAGCGATACTGAAGAACAATGGGCCTCTTTGCAGCCATTGGTGGCCGGTCCAAGAGACCTATGGCAGCCCTTCAAAGACTACCTTGCATGCACGCAGGATGCCCCCACATAGACTAAGGGTGGATTACAAATGTGTGCTCCCTAACTGTATGCTGCTCTGGGTGGGCATGCGATTCGCCCGCAATGACATGCTTTCCCAGTTCTGTAAGATGTTTTTCTCTTCATCTTTTTACTTTTTTATTTTGCCTTTGCTTCTTGCCACTCCACGGGTTCACACTTGTGCTACGAATAATGCTGCTGGTCTTCATGTGAATGTGTAATGCTTATGTATTGTTTTGTACCAAGTTCTTTAATAAAGAAAGGTTTTAAAAAAAAGGATACAAAGTACTTCTACAGCACTTCACTGTAACGTGATGTGTGCTACAGTAAAACAACAAAGGAATCTCTTAAAGGGGACAGGGTCCCCCTGCACTGGCAGACACATGGGCTGACAAGTACCCCCAAAAGAGATGAGCTGAGCAAGGAAAGGAAAGTAAAAGACTCTTGTTTACCGCCAAAAGTCAGGACAGAGTTCAAGCCATAGCAAAACAGGAGGAGATGCTCCATTGATGTCAATGGAGAGAAAGCTCCAAAAAGAAATTCTTTCCTAACTTCAAATTGCTCGATGCCAAGCCCTCCTGCACCAAGGATTTAGGGGCAAAATCCTTTGACGCTGAATCCTCCAGCATAGTCTGATTAGAAGGCCAATCTGACACCACTGTAGAGGTGTACGTGCCCCCTTAACAAGAGAGGCCACCTAGCATAGCATAACATTTCTGAACAGTTCTATGTTCGATCTGGAGGTGGTTGCAGCACCTTAACAATGAGCTGTGGTATGAATCTGATTGGTGGTGGTTTTTGCAGAATTCCCTGCTGCCCCTTACTGTCATTTGTGAGAAAATGGGTCTTGTATAATGACGGCAGTGGTCAGGAAACATTGTGAAAAGGGTTGCTTCTGCTTCCTAGTGAAAGAGGGATTTCCAGCTGGATGTGGAGTAAAATGCTAAGCACATAAACCCGTGAAAACATTCAATTTCGGAGAACCTGCTGTGATCTACACAGTGAACCCCTTTTTAGATCCATGTCCTGACATTGTTTCTTGGAGGGTGTTTTTGTTATATTTTATGACTTAATGGCTCTGCCTACATCGGAGAATAAGGGCTCCCATGCCAAAACCAGATATGACCTGTTTGTGACTGGAGTCTGGATTCATGTTTGAATCCACACCTTGGATAATACCCAGAAAACGCCAGTGAGAAAGGATAACTTGGCAGTCCTCCGGTGATTGGATTGCTGCCAGACGTTTGAATTAAGGCACCCTGGAGAATTTTGTCTGATTACCTGCACTTTCTACAGCCGGCCTCCCAGCATATCTGTTTCCTGTATCTTACAGCCCCTGACTTGAACCAACAAGATGGAATTGATAAAGCAGTGACCCCTTCCCTTGACCCATCAGGCACAGCCAAGTTGCATGCCCTCAGGCAAAGTCTTACCTCAAACACACACAAGTACCGAACACAGTGAGCACCGTCAACTTTTACCTAAGACCTACCGCTGACCTATAACCCCAAGAAATCCAAAAGTAATGTCACTCTGAGGAGACCATCTAAATCCCTGAACTGCATCTGTTGGACATAGTCACTTCTTCTGGCACTGGTGGTGGTCCTTCAATAATGGGTAGCTGCACCGCACTCCTACTCCAGCAGTTCCTGTAATGTTTGACACAGCAGCATCGCTGAGAGCTCTGCAGTACTGCTTCTTTCTTGAAGAGCCTCTTGTTTACCTGTGGACCCGACTGTGGACAACTTGAACATAGAAACCATCACCACTGACATACCACCTTGCGAGGCCTAAAGTATTGACTGCCAGCAGTCCGGAATTGGCAAAGCTCCTCTGTCGTGATGTTGCCTGGACTCCGACTGATGGCCTTGCCTTCTGAACAGCACCCAAGTGTTTCTGAAGCCCAACCTATCTTTAACATTCTGCCCTACCTTTAAGATTGGGCTCAGTACAGCATCAGGGCCAGTATCCCACCCGTCCAATCATAAACCAGTTTATGATTTCTATTAGTTCCTAACGGAGACTTAATCCCGGTTTGAGCCTATACAAGTCCTAAGAGACTTCCAGGGTACAAGCTGTCAAAATCGGTACCCCAATTTCCCAGTTGGTCTTGCGCTTGACTCTAATCAGTAAGGTCATTTCCTAAGTACACTCCGAGATACTTTAAGCGAAATTACTTATATTGTAAACATCTAAGTTCACCTTAACTTCATAGAATATGTACTGCCTGCTGCTGTCATTGCTGTTTTAGCGGGAAATGTGTTCAACTGCATCTTCAACCACTAGGCTCCCGTTCCAAGAGTTGCCCTGAGTTGCTCAGCAGGGGCTTCCACGAGGTGAGCCAGTAAAAGCTGTTATTTACCTTTGTATCAGCTCCTCTTGTACTCTGACCACAAAGCAAACTGAAACCATTCTATCAACAGTAGGCCTCATATTGACTCTGTTCATTGCTGATTAGAGGATATAAATTGTTCCTTGATGCAAAAGAGTGTTGCAGAGGGTGGTCAAGCAAGACATGTTCCTTGAGTTGCACTAGTACATTTGCAAGGAAACGGCATGCTTAAATGATGAATCCGCCTGAGACAGAGGCTGAAATGAGGGTAGAGTTTGGGTAAATTCATGCTGGATGTGGTTCATTTTGCTTAAGGGTTTAGAGAGGGAGTGCTTTGTGCCTAGTGCTGAGTAGTAAAACTTTAATAGAACAGGAGAACAGCATCTGTTCTAGCTACAGTTCCATCTTAGAGCGGAACCCGCGGCCGGGTTTGTCTTGCATGTAGTACTGATGAAATACAGGGACATAGCTTGGATATAGGAATCTATGAGCATATGAACAAAGATGATGTGGTTAGCAAAACGCAGAATTCTGGAAAGCATCAGTGAGTATCCTTACCAGACCCAGGGCAAAATTAGGATTGGGAACCACAGGCAATGGCCCAGGACAGGAAAAGCAAAATGACAAAGCTGACCCACTCTCTGCTAACATTCATCCTCCTTACATGTTCAGTGGGATCTCTGAGCTAATGCCACCGAATGGTATTACTCTTACCACCACTTGGTCTGGGGGTATTACCACTGGATTACAGGTGGTGGTAGGCGGTACTGGTAGGACTCTACGGGCATTCCAGCGGTATTACTACCGCCAGTAATACCGCAGATTTGGGAATTTTTGGGCTGTAAGGTGGAGTAATTACCTCCAACCTTCTGATGGAGGCGTTTCATCTGCATTACCTCCAAACCTGTTCGGCGGTGTGGTTATGCAGCGGCAACCCTGTTACCACTGAATTACCGCCATTTTTTGTAATGAAGCCCATTGTGTTTACCTACCTATGTTCATCAGCCATCTTTGGGTTTGAATAATCAGTCTCAAACGTGAAGAAATAAAGAACAGTTTAGTTACGAAAGAGAATTTAAAGAAACATTTCTTAAATACAGTTTAGAAACGGGCCATAATATAAAACCAGGGCAGGGATGAATCTGTGTCCACCGGAGGTCATTTAATCAAAGGAAATAACTTGTAGACCATTCTGTAAACGGGGCAAGGATGACATGTCATTTCATCTGGTCATGATGACCATAATCGTGATGTATTTCTTATATAGCGTTACGCACCCATAGTCCTCAGAGCGCCGAAATACAGAAGACATTATGATGGGATCTTCGTGTCCACGAGCAAAAGGGATCTGCCCTGGAAAGAGTGCTTTGTTTAAAGAGCTGGTCTGGCTTGATCTATATAACCAAAACACATTGCACAGTGGATACAAATAATACACTCTTGGAACAGGGGATCATTGGAGATCTGCGCTAGATCCAAGGCTATGTTGGAGAATGAGATCCAGGGGGCTTCCTTGTAGGTACCGCACACAATGAAGCTTTGATTTCGGAAGGCATCTGCCTCAAACTTTGTATCCTGCAACTCTTTTCATATTGATGTGTTTTGGGTAATTGTTTTTGTTGGGGTGTTGCATCTGCGCACTGAACTCAGTGAAGCTCTCCCTGCAACCGTTTCCCTGCCGTTCTAAAGTAGCGCAAGCGTATTTTTGTTTGCAATTGCTAGCTCTGAGGGCTCCCGAGTCGAGTTGCCTAAAGCATCCTTTACTGCCACAATTGAATGACAAATGAATCCAGCCCCCCCCCCCCCCCCCCCCCGACTAGCTGAGCAGTTCTTTCATATGTGCCTGCTTTTTAGCGCCATTGTTTACTTCTTTGAGGCTGTCTCTTGTGTGGATCTGCGAATTTGGATGCTGTTTCTTCTTGTAGCTTGTGGGCTATTTTTGAAATCGACCCCCACCCCACCGCCCCCCGCCATGGCTCTGAGCGCTTTATCGTGATTCCCTTCTTCTGTCTGTGGTTGCTTTTTCTGCCTTGATCTGTGAGGTCATCCTGCAAGGGCAATGGACTAACACATCACATGATAAATACTGACATCTCTGGCTCAGCATGTGCGATCTAACCTGTTTCCTTTCCTTCTCCTTTTCCTTTCCCTTTCTAATCCAGAAACCTGTACTAATTGCCGTTAGATTTATGAGCATAACCCGCAGCTCTCTTCCGGTATGTATCACCTGCACCATCCCTGTCCCAGTCACACCCGTCCTGCAGCGTTGTGTGTAACTACCACTCATTTCAAGCCCGTAATCATCCTCCATGCATCGTCAACCATTCCCAACTGTACTGCCTGGCATTTTAATTGGGAGTGTCTCCTCTTGTGGGACCAAAGTGTATGTGGGAGTGGGACACCGATTAATTATGTTAATGAGCTAGGTGGCAAATAAAACTTTAGAAGACGGGCGGCACAAGGGGCCTTCTCTGTTCTTTGTTTTATACACATGGAGCCAGATTTCAGAAACGTTGAGCCAGTGTTGGTTCCATTGTGCACGGTATTATCACTAGGGCAAAATTTGCCCTATTGCAAAAAACATTTGAGCCATCTTAGAAACCTTTTTCATTATTACAAGTTCGATTGTGTATGGTATTAGCAATAGGTCAAAGTTTTCCCTCGGGCAAAAACCTCTTCTTTCAATGCATTTTTGCGCCAAGGCAAAGATTGTCCTAGTGCTAATATGGAATGGTGTTAGCACTAGGGCAAAGTTTGTCCTTTATGAAAATGCACCAGCACACTGTCCGTGTACTGTGGATGTATGGCATGCTTTGAAAGCACTACAATCTCCACACACCTTTGAAATCTCTAGAATACACACATACACGCACTGACACACAACACAAGATTCTGGGTGCATGCATATTTTCACATATCCTGACAGCAGGAATGTGCAGCAGGCCTCCGTTCCTTACCAGACCCTGCTTATGCTCCACCTATAAGTGGACTCTGGCTATCGTTTTGATTCTTCATTTTCTTTGAAATACTTCCTTATTTTACTTCATTAAATCCCATGTGTGTCTTTTTATTGCCAACAGTCTTAACCAATTCAGAGCTCAAGTCAATGTCGTCAGTGCACTCCATTCTGTTGGCTCATCAACAGTCTCCCGTCCACATGAGCCCTGTGCAGGATCCTACTGTGTGGTGCCCCATCTTGCAAATCTGCAGACTAGTACGAGGCCCTTCCCTGGAGACATTGCTTATTGTGATTGTGCCTCACAATCTAGATCACCCATCACCTCCTCTTGTGTCACCTTCTGCTATGCAGCCGAACCAATCCAAATTCTTCCAACTGACAGATACGCAGCAACTCCATTGAGGAATGTTTTGGAGATATTTGCATGCAATAGTTAATTGTTAATATGGCTCGTTGTTAAGTATTTTAGTACACCGAGTTATGTTGTAGGAACACAGACCCTAAATGCAGTTCTTTGAGTTGAATATTCCAGATTGCCATAAACTGGAGATCTCACAGTATAAGCGCATACGCGCCGGTGTTAAGTGAAAGGCATATTTTCCCACTTGATGGTGTTGTGTTTGTGAAAGTTCTTAATATGTTAACCACTGTGTTGTGTGATATTGTTTGCATAGGAAACCTGTTTTGCCGTTTTACAAAACCAAGGATCAATCTGTGTTCATTGGGTTTGTGTGTAGGGTAAAGGACACTTACGGCGGAGGAATTTATCCAATCAAACATCCCCGATCGCAGCTCGTTTGCCCTCTGTGGCTGATGTCCCAGAGGAGACCGTGAGCAACGAAGAGACCATGGACCTGGAGGTGACGGAGCAGCAGCAGGCGGCCATGCAGCAGGAGGAGAGGGTGCTGACCGAGCAGATTGAGAACCTGCAGAAAGAAAAGTGAGAATTGCTATACTTGGGGACAGAGAGAATTAGAGAGGCTTTCTGTAATACCATGGTTGGGGGAATGGATGGGCGGTTAATGTGGGGAATGCAAATGTGAGTATCACAGCCTAGTACAAAGAAGCAGTCACTGGAATATGTTTGGCACGACTAGTACAATGCTATTGGCATGGCTTCAAGTTATGGGTCAAGTGAACCAGATGCTGCAGTAGAAGCGTTGATCTAGGTGGATGTAGTTACTTTGAAAACAGCATGAAACAAGTTTAATTCCAGTGCCCGCACTTGGAAAATATGAGCACTGAACCGGTTAGGTATGAATATCTAGCTATGTGGATATATGTGCAGCAGGGAGTATATGTGTATGTATTCAGCTGTGTGTGGGGGCGGGACAAAGACTGAAATGCAAATGGATATTCCTCCTTTGTGAAAAGTACAGTGAGCGAAAAGCAATGACTGCAGACTCTCAAAGTGGGTAAAATCCACAGAACCGGTTATCATGTCATTGTCTTTCTAGAGAGGGGCGCCTGCTACCCTTTTTGTATTTTTGCAAGGAACTTTGGGTTGGTCACTCTGTTACCTGGGGGAACCCAGACATGGACCCTTGCTCACTGTGCTCAGAGAGGCACAGCTCCACCTCACTGATGAGGCCCAACTAGGTCGAAACACTTTTCTGGGGTTGCTGTTGGCAATCTTGTTCAAAGGAGGTTTGCCTGGCATTTTGGTGCTGGACAGCCCTTGTGGGTGGTACATAGACTGATATGCAAATGGATATTCCTCATTTGTGAAAAGTACAGTGAGCAAAATGTGATGGATACACTCTCTCAAAGTGGGTAAAATCCACAGAAAAGACTATCATGCCATGTTCTTTCTAGAGGGGCGCCTGCTACCTTTTTTGTGGGTGAAATTACCACTGGTGTAACGGAATTGGCAAACTTCACCAACAATTCTGTTCTGCTGGCTTAACGCTTTTCCACCTATTCAACTTCATTTGCGGCTGGAATTTTTTGCAGCGTAAATTTATTTTTTCTGAGAATTATTTTGTGTGTTTTTTTGTGTTCCAAAACCAACAAAAAATGAAATTTAAATGGGCAAAACACCCCTGTTTCCCTTTCAAAATTTAGTTTTTCACCCCAAAAAATGTGAAAAATAAAATTGTGGATGGAAAAAGGGCCCAAACTGCCAATTCCACTCCCCAAGTGAAATTGGTGGATTGGACGAATTTTGCCTAGTATCTGCACATTTTCCCACGGAACAGAATTGACCATTTTCACCCTCCTCAATCAACAGTGACCATCTGTCCCTCTGGTACGCGCTCCTCCTATCTCCCGCCTCCATCCATTAATGTTAATACTACTTTGGGCCTCATTACACAGACGGCGGTAAGGGTTTACCGGTACCGAAAGGGCACAGGTACCAGTAAACCCATACCGCCTTACTACGAGGTCCCTTTGCGGGTAGGTACTTTAACGCCTGCTGTTTAGCAGGCGTTAAAAACCAACCCGCAAAGGGACCAGGGTGCTAATTACGGTACCGCAATTTGCGGCACCGTAATGGGAATGGGGAAGGGCAATCGGGGAAGGGGGAATGACCGCCCCGCCAACCTTGGAATAGGCGGTAATTCCCCTTTCCACCAAGGCGGTGCCGGTATTTTACCGGCATGGACCAAGGTGCTAATAGCACCTTGGTCCTCCGCCTACCGTGTAATGAGGCCCTTTGACGACTCCGACTCCACTTCCACTGCTCCTTCCACTCAGCTGCTCTATTTTTTTACTACTCCTCCCACTTCTACTCCTCCTCCCACTACTACTCTCCTCCTCTTCCCAATACTACTACACTTCCCACACTATCACTCCTTCCACTGTAATAGTCAGTGACCCTCCTTTCTTTAGTACCAGTCTTCTCACATTCACACCTTATACTATCCTTTCTACACAGAGATCTCACAAACATGTACACACACTACAGAACCATTAACACTCCTGCAGAGAGAGCAAGAAGCTGGACACTACAGGTGGTAAGGTTTTTGTATTGAGTAGCTTGGCCCTGTGGGCTGTTAATGCTGCTTGAGCCCCGGCCAAGAATACCTTTGGTCTGTTGAGTGTTGTCTCTGGTGAGACTGGAAATGTACCGAAAGTTGAGATGGAGGTTTTCAGCACCTGTCACTGACAGAAAAGATGCTACCCGCTAGATGTTAGAATCGGTCTTGACAGAACGGATGGTGTGGCGCGTGCCATGGACATAGTTTCAGGCCTGAGGAGGCACTACTAGGTATTCACTGCCGATGTCCAGGCTATTTGATGGTGACCATATGTGTGGGGCTAAGGCTGATGAGTCTTTATAGATGTTTGACTTCCAAGGCCACGGCTAAGTCCTTGGGTCTTGCGATCCAGCCTCCATCCACGTTCCTTTCCCAACTACCCTCCTTTGCCTATTGAGGCAGGGGTCTGGCTCCTCTGGCAAACATCTGCGCTGTCCTGCCTGCCTGGGTCGAGGCTGTGGGGCACAGAAAGGAGGTTTTGTAGTTTCAGCTGCCCCTCTCCCCAACCCCCATTATAAAGCTTTGTGTATTGGACTAATGCATGTGGCGCCAGTGGTGGGTAGGCTGTCCCTGTTCGTACGATATTGGCATTTCACCACCATGAATGCTTGGGCCCTACAGGTAAGGGTTACTACCTCCTGTGTCTTCAACACCCTCCATACTCCTCTGGACCCCCTCCCACTTTTGGAAGAGGTCAGTCAGCTTCTGAGAAAGGGCATAATACAACTGGTGCCTCATTTAGAATAATGGGGGGGGGTGGGAGAGGGTTGGCACTTTCTTTACTTTCTGGTTCTGAAGAAATATGTGAGTCTGCGTATTATCGTGGTTCTGAGGCTTGAACTTGTACCTGTGGAAGGGCAAGTTCAAAATGGTTAACTTAGCCGAGATACTCAGGCCTTTGGGCAGCAGGGTTGGTTAGAGTTGCTACATCTCCGGTACGCCTGCTTCTGTTTGCCAATCCATCCCAAGCACAGGAAGTATCTATGGTTTGTGTTTGCCAGAGCCCACTACCAGTTCCAAGACCTGCCGTTTGGGCTGTCCTTGGCACCCAGGATCTGCACCAAACTGTTGGTGGTATTTGTGGATCATTTCAGAAGGGAGAGAACCCTTGTTTTCCTTTTATCTGGTTTTTTGGCTCATTTTAACCTGCAACCCGCACCTGTTGTCGGAACATCTGTACCACAAATGCAGCCTGTTTAACTGTTTGGGCTTCTCCCTGAACTTCAAGAGTTCCATGTCCTGCAATTTTAGTCCCTCTGCTTGATTGGAGCAGTCTTTGACCCCCACCTTAGCAGGCCTTTCTTCTTGAGGGTCGGTTTGTGAGTATCTTTCAGATTGTGCATGTCTTCTATTCCAAGGGGGTGGTTCCAGCTTTGCCTTTCTGTGTCTTCTGTACCTTCTTTCCTCCTGTATCGGAGTGGTGCCAGAGGCTTGGCCCCTTACAGGTCGCTCCAGTGGCTACTTCAATGTCATTGATCCTAGTTCTCGGACAATATGTCAGACCTCTTGCAGGTCTCAGACAAGGTGTCTCGCGATCTTGTGTGGTGGACCCTGCGAAACAACTTGCTCAGATTGGTGTTACTTCGGCAACCCTGTCCCTTATTGACCCTGGTCATGGACACATCCCTGACTGGCTGGGCTACTCAACTGCTTACAGTGAGTGGACTCTGGTCTCCGACAGAGTTTCAGGAACAAATCAGTTTGCTAGAGCTGTGAGTGATCGTGCTCGCCCCGGTTGCCGCCTTCTCCTCTGCGTGTCAAGGCTGTGCTGGTCTTTAGAGACAATCTCGGTAGCCATGCACTACTTCAACAAATGGGTTTGTGTTGAGTCATAACCTCTGTTTAAAGAAGCAATGAGCTATGTTTCCGGGCTCTATACAATGATGCGTCTCTAACGATGGCCTTTCTAACCGAGACAAAGAACGTCATAACGGATGCTCTGAGCTGACAGACTTTGGCCTCACATAAGTGGGAGCTCTAACAGGAATTTCTAAAAGGGATCTTTGCCTTCCGGGAGCCTCCTTAATTGGGCCTTGGTGCTTCCATTGTGTTAAGGTGGATTTGAAAAATCAACCCTGGGAGTGGACTTTGAGAGGGAAACCTATTATGGCGAACAGGAAAGACACTGAAATGAAGCCAAACTCCAAGGTTGGTAGCAGAACCCAAGGCTTAGACTAAGGTCTGGTGTGAGAGTGGTCTAGGGCTACACTGAGTGACACACACTCCAATAATGTAAGTTAGACAGAGAAGTACAACAAAATACTATACTTGGATGAAATAGGCCTTTAGAATACACACTAACAATGAAACCTCTAGGTAAGTATTGTCACACAACTACTACAAAATACATACATAAACATTCTCCCTTGTGGGTTCTAAGGAGAACCCTAACACTTTAACCTTAAGACACCTAAACAACAAAGCAGAGAATTTCAATAACTTTATTTGGTAAAGTCAGTAGGATCAAGACCAGTGTAACACAGGAATCTAAGCAAGTTAGAAAAACATGTGGAAGAGGAGAATAGGGGATATGAGCTGGAGGTGGGCCTACTCAAATCTCAGCGAACAGCAATTACAGAAGACTGTGTGGTCATTATGGGGAGGTGAAGGACTCAGGCGGGTATTGGGGGAGAGGGGAGGGGAGGTCAAGAGGGATGGGAGGGAAGGGCTAATAGTTGAATAGTTTGATTCAAGTTGTTAATGGATATGGGGAGATTGCTGCGGGGGTTGTGAGATGAGG
This sequence comes from Ambystoma mexicanum, assembly GCF_040938575.1. NCBI lineage: Eukaryota > Metazoa > Chordata > Amphibia > Caudata > Ambystomatidae > Ambystoma > Ambystoma mexicanum. The sequence continues at coordinate 1,248,340,134 of NC_090934.1, forward strand.
GTTGTGAGAACTCTTTTGTTAAAATGTCAATAAAGAGAGTTTAAAAAAAAAAGTTAGAAAAACACAGTAAAACCCTAGTATAAAATCCCTAACACTTAGTAAGCCCAGCCCTGAGATGGAATGGGGCCTAGAGTCACCAGTTCCACAAGTTATACTGTTGAGGTAGGTTTACTGTGGGATTGAGCAATGCCAGTGGTTGTGATTCAATGATCCAAAATTTGGGAAAAGTTCAAGTATTTCTCTGTCCTACCACGCAAGTGTTGAAGTGGGATCCTCAACTAGACCACCACGATCTGAGTCAGGCAAGAGAAAGCTTGGGCCAGCACTTACACACATGAAACCCTACAGAGGGCGGGGAGGGGGGGGAGGGGAGAGAAACAGTTAGGTTAAATTACACCCCTTACTCTGATTTTCCCGGAGACCACTTGAGGGGTTCCAGAATCCGTTGGGGACTCTTACTTCGGTGCTTGGTCCATTTGAGGGAGGCCTAGGGGTCACAGGCGCAGAGGTCATTTTAGGGCACACGATTTAGTTTCGGTCAGTCGCAGTGCCTGTATTACAGTTCCTGGGACTAGCCAGCTGGTCACTCTCGCTACGAAAAGAAGACTTCTCTGGAGCAGGAGGTCTCAGGAGACCTCCAGGGAGAGGAGACAGGATGCAAGGGGAGTCACCATGGTCAGGCGGCGACAGGCGATCTTCTGTTGGCGAAGAAGCGAGCAAGCCCTGAGCGACTAACGTTGGGACCAGAATGCTGAAAATTCAGGAGCAGGTGTCTTCTAGCTCAAGTTGAAGTTCCTCCAAGTTCCAAGAATGCACTCGGAACAGAGATGGCTACAGCGACGTAGCCCAGGAAGGAGAGAGCTGGTCAGTCCACCGGCTGGTCCAGGGACACTTCCAAAGTTTCAGAAGGCACGGATTCCCGGTCCAGTGGCCGAAGCACCAACAAGGGCCTTCTTGAGATGCTGGTTAGCTTCAGGGGTCGTCGTCAGCGGGCTGCACTTCTTTGTAGAAGTCTTGGCTCCAACGATGATCCGGAGAATGGCTGTAGGAGTCCTCCTTTTATCCAGGATTTGGACTGGGAGCTAGCCAAAGCCCACGATTGGTAAGGATAGCCGCGGGCTAAAACATCTGCCTAGCAACAGACATTCAGGCACCTGGATGTGTACTGGGACCAGGCACTCCAAGTCCCCACATCTGTGCTCACATGCAAACTGCCTCTTGGCATGAGAAAGCAGTAGCTTTCCCCAGGAAAGGGCTTCCATGTGTGGTAATTCAAGAGGAGAAAGAAGGCCAAAGAAAAAAAGGCCATAGGACAATCAAAAGCCTTGTGGCACGGCTATTTTAGGGTGCTAGCCACCCTTAGTAGCTGTGTGCGGTAATTGCAAATGTGCACAAGTAAAATCAAAAAAACAGGGTCGAAAAATATCCTCTACCACCAGCTCATCCTAGGCATATTGTAAAAGTAGCCAAAAAACCATTACAGAAAAACATATTATAAGGATTCAAAGTATCCCAACCGAACTTCACTTAAAGTTGATGTGTGCAATTGTATCAATACATGAAATTCACATAGGCACCTAACAAATGCTCAATAAATAAATAAATCTGGTTAAAATGTGCATAACAGCTTTGATACGTGTCATCCTGTATCTCGTGATGTCACGTGAGACTGATCAATTTTGGAGCATGCTATATGCGGCTGAGTTGCTGGTTGTGACATCTGCAGCACACCATATATGGCTTAGGTTCAAAGGAATGTTGACATCCTCTTGCTGAACATAGCATGCTTCCTCAAACTAGTGTTTCTTTTAAATATGTAAAGTGCCATATTCTTACCTTTGTCCCATAATGTTTACATAATTATGTAAAGTGTAATACTACAATCTTTGATTTATTATAATTACATAATTGTGCATCTGACTGAAATTATACATGTTGTCATTGATAAGGATCCTCTAATTGTAAATGTTGTTTTATAGGTATTTTATGCAATGTTTTTTATAAATTTAACTGATTTGTATTGTATGTTTTAACATTACTGTAAAAGGTTGTTTTTACAACCATACCCATTTTAAATTAAAAAATAACCTCAAAATCCAGCAAGATGCACACACCACCACTTTGCCAGGGAATGTAATGTTTTGCCCAGGAAAGGGCTTACCACATATAGCATTTCCTGGCCTAAGAAACGGGAAGAAGGCCAAAGGACAAGATGACAAATTGACCAAGCAAAAAACATGTGGGACAGCCATTTTAAGTATATGGTTCTGATAATGGCATTATGCATTAAAATGCAAAAGTGCAGTGGCTAAAGTCTAAAAACATGGTAGAAAAGTAGCTGATGCCTCCAGCCATTTTGGGCACCACATAAAAGTAACAGAAAAGATACAAAAGAAAAACAAAAAAGGGATACAAAGTACCCCTAGATCACTTCACTGTGAAGTGACGTGTGATATAGTAAAACAACAAAGGATTCTCGCAAAAGGGGCAGGTTACACCTGCACTCGTAGCCATATTGGCTGATCATTGCCCCCAAAAGAGATGAGCAACGAAAGTAAAGCAAAAAACCATTACTTGCCTCCAAAAGTCAGGACAGGGTTCAAATCGTAGGAAGAGTCAGGGTTTCATTTTTGTGAAAGGAGGTAAAGCTGCAAAAAGGCAATCTTTTCTAACAGCAATACTACAGCAAACCCTACTCTCAATTCCATACATTAAGTACAATGGTCGGATAATTATCCCATGTTGAAGTGAGAGGGCTGCAGATGTTATAATATGCTGTCATGGCTACTTGCCTTCCTTGGACAGTGAGCGCTACAGTAGCCAGATTCTGATCTGACCTGTTTGAGAATTGTATCTGGAATTCAAGTCTTGAATCCACACCTAGAGAAAACTTGCAAATTGATTGTTTCTTCCCACTGTTCCTCATCTTAGATATATTCTTACTGTGAGAGCAGATCTCGGAAACGTTTGACAGAAGGAGGTGTCGTACGACTCTGGCGTCAAGAATCCTCCACACTCTTCGTCTGGTCCGGACATTACGTCGACATTGGAACAAATAACTCCCAACGAGCCTTGTGACCTTTGTTCCTTTTTATGCGTGCTCGGCACACTTCTCGGGAGCAATCTTGGATGCTTTAGAGATTTTTATGTGACTCACTCGATAATTACCTAGGTACATGATGAAAATGTCGACTCTGAAACCTTCCAATTTCAAAATGTGTTGGGACTGCGATAGAAACATATCCCTGACAGACCCCCACAAGCTTTGTCTGTGGTGCCTCAGTACTGATCACACTGTCGCCGATTGTGGTTCATGCCAAAATGTCTGCAAAGGCATTGAAGGAGAGAGCATCAAAACTAGCTCTCAGGCTTTAGCTATCAAAGTCGTCCAGCACAGCCCCTTCAAAACAAAAGTTAGGTGAAGGGAAATACTGCGAATTGGACGACAGAACAACAAAGAAAATATCCAAGAAACATCGGAAAAAATCTTTCGAGGATCGAATTCTGACATTCGTCTTCCTCTTTGTTAAAGAAGAAGAGGAGAACAAGATATTCATAGGCGGACTCCTCACCTGGCAGTCAGGTATATTTGTCTTCCAAATCTGCCTCGGCAGAGAAAAGGAGAGAATTCTGGCAAAAAATGTTGAAAGTCTTCAAGAATGTGGTACCTCCACTCCCTTCTCAAGCAAAGATTATCAAGCCAGCTGCTCCAGACAAAGCTGGAAGGGTCTCTGAGTCCTGTCCTTCCCACGCACCCAAATGCTCTTCATTGTATCTTTGCCGATTCCGAATTGTCCTTAGTCATTGATGACTGAGCATTCGTAGGCATCAAGGTTTACTCCACAGCCCAGAAAGGATTTTCTTGGCTCTTTTCAAAGTATCTTTGAGGATGGTGACCTGATTTCGATACGAGCGGTTGATATCGACTCAAGCCCCCGAAGACTTTCAAACAGAAGAGGACAGGCTGACTGAATAAGCCATGAATCTCAAAGGTGCACGTGGCCTGGACACCTCTTCAGAGGTAGAATTTGAACAGCCGGATCCTCATGGCCATCCTAATGTTTCTTACAGAAGGACAATGACTAAAGACACTGAAGTCTTCAGCTGGGGCACTCCTGCTGGTGAGATCACAGAATATGACTTCACTAACATCCTTGATAGAGAGCCACAGGTGGAACCTGTCCTGCCCTTACATGCTGTCAGCAAAGAGCCTTTGCTGGAGCTGTGGAAGAGACCCTGCTCAGCGTGAGCACTATAAAAAGATTAGTTTAAGAAGTATAAAGCAGCGTTGTCTGACCCAAACTTCGTTTCCAAGCATCCCTCTCTCACCAGTCTAGACTAGAGGTACAGGCAGCAACATTTATTGGCAACATTTATTGGCAAAGCAAGCTTCTATCCTTCTGTGCCCCCTGATAGAGACAAGAGGTATGATGCCCTGTCTAAAAAGATTTTTGCTTCAGGCAGCATTGCCCTTAAAGCCATTAACGCAGCATTTGTGCTTGACAAATACACCATGTTTGGCAAGATTGTATGCAATACCCTTTGGGTGCACTGCAAGGACCCTGGCCTCCTGGCAATAGGGACCCAACCTTTGGTATAAGTCTGAACTACACAGGTTGGTAGTGTGGCTGAGCAGCCAGGCTTATCTCAAGACGGGTCAATGTGAGCAGTAATGTTGTGACAGAGTTTCACAGTAACAATTATTTAAATAAACTCTTACACTCAGGGTTTCTTAATAAAACAATTAGTAATGTATTTCACAGTCAGTTGTATAAGTCTTCTTCAGAAGGGAGCAATATATGTAACACTTATAATACACTTCAAAACACACTCTGTTTCTCTAAATCAGATGATAACCATTGGGGATGGCACACAGACACTTTCTACACCCTCAGGTGACTTAAATAGCTAGGACACTGTGGACATTGATTTATCACTGGTACATTTAGAGCAATACTGAGTTTGGTGTAAAAGATAGAAGAGAGGAATAAAACAAAGGTTAACAAATAATTCACAAACTGGTAAGTACTTTTGGAACCTTCCAATGCAGAGTAAATTAACCCTTTCCTGGAGGGAAAGGCCAAAGCACAAAGTCAGAGGTAAAGAAGAGTCACTCGGGGAGCCACGACAGCCAATGTTAATTGCACAATGTCTAGGGGAGCTGAAGATCTTCTTTGCAGGTAGGTAAAAAGTCTTGCAAAATGTTTTTAGAAAAGTTTGTAGAAGATAAAACACTTGAAGGGCCACAAGCTGGGAGGTTTGTGTGGGGCAAAGCTATAGCAACTCTGCAAGGTAACCAAGACCGGTCTCAACTGAGACCAAGCAAGGCTACACAACAAGAGGTAAGTTCTCTTAGACTTTACAGTACCTCTGGTTAGAAGAAATGGTTCCAGTTGGCTTCTGTTCCTGTACAGCTTTGCAGATCCTGTTGTTCCAGAGCCTCAGTCGTGGGGACAAGAGGGAGGACGTCTGGGGACTCCTGCTCTGCAATGGGAAGGTCAGCGGCAGCAATTGGCAAACTTCGATTCCGCAGTCCTTCAGTGTTTCAGCTCCTCGCGTCTGACAGCAAGTAGCAACAACGCGGTTTTCGGATACCACTCTGGACTTTCCTTACCTCTGGGGTCCAGCACTCTGTTGAGGTGGCTCAGGCTTCGCAGGTCCTGCTTCAGGGAAGTCAAGAGGATCTTCCTGGCGCTGAGGTCCGACTTAAAAGCAACGCACACAATCTGGTGTTCCTCTCCCTGGCACTTCAATTCCAGCAGCAGCAGCAGCAGCAGTGGAAGTACAGCTAGCTGCGAGTGGATGTCCAGACGGGCATACTTTGGAGTTGATTGGTCCCACCAACCCTAGGAGAGAAGTCGTCCTTGCTGGGCTTTTCTATTCAAGGCGAATTCGGAGCTTCAGCACAGCAGCAGGGCTTCACCGGGCAAACCAACGGTCCAGGAGTTGCAGCAGGAGTCTCTTCCAAGTTCTTCTTCGGATTCCTTCGTCCAGTGGCCGACTCTGCCTTTCAAGCCAAAAAGCCTTGCCTCTTATGCAGGTTTCTCCCATTCATTCCAGCCTAGCTGTCAATCACACAGCAGGGTGGCTGTCCTTGCCAGCCAGCCAGCCAATCCCCTTTGGGTGCATTCCTGTAACCAATGGGATTAAGCACAGGGAGTTTCGAACACCTCCCTCACTTCCTGCCCCTGGCAGACATACAGGAGTAAGAGGCGGGCTTCCAACAACAAAGGGACCAAACCTGGTTTGGCGTGCAGAGTAAATCTCAAGAAGGATCTTTCTAACAAGAAATGGTGAAAAAAGACGACCAGGGCCATTTTGACAAAACGGGCAGCCATGGGGTGCTTTACTACAGCTGCGAATGCAGCCCGTGGTAAAAACACACAATGGTAGTAAAAAGTAAACCACTGCCACTAGCCATTAATGGTCGAAAAGGGTAACATAAAAATTTTACATTAGAAACTAGACAAAGGGGATACTAAGTAACCCCTCCAGCACCCTATGGCAAGATAGTGTGTGCTGGGTGTAGAAAGTTACAAAATGTAAGTAAAGTCAATTTCACTTCACTGCTTTTGGAAACAGTAGTTTCACCAAGAGAAGGTATTTAACCTTTGGGGAATCTAAGAGACTTCACTGTGCCTCTGCACTGAAGGTGCTGTGTGTCACAATGCAAAGATGATGCCTATGAAGTTTGTCAGACTCCAAAGTCAAAAGTAAGAGTCCACATCACAATCCAAATACATGAGAGGGTGGGAAAAAGGGCTCACTCTCCAGGTTAGAAATTAATCGGGCCATTCCGACCTTGGAGGGCCCGGTAATTCCTCATTCAAGGAACCCGGACCCAGTACATCCCCATTCCCATTCAAGCCCCCATAGGGCTCAATGGGAATGGGGAGCATGCTAACAATGGGCTCGTTAATAACGGGCCCGTTGTTAGCATGCTGGGCTGCTCGCGGGTCCCGCAAGCAGACCTCGTAATAGGGCGGTAAGGGGTTAACGGCTCTGGTGCCTTTAGCAGCGCCGTTAACCCCTTACCACGCACCTCATAATGACCCCCAGTGAAATGACAGTGGCTTACTCTCACATCTGAGAGATGGTTAAGAAGCCAAGTGATAATTGCCCCATTCTGGTCTGGATGCTGCAGACTTCATCAGAGGACCATGGACTTAAGCTCCACAGATCTTTTTGCCTGGCTCGGGAAGTCAGAATGTGCACAGGATCTGCAATCCAAGTAGCCTTACATGCCTTTCGGTGACTCACTTGTTTGGTCCTAAGATGGATGGTAGCATAGAACAATATCCGGCATCTAAGGCAGCAGCGAAATTGCTGGAAGCAGTTGTACGCCAACCCACTCAGCCCGCAACCCAATGGAAAGGAAATCCTTTTAGCTATTACAGCTATGCTAGCCAAGAGGAAAACTGCCAAATAAGGTATAAGAAAGTATGACAATCTGGCAAATATTCCCCTTGTCATCCCTCAAGAAACCCTTCCCTCATGATGAAAGCAAAGGGACAAGTGTAAAGGTCCTATAGAGAATATCTATACTCTTAGCTGTGATGTTCTGGTTGTTGCCCAGCTACTGGGAATGATCAGCAGATAAAAAGTGAAGAGGGACAAAACAAGTCAAGTGGAAGCAGTAGTAGCAGAAGTGGTCGCGACAGCAGTGTTCCGGAGTATAAAGACAGACAGTTGGAGATAGAGATGGAGAGGAAATAGAAAGAATAGTGACAGTGGACTGCATTATGAAATCCGACCATGTCCGAAAGGAAAGAAATTAAGAATTGTGGTACAACATTTTGAAAGCTATTATTCAGATCCTTGCTGTTCGGAGTGTCCGGAAAATCACGGGAAGATTAAAGAAAGGGCTCAGCAGCAGTGAAAGACTCGTGGAGAAACAAACATCCAAGAACATCATGAGAGCGTTACATCAGCCAGTGGACAAGGAAAGGCAGCAATGTACCAAGAGAAAACCTGTCGGGTAGAGGAAGTCGCCGACCAGAGGCAAGACATTACAGCCTCACGGAAATAACAGTCCCGAAACGCAGCAGTAGAGGAGACGGCAGCCCGCTGAAGTCGGCAGACTCTGACTCAACTCCACGACAATTATGCTTGATTGACAACCAGAGCGGAGGTATGAGAAGGGATATTGGGGAGAACCCTGTGGAAAAACGCTGCGCCTGACTTAGAGGCACAGTAAGCAGACTCTAATAAAACCAAGCAACGACAATACTAGTGACCACAGGAAAGACGCGAAGTGGCAGAAGTCTTGGAGATATGCAGATTGGAGCGGGTAAGAAGATATTTGATTATTCATAAACCTTTCCATGCTGTAATGAAATAGTGGGAATCAGCAATTGGATACTAAAAGCACCTTCACACCAAACGGGGGGGTTAAAGATTACACTATCTGGGATGACAAACGACGAGATTTGCTAGTAAAGAAATACAGGTTATGAAGGGAATTGCTTGTAGTCATTAAAAACCTCACTCTTCCTCATCCCAGTTATTCTGTGAATAACAGTTGGCAATACTTAGAAATAAAGCAAACCAAGCCTGTCACAGACAAGAGAACATATAGTGTTGGAATTGTTTATCATTAGCAGACCAAAGGAAAGACCAGGGGATGTGGATTTTCCCCCTCACCCTGGCATTATCAGATCCCCTTGAACGGAAGAAAGTCACTTCTCCTAACAGCCGGCGGATTGACAAGTAAGAAACTCTTACTTGAACTACTGTGGAATTTTTTGTTGGGACAATTTTTTCTTTTTCTTTCCACATTGGAACTTTGGACAAAAGGGCTGAGGAAGGCTTCAGGAAAGCAGCCGATTAACACTTTATTTTCCCCTTATAGTAGCTTTAGTAGATATCCTGGCGACTGTCTCATTAGTTTGTTTTGTTGAGTCAGGGAAACCCCTCGTAGAGTTAGGGCTAGAGAGGCATTTTTCCAACCCATTTTTATTATTTGGTTAAAGGTTTTTGGACAAACAAACACTGTGTCTGTCTCCTTACTCTGAATACTCCCAAAAGTTTTTGAGATTGAGAGGAAGAGGAGGTAAAACTTCACAATCCACCCCGCACCAGTTCCTTTCAGTGCTGCACCGACTTTAAAACTGCTTTTAGAGCTTTTATCATCCTTCTCCACTAAGAGGGGCGGTCTACTGCATAATTTTTCAGCATGATCCAACATTACTACGGACGAATCGTTAGTTTAGGTGGTCATCGAAGGGTACTGCCTTCCTTTTCTACTTTGTCCATCGGACTGCCCCCCCTCCCATCCAGCCCCACTCCCATCCAGCCACCCCCTTGTTCCAGATGTGCTACAGCAGGCGATTGTCACTCTACTGGAGATGGGCACCATAGCATTGGCACTGCAAGCTCAGAGAAACAAGGTGTGGTACTCCCCTTTGTTCCCAAAGGAGGACGGAGGACTATGACCCATCTTGGACCTGAAACGCTTGAGCAAGTTCCTCGGGGAAAGACAAGTTGAAGATGGTAACACTCTCACAGATCCTACAGACCCTGGAGCCCCAAGATTGATTGTTGTCACTCAACCACCAGGATGCTTACTTTCATGTGCCAATCATCAGAAGCACCTAATGTACCTGAGGTTTGTCATCAGCAGTTCCGGGCACTGCCTTTCGTGGTCATCTCCACCCCAGGGGTTAACAAGCTGTTGACGGTGGCCATCCTAAAGAGAGCAGGAATTCACGTTTTCCCCTGCTTGTACAACTGGCTAACCAGAGCTTGTTCCCCGGATCAAGCTCAATCACCTCGGCCACACCTGCCACCTCTGGGCTTCTCCCCCAACATCAACAACTGACACCTTCTCAAACGCTGCAGTTTATAAAAGTGGTTCTTCACTCTCCCTTGGGGAAGGTTTTTTTTCCCGTAGATAGGGTTTTGGACATTCAACAGATTACACATTTCAAAACGCTCAATTTTTGCCAGCCCTAGCCTTTTTATGGTTGGTAGGCCTTATGGCATCCTGCATTTTCTTGGTACGAGAGGCCTTGTTGAGGAGGAGATCACTGCAGTGGGATCCCATGTCTCAGTGATCACAGTTCTCCGGCAGCATGGCAGATCTTCTGTAGGTCCCAATCAAGGTTTCACAGGACCTCCTGTGGTAGAACCACAGAGACAACTGGATGTCCGCAGAATCCTTTCAGCAACTGTGGCTGGAAGCGATTGTGGTCATGGACACCTCCCTGAAAGGCTGGGGCACTTATCTGCACAAGCTGATGGTGAGCAGACTGTAGCACCTGCTGGAGACAAGAGTCCACATAAACCTATTAAAGATGAGAGCAGTTAGACTGGCCCTTATAGCCTTTTGCCTCCTAAATAGGGGAAGACTGTCCTGATCATGTGGGACAACACAGTAGCAACATAGGAGTTGTGTGTCACTCCCCCTCTGCAGAGAGTCAATGCAGCTCTGGTTCTGGGCATTACAGAACAAGATCTCCTTGTCAGTATGTCTCCTGGCTGGGATGAAGAACATGACAGTGGACGACCTGAGCAGGCAGGCTTTTGTCTTCCATCAATGGGAGCTGCACCAGGAAGTCCTTTTGGCAGTATTCTCCCTTAGGAGAACCCCTCAGCTGGAACTGTTGCATCCAGTTCCAACAGGAAGTGCTAACTGTTTTGCTCTTGGGAGGAGTACTGGGAATGCCTTTGTAGTGGACTGGAATTTTCCACTACTGTGTGAGTTTTCACCATTCCTTTCATCCCTTACGTGGTCAGGAGGCTGAAGATGTACAGAACAACCATGATACTGATTGCCACAGACCGGGCCAGGAGGACGTGGTATCCAGACCTCCTAGACATGACCATCTTTCCTCCATTGCGTCTTCTCCAGAAAGCAGACTGTCTATCACAAGAAGAGGGGCCTAGTTGTTCACCCGAGTGTGGACATGCTCAACCTGCATGCTTTGCTTTTGGAAGGTTGCAGTATAGGGACTGGGACCTCCCAGAGAACAAAATGGAGGTGTTGCTTTGGGCCAGGAGGCCAGCAACGAACCTGCTGTACCACTGTAGTTCAATGACATTTTGCAGCTGGTGCAGAGGCGAAGGCGTTGACCCTTTTCTGGGTGACACTTCAAATGTCCCATCATTCCTGTTGCTCCTTGTCAGGCAAGGCCTTCAGGTCTTGACAGTCAAAGGATATCTGGCAGCGCTTTCCATCTTCAAGCTCACATCTGAACAGGGATAGTTTTTCACCATCACCATGCAATTCTTGAAAGGACTCGCAAATATCTTTCCCCCAACTCCATTTGTAGTGCTGGCTTGGGATCTTAATTTGGCATTGAGTTTGCTAGTGGGAACACCCTTTGAGCCATTGCACTCTTGTATGCTCAGGCTTCTCACTTGGAAGACAGCCTTTCTTGTGTCCATCACATCGACCCCGAGTGCTCCCCTCCTTCTTACTCAAGGTGGTGTCTTAATTTCACCGGTCATCAAAGATCTAGTTGCCAGCCTTTTACCCATCACCTCATCCCTCTAAGGAAGAGGAGAGAGAGCATAGGCGCAATCTGCGAAAATGCGTTGAGCTTCTACATCGCCAGAATGAATTCCTTCAGGCTGGAAGATCAGGTCTTTGTGCGGTACACTGGCCCTAAGAAGGGCAAGGGGGACACAATCGGACCATATTCAGATGGATTGTGCTGTGTATCTGAATGCTTCTCTATGGAGGGAAATTATTTCCAGAGGGCTTCAAGACACATTTAACCAGGGGTGTGATAGCCACATTGGTGCTCCAAAGAATTATAACTCGAGGAATGTGCCAGGTGCCAACGTGGGCTTCTATCTACACCTTTGAAAAACATAACTGCCTGGGCGCCCTGTCAGGTCAGTACGCCAACTTCTGTAGAGCTGACATGCAGCATGTGTTTGTCTGACACCACCAGAGTTAGCTCTTCACTCCTCCTACAATCTGGTTCTGCTATGGGAGTCTATCTAAGATGAGGAATGTGTGGAATGACACAATCCATTAGAAGAACAAATTACTTACCCCGACAATGTTATTTCTGATGGATGTTCCTTCCACAGATTCCTCATAGCCTCCCAGCCTACAATTAAAGAGCTCCCTCGTGTTGATGTCTCTCTGTGATGAAAGTTGTCTCATTGATTCGTTGCCCACAAAGCGGATGAGCCTGTTAAAAAACAACTAACTGATGTCATGGGATGCGGTACGGGCTATGTTTACCGACATCAAACCGGACACAATGATGAAGAGCGCTGAGGATTCTCGACGACAGAGCTGCAAAGCACCCACTGATATTAAAGGTTTCCGAGATCTAATGCTGCAGGAAGAATATATCTAAGATGAGAAATTAATGGGAAGAACATGCATCGTAAGGAACATTACCGGAGGTTATGTTATGTTGATTTATACCGCGCACTACTACCACCCACAGGTAAATAATTTGGTCTTCTCTTAAGCAAAGACCCATCTTTAATATTGCCTTTTGGGGACTGCTTAGCATCAGGACCATTATCCAGATTAGCCAATCGGATGCCTGTCTCCCCGACTATTTCTAATGGGATACTGACTCTCTATTAGGCCAATATTATCTTATGGTAGCGCTAGGGTAGAACCTTTTAATAAACTTGATACCCTAAAGTCTTGATTAACCTGCAGACTTTCTAAATGCACCTGTAACCTGCAGTAATATATTCTTTACATTTTATGAATATGAAGTATGTTTTCATAATACCTTTGTGTGTACGTTCCTTTATTAAAGAAAATGTGTTACCCCGTATTCTCGTCTACCGCACTCCCCTCCAAGAGTATTTCTTGATTGCTCGACCGCAGCTACCACAAATTGAGCCTAGGAGAGCTTAAGGATGGCTCATTATCCTAGATATGAAGATATCCTTACACCCTAAGCATAGTGCTGGGATAGCCAACATCCATTAGCACCCTGGGAGGGGGCACTGTCCAATCAGGATGCTCGGAACGCAGGCTGCACTTTCCCATGTTCCGAGTAGCCTGGGTGGCCAGCACCCCCTTCCCGCTCTCCTTCACCACCCAGGACACGTGTAGTTTCCTACACAGGTGGTAACTGTGTCTTTTAAAAAATAAAAAATAAACGTTCCTTTCTTACGTGGCCCGGTGCCGTGCAGTGCAGCTGTCTGCTGATGCTGTTTTCCTATTGATTGATTTCTACCAGGTTTCTCTCGGAACCGCCTCCACTTTTGTTTTCTGATTATGTTTTTGTGTCCCATAGAGAGGAGCTGACATTTGAAATGCTTGCCTTGGAACCACGCGCTTCTGATGATGAAACACTGGAATCTGAAGCTTCTATCGGCACTGCTGACAGCTCTGAAAATGTGAACTTTGACTCTGAAGGCAGTGTCTCCAATAGATCAGGTAAACGTCCAGTATTGGGTCATTCACGTGTTAAGGTTGAGCGATCTTTACTTCATACCCCTTGCCTGTAGATGAAGAGGGATTGTCCATTTGGAGAAATCTCTAATCAGGGTGCTACTGTGACTGTCTCATGTCTACATTCACAAGCCATCGAAGTGAGCACCAGGTTTTATGCCAGTTTCCTCCCATGTACCTAATAAGGACCTTGCAATTTGGTTCAGTCCCAACTCACTTGCCTGAAAAGCCTTAACGAGCACACAGGTCCAAACACAGCAGCTCTTCTGATCAGTACCTGCAGCTTATTGCGATACACAGAGATATCTGACTAAATAAGCAAAGCTTTCTTTTACTTTCTCAGCACTGATTCTTGCCATTAGCAACAGAAGCAATGTTACACCATTATGAACTAATTCTGCTAGGTATCAAAACTATTTTCCTTTTTGACTTCATAGACACTACACATATTTTGACATTGTTCACCACCGTTGATCAGTTCTTAATAAGTGTGCTGAGTGCGTGCACAACATAAGTCATCATCACCTTCAAACTTTCTGTCTATCATTTTTTTATATTTTTAGTTTTTAACATTTACAAAATGCAATCACATTTTATATTGCGTTCAACAGGAAGCAGGTAGTACAAACATGATAAAAACATTTTTAAGCATAATTAATTTCCAGAAATTAATACAGGAGAAAAGATTTTTATTGTTTCCTCATTTTTATGTCTGAAATATATTTACTGAAAATTTAGAACACAAAATCTATCAATGCCACCAACAATATACAATACTGTATGTACCATGTTTATTTGATGAAACATGTTTCGATAAACTGCTTAGCCCAATCTTCCCAACAGTAGGAACAGAGCCCATCCATTTACGGGAAATAAATAAGCTAGCAGTAATTACTTCCTTTAATAAAGTTGCTGTGTAACCATGGTTCCACTATCTGATGGCCACCCAGTACCATAATCTAAGTCAAGTCTTATTTTAATCTGAAAAATAAGATTTAGACAAAGTCCAAATATTCCTTTAGTCGAATGCATGTAAACCGAATCTGGCAATGCCTCACCTCAACGGGACTAGTACATATTTTGTTTGGATATAGCATTCTTAGTGTCTAATATTGGTAAGAAAGCTATTTATCAACATGGAGGAGATGTGTAGTGGTTAAACAGATCCTAGAGCCAAAGGCTTTAGCTTTGTTCCAGACTAATTCAACCTGATCTTCGTCAAGATTCTTAGCCCATTATTTCTAATACATTGCATTCTCCTGCAGATTCCTCATCTAGGTCAACATCCTCCAGTGCCAGCTGTACTCCTATGTCCCTTCCCCTTTCCTCCATACTGCATGGATGTCCCTGCATAGGGACGGCCGGTCTGTGCCTATGCAGGGACGCCCAAGCAGTATACATGAAAGGGGATTATGGACTAGGAGTACTTCAGTCACTACTGTGAGTAACTTGTTATTTCTTAGAAACTTTCACACCGGTGTGTAGTATAGCTTGACATTACTTTGTCCTCGTATAAATAGAGCACATTGTTGCCTCATTACCTTAATTACTTTCTGTACACTCAGTGCGCTGTTTTCTCTGGAACACTGGGCTTTTTATCTGCTCCATTATGCCCAGGTCCAAACCTTGGGGATTTAAGCATTGTTGGGGACTGTAATATTAAGATGTCCATCTCTTATTTGCACAACTTGCATGGCTGGTGTCTAGATTGGATCATTATGTCCAACAGATTGGGTCCTGTAAATCAATGAATACCAAGGACCTCACCTCAAGGAACAGACTCCTAAGGTGGCGTTAGGTGGTCCCCCTGCTAAGTCGGCGGTTCCATCTCTCTTGAAAAAATTGAGGCTGTGGGACCTACCTCTGAGAAGTGGTAGGAGCACCGAGAAAAGAGGAGACAAAAGAAGAGGGAAGATGCGCTAATTAATGTTGGACAGCTTTAAGAAGGCCTCTGCGGGTTTGGGTTCAGCCTCGACATTGGGTATGTTGCTCCTGTGCCAGTCGGTAGGGACCCTCAGGGAGGTAATTTTACTTCTCTAGCTCCGATTAATATCTGATCTTCTTAGGCCATCGTCAAGTCTTCAGCACTGACGGCAGTGGACTTAGGGGCGCCCTTGTCCAATAAGTCGGAACCGATTCCCATCTATGCTCCTTAATCTAGGACCCAGTATTTAAGCTCCATGCAGTTCATTTTATATGAGGAGGGGGACCACATTGCCCATGGATTTGAACTGCTCTCAATATCAGACTAGGCCTCATTGCCAGCCCTTGTCCAATGAGGCTGAATTCTTGGACTTGGTGAGGGATCTTCATGATGCCTATAGCCTCAACATTTCTCCTGATCTGGAGATGTAGCAGGCATCGTCGTATGGACATCTTAATGCGTAATATAAGAATAACATTGAGAAGGTGGTGGTGGTAGCCTTGGGACTCAGAGCCCCTTTTAAGCCCATTAGTTCATTATGAGCTCATGGACATTCTGGATAAGGGCAAAGCAAGAAAAGTGGGCAGCACACTTATTTATGCATGTAGTCCAAAGTAATCATGTTTCTCCAGCATGGGGTCTGGCATGGATTCACATGCTCATGAATATTCCCCGTCGTCAGGCTGGGAATCCTCGGTAAAGAAAAAACCAGTATCAATTTCGTTTCTGATCTGACTTTCGTAGTAATAACCAATCACTGGTCTCTGCGTCATACTGACCACAGCCAATGACTGCCCTCTACCTAAGCCCCACCTCTGGCAGCCATCTTCAGATTTTTACCGCACGTTCATGTGTTGGGATCCTCGTGCTATTGCTCTCGAGCGTTAGTGCTATTTTTTCACGTTTTTTCTCAAAAACTTCGTTTTTTTCGGTCAAAAGAGCCTCAAGCTCCACCGACTCTCTATCCGATCAACGGGGACCCGTGTCGGATTCGTCTGCGCCCCTCAAGGGTGAAGATTCGTCGAGCTACGCTTTTGGAGGACTCCAGAAGTTTCTCAGGCCCGGTCATGGCCCAGGAGAAGGGAAGCTCGACGCCCGGAAAGCTGTTCAGGGTCTGCCCTGGATGCCAGCTGCAGAACGTCTTCAAGGAGGACGAACACTCTTTTTGTCTCTACTGCCTACATGAGGACAAGACGCATGTGGAGAAGGACTGTGCGTTTTGCGGCAACATGTCGGAGCGGACCATGAAGGACCGCCATCAACGTCTCGCCAACTGGCTAGAAGGGAAGAGCCCGTCCGGCGAGAAGAAGAATTAGAAATCTGAGCGGTCTTCTAAGACCTTTGAGGACGCCCCGGCGACGGGGGTCCAACATAAGGCCAAGCACTGCGAGTCCGCTGGCACCGGGAGCGCCGAACGGTCGGGCTCTACGGGCGCCAGGCAGGGCGCACCCTCCCCGGCACCATCAACCACGAGCCAATGCTCTGGGTCGGGTAAGAGGAAGGCCGAGCACCCGGCGAAGCTCCTGGAGAGGCCCCGGTCGAGCTCGAAGGCCCCATCGGAGGGGGAGCGAGGCGGTGTCCCCCCCCCCCCCCCTCAAGGATAAGGCGGTGAGCGCACCTAAGGTGGTGAAGGCCTTAATCCATCCGGCCAAGCCCTCTATCGAAACTGTCGCGGCGGCCCTGGCTCAGCCTGTGGAGGCTACACCAGTGGTGGCGACCTCAGGGCTCAGAGTCTCCCTGCCACCTCGGAGGGAGTCCTCTTTTGTGCCCATCGATAGGACCCCCGTGAAATCCCCCGAGGGGAAGAGAAAGGGGGGGCAGGGCGTTGTCGTAGATTCGGCTTCAACCTCGGAGGAGGAACTGGTCGAGGTCTTAAGCCACGGCCTCGGCGTGGAAGAAGACCGGCCTGTCGGGATGGATCCCGACGCAGGTGACGACGAGGGTACCGACGGGGCCCCTGATCGCCCGTCGGATTCCCCTCTGCCAGCACCGCAAGACAACTCGGCGGCCATTTTGTTGGCTATACAGTCCTTATGCTCAGAGATAAGGACGAGACTACCGTTGCCGACAGAGGAACCTCTCCCGTCGGGGGACCCAGAACCGGGACCTTCTGGTGTTCCCCCTACTAAGAAAAGAAGGATCCACCCTCCACCTCCTTTTCAGCCGTCGCGCCCCGTCCAGCCCTCCTCCCCGTCCACCCGAGGGGATGATACGGGGACTGACACGGCAGCGACGGGTACGGACGACGAGGTATACGACGAGGATGTACCGTCGTCGCCTCCCACCAGGGCTTCTCCGCCCGACGAGATTGGATCGTTCCACTCCACGATCACCAGGGCATCCGAGCTTTTTCAACTCTGCCCTGAGGAGAAGAAGGAAGGTTTCCTTTATCAGCGGCGCGAGGCCAAGAGGAAGACGGTCCTCTCAGTGCCTCTATTGGACGACATTTGGGATGTGGGCCTCACCCTCCTCAAGAACCCTTCCACGACGCCAGCTAGAAGAGACCGGTACGAGAAAAAGTACCGGGTCCCGGACACGGCCCCCCTGTGCCTCCGGGCGCAGCCTACCCCGGACTCTGTCATCTCCGCGGCGGCCAGGAAGAAAGCGGGGGGGGGGGTGCGGCCTCCACATCGACTTCCCCACCGGACGGTGAGGGAAAGAAATTGGACACTATGGGACGCAGAGTCATCTCGTCGGCAGCGACGACGATTAAAGCGGCCAACGCCTTGGCTATCGTGGCCCGCTACGACAGGGAGCTCTGGTACAAACTGGCTCCCCTGCTGGACTTCCTGCCGGACGACAAGAGGACAGAGGCCCTGGAGATCCTGCAGGAAGGTGAGGTGGCTTCGGACCACGCCATTACCGTTGCGAAGGACATCGCCGACACTGGGTTCCGCCAGTTGGGCAACGGCGTTTGCCTTAGGCGGCGTGGATGGCTCAAGGCTACGGACTTCCGTCAAGACGTTCAGACCAGAGTCCTGGACATGCCCTTCGATGGGAACAACCTGTTTGGCAAAACAGTGGACGATTCCCTTCAGGCCATTAAAGCGGACACTGAGACGGCCCGGGCCCTGGGAGTTCTGCAACAACGACGGACGCCCTTTCGGAGCAGCGGAGGCAAGGGCGCCTCCAAAGGTTCCGGCGGCGGTTTCTCCACCTACCGTCAAGCGGCCCGCTCGTCGTCTCAGGAGGCCTACAGAGGACGAGGCAAGTCTGGCGGACCCCGCCGTCGTCGCCAAGGAGGTCAAGGCGCCAAAGCCTCGTCGAAGCAGGATTGAACCGGCCGTGGGGTCGGGCCCCCACCGAAGCACCCCGGTGGGAGGCCGGCTGGCGAGCTTCGTCAGCGTGTGGGAGTCCATCTCCACCGACCGTTGGGTGCTGGACGCCTTGGCCCGGGGCCACGCGCTCGAGTTCCAGAGAAGGTGCCCGCGCGTCCCCCCCGTGGCCAGGAAAGAACTTCACGTCCCTCAACTTCTCCTGGAGGTAAAAGCGATGCTCAGGAAGGGCGCCATCGAACTCGTCCCAAAGAGGCTTCGGGGCTCCGGAGTCTACTCGAGATGCTTCCTCGTGAAGAAGAAGACGGGGGGATGGCGCCCCATCCTGGACCTGCGACGTCTGAACAAGTTCATCAAGGCGCAGAAGTTCCGGATGGTCACCCTCCAGCACGTCCTGGGTCAGCTGGAGGAAGGAGACTTCGTGTCGTCGTTGGATTTGGAGGATGCCTACTTCCATATTCCCATCCTAAAGGGGCACCGAAAATTCCTCAGGTTTGTGGTCCAAGGGCCTCATTACCAGTTCAAAGCCCTCCCCTTCGGACTACGGTCGGCACCCAGGGTATTCACCAAGTGCCTCGCACCGGTGGCGGCGCAGCTGCGCCGCGAGGGGGTCCACGTCTACCCCTACCTGGACGACTGGCTCATCCGAGCCAAGACGAGGGAGCTCGCCGTGGTTCACACGGCAAGGACGGTCCAACTTCTCACGGATCTGGGATTCTCCGTGAACTACGCCAAATCCCACCTGGTACCCGCGCAAGACGCTCTGTTTCTGGGAGCGAGGCTCAACACAGTGTCCCTTCTGGCCTCCCCGTCGGAGGAGAGGACCGGGACCATCCTGGGCAAGGTGCAGCGGATGTTGGTGGCCGACGCAGCCAAGGTGAGGTCCATCAAGTCCCTCCTCGGAATGATGTCTTCCTGCATCTACCTCATTCCCATGTGCAGGCTCCGGATGCGCCCGTTGCAGGAGTTCCTGGACGCGCGCTGGATCCAAACGACGGGCAGCTTCGAGGAAAGGATCACACTCGACGAGAGTTTCCGACGAGCGATCCGGTGGTGGGGCACCCGCGCGCATCTGACAGCGGGCTTGGACTTCCAGACCCCAGCCCACCAGGAGACAGTGACCACGGATGCCTCCCTGGAAGGGTGGGGAGCGCACACCGAAAATCTGCACGCAAGAGGCCTTTGGCTCCCGACGGAGAAATCCCTACATATCAACGTCCTGGAGCTCCGTGCAGTGTTTTGGGCCCTCAGGTCCTTCCTTCCGTCCCTCAAGGGCAAGGTGGTGAGGATCTTCACCGACAACACCACCACCATGTTTTACATCAGGAAACAGGGCGGAACCAGGTCCCCAGCACTGTCCAAGGAGGCGCAGGACCTGTGGCATTGGGCCATCGCCCAAAGGATATTTCTGGTGCCGTTTCATCTGGCAGGGATAAAAAACACCATCGCCGACTCACTCAGCAGGGAGCTGCGCTCGTGCCACGAGTGGGAGCTACGGCAGGATCTAGTGGATCGCCTCTTCCGACGGTGGGGCACACCCCAGATCGACCTGTTCGCGACGGCGACGAACTCCAAGTGCCGGAGGTTCGCCAGCAGGTTTCCCCAGGCGAGGAGCATGGGCGATGCTTTCTCGTTCCCCTGGGAGGGCCTGTTCCTCTACGCGTTCCCTCCTTTGCCACTGCTAATCCGACTCGTCAACCAGCTCAAGAGGTCACGGTGCAGGATGATCCTCGTCGCACCTGCGTGGCCGAGGCAGATATGGTTCCTGGACCTTCTGGACTTGTCGGCGTCCCCGCCAATCAAGCTGCCGGTGGACGCGGATCTACTCTCCAGAGAAGGAGGCGCCATCCTCCACCACGACCCGAAATCGCTGAACCTGCAGGCCTGGCTCCTGCAGCGCTAGAGTTTGGAGGATACGACATACCGGCCGACTGCAGAGAGGTTCTTGCAAAGGCCAGGGCGTCCTCGACTCTTAAATGCTACGGACACAAATGGAAGAGGTTCTCTGTCTGGTGCCGCGCACAGAAGATTAACCCTCTACGGATTACGGCCCCCCAAGTACTGCCGTACCTGCTGACGCTGGCCAAAGCTGGACTGGCACACCCGTCCATCAAGATTCATCTTGCTGCGATCTCCCGATACACCAGAACCACGGGGCGGACGTCCTTGTGGTCTCATCGTCTGGTGAAAGAGTTCATGAAGGGACTGTTCAGATCGTTCCCGCCGGTGAAGGCTCCGGCCCCGGCGTGGGAGCTCAACGTGGTGCTGACCAAGCTCATGGGACCTCCGTTCGAGCCTCTGCACTCAGCTCCGTTGAAATTTCTGTCGTGGAAAACAGCGTTTCTTGTGGCCATCACCTCCGCACGACGAGTGGGAGAGATCCAGGCCCTTTCCTGCAAGGCCCCGTACTTGACTTTTCACGACACGAGGGTAGTGCTCAGGACGCACCCCTCCTTCATGCCCAAGGTACCTTCGGACTTCCATCTTAACGAACCCTTGGTGTTGCCTGTGTTCTTCCTGTCGCCTTCGTCGCCGGCTGAGAGGACTTTGCACTCGCTGGATGTGGCTAGAGCGCTGAAGTTCTACGTGGACCGCACAAAGTGTTTTCGGAAGACGTCACAACTCTTTGTGAACTTTGGACCTGTCAATCAGGGGAAGGCTCTCTCGAAGGCTTCCATTTCCAGATGGCTCTCCGGCTGTATCATGTACTGTCATCGGTTGGCAAACCGACCGCTGCCTGGCCGTCCGAGAGCCCATTCCACCAGAGCGATCGCAGCTACCACGGCGTTCCTATCTGGTGTGCCCCTGCTGGACATATGCAGGGCTGCTACGTGGAGGTCGACGCACACCTTCACGAAATTCTACTGCGTCGACCGGGATTCCAGGGAGGAGTCCAGGGTCGGCCAAGCAGTGCTGCGCAACCTGTTCGCCTGAGGTGAGCCTGGTGAGGAGGTAAGATGCTTAATGTTGAGTTTGATGTGATGCTTAATATTGAGCCTTTGCCACCTCCCGTGGTTGTGCATGTGTGTACTGCTATGTATTCTTTATTCATGAGCATGTGAATCCATGCCAGACCCCATGCTGGAGAAGGAACAAGTTACTTACCTGTAACTGTTGTTCTCCAGCATGGGTCTGGCATGGATTCACATGCGAACCCTCCCGCCTACCCCTCTGCGGCTCTTCACTTGGTCATACTGCCACTTCACGTGCTTCCAAATCTGAAGATGGCTGCCAGAGGTGGGGCTTAGGTAGAGGGCAGTCATTGGCTGTGGTCAGTATGACGCAGAGACCAGTGATTGGTTATTACTACGAAAGTCAGATCAGAAACGAAACTGATACTGGTTTTTTCTTTACCGAGGATTCCCAGCCTGACGACGGGGAATATTCATGAGCATGTGAATCCATGCCAGACCCATGCTGGAGAACAACAGTTACAGGTAAGTAACTTGTTCCATCCTCTGTTGTTAAGGTATTTCTTAGGAGGACTGAAATGAGTCCAGAGACACCCAGACTTCAAATATCTGTGTAGCAAGAAAGCTGGATAAAAAGATCCAGCTATTAAGTCGCTCTCTAATATTACCCCAGCTAAGGGGTTTCCAAAAACATTTATGTTTCACTCTGAAAATAGTTCAAATATATCCTGTTTTCGTTTTCTGTAATAAATCAGCCGTAGTCATCAGTTTCAGTTTCAAAAGTGACTATATTTAGTTATATTCACTAAATACTTCTTTAGTGAGGCAGACTTCAGTGCAAATACATATGAAGGTCCTAGTGTCAATGCATTTTGGAAAATCATTCCGTCGTCAGGGCGAACCTCAGTCTACGAGCATACAGTAACAGCAAATTCACAATTTGGTAAAGATAAAGAATGTAAAATGAACAGATACCATTGTTCCCATGTTTCACATTGTTGTCGGCCCATGTAACCAAAAAGGAAGAGAGAAATTCGAGAAACTTATGTCTGTTACATAGTTAACTTAACTTGGAGTTATTTACATATGTGGAGTGTCTGACCCATGTTATCTGCATTAGTAGTTGTATTGCAGTCATTTTAGGCGGTGCTGAACCAATCCTTAATGCGGTGTGGGTGTCGTAGTACAGATTACAGCAGCTAATAAAAGCAAATGTCTCCAGTTAATATCTCCCTTTTCCCTGCTTATCAAGTTCCCTTAACTGCAGGTATAACTTTTGCTTACCTCCCAGCGTTCGTTGTTTGATTTTACCCGAACTCGTCTCTGCTTCCTGTTAGAGTCCGTTGCTATGGCGACGGGACTCTTATGTGTTACCCGTTGCTGAGCGCAGCGTTAGTAATTCTGTACATAATTCTGTCAATTCTGTGCGTATTTGACATTCTGTCTATGCTAACCTTTACATGGGGGTACCAAAATGAAATATAATACCTCTGTTCTGGTAGTGCACCAAGAAACTCTGCCGTGGGCATGTCTGGTCGCCATTGGGATCCCAGCACCTGAGCTGAGCTACATCTCCATGGCGACCAGGGTGTCCAACCCACAGCACTGTTCAAGCCCTCTCATATTCACTTTTTTATCCCGGCGCCCAAATTCTCGGCAGCACGCACCCCAAGCCTCAGAGACAATACTCGGGGCGGTGCATCTGGTATGTTGTGTTACGTTACAAAATCATCTTTTACCATGTGTTTTGGTGTGCAAAAATTGCACTGTTACATGTGGATACCAGGCATGGAGGTGTCGCATCACATGGCACCTCGAGTCCCAAACGCTTGTGAGGGCGCTCTGGATAAGGGGCCACTGAATGAAATGTTTTTGCAATTTCATAAAAGCTCCACACTGGCAGTCGACAACAAGCTCCTGAAGACATAAAACCTGCCACCTGGTGATCATACGTACCTCACTAGGCATTCATCTCCAGAAAGTCTGGTGGTTCAGATGGCCTTCCTCAAGTCTGCTATGCCCTCCCTGTTTTTCCCTCCAGATTGCCACTCCCCACCCCTGTCCCCCCGCTGTTCACCTCCTTCCTGACTGGTAGGAGCCAGTCACTTTCTCTTCCTCCTTTCCTTTCTTTACCTTGTGCACTGCCTTTGGGATGTTCCTCAGCGCTCTGCCTTGTCCCCCGTGCTTTTTGATATCTATGTTCAGCCACTGGTTTGCCTCATCCACCCCCATGGCTTCCGATGTTACTCCTATGCCTACGACACCCAGATTCTGGTCCGATTAGACCTGAACCAGGCTAAGGTGTCTGTGTTTGTGTTAGTGCCTATGAGCAGTGTGGGAGTGGATGAGTGAAAACTGGCTCAAGTTGAAGGGGGACAAGACGGAGGTCTTGGTGGTGGGTTCCCCTTCTGACCCTGCCCTATGGATGCCCTCATTCTGGCCACCTACCCTTGGTGATCTGCCTATGGTTAGGAATTTGGGAATTCTTCTCTCTTCATCTCTTTCGATGGCCCCTCAAGTGAGTGTGGTCTGCAAAACTGGGCACAGTCTTCTCAAAGTGCTCTGTAAAGTGCTTCCATTTTTTCCTAGCCAGCTGCAACAGGTGGTTGTCGCATTGTTCATCACTAGTTGTATTGACTATTGCAACGCCCTATATTTGGCTGAGCAGCTGCTGCAAAATCTGTCGGCTTGTGTGGTCACCAATTCTTCTTATGGTGCTCACATCAGCCCAGTTTTCTGTGCTCTCCATTGGCTTCCAGTGGCCCAGAGGATTATGTTTAAATCCCTGTGTCTGGTTCATTGGGCATTCTATTGCCACGGGGCGGACTACCTCCAAGAAAAATGTTGCCTGTATGTCCCAGGACAGACCCCCTCCGCTCTGGTATCGCCCCATGTCTAAGTAACAAATTAATTAATAACAAATGAAAATATAATGAAACAAAACTAAAAACAAAAAATTACTATTTCCTTTTTCTTTTTGGGGGGGGCCCCCCAAACTTGTTTCCCCTTCCTAAAAACCCACCCCAACCGCTTCCCCCACAAGATTTAACTCTTTACCCCACCCCACATTTTCATTATTTATTTTTCGCTATAAATTTCATTAGTTATTTATTTTTCGTTATAAAGACTGTATACCATCGCCCACCTAGTGGTAATTTGAAAATTCAGTCATCAAGAGTTGGAGGACGTGCCTTTTCCTTTGCGGCAGGTAAACTGTGGAACAGCCGCCTGCCTGCTCCTAGGTGTATCGAGAATCACCTTCAGTTCAGGCGTTCCCTGAAAACCCTGCTGTTTTAGATGTTTAGTTGCGCTGGCCAATCCCTCAGAATTCTGATGACACAATGCCTTTGGGTGATTGTGCGCGTTACAAGTGTGGCTAACATAACACATAAATGGGAAGAATATTCATGCTTTTGTGAAGAAGGTATTTGCTATGGTTCTGAAGGCCGTAAAAGCCTCTGGCTGAAACTGTTAGCGTTTGCCACTGATGTGCAATCTAAATTACTGGGCATGTCTTAAAAAGAGACCTTGCTACTGTCCAAAACAGCTGTAGAAGCTCCAGTATCAAAGGTTTGTGAGAGGCCTGCGTTAGTGTCTGCAGTCGACAGATGGCAAACGAGAAAATACCGTCCAGCTCCATCTGATCCAGCCTTATTGTTCATGCACGCCTTCCGTGAGATCTTACTGGTTCAGCTGCGATGGTAAGACATCCACTTTTGCTTCTCTCCTGCACGACAGACAAAGTAAGAGACTGGACGACTGTACTAACATTTTTGGGCCAAAAGCCAAGGAGTCTAAATTCACAGCTAATTCGCTCCGCCTGGTAGTACAGCAGCCTTTCTCTTTTGCTGCCCCCTTTGAGATATGGGTCCAGAGGTTGACCTTTTCTTTGCTTTATGTGAGAAACCAGAATTTGTCTCCCCCACTAGTTCCCGAGGGTCTGTCATCCTGGTGGCCAGGACACGGCCATCGCTTTGGAATCCAGTTCCTGGGGGTGGACCCATGCAGGAGGATCACCTGGGGGAGGTCTCTTCGGGCAGTGAGAGTGGGACACAGGATGGTGAGACGCAGTACTTTGCCCCATCCTATCAGGTAGGATATTTAGGAACTCAACCCCATCTTCCACAACACAAACACTTTCTGACTGACAGTCCGCTATGAGACAAACGGACTAACACCCGAGCCATATACCTGACGTGTCCCAATACAATGGTCAGGCAGGGTAAGGCAATTACTGACCATCATGCACACCTGACTTCCATTACACTTACCCACACGGATAAAAGGCAGAGCACGACAGCACACTCTGGTGAGGCAAAGCACATGAGGAAACAGCAGTTCCAAGATGGCAGTTTAACACAAGGTGAAAGACGGTAAACCCGAAGGAGATCACAAGGAAGGAAGTTCCGTTGACCTTTTCGATAAGGAACTGTTACTTTTCAAGCCTCGAGAATAGAAAGCGTAAGACCAGGAAGCCAGGCTGACGAATCCTGCATTGTGTTTTGGAGGTACCCAGGGCCCTCCTGCATCAATAATCAAGGCAGGCAGAATCGCCAGCTGCCGTGGTTCTGTCCTTGGCTCCAACAATACAGCAACATCAGTGAGATCAACACAGCCAGTGAGTTGGGGACACCGATACAAGACCGGTCTATGTTGAAGCCAAGGTTGCAAGCGGCAACATTTTATGGCAGGCGCTGGAATGAAATTTTTATGAAACACGTGTGATAACAAACGCAAGTAAAGTTGAACTGCAGATGAGTGATTGAACTTTGAAACCAAGATATACGATACATTTGACAGAGTGGTCCGGCACTGCGTGTGTGCTCAATTGAAGGCCCCTGTAAAGGTGTCCAGCTGAGAGTTGGCAAAAGTGAAAGAGTGGCAAAGGCTTGTGATCGAAGTAGTCCTGCAATGGGTCAAGCAAAATCCTGTGAACAATCGAAAGTGTGTTGATGCAGTAAAGAAAGTTGATGGCAAAGGAGATAAAGTT
This sequence comes from Ambystoma mexicanum, assembly GCF_040938575.1. NCBI lineage: Eukaryota > Metazoa > Chordata > Amphibia > Caudata > Ambystomatidae > Ambystoma > Ambystoma mexicanum. Next base: position 1,248,366,616 of record NC_090934.1, read on the forward strand.
GGTCAGAGCCCGACGGAGGGAGATCAATTGAAAGCAAGTTTGTGTTATGTTAGATAAATTGGTCCGAGCCTGGCAGAGGGAGACTGATTGAAGATTTTGTGTTAGAATGGATCTGGGGTGAACTGCGAATCACCCGAGAAGTTGGATATGTGGAAATCCTAAAAGAATTGTGTATATGAGAAAATACAAACATTGTCTTAAAGTGAATCTGAGCCTGGCGGAGGGGGATCCCTGGTGAACAGTACATTTACTGCATTTACAGCACAGACCCACCCAGCGAGACTTCTAATGCAGTGTCAGTCTGCCACGACTTCCTCATACTGCGGTAAGAGCACCCCTCTGGCGTTGCCGTTGGCATAGGCACCAACCGATTCAACGCCTTCATCTTAGCACTATACCACCACCTTGTCAGGACATTCCATGTGCCCTTATAACTAACAATCTCAATAATCATTCTTGTTAAAGGCGCCAAAAGACTGTAATGCGCTAGGCGTGTATGACCGATATGCCCCACTCTCAGCAAAGACTGTACTATCTGGCGATTAGTGTCGGCCAAACACATTTGCCAATGACAACTTGTGTCTATCCTTAACTCTTGCTTAATGCCTTAGGAGCACATGTCTATAACTACTCCCTCTCGTAACACATTGTTGCATTATTGTACTGGGATGTTTGCCAAACTCACCGCCGAATACATTATGATAGTTTGCACTGACGCCTCTGTGCATGAGCATAAACCTGTGTCTTTTACAGCGTTTGCATGCATTACTGTAGACAGATGCCTGTTAAACACACAATCATATAAACTGCTATCCTGTACCTTAATTCTAGCTGTGTCTGACCTCTAGTTTGTTTTTGTTTGTTTGTGCATTTATATAGCGCTACCAACCCTCAGGTATCTGAGCGCCACTTATTTCCCACGATGTGTGGTGCTCATTTATCGACCTCGGAGGATGTAAGGTTGAGTTTGGCCCTGCCGGAATCCGAACCTGCGTCAGCAGGCTCTGCACGGATGTCAAAGCGAGCGCTCTACTCGCTGTGCTATCTGGCACGCTGTCTAACGCCATCTGCATGTATCTGTAATTACCCTCTCTCATTGCAACTATTGAAGGTTGTTGCCTGCTAAATTTACAGCCGAAAGCACTGTGATAGTTTGCACCTTATATCTAGCAAACGCCATATCTGCCTGACGCCACTGTGAATGAGCATAAACCTGTGTCTGTCGCAGCATCCGTCTGCATTATTGTATATAGATGACTGTTAGCCCGTACCTTCTATCTAGCAAATGCTGTATCTGCCTGATGACCTTGCGCATGAGCCTGAACCCGTGTCCTAGTATTAGCGCTCTGCTTTTAATGAAGTTTACCACCTGCTTAACCTGCCATCGAATATATCTTTCCATGCCTATGCATAACACTAGCCTTCTACAGAAGTGGGGTCTCCTGTCCAAACTCACCTTGGCCTTACCTACCTTCCTGCTCCTACAAGCCATAGCTCTTAGCTCTTGCAAAATGAAAATTAATCCCAACACCATATCGGACCTTGCCTCCCACCTTCACAAGAGCTCTGCCTCATTATCCATGTCTGACACCTTGCCTCACCATGATGCCATAGCACCTACACAATTCCTGCCCTCACTAACCTTGCACCAACCTCATCTTGTATCCACCATAGTTAATGATTCTAAATCTATCTCACCAGCCTTATTGATCCAACAATATGCCTCCAGACCCACACCGAACCAACCGTGCACCTTGGACATCAGAAACCTTAGAGTAGGATCTAGACTCAAAATGCACCACCGCCATCAACTGCCCTTTATCAAACCCTCAACTAAGACCATAACTGCTAAAACACTGAACACCACCTCAAACCTTGACCCATCCCCTCCCACGATGACCTTATCCAGCCCGAACAAGCCTATCAACAACACTATCCCAATCAAAGGAGCTCTAATGAATGCTAGATCATTGACAGCACATGCCATAGACGTGGAAAACCTCATCACTGCTAACCAACTTGACTTCCTTGCCATAACGGAGACCTGGCTGCATGCCACAGCAGGTCTTTCACTCTCCCTGGTCATCCCAGACAAATACACAATTACAAGAATGGACAAAAATACTTCTAAAGGTGGCGGATCAGCGGTCATTAGTAACACTGACCTTGCACTCAGTCACACCCCACCACACTCTCCCTTCTGCCCAACTCCTCTCACTAAAACTCCCTCTCTCAGCCTCTCGTACCTTAAAGATTCACCTGGTTTACAGACCGCCTGGTCCCATTTCTTCATTTGAAGATGACCTACCACAACTCCTTGCCACTGACACCAAACCTAGCTCACAAATCCTGCTACTGGGCAACCTCAATCTGGGTTTCCTGAACCCTAATGACATTGCGGCGAAGTCCCTAGGCCAACTCTATCTCTGAACTAGGATTCTCCGACCGCATCAACAAACCTACACATAACAAAGGCAGAATCCTCAATTGGATTGCTGACCTTAACTGTGAAACTAATATCTCCAACTCACCCTGTGTGTGGACAGACCATCATTCAATACTGTTCACCATACAACCTTGCACGCAACCGAACATACCCAAAGCCATTGCTCCAACAGCTCTAACTAGAAACAACAAAAACATTATACTAAAAAATATACTCCCTCTCATACAACCTTTCGTAAACCACACCAACATGGAAACAGACCCAGCCTCCTTTGTGGACCTTTACAACCAAATGCTCCACCAAGCAATGGGCGCCACTAAAATCTAGGAAAGCCAAGCCCCAAGCGCACCTTAACTGGTTCACCTCTTGTCTAAAAACCCTACGCGGCAATAAAATAAAAACTGAATCTGTCTGGAAAAATCACCCCACAACCCCCAACAGAAACACCTTCCTAAAGACCTCAAAGGAATACAAGATGGCCATTCTACAAACCAAAAGTGAATCCTTCAACAATAGAATTAACAACGCCAAATCAGGCTCCAAAGAATTATTCAAAATCCTAAGAGAATTGGAATCTCCCATCCCTCCTAGCGACACCTGCATCAAAGACAAGACTTAGTATTCCAAAATACAATCAGCCTTATTAGACAAAATATCAATGTTAAAGACTAAAATAGAAATGAAAAAACATAACATCTCCTCTAACTCTAGCCTTCTTAAGTCTGTAAACCCAGTGGATACACTATGCGCTTTCAAATTCTCACCTCTATCCATACCAGAGGTGGAAAACATAATCCTTGGACATTACACCATCTCATTGCCAAGGTGACGTTTGCCCTGCGACCATTATTAAAGTAGCCGTGAAAGATCTGGCTGCTGCCATCACGTCTTTCATAAACCCCTCCTTCTGATCATGCATAGTCCCCACCAATCTAAAAGATGCCTGGGTCCTCCCACTCCTGAAAAAAACCTACCCTAGACCCTGACATCCCCACCAATTACAGGCCTATCACAACAGTGCCATTCTGGCTGAAATTTCTGGACAGCCATCTACAAATACAGGCTTACCTTGAATCAAATAACCTCCTAGGTCTCAGACAGTCAGTGTTTAGACCTAGACATGGGGGCAGAAACCGCACTAATAGACCTTAAAACACAGATCGATGAACAAAAAGATAGAGGCAACATAACTCTCCTCTTGCTGCTAGACTTATCAGCTGCATTTGACCTTGTCAGCCACGAAGCCTTATGCAACCATCTCATCTCTGCAGCCCATTTCTTTGAAACAGCCACTGCCTGGATACAATCATTTCTAGACAAAAGAACAATGAGAGTCTTCGCTCCTACAGCTGTGGCCGACCCAGCACCAGTAACATGTGGAGTGCCTCAAGGGTCTTGCGTGTCACCTACACTTTATAATATATTCACTAAGCCACTATTCGATGATTTGGACCTCCTGGGTGTCTATGCAGATGACACCCAGGTCCTCATCCCGATCTCCAGCAACTACGACAATGATTCCACTCCATTGAACAAAATCTACCTCATCATTCAGGCATGGATGGCCACACATGGCCTCTGCCTCAATGATGAGAAGACTGAACTACTTCTGACCGGCTCCCAAGCCAACCTAAACTAACAAAACACAGCCTTTAATTCATTCACCATAGACGGCATAATCATCCTAGTCTCCAAAAACGTCAATATCCGCGTCCATCTTGACTCCACACTAACTGTGACGAAACAAGTGAACGCTACAGCCTCGGCTCACACGTCCTTTGGGATTTCATTCAAATGACTATCATATTGTCGTGAGTGCATATATGGTTTCCTCAATTCCAGGATTCTTTTTTGTATAGGTATTTTTACTGGCACTGCACATGTCCCACACTCTGGCTCCCAACATATAGGCATCAAGGGGGCGCAGCTTTGAGTGGGGGTACTTGGCCACGCCTCTACACACTTTTGAATGCCGCTCAGAGCAAAAGAAAGTTATGAGTACTTAGATACCACGGAATGAATGGTTTGAGGCACAAGTGTTGGCAAAATGGTTTGAGACACAAGTGTTGGCAAATCCAAGAAAATATCAAGAAGGGTATGAGAGAAGAAACCAGGTATTGGGCAAAGCAAAAAGAGTTAAAGGACCTGCTGGTTAAGGGGAAAGCAGTGTTTGCAAGAGCCAGAAGAATACAGAAGGTGGAACAAAGTGCATGGTGGCCAAGCAAGCCAAAGTAAAGTGTTGCAAGAGTGTTACACTGATGAGAGACAAGCTTCACTGGCAAATGAAAGCAGTGGACAATTGTGGATGAAAAGCAGATAAGAAGTGGTCTCGGTTGCATGACCTGTAATGGGTGGACAGTGTGGTCCGACAATTGCGCCTAGACTGAGTGCCCTCTTTATGGAAAAGGCCCATGAAAGTATACGTAAAGAAGCTTGAGTTTTGCAACAGCCGATTATGTGATTTTGAAATCGAGAAACAAACTTATTTTTGTGAACCAATGAAAAGTACTGATGACTAGAGAGCTGGGAAGTGTCCCAAGGATTGGTATTATTTTGAAAGCTGGAAGATTTGAACTTGTGGTGTTTAAAAAAAAAACTGGAGGATCTGAATTTGTGTTTTGAAAAGCTGGAAGATTTGAACTTTTGGAGATGTGAACCCCGAGATCTTGTGAACTGTTTTGAACTTGGGGAGGGGTAAGCTTATTACAAGCCAAGAGCTGGAAGAAGCTAAGAACCTTATTTCGAACACCATTTCTTTTGATGCTGACATTCCCTACACATTGTATACAGTTAGTTGTGAGGGCAAGTATAGTATTTGGACACAGACTGTTATTTGGTTTGGACATACTGACACAGACTATCCTTTTTTTTCTTTAGGTAGGGAAATCCCACTTTAGCATAGGGCAAGTTAGGTCTTACTCCATCCTGACATTTAAGTTGAATAAAACATTTGAGTATAATTTTTCTGTGTCTCCTTTGTGATGCCTTGACAGTGCTCCAGTTGGTTCAGGGTGGACATTGAATTCCATTTTTTAGGAATCCCCCAGATCGCCCTCCTTTGCTTCCCTTCCAAGACTTGGAGCTGGCCCTTCTATAGGAATTGGGCTTTTTTTGGCAAAGGGGCTTTTGAAGCTGTACTGGACTCATAGGGGTTTGGATGTTACCGCTGATAATTGTTGGTCCCTAAGAAAGGGGGCGGGGGTCGGAGGCTTTGTCCCATCATTAACCTCAGGGGCTTGGTGCAGGTTCCTGGAGAAAGACAAAATCAGGATGGTCGCTCTGAAGTAGATCTTCCAGCTTCTGCAGAGCTAGGACTGATAGGTGTCGCTGGACCTCCATGTTCTAGTTTATCCGAAACATAGGACATTCCTGGGGTTTGTGATGGGGACCACCCATTATCAGTTCAAGGTGCTTCTTTTCAGGCTGACCACTGCCCCGGGTGTTAACCAAGCTGGTGGGAGGGATGGTGTATAATCTCTAGAGGGATAGGATTCACGTCTTTCCCTGCCTGGATGACTGGCTCCTTCAGAGCTATTTGCCGAAGCATGTGTCTGGCTTTTCCCTGAATTTTCAGCAGTCCCAACTGACTCCTTCATAAAGGCTCCAGTTCATTGGGGCAGTCCTGGACACTGGGGTAGGGAAGGCCTTTCCTCCTGAGGTCAGTCAATAGCATCTATCAGATGTTCTCGCTTTTCCAGAGCTCACGAATACTGCCAACCTCAGCCTTTATCCTTGGCCGTCGTCCTAGCTTCCTGCATTTTTCTGGTGCAAGAGGCTTGATTGAGAATGCATTCTTTATTGTGGCTGTGCCGTGGCCAATGGTTTACAGTTTTCAGCAAGATGTCAGACCTGGTGGCCTTGCCGGGAGACACTGTTGGTTGGGGCGCTGTTCTTGCAACTGTGGCCAGGGGCTAAGATTGTGGCAGACACGTCCATAAAATGCTTGGGTGCTCACCTCTGGGATCTCAAGGTTAGCTGGCTTTGATCCCAGGTAGCATGCATTGGCACAAAAACTTTTGGAAGCCGCAAGCAATAGGACTAGTCCTGATGCCTTTCTTGCCCTCCATCCGGGAGACTGAATGTCCTACTCTTGTTGACAAAATATGGTAGTAATGCTCTATCTCACCAAGAGGTAGGGAGTGTGGTCAGTACCCCTGTGCAGGGAAAGGCATGCAGCTTTGGTTTCTGGTTTCAGGAGAACAGCACCTCAATGTCAGCATCCCATCTGGCTGAAGCAGAGAATGGAGTGATGGATTCCGTGAGCAGGCAGGGCTCAGTCTTCCATGAGTGGAAGCTTTACCTACAGGTCCTTCCAGAGATTTTCGGCCTTCAAGGATCCCTGCCAGTTGATTTATTTGCAACAAAGAACAGAAAGTGCAAGCTTTTTTGTTTGAGGACATTTCTTCCAAAATGATTTTAATATATTCCTCATCTATGATATCCTATCTGCCGCAGCTGATCCTCTGTAACTTTTCTGCCACCAGGGGGCATAACACAGCTCTGCACCAGCTCTTCCCGGATGCCTCTATGCGACCCGCACCAGACATAACATCAGGTTCAGCATATATGGAGGTGCCACGCTGCGTGACCTCAGTTCTTTTTTCCCATGCACTTTCCATGCTCTGGGAACATGCTACGTGTTGGAACAAAAGAATGCCCAATACCGCTACACCTCAGCCTTTAAACCTTGCCTGTATTAAGGCCTGCGTATGTTGGTGTCGGATCCCCAACGCATCGGTTTGTACTGCTTGGCGGAGAAGCACATTGTCAACGACTGCAGGTCGTGCCAATCCAAGCATCACAAGGCCTTATGAGAAAGGGCTGCTAAATCCTTCACCTACCTCCACAAGGCCTCCGAGGGCATCCGATCTCAGCCCAGGTCACGTGGCTCAGAGCACCTGTCCAAGGGCAGGTCACCCTCAAAGAAAGATAGGCAAAAGCACTGCAAGAATTCTTGCTCCCCAGGCAGTTCTTCCCATCATCATTCTTTTTCGTCCTCAAGGAAGAGGAGTCATCGTTTTTAAAGACTCCCCAGAAGCGGCACACAGGAACCGTTTCCCACCCGATAATCCACCCCAGAGCAATGGGAGAACTTCAGATTGAAGGTGCTCGACATCTTTGCAAAGTACCCTGTACTGCCGGCTTCAGCTCTGTCATTTTCAATGGGACCCACTGCATAGCCACACGTCGGCACGGTACCTGAAGGGGAACACTCCTGCACGCCTACAGGTGCAGCCTGTACCTGTAGAGTGACGATGTCTCCCGGCGGGGACAGGGACCTCCATTGGGCGTTGAGGCCTCAGTGCCAGTCCCATCCCCATCTTTGTCAGCGCAGATTGGTGCTAAGGGCAGCTGAGCCCCTCTGGGATGGGCCCCTCTTCCGATGAGGCCCTTTGTGACGAAAATGAACCAGATCTACGATGAGGAAGTTGAACCTATACCCTTTGGAATGGAACCCATGAGCTCCAAAGAGGAGAGGGATTTTCCAGGGGAGTTCTATGGTGAAGGGGAGGACATCCAGTAACTGGACTCGCACCTTCAAAACACCAACAGTCTTGACACCTCCTCTGATCTCGATAAAATTCAAGCCACAACTCCGGGTAGGCTGCAAGCATCCTTCCAGAGGTTCATGATCAAGGTTGTTGAGACCCTGGGGTTATCAACCCCATCTAGACAAAGTCCAGTTTTAGTTAATGGACATTCGAGACCTTGCTACCATTCAACATAGCTGTGGAACTTCTGGTGTTTGAGGTGTGGGAGAGAGGCTTGACTCTACGCCTGCACTCGACAGAGCAGGCAAAAAAACATCGTCCAACTCCATTTGATCCAGCTCTTTTTGCTCACTGATGCCTCCCGTGAGAGCTAAGTGGTGCAGCTGGAATGGCAAACTTGAAGACATCCATGTTTCTTTCTCTCCTGCCTGACAGAGACCATAAGGGACTTGGACGCATGGGGAAAGAAGGTGTTTGCTTCGGGCAGCCGTGCTCTCCGAGCAGTGAATGCCTCCTGCCCCAGGCAAAGTTCTTTCGGTCTCTGGTCCACAGTGGACAACATAGCAGAGCACATCCATGAAGGGAATATGATGGAATGTTTTGTGGCAATGATGCAGGATGTCAGGGAGGCTTCCTGCCAGATCCTACAGTCTGGTCTCTGCACACCTAAATAATAATAGGAGATGGTCAAAAGCAACCCTCTTCCCATATGAAAGACAAATTTTCTAGTGATCATAGCACCTTATTGTCTCTCTTCTGGCCATAACTAGAACTGCTTCATCACATCTAGCCGGTTAGATTATTCACATCAATATTCAATAGAAGTGTAGTCTAAAATAAACTGACTATTTAGTGCCAATTTTTGATATGGCACAATTAATATGGCCCAAATGATGTCATAATAGAACGAAAGCCTTACTAGGAACAGCCTGTAAACATCCACTAAACCCCTACTTTTTTCCTGACTAGTAAGGCATATTGGATAGGAATCCTACTGGTATCCTTTTTTCTTATGCATACACTGAGAATGCTACAATAAGATAGACTGCTGAAGGAAATTAAATTGTTTTAAGATAACATTACCCTTTGGCGTACACATGTATATTGATTAGAAAACACATGTGTATTGACCATTCTTTACATTTTTAAAACACTGGAGTTCCAAATACTTTTCAAGACTGTTTGTGCTTTATTCCTGTTTTCATTACAATGGATTTCTTTCCTTTCTATTCATTCAAGTAGTGCTGTAGTAAATTTGCATCACTTGACCGCACGTTGGGTCCTAGTATGTCGTTATCTGACTGGGGTTATGCAGTAGTCTGCAATATTAGACCACAGCAATTCCCTTTTGCCAAGGTTTGCAGTTTTGGGGAAGCTAAATTAAAATCGACTTGGCAGTCTGTACTCTGGTTGATTTCATAAACTCTGGAAAAGCTTCTTATGCCGAAGTTAATTGTGTGTTGATGAAGTTGTTGGTAAACCTATTCCAGTAGTACTGCTGTTTTAATCGTATGCCTTACTGTTGTGAAAAGCCTTAGGGTATTTCACTGCCCAGAACCTTGGGGAATGATGAGGAAACATCCAGGGGAAAGATACAGTATTTACCCTTTTCAGTGTACCCCTAACCGACACCCCTGCAGTTCCTATGGGATACTGTCAACCAAATTCCCCCATACCTCAGTATATTACTATAACAAGAAGGAAAAAACAACCCAGCAAAATAAAAACCAACCTCATTCACTCACCCCTTTTACCCTGACAAGAGGCCCAAGGCTTTTTCTAGAATGCCTCCTGATATCTACCATTCTGATAATATCCCCCCACCCCACTAGTTTCTTAAAACCACTGGGACGAGGAAGAGGCAGACAAGAACGGTGAAGATGACCCATAGGGACCAATGCACCATGAGTTCCTATGGGCGATCTCCATCTTGTCCCATTAACAAGGTCAGGCAGAGTCAGACTGAGCTAGACAACTACTCACACCTGACTCCTATTAAATCTCCCAGCCAGCATAAAAGTTGGAGCACTAAAACACACTTGAAGGAAGCTGGGGACACCGTCCAGAAGGAGAACAGCTAAGCAGCAGTAGACGCAGAAGCTACAAGCTTAAATGCTTCAAGGCGAAGTGCTGGTGGGTTCTGCAGGAAGCTGGGCTGTTGTCCAGAAGGCACCAAATCGTGGAGCCCTGGTGTAAAGGGGTCTACTCTAGTGAGGGGCGCTGGAGCAGGAGCTCCGTGGTACAGAGCAAGTACAGCAGGAAGCAGGGCTGGAGAAAACCACTTCTTTGACATCCTAAGCGTGTGTTCACTCTCCTCAGGTATTGCGGGAACAATGGAATGTAATAGAGGCAAACTGACGAGCCCCAGAGGCAAAGGAGGAGCGCCAAGAAGTATGTGCTCATGTCGAGAACAAGCACCAGTAAGTTTAAGAGAAACCAGAAACACTGCGAGAATGAACAAAGAAATCTCATTGAAAGTGATTGCATAAAAAATCAAGTGTGAAAAACTTATGGTGAATGAAGCATGCTGGGACTTGAAGTGCTGAAAGTGAAACGCCTATAATTCTTGAAAGAAGCAAAGGGTGAAATCACAACCAAGAAGGATGAACTGTTAAAAGCATATGGAGAGAAGGTATACATGAATAACAAAAAGCGGTGTTGTGAAAAGGTCAAAAGTAACAAGAGTGGTTGGTCTGAAACTGTAATTCTTTTTCGAAAGACCCAGTGAGTTGTGAACTATGAAAAATGAAGTTCATATCTCGATGAGGGGGAGTTGAGATTAAAGTTTGGAAAAAAAGAACCATACAGAAATCAAAACCTCATTGGTGCCAGAGACGCACAACCGAACTGTGGATGAAAGGCTTGAGCACTGTAGAGGGAAGCCTATATTTAATAGTTATGTTAGAGGTGGTCATGCTGAGGTTGAGCTAAAACCTTGCACATTCGAAAGGTCTCGACTGTTGTTTTGATGTGAAAGCTTGGGGAAGATCCCCCCCCCCCACCTTCTAGTGAACTGGTGCAAGGGGGTCCGAGCCCGACTGATGGAGACCCATTGTAAACTGGTGAAAAGGGGTTCAAACCTGACTGAGGGAGACCCGGGGTGAGTAGGATACTCAGACTTTGTGAATGTGAAAATCCTGACGAGAAAAGAACTTTGGCATTTGTTTGGTACTCCAGACATTCTGTGAATAATAGACTTTTATTGGAAAAGAGACTTTGGTGCAGAAGGCCCGGATATCTGTGTTGTGAACCTCTCAGCCTGACATATTGTTTCTTGAACACTTTTCTTTTGCATACATCATTTTCCTACACCATTTGTTATTAGATGTAAAGATTGGCAATCGTTTTATTTTAGTATAGGCCCTTTTTATTTTGACAGACTCTACTAGGACTGCTTTATTATTATTTGATGGTGGTAGCTTGCTCCCATCCTTAGATTTAGGTTAGAGAGGCGTTCAACCAACCATTGAAGTTCAATAAACACTCTTGAACTGTGTCTCATTTGTATCGGTCTTCATTAATGATACCAAGCGTTTCCTTACACTGTACCAATTGGCATCACCATGCTTGGTGGTCTTTCAAGGAAAGGGTTTTGCCAATCGGAGCTTCAGACAAAAACTTATTTTCGAGGGTATTGGGTCCTCCGACGTATTCCATATCTATGACAGTAATCACCACAGCTGTGCTGCTTCGGAAAATCTTTCTGCGTCGATGTCGATACGCTGTCCTCGAGGGCCTCCATCGAGCCGACGTCACCGGATGTTATAAGTAGGACGCATGACGCCCGTAGCCTCAGTTCCGTTTTTTCCGCGAACGTGTTCGCTTCGGAGATCTTGGCGAGCCTCGACTCTTCTGAGTTCTGTTCTTTCAGTTCCTCAAACCTGTTCGTTTGTGTTATTGCATAATGTCTTCATCTTCTTCTACTCCGCGGCCGGGTTTTAAGAAGTGTCGGGACTGCGGGTTGAAGATGTCGTTGACGGATTTGCACGTCGCTTGCCTCTGGTGCCTCGGTGAGGACCACGACACGGATGACTGTGTGGACTGCCAGTCGCTTACTTCAAAGGCCTTGCGGGAGCGTAAGAAGAAGCTTTCTGTAGGTAAGGTGGCCAAGCCCCGGAAGTCGAGGTCCACCGGCCTTTCGACTGACGATTCGAGGGGCGACTCACTGCATCCTCGTCGTCGGTCTGGGGGGGGGGTCTCGGTCCTGGAGTAGGTCCCGCCATTCCTCTGCCTCTTCGACGCACTCACGGAAGCGCCGGCACTGGTCGCCTTCTCAGTCCTCGTCCGAGGACTCCGCCCGTCGGCAGGTTGCTTGTCCCAACAAGCATTCCACTCCTGCCAAATGGGATTCATTTCGGCAGGAGATGATGGCGATTTTTCAATCGCAGGACTCCGGTCCGTCCGCGCCGTCGAAAGACGCCGGCCATGACCGTGCTAGAGACACCACTCGCACGCCTTCGGGCTCAAGCGGTCGTCGCGATCGCCGGGCGCCTTCGAGGTCCCGGTCGGACAAGGATGGACGCTCTAGACATGCCCGTTCCCGGTCCTCGACACCCTCGAGACTGTCGGATCCTGTGAAGTCTTCGAAGAAGCCTTTGGCGCCGAGGTTGTCGAGGGATTCTTCCGAGGCTTGCCTCTGAGGAAGTCGTCGATGCCATCGGCGCCCAGGCTGTCGAAGGACATGTTCGGGGCTCCGCCCTTGCGGATTGTGTCGAAGCTGTCGGCGCCACGCTCGACGCCGATTCCATCGACGCCCTCGACTCCTTTCGAGGCTGTTTTGTCGGAGGTACCCCGTGGCACGGTGGAACCCCCTAGAAAGGCTCTGGCCAAGGCTAAAAATGTCTTAATCCTTTATTCTGTTCCCACATTCCAGCCTCTGGATTATATTTCTGAGGTGGATGAGGGATCTGAGGATGGGTTGGTTCCCGATACGGTACCAGATGAGATTTTGTCTGGTTATAGCCAGATTGAAGACGTGCGTCAGTCGTTGCACAACGCCATGGTCTGGACACCTCTCCAGAGGTGGAGTTCTGTAGGCCTGAGCCTGGCACCCATGCCGAGTCCTTGTACCGGCGCCTTATGTCGAGGGTTATGGAATAGTTGGAGTGGTTGGCACCACCAGTGGATTTTCTGCAGGATGACCTGACGGATATCCTCGACCAAGGTCCACCGACTGACCCGGTACTGCCATTTCATATGGCCTTGCAAAGAAGGGTGGCAGCGGCTTGGACTGCCCCGCAGAGTCTCCCGGCAGTGAGCAAGTCTTTGCCGCGAAAATACCGTCCAGCCAGTAGCGACCCCTGCTACTTGACCACGCACCCCACTCTGGAGAGTTTGGTGGTGCAGGCGGCTATGCCCCCAGCAAAGCAGGCGTCGAATCCTACCATCCCTCCTGATAGGGACGACAAGCATTTTGATGGCTGGGCGTAGAAAGTGTTTTCTTCAGGGGATATGGCTTTACAGGCAGCCAACTCAGTGTGTCCCTTGTCACGTTTCACGCACACTCTCTGGAACTGTATTTCGTTAGCGGCTGATCATATTCCCAAAGGGGAGGAACGGGATGGTTTCCTTGCTATGGTGCAGGAAGGCAAGGATGCCATGTGTGAGTCCGTTCAGTCGGGTCTGGACATGGCCGATTTTGTCAGCCGGTCCATGGCGAGCACCGTGATGAGCAGGGTTGCGTGGTTGCGGAAGTCGGGCTTTGCTCCTGATGTTCAAGCCCGGCTCCTCAACATGCCCTTTGATGGTGAACATCTTTTTGGCAGCAAGGCTGACGAGAGCCTTGAGAGGTTGCAGACCTCCAAAGCAGCAGCGAAGTCGTTGAGCGCTGCAGTTCGCCAACCTCCGCCTTTTCGTCCTAGGGGACAGCAATGGAGGGGAGGTTCCTTTCGATATTACTCATCCTTTAGTAGATCGAGAGGAGCTGCAAGTCAAAGGGGCCACCGTAGGAGTGCCAGAGGTGGAAAACAAGGTACTCAAGGTGCCAAGGCCGCTCGGGCAGTTGCCTCTTTACCCTCAGGCAATGCCGCAGCCGCTTCAGCTCAGTCATAAGGCCATGTCCCATGGTTCGCCGGTTGGGGGAAGGCTGGCGCAGCATCTTGTAGAATGGCGTGCCATTACTTCAGATGTGTGGGTTCTGGAGATCAAAGCCCATGGCTACTGTCTTCCTTTCCGGCAGATGCCGCACGACAATCCACCAGGGAATCTCTTTCAAGAGTACGGATCCGCTCCTTGCGCAGGAAATACAATCCTTGCTGGAGAAAGGCACCAGGCCCTTCAACTCCAGGACTGGTTGGTGTCTCTCGACCTCAAGGACGCTTAGTTTCATGTGCCGATCCATCCCAAGCACAAGAAGTACCTGAGGTTCGCGGTTGGCGACTCGCACTTTCAGTTTCGGATCCTGCCGTTCGGATTGACCTCCGCCCCAAGGGTTTTCACCAAGCTCATGGTGGTGGTGGCAGTGTACCTCAGGAAAGGGCGGATTCACGTCTACCCCTACCTGGATGATTGGTTGATCAGGGCGCGCTCTCCCGAGCAAGTCCTGGATCATCTGTCCGTCACCTGCCACTCCCTTCACAAGCTGGGCTTCTCCCTCAACTTAAAGAAGTCCCACTTGACGCCAACTCAGCGGCTCCAGTACATCGGAGCAGTGCTCGACACATCCCTGGGGCAGTGTTTTCCTCCCCGGGTGGGGGGTTCTTCGCATTCAGCAGATGGTGCACAAGTTTCAACTTACCCAGGCGCTCCCGGCGTTCGAGTTCTTGAGGTTGCTCAGCCTCATGGCATCCTGCATTCTTCTGGTGCCAGAGGCCCGGTTGCGGATGAGATCTCTGCAATGGGCTCTCAAGATGCAGTGGTCACAGTCCTCCGGCAGGATGTCGGACCCTGTTCAGGTGCCGCCCTCGGTCGCTCAGGACCTTCTGTGGTGGGCCGACGAAGGCAATCTGATGAGGGGGGCTCCATTTTGGCTACCCTGGCTGGAGGTGACGATCGTGACGGACGCATCCCTCACGGAATGGCGAGCTCATGCCAACGAGTTGACAGTCGGCGGTCGTTGGTCTCCGTCGGAGTATCAATCTGTTGGAGCTGAGGGCCGTCTGGCTTGCCTTGAAGGCCTTTCTGCCGACTGTGCGAGGAAAGAATGTCCCGATTCTGACGGCCATGCACTACCTCAACAAAAAGGGAGGGCTGGGGGAGGGTCACTTCCTCTGTGCAGGGAGGCGATGCAGCTCTGGTTCTGGGCCATCCAGCAGGAATTTTCGATCTCGGCAGTTCATCTGGCCGGAGACGAAAACGAGACGGCGGATGCTCTGAGCAGGCAGAGCGCGATCTCTCACGAGTGGGAGTTGGCTCAGGAGATTCTCCTGGAGATCTCCGGCCTTTGGGGGACCCCTCAAGTGGATCTCTTCGCCTCCAGTGTCAACCGGAAGTGCGAAAGGTTTCGCTCGTGGGAATTTCCTCCAAGAGGAGTCTTAGGAGACACGTTCGTGGTAGAGTGGTCATTCCCACTACTATACGCGTTTCCTCCAGTCCCCGTCATCCCGCAAGTGCTGCGGAGGTTCGGTTCCCGGATGATCCTCATTGCTCCGGCGTGGGCCTGGAGGACGTGGTACCCGGACCTTCTCGACTTGTCAATCTGCCCTCCACGTCGTCTTCCCTACCGAGACGATCTGCTCTCACAGGAGGGGAGTCCGGTTCTCCATCCAGAGGTCAGATCCCTCAACTTTCACGCTTGGCTTCTGAAAGGTTGAGGTATAAGGATTGGGACTTCCCTGAAGACGTGATGGAGGTGTTGCTTTTGGCCAGACGGCCGACAACCAAGTCCCTGTACCGTTGCCGTTGGAGAAAGTTCTGCGACTGATGCAGGGTTAAGAATGTGGATCCTTTTTCATGTGACATTCCTGTGGTTGTCTTTTTTGCTTTCTTTAGCCCACAAGGGTCTGCAAGTGGGTACCATCAAAGGTTACCTGGCGGCGCTGTCCATATTTAAGCTCTCGTCTGAGGAGTGTTCTTATTTTAAAATCCCTTTAATTTCTCAGTTTCTGAAAGGGCTCACTAATGTGTTCCCTCCGTCACCTTCCAGGTGCCCGGTTGGGATTTGAACCTTGTTCTCAAGTTTCTAATGGGTGCTCCATTTGAGCCTTTTGCATTCTTGTCCTTTGAGACTGTTAACCCTTAAAACTGTATTTTTAGTTGCGGTCACTTCCGCT
This sequence comes from Ambystoma mexicanum, assembly GCF_040938575.1. Taxonomy (NCBI): domain Eukaryota; kingdom Metazoa; phylum Chordata; class Amphibia; order Caudata; family Ambystomatidae; genus Ambystoma; species Ambystoma mexicanum. The sequence continues at coordinate 1,248,382,764 of NC_090934.1, forward strand.
CGCAGAGTGAGCGAGTTACAGGCACTTCCAGTTAAACCACCCTTCACTGTGTTTCATAAGGACAGGGTTGGCCTTAGAGTTCGTCCTTCCTTTCTTCCGAAAGTGGTGTCGCAATTTCATTTATACCAGAAGGTCATTCTTCTGGCATTTTATCCTCCTCCGCCGCATCCTGGTAAGGACGAGGAGAGGCGCCATAGGTTAGATCCTAGGAGAGCTTTAAGTTTCTACATTTCACGCGTGTCCCGGGTCAGAGTGGACGATCAGCTCCTTATAGGTTATGCTGGAAGGCGTTTGGGACATGCTGTTACTAAGCAGACTTTGTCTAGATGGATTATCTTGGCAATTTCTGAATGTTACCGCTTGGCGGGTAAGGACCCTCCGGTAGGCTTACAGGCCCATTCTACTAGGGGTATGGCTGCCTCTACTGCCCTGCAAAGGGGTGTTCTTATTCGTAACATCTGTGAAACAGCCACTTGGGCTTCGGTCCATACTTTTGTATGACACTACTCCCTAGATTCTATCCATGGGCACGATCTGGCCTTTTGCAAGGCGGTCCTTTACTCTGCAATTTGATTGGGCATTCTAAATTTCTAAATTATTTTTCCCTCCTCCATACGTTGGTACTGCTTTGCGAGTCTGTCATAGATATGGAATTCGTCAAGAGGACCCAATCCCCTCGAAGAACAAGTTACTCTCTTACCTGGTAACGTTCTTTCGATGAGATGGTCCGACGACGTATTCCAGATCGCTTTGCCTACCCTGCTACAGAATTTCTTATGCGATTGCAGCTTACGTTTCCGCAAGGCTTTCTGTGGTCATACTGGCAGAAGATTGGTGCCACACGTTCTGGGGAAAAAACTACAAATGAGGCTACGGGCGTCGTGCGTCCTACTTATAACATCCGGTGACGTCGGCTCGGCGGAGGCCCTCGAGAACAGCGTATCAACGTCATCGACGCAGGATGCAGACGCCGAAAGATTTTCCGAAGCAGCACAGCTGTGGTGATTACTGTGATAGATCTGGAATACGTCATCGGACCATCCCATCGAAAGAACGTTACCAGGTAAGAGAGTAACTTGTTCTTTGGCTTCCTGAAAACCTACATATTATTGAATAGCTTCCTTCGGCCTACTGTCTGATCGGACACTTTACTGTTTAGCTGTCACTATAACAGAGGAAGTATTGTAAAGTAAAATGAGTTTTGTCTCAATAGGTTAGTTCACATATGGGTTTAAACATCTGCACACAATTAGAAAAACCACTACAACCAAAGTGCAATATTCTAATTTAGCCAAAGCTTTTCTGTACCTATATTTAGTTCAACAAAGTCCATTGCATCTTTGTTTACAACATTCAAAGACGTCATCTAGGTGCTCTAACAATGTCATTGAGATCAGGCTTCATAGCAGAATTGTGCGTAGTTTCCGTATGATTTTTAAGGTTATAGAGGAGCCATACATTTATGTTGCAATTGAATTCACAAAGCAACAGTTGTCAATGTTTTTGGAATCCCACAACATTTATTTGGAGTTGTTAATAGGATAGAAATGTGTGTCAGAGTAAAGTTCAAAGTACCCTTGTAGAGAAAGAAAAAAAAGGTCTCGGCGCACCTGACTGTCTGACGCACCGTGGCTATGAGTAGGATGGTGCAATATCACTTATGTATGAGGACATCTGGCTTTGCTCAGGATGTATACACAAAGCTACTGGATGTGCCCTTTCTAAGGAGAGACCACCCATGCTCATTCGTAGTAGAAAAGAATTTTAATGATTTAGCTGTGAAGAATTGAAAATTGTTAAACAAAATAACGTTACCCATTTTTTATTGAAACAACATGGTAATGGGGCCATTCACCGTCCACAATTAAGGACTGGCATCCACAAAATCAATGAGTCAAATAACTCTTCATACTCATACGTCCTGTCCCCTTTCCTTCATCCTTGTGGGCATCCCCCAACATGGGGACGGTACCGGAAACTTTGGCAGCAAAAAATGTAGCTTCCATTTTAAATGTAGTACGGCGCGAGGGGTGCGGCCCTGGGTGTGGTAGCGCCACTCAAGGCCTGCCCCTTCCGGCACCTCATCCAGTCCCTTTTTCCGCACAGACGGTGTCTCTTATCAGGAACAAAGTGGTTCTGGTCAGGACCGACAACTCCACGACAATGTTTTACCTGAACAAGCAGGGTGGCATCCATTCTTCCCTCCTGTGCATGGAGGCGGTGGCTATCTGGGAATGGGCCCATATAACCAACAAACCTATTGTATTCTTGAGACAAGGGAAGATAAAACATATCCCTATCTAGCGATTGCCTGTCCTCTAAGAGGGGTCACCCCCAGTGGGAACCCGCTTGTCTTGACCCACAGGAGGCGTTATGTTTAGCGGCTTCACCTCCCTATTCCCAAAGGGGGTGGATCTCACTTGGGGAGAGGTGTCAAATTCCCTGGATTATTCACAAGGGATGGCGACAGGAGAAGAGAGGGTTTGAAAGAGGAGATTAGGAGGAAGAGAAGAGAGGAGAATAGAAACCAGGCAAAGTAGTACAAGAGCATGAGAGGAAAAGACTGAGACCTGGGTGGTTGGAAGGCACCACTTTTTAAGATACTTCTTATTGTCGGACTCCAGGTTAGGATCCACATAGAAATTCCCAGAGGGAGTAAGAGAGATAAAGCGATTGCCGTTAGGTCCTCCCGTAGCAAGCCAGAATTTCGATAGTAGTGGTTACTGATCTCTAGTGACCACCAAACTCTAGTGACCACCTTAGGATTCAGGGATGCCTGGGTTGTGAAAGGCAAAGCCCACGGGAGACTAGAGATCAGAGGATGTCCCGTAGTCAAACCGTATGTAAATATTTTAATAAAAAACCTTTGAACCATCTTGGAGCATTGATGTGTTATTAAGACAATCTGTGACACTTGTTATCTTTTTATGGTCTCAAACCTGCTCTTCTCTCGACTCCTCATCTCCAACCATCTGTTACTCTGAAAGCTCCTCCTCTCAACGACCTCCATCTTTCCAAACACTTTTTTCAGCTCTTCTTGAAACTCTTGCCAGGAGCTCCATCTCCACACTCACTGACAGACGATGGCTGTGCGTGTATACAGCCCCGTAGCCCCAACTCCTGGTCTTAGTTTCCTGTGAGGGTCTACACATGTCATCCCTGGAATTAGTTGGGATTTGTTTGTTGTGAGAGCTCACCTGATTGTACTGAATGGTAGGGCAGCTGGGCCAAACTTGTTAAAGAGCTTTCCACCATTTTGGAATTCACAAGCAGTCTTTGGCCGTAGGTAGTCTCCCGTGTGTCTGCCTTTGATGTGCCCGTTTTGAGGAACTCATGGTGGCAACAGTAAAGACAGACACAAGTGATCACAGTTGAAGGGTGTTTATTAAACTGTATAGGTAAGTTGGAAAAACACCTATTCTAACCCTAAATCTAAGATGGGAGCAAGCTTCGACCATCAAACAATAATAAGGCAGTCCTGGTGGCATCTTGTCAAATAAAAGGGCCTATACTAAGAAAAACCTGTTGCCAATCCTTACGTTAAATATGAAAGAGTGTGGGATAATGTTCACAAGAAAAGAAAGAAGTGTTCACAGAATGATAGGTCAGGATGCCGTTGTCAGGGTCTCCCTTCCCCATGTTTTCAGCACAGGACAAGGTAAGATTCTGGAGCACCGCACACGCTTGAGCTTTCCCAGCACGAGCCAACAGTTTCGCTCTCAGAAATCAGGGCCTCCGGTGGTTAAGTCTCTTTGTTATAAAAAGTCTCTGGCCTCTGAGGACCTGAAGGGTTTTAAACTAATAAACAAAAGTTCCGTATGTATGTTGGGTGATGACGTTTCAACCCTGGATCGCCCAGAGGGCTTCAGATCTATAAAACGTTCTTAATGATGTCAGGGCCTTCAGTAGTTAAATTGTCATGCTTCTGAGCGACTGACAGGTCCAAAGTTTAACAAAAGTTATTTTCTGGTTGCACTCTGGGTGATGATTCTTCACCCTTGGGTTCCCCTCTTCTGGGCTCAGACCCCTCTCAAATCTGTCTCCCTGCGTCAGATTCACTCTGGATTGTATTCAATAACTTGGTCTGTTACCTTCACATGTCGGTGGGTGTGGAGTTCACTATGGCTCTCACTCACACGTTTTCTCCTTTGGCATTCACACATATTTGGGTGACTGCTGTTCACCCCTTGGATCGATCCCCCTCTTTCGGGCTCAGACCCTTCCTGAGTGCTTGTCTCCCTCCGTCGGGTTCACTATGCTTTTTTAACACAATCTCATCTGTGACATTCACGAATCTTAATGTCTTTTCAAACATTTCACTGTGGACATCCCTCTGCCGGGTTCACTCTTGCCAACTTTGTTACTTGCACATTTTCTCAGTCAGTTCTTGCGATGTGGGATTCACTTCCCTTAGCTTCACAATCATCTGTCGGTCAAAAACGTTAGACTTTACAGAGGATTTTACTGGACCCCTGTATGACCACTTTGATCCCCTTTATCGCTTTTCCCAAGGCCTTCTGGTTACTGTAGTTTCCACAATCGGGTAATCGCCCAGAGTTTCCTGAGTGAGCACCCATATATTACCAGACTCCTCTGTTGCTGGTTTTCCCTCCTTTTAGTATCAATGGTTCTTTGTACTTTCACAGTTCAGTTAGTTTGTTACTTTTCGTTCACGTTTCTTATCGGCTCTCCCCTCGACTCACCGGCTGTGATGAACTGCTTGGCTTTTCTTCTCTCGAGAGTCAAAGTTGGTACCACAGAGACAAGCGTCTCTCCCCGGCTTGGTTATCAGCGGAGGAGGGCCCCGTGTACCGTTGATATCTGCTGCAACACACGCTGGCTATTGTTCGCGATCTTACGATTCCTTCTCCAGAGGTTTCACGGGCCTTGGTCAGAGAGGGTAAGGTCATTTCTCTCCTTGTCACCCTCTTGGTTCATGCAGTCTTTCTCCCCCTCTTGAATTGCCGTGCTGAGTTAGCTCTCTCGTTGTGCAGTCTACTTTGTACATATTGTTCTCTCGTGCTACACCTTTTATCCCTGTGGGGGAAGGGAAAGGGCCATCATCTGTGTGCGGTTTTGTCGATTGCCTGACTTTGCCTGACCCTTGTGTTGGGACATGTCAGGTAAATGGCTCGGGTGTTAGTCCGTCGGCCTTCGTGATATGCAAAAGTGTTCACATCAGAAAAGGGGGGGTAGAGTGTTTGCATATCCTACGTGGTAGGTTGGTGAAAAGGTGTCGTAAGAAGGGGGATACCGCGTCTCACCCGTTGGTTTCCCACTTCCACTCCCCGAGGACCCTCATCCAGGTGATTCCCACCTCACTGATCCACCCCCAGGAACTGGATCCAATAGCGATGGCCGCGTCCTGGCAAGCTAGATGACCGATCCCCGGGGACTAGTCAAGGAGACACCTTCAGGTTTCTCACAACGTGCTCTGGTTGAGGCCTTCGTTGATGTGAGAAGCTTGCATTGTGTGAGCATGAGAGGAGCGGTTTTGGTATTGATGCGGCTTCCTTATCGGCATGCAACCTGGCTGAATGGCAGAGAAGCAAATGTAGTGTTCTTGAATCCACCTGTTTCTGGGTTGGCATCTTGCCAAACTGTTTTGCATACTCGCATTGACTTGTGGAGTGGGGTCATGCTATGAATTCCGTTTGGTTTCTTTTATACACAAAGAAGGTTTTCTGGTATGGTGGCCCTCTGGGCAGTCCCATGGGAGTATTCAAGTTTTGCGGTATGCCTCTACAGACTGCGTGGGAGAGATTCTGCACTTTGCCTTTATGTTAGAGTTCTCAGGATCAATACCAGAAACAGTCTTACCTGGTTGATAGAATGTAATGTTATGTGGGCGGTCTGCTGGGAACAGTATACCTTTACTGTTGGGGCCTCCTACCCCTCTTAGAGCCCTGGGTTGTGTTCTTTAAAGGCAAAGTGCTTTTCTTGTCCCTCCGGTATTTATTTCTGTAACTGTCCCCTGCTGCCTCATATGGTAGGAGATCAATGTATTTGACCTGGGGATTCCCCATACACCTCCACCTGGCTCATCACTGTATCCTGCTGTGCCACATTTATACCACACCTCACTGTGCCATAGCACGTCTTTTACACTGTATCCCACTGTAGTACATTTCCCATGTCACAACTCATTGCCATATCAGGTCTTATGCTATATCCTTCTGTATATCCTTCTGCGGTCATATATCAGATCTGCTTTTCAAATGTCAGCTCTTATACTGTATCCGTCTGTGCCAAGGACCTCACACAGCCCACACAATACATTCTCACACTGCCTGCTAACAGAAACATCACTTCTTGGGTTGATTCTCATGACCCTTACAATTTGTATAGAGTTTCCCACTGTACCGCTCTCTTTGCTATCTACAGTCCTATGATGTCAACCTTTCCCAATTGCCATAACGCATCTTGCATTGCCTCTCAGGAGACAACATATAAGAAATCCCTCTATTCTATACCCCTCCTGCCGTAAAACATTTTACAGTGCACCTTACCAGAAATAATACCATCCTTTTGAAATGTCTCTCACCAGCCGCAGCATTTTTAATGCTGCTTCACAACTACTGTGTTGTCTCCCACCAACCATAGCATTACTTACGTTGCTTCTTAAAACCCATATGATACCTCGTACTCTTCTGACTTCCATAGAACCATTTTCAATGGTGCCCAACTTCTGGGACACCTTTATCTCCATCCCTCGTTGTAATATTGCACGTTGTCAGCTGGTTATTCGATGATCTCAAGGGGAGGAAGCCAACTGTTTAAGTCACGAAGGGTGCCTTCCAGATAGCTTTCATTTGTGGCCTTAGTGCTTTATTATTAATTTTGAGGTCAAAGTCGATGCTTTCGGTTTTGTTCACAAACTGTCGTCAAAATGGAGGGAGAAAACAAAGGTTGATATTTCTAATTTTCTTCTCTGCTTGTTTTGCAACAGAAAGAAGCTCAGCACTTAGTTCACCTAGGTCCTTCAAGACTGGGACAAACAGCCGGATGCGTCGACAGCTAAGAAAGCAGAATGAGTCTGTGGATTCTGTGGACTCAGCCGTCTCTTCTCAGTCATCCACATCATCCTCCTGTTTACCTCACATGACCAAAAAACGATTTTACCTTCCGGGCAAATCTCCTTTTTACAGAGGAATTTCAGACAGCAGTGAGCTGCGCCCTGCACTGGAAGGGTTGGCAGGGCAGCCAAGGGGTCTTGATGATCGGCCGCAGTTTACCACCCGGGGGACATTTAACCCAGAAAAGGGAAAACTGAAACTTAAAAATGTGAAAAATGCACCCCCGAAAACCAAAGAACTCTCAGAAGGAGGAGCGGCTGGGGTGGGGCGCAAAAGACCTGCAGATCCTGACGGCAGCAGTGCAGCCCAGCAGCTTGTACATTTTGGCAGCAATGAATTCATGGTGTGAAAAAACAAAAATGCTCCTGAAGAGGGAGAAAACATTTGCAGAAGCTGCATCTTGCCTTTGTTGGAACCCTGCCAATTGATGGCAACACTTCCTTCACATCCTTGCTTGACGTCCAGCCTGACATTCATTCCCACCTCCACTGCACGCAAGCTGCCTGACTTGCCAGACCAAGGGGAGAACACCAGTTGTTCAAGTCAGGAAGAGTGCCTGCCAGAACACTTTCAGTTGTGGCCTTAGCTATGTATAATTCATTTAGATGTCAAAGTCAGGGTGTTTGGTTTTGTTCCAAGTGAAGATTCACAAACTGTCAAAATGGAGGGAGAAAACAAAGATGGCTACTGATCCACAGTCTGGTTCTGGGTACCAGACTCTCACAGGCAGGTCCTGATGATGCGCATTGGAGCAGGGGGACCAGTTTGCTTGCTCTTATAGTTAGTACGCAGCAGCAGTCCAGGGAGACATTTTCTTGTCCTTAATCCCTACTGGGTGAGCTGCATTGATGTATATAGTAAGCACTGAGAGCGACCGACAACACGGACAAGCTGTTACTCTCCAAACACAAAATAATCTTAGAACACTGTGCAGGTTTCCACCATCAGAGTAGGTACAGATTGTGATGTTTGGGGTTTAGTTTCTTATTTATCACTGATGAAGGGCTCTCCAACAGTCCTGCCTACCTTCTTGTTGGACACACTGCCAAATTGGTCTGTGGGTAATTAAACAATCTGCTGCATTTTAGGGAGAATCTGTGCACTATTTTTGAATATAGAAAGAAAGGAATGGCTTTCACATATTAAATTAAAATGTTCTGCTTCAGTAAACCCACTCGGCTGATACCTACAGACATCCTAAAAAGGGGAAGGAAGACTTGCTGAGAGCAAAACACACCAAAGCTGTGTTTGAAGGAATAAATCTTAAATACTGCTCTTAATTTCACATTTGTTTAAGTGTACAGATGATGTAAGCAACAAAATCCTGACACAGACCTAGAGTATGATTTAAACTCTCAAAGTAAGCCACACGGTTGTAAGTGATGTGTCCAGTTGGAATGAGAGTGAGCGGTATATTCATAGTCGGCCATGAGTGATATGTGATTGAACTATGCTTTACAGAACCACATGTGAGATGTATTCTGTAGAAGTGTGATTGAAATGTACTCTCCCAGTGCTGTGCAAGTGAGGCCTGTATATAGACCATGATTGAGATGTCCCCTGTCAATGTGAATGATGGAGTAGTGTAACGTTGCAAGTGTGCTGTTTTCTGCAGAGCGTGGATTGTATGCCTTCCATCAGGATCCATGACAATTTTCCTTGTCAGTGGGCAAGAAACGCTGTACTATGCTAAAGAGTTAGTCATACTTTTTGGCATGGAAAGTGGCATTCTGTCATTGAGGGAGGTGCTACGCCTTAGTGATATTAGCAAGCTGTGTCCTGACTGAAGTGGGATTACCCACAGTCTTTCGCGATCAGCAGGCTGCATCCTGACACAGGATGAGTGAGGCACACCCCGTACAACTGGGCAAGGTACATCCGATCAGAGGGGCAGTAAGCAGGATGCATGGTAATATCAAGATGTGTTCTTTCAGATAGTTAAGAGAAATGTATTTATGTTCCATCCTGTCTGATGTTGTGGGATCTATCTTGTCTGAATGAGCTGGCCATGTCCTGTCACTGCAGAATAGACCAGCATTTCACAGCATCAGCTAGCAACACCCTGTGAATATGAACTACTCACATTCTGTCAGCATGAGGGTAGCCAAGCCTGGTCTGTGTAACACTATAATTTCTGGTTAGAAAATGAAAACTATCTCTCCTTGTTTTGTCTGAGAAACTAGTGTCCTGTTAGATCAAGCTTAGTTCTTCCATAGAGGGTGTAGCGCACGTCTCAAGTCCAGAAGGGATTGGAATCTTCTTAGAACATGAACTCCCTCTTTGTAAGGAAGTTGTAAATGGTATAAACAACCTCCATCAAGAGCATGGTGTCCTCCTTTGGTGTGTGGTAAACAAGCTAAGCTACATTTGGGTGAGAAGAGTGTGAACAGACCACCTTAAGAGAGACCACACTTTCCTACCTCATCGGTAACCACATCTGTCAAAGCACCATTTCCTACCAGAGGTTGAGCATGCCACATGCATCTTAACTGCACAGTATTTCTGTCAGGAAACACCATCATTGCAAGCAATGCCACTGCTTAAAAAATGTTTTTGCTACATCTGTCCAAGAGAGGGAAGTGATATTAGGGTCTTCTAAGGGTGAATGTCCAGAAGGATCAGGAAGACGTGCTGAATCTTAAGGTGAGCAAACCACATCGGTCAAATATATAAAATGTTTCTCGTCATGTCAGAGAGAGGAGCCTGGTTGCCAGAGAGCCAATGACCCATATTTGTCAGAGTGCTGTGTGACTCTTTGTGAACTTCATCTGTGAAAGAGGTGTGTTGTGTCAGAGTGAATGAGCCACATGTAAAGAAAAGGAGAGATTGGCTTGCTCCAGAGCGAAAAAAACACATGAGAAAGAGGTGCACCTTTTGTCAGACGATGAGTGAACAGCATCTGTTAGAGGCATCAATAAGCCCTATTCTATGAGAAGATGAACGGGCCAGACCTAGTAGAGTGAACAATCTTGTAAAGAGCGGGTAGTATTTAGTACGTCTATGGAATAGTTCACAAGCTATACCTTGCTGTGGGGAGAACAAGCTATCTTTTGTCAGTGAAAAGCCATGACATGGAGTTTAAAATCAGTGTGATCCTGAAGAGAGCGGTTTGATGCTTGTCAGGCCTACAGCCCTAAGTCCCTACAGTAGGTTGAAGAGAAACAGTGTCCTGCCGAGGATTGCCGTGGTACAAGAGTACAAGAAAAGTAAATCTGTGGAGATGCGAAACCCTCTTAAAGAGAGGGAGGGAGAAATGCCACAATCATGCAAAATGTGAAGAAAGTGTTCAATGCTGCTGTGAGTAATAACCACTTCTTGTCACAGCATTAGCAAGCTTCATGACCCTGCAGAGGGTTTCAGAACTGTGTGGACCAGTGAAAGGCAACTGCTCCGTGTTCCGCTTCTGCCCTGTGGTATATTTTTTTCAGGTCATTCATAAGGAGGCATCCCCCTCCTAGGTTCCGAATGTCAGTATTAAATGCCATAAACGTTCCAGAAATACTTGAAAATGTTGATGGGCTTTTATTGTCTTTTGTTGCTTCTGATTGTGCCATATTCTTTTGCGGGGAGGGGATTCAAGTTGGAGATTGCAAGGGAGACTAGAAAAGTGCATGTTGTCATATTTGAATGATGAGGACTAGGGGATAGTTTGAGAAGGTGGAGGAAATGTTCTGTTAATGGGCCTGTATGTTACTAGATATGGCAGGAAATTATGTAAATGTGTATGCTTTTAGAGTAGAAAAAGAACCATGTTAAATGTGGAAAATGCTCTGGATGTACTGAGAAGTGCTTAGCCTCGCCTTGTACCGAGCTATGTAATGTTGCATGATCTCTGTGTCCTATGTGTCTGGCGAGAGGGATGTATACAAAGCAGCTCATATATTACCAACGACGCACAGGCTTGTTTCTAGGCTGTGGTCTTACTTGAAGAGAAGGGTGAGTCCTACTTTTGTTGGAGGTGAGATGAGAGGTACTCTTTCCACAGTCAACTCTGGTGTGGAAGAAGTCCTGATAGGAAAGTGCCAGCTATTAGTTTTCTAGTTTGTGTTGGCGATGGTGTTGAGGGATGCAGATAGATGACCTAATCTGAATTCTTAAGGTCTCCCATTATGCAAATATCTTCCTCATCCTGCTGCCTGCTTCTTGATATGAAGCTGAACCCTAGCTTTATTAATTTCCTTCCTCCATCATTTCATGTCTCTAGATGTAAGACACATATCCTCCATATTGCCACCGCTTTTATCTTAGTGAACGAAGGCTTCTCGTTGACGTCCCCTGTCCCAATTGTATACTTCTACAAAGGCAATTGATACTGTGATCTGCCTGACCCCTCGTGTAACCACACCTCTTGCCTCTAGAAAGGAAGTTGGCGATACGCCGGACTTATCCCGTCCCTGCACTATGTTCTGTGTATGTAGTAGTCTGATATTGTTCTTAATGACCTCTCCCATCACTATACTGCTTCTCCTTCTATGAAGGAGTTTGAGATTGTAATCTGCTTGACCTCCCCAACCACCATCCCTTGCTCCCCATGGAAGGAGGTTGAGGATTTCTTTCTGACCTCTCCTGGGCCAGCACCTCTTGTTGCTTTCCAAAGAAGGTCCATACCTGAGTTGCTTGAACTGTCATTGTTTCTAAGTCTCTTGACATCGTGACCTGCCCGAGAAGATCTGTTCCCATACTGCTGGTCTCTATGTGGCGCTGATATTTAATTTTAGCTGCCATTGGTTTTTCCTATTTCTTTGTCAGTCCACGTTTAATTGTGGCGACTGGAAGTAGGTATGGGGTGGGTACATTTGTGTTGCTTCTACTGTATTGCTTAACCCTGATGCCTCTGTTCAAGTCTCACATTGAGTGTCAAAAGACGAGGTTTCCCTGTGAAGCTGCACGCCTTGTAGCAAGTGAATGTACCGACCACCTGGAAGCCAGGGCCTGCAAGCCTTCAATTCCATCTTTTATTTTTTTTAATTAATTTATAAGTATGCAGAGTGTAAATTTAAAAAGTATGTATTGTAAAAGGGTATATTATCCATTGTCATACACTCTATATATAGATATATAAATATATATATATAAATACATAAGACTCTACCTGTTTAAATAAAGAGTATATATGTAAAGAATTGCTCGCCATGGATGGTCGTCCAACGCGTTCATGTTCTGTATCCGTTTCTTTCTTTTTGCAGAAAAAACAGAAGGACTTGATTTGTACAAAGTGCAGTTTGTGTAATATTTCTTAAAATATATTCCGTCTGGCTGTAAAAAATGACAACTTTATGAACAAATAACCTCCAGCTTATTAAAGAGCAGTGCTGTAAAAATGTTTGTTTTTTAATATTTGTTTATTGAATTCTTAAACTACAATTTATAGCATCCCTAGGTGGAAAAAAACTGTTCACACAAGTAGACTGCGACCTCCTCCTCGAAATTCCTTAGTTCTCTTTTTGCCCCACCAATAAAAAAAGTAAAGGTTTACATTACGTAGTTCCAGAACAGAACAAAGAGGGGCTGGGGTGCACTCCAGGGACTCAGTCCTGCTTTCTCCAAGGAGGAAAAAAACCTCACATTATGGAACATTAGTCTCCAATTTTCTGGGAGGAAAAGTCTCTTAAGCAATGCTTATCATGTCCGAATCTCACAAAGCTGTAGGGTTTAATGGATGCGCTAACAGTAATTCCAAAATGTCTATCACAGTACCTCACACTATTTGTGTGTGGTGTTTGGGTACTAAACTTGACATTAGGGTTTGTGGATCGTGCCAAGCAATGATCACGAAAGAGACAAGGAAGAGGTTTGCCATAATTGGCTTTAGGCCTGCCCCTGTCTAAGTCTTTAGGTGGTACTCCGTGCTAACATATATCTTCAGTGAATAGGTGCTCCGAAAGCCACCGGAGTATGGACAAGGAGCCCTCTTCTGATAAGGTGTCAAGGAAATGAAGCATAAAACATGGGAAATGCCCACACTGGGTGTGAATCTCACCATTCACTCTCTTCCCTTTCTCTGATAAAGATGATGATGGGTCAAACCAGGAAGGAGAGCACAATGGAATTTTCACCCGAGAGGGAAATGGTAAGATCCCCCACAAAGTCGTACTCTGTAAAACAGTGGGAGCTCTTTAGACTCCAGATGATGGACATTTTCACTAAGGCCGCAGTGTAAACAGCTTTAGCTTTGGTGTCAATGTCAGTGACTTGAAATCAGGCAGGGTTACCATTAAAGCTAATGACCATATGCCTCAAAGCTTGGCTCAGGCTTGGAGCGCAGTGACTCCTCTGGTCTTATTGATACCATCAATCTGGGTCGAGTACTGGGCCTTGGATCAGAGTGTTGAAACTTTGTATTCTTTGTAAATCTGGTATTGATGTTCACAACTCCTAGAGCAAGCCAAGCATTTAGGTATGCATTAGTCTAGACTGTTGGTCCTGACAGACAACATGGTAGCTATGCACTACCTCAACAGGCGGGGTGCTGGGGGCTCCTTACCTCTGTGCTGAGAAGCAATGCGGTTGTGGTTCTTGGCTATGCAGAACACTGTGTCCCTGACAGCAGCTCATCTAGCTGGCAAATAGAACGTGTTGATGGGTGCCCTGAGCAGGCAGTCTTCGACCTCCCGTGAGTGGGAGCTCTGCCAGGAAGTTCTGGAAGAGATTTTCTCCTGTTGGGGTACTCCTCAAGTGGATCTCTTTGCTTCCAGGAATTGGAGGTGTTGGGGTGGTTAGAAAAGGTCCCAATGATACGAGGGATTTGTGTTGGGCGCGCCATTTATGTGACTCAGGGTGCAGTGACATGGTCACGATCTTGGAATTTCATATGTATCCAGTGTAGTTAAATTTGAATGGGATGCGTTACTTCAAGTTTTACTTGGTGTTCAAATTGATACATATAGATGTACACATGCATAGCAAGATAAAATGCCAAAACATCCAAATTAAATATAAAACACGATCCAGATATGGTGTGCGACGAGGTGCCTAGAAGATGGATGACAGGGTGCTTCATAATGTGCATGTGAGGAAGAGGGCCTGTCATGAAGAACCCTTTGTAAAGAAGAGACGACCGGTATTAAACTTGCATGCACACTGAGATATACACATAGGGAATTTATAAATCTACATGCAGTGTTTTCTCTTTATAAATGTATTACAACTCTGCAGCTAGGAGTTCGCAGGATGAATTCTGAGCGTTGGGGAACAACTAGTTTTGCTGGATTGGAGGCCAAATGAGAAGTAATCCTAAACCAAGCAGATGGTCAGCCGACAAACTGGCCAGAGTGTTTATAACCTGGTAGTTTCGCAGGAAGCAGATGTAATCTCCTTTAAGTGCATGGGAGTTTGCTGAGGAATCTGTCCATTTTCTTTGACCAACAATAAACGTTGGGTGAGATGACGCTTGAGGCCAGAGTGACCGATACTCAGGGGTTTGATTGTTTTCTCAGGATGTGCCATGCATGCTGAAATGGTATTCATTTAGATTAGAATGTTCCTGGAGAACAGAAAAATCTGGGTTGGTGAGATGGTTATCGTCTGTTCAAAGGGAACCTGTTTATTCTCCTCTTCCTCATATCGTTTGAAGTATCCATGCAAACCATGTGCAATTACGTTCAGGGTTAAAGGGCTCAGGCCAGCTGTGACTTGTAATGAAATATGTTTGCTTACGAATGTGTAACCATGTGGTGATGTCGCAACCTACCACGGACGAATCCCAAAAATGGGTGTGCTGTGAATACAATCTGAGGAGGGTAGTTAAGATAACTGCGACCAATGAGAATGGGAGAATTTGAGAAAGATTGTATTTATTTGTATAGGTTTCGTCCAATCAAATGTCGGGGGTGGATTGTAATAACATTTCTGAGGCTTGTGGGATCTGCTTAGATCACATGCTGCGCATAGGCTGACATCTAGTGGAAGCTGCGGAGTATTAGTTTGTTTTTCGAAACTCGAAAATGGGTGTCGACACAGGGCGTGCCAGTAATACTATCCCTAGTGTGATGTCCACTCTACCCATGATCCCTCATGCGTCTAGGACCCTCAGATTGTTTTTTTCTGCCATACTGGTCGGAAGCATCCCGCAGAGTTCCCTGGCCTTTGCCATAATTTAGCAAAAATATCTTTATATTTCCCCATGTCTCCACCCCAATGTCGAGTCACCGAACTTCCACACTCGACGCCAGCTCGGAGAATGAATCGACCGTCGAGAGCTGCACGACGGACTTGGGCCTTGGAAGGCCTCTGGCCTCGGCCCTGCAAGTAGGTAGAGTGGGCGGTGGTACATACTCTACACTCTTAAATATATAGGTACATCTTCTTATATATTCCTACACTCACTAGCCCGCTGCCACAGGGTGCGTATGGAGGGTACCCCTTTCCAATTTTGCTCCAAGTGCAACCGCAAGTACCCTTGGGTTGACAGACACGCCACGTGTAACCTCTGCTTGCCGAGGGACCACCCCGAGGCGAACTGCAGAGCGTGCAGTCGGTTTAAACCGAAGACCCTAAAGACCGTTCGACCAAACGTTGGACCCACCACGCCAGGCGACAAGAGGCCATGGCAGCGGAGGGCGCCTTCAGTGCTGACAGCGACGCCCTGCTTTCGGACGGCGAGGACAACGTGGCATCGAGAGACAGCCAAGCGCAAGTCCCCGACCTCGGAAGGTTGTCCGGCAGGGCAGCTATGGGGAAAACCCCCGGCGACACAAGTGCTACCCACAGCACTGCCACCAAACACGTGAAGTCCAACCGAGACTCGACGCGCACGTCAAGTTCTCGGAAAGAGGCACACAGAGAACGATCCACCAAATCGGTGTCCTCTGGGCGTTCTCGATCTAGATCGCCACATGACTCCAGGCAACCATCCACTGTTGCCAAGAGTGCCTCGCTCCCTAAGGTAACGGAGTTTCGATCGTCGGAAGACGAAGCCAACCTCGATCTCCAGGCTGCACTCCAGGAGTCGGCGTCAGCAGACCGCGTGGCGGCTGCTCCCGAGTCCCGACCTCCACACTCTATAGATAGGGACACTACCCCCAAACCTCGACGCTAGACGTCGAAAAGCTCTGAAGTAGTGAAAACACTGGGGAAACACTCTTCAATGCACGGGGAGGGGGCTAAACAACAAAAGCAGCTTTCCCAACCTTCTTCTACACCACAAAAACAGACAGACAAGCCACAGTCTTCTGTCAATTTACCTAAGACACCTCCACAAGGCCATAGGTCCAGTCAGGATGGAACAGGAACACCCTCCCAAGAAAGGGTAACCCCCAGCTCTAAGGAGTGGTCTAGTGAAGATATAGACAGTTATGTCTAGGATGTCATCCCTGGCAGACTTCTATGCCAAGAATCCTGAGCGCTTCCTCTCCTTATACCCCTGACGGGGCTACACCCTCAGGCTCTAGGGACCTGTTACCCCCAAGTAAGAAGTCCCGGGTTGAAGCACCAACACAAGGTCGGTCTTCGGACCCTTTCTGTATACAGCCCTACTCTCAATATGAGGATCCACTTTTTATTGAGGATCCAGATTTGGGCACGTTGGGAGATCAGACTGGGACGGACTACTATGGGGACGATGAGGACCAAGAGGAGGACGAGGATGACCCAGAAACCTACAGGGTAGATTCCCCGGTAGACAAAACCTCTGGTTACCGACTCCCTTGTCGACAACCAACCTCTCTTGAATGAGGTTTTGTCCAGAGCGGCAGAACACTTTCACATTGATACCCAAGGAGCTCAGGAAGAGAGGGATTTTGCGGAGGAATTCGTGGGAGAAAGGAGACCTGTGGCCCAGGCCATCCCTATCCTCAAATCCATACAAAGGAGAATAGACCCTTCCCTTGTAAATCCTAACCTCACCAGGGCGGTAAACCCCAGGATCGAGAAACTATTCAGGGCAGCCCAGTCAGACCCACTATACATAAGGGGGCATCTGAGACCCGACTCCCTAGTAGTGACAAACACCCAAAAGAGGGCGGGAACGCCCCTATCGTCTGAAGCTCCTCCCGACAAGGAGAGCAAAAAGATTTATGGTTTGGGTAGGAAAGTAGCCTCCACTTCCGCCTACCAGGCAAGGATTGCCAACTCCACCACCCTACTGGCGAGTTACAACTGCCACTAGTGGGAAGGAGTCGCGGCCCTCATCAACTCCGCACCGGAACCCTTAAAAAGTCAGTTGGCTTGGGTTGCGTCGGAGGGAAGAGCCGTGTCCGGTTGCATCTTAAAGGCAACCTTTGATGCCGCGGATAACGCCGGCAGATTGATAGCAGAGCGCACTGTTATCAAAAGACATGCTTGGTTAAGGCAATCTGGGTTCAAACCCGAGACACGCGCATCTTTAATAGACAAACCGGTGGAGCCTGATCTACTGTTTGGCAAGGCGGTAGAGGACGTGCTAAAAAATGCCAAGGATGAGTACAAGACTCTTAAATCCCTGGGCCAATTAACCAACAAAGCCCCGAATCAAAGGGGCAATGGCAATTTTCGTCGCCCACGCGGACAAAATTCCCAAAGAGGCTCCAACTATTCCCAGGGGCAGGGTACACCATGGAACAACAACCAGCAGGCTACCCAGGGTTATGGCAGGGGTAACAAGAGAGGTCGTGGTAAGGGTGGAGGCAGCCCCAATAGAGGCGGCGGCACGCCTCCCCCTAAACAGTGACGCTCCGTTCAGGGTCCCTTCTCACACATCCCCAGTAGGGGGACACATTTCCAACTTTACCCAAGCTTGGGAAGGGATCACCACAGACAGATGGGTGCTGTCCACAGTGTCCGCAGGGTACTGCATAGAACTGTTAAAGCGTTCCCGAAACCACCTTCCACGACAAAAAGTACATTCATTAGGCCACCAGAAGATCCTCCTCGAAGAGATAGTCAATCTTCTAGCAAAGGACACAATAGAACTCGTCCCAGGACACCAGGTAAACAAGGGTATTTATTCAACTTACTTCCTTGTGCCAAAAAATATTTGACAAATGCGCCCAGTATTGGAGTTACAGCCTACAAACAAGTATGTCAAGCCCCAAAAATTTTGCATCACTACGCTCCAAGAGGTTATCCCTCTCCTAAAAAAGGGGGATTACATGGCAACATTGGACATGAAAGATTCCATATTTTCATAATTGCATGTTCCCAAGCGCACAGAAGGTACTTGCGCTTCAAGGTGGACAGTCAGCACTACCAGTTCAAGGTACTGGCCTTCGGGATAGCCTCGGCTCCAAGGGTATTCGCCAAGGTACTGGCGGTGGCGGCGGCACACCTACGCAGGGAGACAATCCCAGTGTACCCTTATCTGGACGACTAGCTCATCACGGGGGAGACCCCATTAATTTGCAGAACAAACATTCAAAGAACTATCAACCTCCTCTTCGAATTAGGTTTCTCCATAAACGAGAAAAAGTCAAGTCTGGTGCCAAGCACCTCCAAACACTTCCAGGAGCTGTCCTAAACACTCAAGAGGGGTTGGCCTTTCCATCAGAGGAAAGAATTCGGAATATACTGCTGCAAATTCTGTAATATGTGGCCAGTCGCCAGATAACGGTACGCAAAACAATGCATTTGCTGGGCATGATGGCGTCATGTATTTACCTGGTCCCCCACGCGCGCCTGCGCATGCGTCCCCTGCAAGAATCGTTGGCGAAACAGTGGTCTCAGGCAAGTGGTCAGTGGGACGATCTAGTGGTCGTTTCGCCAACACTTGTACAAAGCCTTCACTGGTGGACAAGAGAGAATCTGTCCAAGGGGAAACCCTTTTAGGATCCCGAGATACAGGCGGTAGTCACAACAGACGCATGCCTGTCAGGGTGGGGAGCACACCATCTCCACCACACAGCTTAGGGTCTCTGGTCTCACTCAGTGGCCAAGAATCATATCAACCTGCTAGAGCTTCTGGCAGTATTCAGAGCGCTTCAGGCGTTCGAGCCCTACCTGTTGAACCTGTCAGTGCAGATCCTGATGGACAGCACTACAGCCATGTTTTACCTGAACAAGCAAGGACGGACTTTTTCGCCAAATCTGTCCAAGCTTGCCCAGAAAATGTGGATGTGTGCACTCAGACGGAACATCTTCCTGTCATCCCAACATGTTCCAGGGGATCTCAATTCTCTGGTGGACGCTTTGAGCAGAGATCCCCTCCCAGTGGAACACGAATGGTGTCTACACAGAGAAATCGTAGAAGATATCTTCTCTCAGTGGGGTTTCCCCACTATAGACCTATTCGCCACAAGCGAAAACACAGTGCCCAGGGTTCGCATCCAGGTTCCCCCAACCAGACTCTCAGGGGAACGCTCTGTGGATGAACTGGTCAGGGATGTTTGCGTACACTTTTCCACCTCTCATCAGGAAGGTGGTCAACAAGATGAACAGAGAATCCGTGACGCTCGTCCTAGTGGCTCCCATGTCGGCGAGTCAACCGTGGTTCCCACACTTACACAGACTAGCAGTGTGCGAACCCATCAAACTCCCGGGCTGGTACAACCTACTGTCCCAGCACCAAGGTCAAAAAGTGCATCCTCAACCCAACTCAATGAACCTGGCAGCATGGCTTCTGAGGTCATAGTTTGGACATCTCAATTTACCACAGAGATGTATGGACATCCTAAAAGAATCTAGGAAGCCAAACACGAGGCACTGATACTTTGACAAATGGAAGAGATTTGTTATCTGGTGCCAGAATAAGCAAATCAACCCAGTTGATTGCACTCCTTCCACAATTGTCACATGCATGCTCCACCTGCTGGACGCAGGGTTGGTTTACTCGCTAAAGGTACACCTGGCAGCTCTGTCAGCATACACCACCTCCCATAACAAGGTGTCGTGGTGGAAAGTACCAGTGGTTAAAGCCTTCATGGAAGGAGTAAAGAGACTTCACCCTCCAATTTCAAACCCACCACCAGGATGGGACCTTAACGTGGTACTATCTAAACTCGTGGGCCCCCCATTCGAGCCCATGCATAAAAGCAGTCTCAAACACCTGACTTATAAGACGGCCTTCTTAGTAGCAAATACATCTATAAGAAGGGTCAGTGAAATTCAGGCTCTCAGTGCAGGATCCTTTCTTTACGGTTCATAAAGATAAACTGGTTTTACATACACACCCTAGATTCTCACGTAAGTTTATTTCTAAATTCCACGTGAACCAGTCCATCGAGCTTCCGGCTTTCTTCCAAGACCCACAAAGCTTGGCTGAGGTGAAACTATACACCCTAGATATGCGTAGGGCGGTTCTATACTATGTAAACAAAACCAGACCGCTAAGGAAAACAGACCAACTGTTTGTCTCCGTAGCTACAGGCAACGAGGGAGATCGCTTCTCTAAAAGTGCCATCTCTAAGTGGATTGTTAACTGTATCCAGCTGTGTTACTCCCTTTCTGAAAAAACTTTGCCTTTCACGCCAAGAGCCCACTCTGGCTTTCATTGCAAATGTACCCCTTGACACCATTTGCAAAGCAGCTACTTGGAGCTCTATTCACACTTTTACTCAGCACTACTGCATTGACACCCATTGCAAGACAGATACACAAGTGGGACAAGCGGTTCTAAGACAGTTATTTGCTCATGACTCTTCTCACAGCCCACCTCCTCCTCCTAACGCTGCTCGCTAATCTATGCACAGCATGGGATCTAAGCCGATTCCACAAGCCTCAGAAGGGATACATTACTCACCGTAATCGTATTTCTGATGCTTGTATCTGCTTAGATTCACATGCGACCCACCCTTCCTCCCCTCTGAGAGAAGGCGCATGGATGCTTGTAGTCTTATCTATCTGCTTGGATTATCTGTACTCGCGCTACTCCTCATGTCAGAAAAAATACAATCTGAGGGTCCTAGACGAGTGAGGGAACATGTGTACAGTGGACGTCACACTAGGGATAGTATTACTGGCACGCCCTGTGTCGACGGCCATTTTCGAGTTTCAAAAAACAAACTAATACTCTGCAGCTTCCACTAAATGTCGGCCTATGCACAGCATGTGAATCTAAGCAGATACAAGCACCAGAAATACGATTACGGTGAGTAATGTATCCCATATGGGAGTGCTTTAACTGTTGCAAAAATGTATATAATGTGTCAGCTTATGTGATCCAGTGAGACTCGGGTTAGTTTGACTACATTCTACAACGTCATCTAGCCCCTCCCCGGACGATTGTATAATAAACTTGCTTAATGTACAAACTTGCACTCCTTCCTGAAGTGGTGGGCCTGCTTTGAGTTAAGGTGATTAGGGGCTGTCATGGGCACAGAGCAAGGACCACAAGCTCCATCACATAAAGGGTACAGTTGGACCCAGTCCTGGCCCCTTTGGCGCCAGGCTTATGAGAAAGTGTGCTTTGCACACTTTTATTCTTGTGCACGTGCTATTTCCTCCCCTGCAGGTCCTCCACGTGCATCCAGGTCAGGCGGGGCCATAGCAATACATTGAGCTGCACGTGCAGCATCTTCTGGGAGTGGCAGGGTGGAGTCACAAGGCAGAGCAAAGAGGCGTGTCTGGGACCCAGGCTATATAAGCCTGCTTCGCCCGCATGCAAGCGCTTCGCGTTACTCTGCCTATAGCAGCGTAACGCTCACCGCCGCCTGAAGCGCATCTAACCTGATTTCAGCAATACCATCGCCTGAAGCGCATCTTACCTGATTCCAACAATAGCCATCACATCTTACCTGATCCCAGCAATACCATCGCTGGAGCGCATCCTTACCTGATTCCAGCAGCCACCGCAGTCGGAGCGCATCCTTACCTGATCCCGGCTTCCATCACTTACTCGGAGCCCATCTTCGGCCAGCATCCTCGCGGATCCAGGCATCCATCAACCGCCGGCAGATCTTCGAATAGCAGCAGTTCTGTCTGACTTCGCCAAGCCTTCCCTGCAAGAGAAAAAGACAAACGAG
Source organism: Ambystoma mexicanum (assembly GCF_040938575.1). Taxonomy (NCBI): domain Eukaryota; kingdom Metazoa; phylum Chordata; class Amphibia; order Caudata; family Ambystomatidae; genus Ambystoma; species Ambystoma mexicanum. The sequence goes on from NC_090934.1 coordinate 1,248,404,710, forward strand.
GTTAGAAACAGCAAAGACATTACGCTAAGGTTGCGCACAACACAATCCTAGCGCTTGACCTTAGAGCCAAACTTACAACCTATTGGGACATCGTGAACTCCTCAGGCCTCCATTGGGGCTCGCTTCCAGCACCGCAATTCCGCTGGGCCTCATCACCTATTGGGGAGAAGGAAAGACATTACAAGGGATACGGACAATAATCACAGAAAAGACATTACAAAAGAATACGGACAATAATCATTGTTGAAGAACACTTACCTTTTGAAATGGTTCAGCCACAGCCGGTCTGGGCTGCCACACACATGGACCAGTGAAGAAACTAGGTCTATCTAAGGCGCCCTTGCAGTGAGAAGCAGGACAGAGTTCACCATCATAAATAAACAGACGAGACTATATGGGTAGGCGCATGCACACCACATTCTGGGAAGAAGGGTTCGAGGAAAACCACAGCCATATCACAGCATTCTCATGGCCTCTCGTATTCTCGCAGGGTCAGTACCAACAACCAGCGCAGTCCACAACACAGGAGCAGGGGAAAAAGCCTGACCCAGGGGAGCCAGTTCCAGGGAGGGCTGCAACCGTGCCCAAACGTCCCTGCAGAGACCAGGTGAGCATATGTCATGTGTATCCCTCACATGCCCTCTTGGCGGCTATGGAGCGCTTGGAAGCTGCGCCGCCATTAGAATGTTCCACCTACTGTCCTTTCACTTCCTGGTGTCTCGCTCTAGTCTTGTCTTCTCTCTTTTGGTGTTTAGCCACTCCCCTTTGCACTGCTCAGTGTGTTGCAACATTTTGCTTTCGCTTTTGATGAATATGCTAGTATTTTCCTCTCTGCACTCTACATTCCCGGTCCGCATCTCCCCTGTGCTGGGTTTCTTGTTTTTGGGTCGCGAACCGGGTCTCTTCCGGTTTCGACTCAGACTTTGCCTTTCTGTCTCTCGCTTTCTCGTTATTTTTCTTTTCTTGTGCCTACTTCCTTGAGGGATTTCCACTTGCATCACTCCCTCCTGGCTTCTCCCTTGGTTTCCCTCCACCCCGGCTTACCTGGGTTTTCGCTCTGTCATTCTGCTCCAGTGTCTTCCGCGGCAGGATTACCAACCTTCCGGTTCTGCTACGCTGCTCCATTGCAGTCTCTATACCGGAGACATTCGGTATTACGAGTGTAAGTCATATCCGTTGGACTCGATTCCTTACCTTTGGAGAAGTCCCTGCAAGATTCACTGCCAAGATCTTCGGAATAAATTCATGAGAATCTCAGTGTACCATACCAGTCTACCATACCTGCAGCTTAGACGCCGAACCAACTCAGAGGTTTTTTTTGTGCCTTTGGCTTTTTTTCCTCTTACTGGCGCTCACAGAAGGGGAACCTCTGCTGGACCTGCTTGTACAGGCGGCAGAGTGGCTTCCGTCCGTGGGAAGCCGTACCTCTACAAAAAAAAGAAATCCTGATAAAGGAAAGAGAAGACACCAGAAGTCATTAACAACAAACAAAGGTGCGGAGGAGAGTGGTGAAGTCTTAAGTGAAATCGAAGAAGAAGATTCCATATTTGACAGCGTAAAAGGGGCCCTTCCATACATTTGGAACCAAAAAGGGACCCCAGGCTTTGAGAAATTGGGTAAGGGACTCATGTCCACACCATTCGGCTGCAGCGCTTCTCTGTGGGGACCAGTCTTCCGTGCACAGTGAAAGAGCGGTTTTACGGGTGCCATATTGGTTAAAGGCCTGTCTGTTCCCCTTAGGCGTGGTAAGACGTGTTCCAGCTGTGCAGGACGAATTGAAGGACTACCGCTTCGGAACCCTTCGGATTCACGTGGGTTCAAGCAAGCGGGGAAATAGGGGACTAAGTGGGTTGTTCCTTTGATTTAAGGGGTTTGGTAAGGGCAGAATCGGAGTGCATGCGTGGAGTTAGTCGAGGTTACGAGGAGTGAGAGTGTGAATGCTTTGACTGAGTGGGTGAACTGCTTTACGTTAAGTCCTTCCTTAGTATATATTTTTACCTATTGTGTTATTTTAGAGGTGTGAGGTGGTATCCCAACCAGCACGTTCATTGTGAGTTTTGTCCCGATACCTTTCAGTTTGCTTATCTGGTTGGCTGGAGCCCTCCACCTTGGGGTGAGTTGGCATTTTATGATAAGTCCACCTGTAGATCCCTTCATGAAGTATACCCTTGGCATCCGTCATTCTGGATTGACTGCGCGGGCAGGGCCACTGCCTCGCTTTTCTTGGTTAGTCGAAATAGTGAAGGGTATCTTCCTGTAGTCAGGAATAGACGGTGTTGTAGTAGAAAATACCATACTAGTGATGAAGAGAGCGAGAGCAGCAGTGTTGTAGTGGAAAATATTGTGCTCCTTTTATGCTCGAGTGAAGGAGATATCTTGGAGATATTTGCCGGCATGTCTTTTTTGAATAAAGATGCTGTCTTTTGTGTAAAAGGGAGAAGCATAATTAAAGCAATTAGCTAAGTGAAGTGATTAAGGTGACGGCAAGTAAGGTGAGTGAGGGTGGGGGAAGACTAAGAAATCTGTGGTAAAAAGGGGGGGGGGGTTCCTTGGGTAGAAATGTTTGTGCCACAGGTTCGGCATTGGTGTTATTTTTTGTAACATTATTTGTTGGGGTAAATTGGGTTGGAGTATAGAGACTCAGCTGAATCATTTGTGTCGGGTACTTCTCAGCTATAAGTTGAAGATTCTAAAATACCACTGGGAATGGCTGTGGGAAACTAAGGGTACAATGCTCAGTTCTTGGCCTATCGAGGGTACCTATAAGGGGATATTGAAGAACCTAGATACTTTTTTAAATACTATGCACAGGGGCTAACAGAGACGTGGTTAAACATCTTAGAGCTATGGCGGATGTATGAAAAAGGCGGGAAGGGTCCTAATGTAATCTCAGAAGAGGGGTTGAAAAAAAGAGGGTGCAGGAATTCCTTCAGCACCGTCCCCATATGGGTGCTATCCTTTATCCCCTGCAGACGGGTATACAGACCTTGAGTTCAAACCTCCATTTTCCCCAGCAGCCACTCTAGAGGTTGCGAGACTGACACAGGTAATACTCCCATCAGCTACAATTCCTAGAAAATGGGATATTGAGGAAAGTGGAAGGGTAACTCCTTCAATGGGTAGGGCTGTAAATTGGAGTGCTGAAAGGAAATATCTCCCCGACTGCTATGTTAGCAGAGAGATTAAGAGTGGAGGAACGAGAGAGAGTGAGGCCGGCAGCTAGAAGAGTAGCTGAGGGTTTGAGAAGGGGGAGATCACGGCTTTTACCGCTAGGATAGAGGATAGGTTGCGCAGGGTAGTAGAGACACAGAAGCTGGAAAAAATGGAAGAAGGAGGAAGAAGTGAATAGAAAGGCAAAGGATGTAGAGGAAGGAGGGTGGGGGCATGGACAAGTTCTTGTTAGGTTGGATAAATCGATTATCAAAGAGGTCAATGTGGACCTGGAGAACAGAAATATTGCCATGGGAACAGGGTTCAAGCATGGAGAATAGCAGCCAGCACTACAGTAGTGCTGAGTATGCTTCTGTAGCTGTGAAAGTGTCAGGGGAAGAGATAACAGGAGTAGGAGACAAAGTGGGATGGAAATGGTATGTTGAACAATGTGCATCAGCCCCACCTCCCGCTACAGTACCAGCGACAAATAATATACCATGGGGTCTTATGATGGGCTGTGGTACTCGCATGGCCGTCGTAATTAGCAGGGGAAAGATGGGGAAGACCCATTAAAAGCAGGTGCAACTCATACTCCTATGTCCCGTCCCCTTTCCTCCATCCAGTATGGGCGTCCCTCACCAGAAAAATATTTCACCTTCAAGTTTACAGACGTATGGGGACGCTGCCCCAGGAGCGTGGGCTCCAATAACCCCACCCACCGGCACCACAACTCAGTCCCCTTTTTCGCATTGACGGGAACGGACCACTACCACCTGCGCTCCTGGGTGAGGCCTGAAGCCTAGTAATTCCACACGCTTCTCCCAAAATCTTTTCTCTTCTTTTTCTTTTATAGATTTGGGAACACCGTCCACCGGTGCCCTAGTTTGTCCCTGCCGCATGTCGGCCTCGACAAGCTTTAGCAGGTGCCTGACATGTGACAGTTCCTTCCCCACAGCAGATCTGCACACACTCTTGTCTCTGGTACCTTGGTGAAGACCACAGCTGGGACGGGTGGTCCGCGTGCAATGCTCTCACACCAAGGTCGCTTAAACACCGGCTCACGCATTGGAGAGAGCTGTTCAACAAGACTCCTCCACAGAACATTAAGGAATATATCCGGAGCAAGACAAAGAAGGTAGGTGACTTATTTTCCAAAGCACCCTGCAGAGGCGAGCACCAAGGCTCACACATCTACTAGCCTCTCAGCCGAGGGGTCCAAGGGCCCTACCGGTTCCACAGCCGAGGGGGCCTGTGAGCTCTACCACTACTGGGACTCTTCCCGAGGGGCCTTGCCCTGATAACAGGCCCTTACTCGTGGGGGCGCCTATACGCATTACCGGCCGGGAGGCCGAGGGCACACAGCCTACCGGGTGTACACCTGAGGTGCAGGGCAGAGCTGGTGCAGACAGGCTTGCAGGCCGAGCCCGGGAGCATGCCGGCAACAGGTCCACGTGCTCAAGGCACGGACAAGATGGTGGCGGCACAAGACAAGATGGCTGCCACTCCCGATCCTCAAAGGTGCAAACCCACACAGGCAGGTGCAGTGGCCCGCCAGCCAGGCGATCAACAGGGAAGAAGCTTTACTCCTAGGGCAGGCTGGGTACCAAAGAGACGCGTCGCCTGGACCGCATCATACCCCAATATCTCAGGTTCCAGGTACAGTGACTCCATGTACGGACAAGGGCTGGGGAGGCAGCAGGCGTATTCACCACAGCCTCTGGTGCAGGATCGCGCTCAGCCAGCATGTGAGGACAGGTTTTTCAAAAAATGAATGTCTCTCATGCGGTCTCCACAAATGGGCTCCATTCTCATGGGCATTATCAAGGACATGTTGCCTCCGGCTTTGCCCGTGCAACCCACCACAAAACAGCCCATGCTCTCGTTTCAAGCTCCGCTTCCGCAGCAGCCCTGTTCCTGAGGCTCCAGTAGCCCTGGTGCAGGTGCAAACCCCCACACCGGAAGCACCTCCAAAGGATGCTGGCATCCCAGTTACCGGGGCAGAGTACCAGCAGGACAAAGACGAGGAGGAGCAGGACATACCTTCCTCTTCAAAAGCCTTCCACGACAGGATTGCTGGCAGTTATACCTGGGCATTTCCCAGCCACAGAAGGAGCCTCCTGAGGCAGGAGTTCTGGCGGAGGTCCTAAGCATCAGGGCCGTAGCAAAGTCTGGCATCCCCCTACAGAAGGATGTGCAGGCCTTGGCCAAGAAGGGGTGGCTCAAGCCACACTCCGTGCAAACTGAAACAAAAAGCTGGATGCTAACTTCAGACAGGCTGACGGGGACAGTATGCTACTCTTAACACACCCGAAACCTCTCATTGGTTATCGCTGCAGCATCCATGTATGCTAAGCCCCAGGCCTCCTCGTCTAGTACTGTCCTCTTGAACAAGAAAGAAAAGACTCTTGAATCATACGGCAAGAAGGTCTATTCTAGTGCTAGGCTACACCTCAGGCAGGCCAACGCAGATGCCATCTTGGCTACAGCTAATCAACGCCTGTGGAGGGAAATCAAAAGACTTCCTTCCTGACATCCCTAAGGACAAGCAAGCCTCATTCAAAGCGGGCCTAGCTGATGTGAAACCCATGGCACAGGACTTTATGGAGTCCACGGTAGGCCACATCGACACAGCTAACGGAGCGATCTGTCTGGCGACGGACATGAGGCGCATGGCCTGGCTAAAGGCTACCAGGTTCAACAAGGATGTCCAGGATAGAATCTTGGATCTTCCCCTTCGAAAGGGGGTAATCTTTTCCACTCCACAGCTGATGAAAAGCTGGACAAGAAGAAGAGCAGCTCCCAGATGGCCAAGTTGCTGGCGATTCTTACTAAGCCAGCAGCGAAGCCTTTCTCACATGCACAGTCTTGCTCAGACAAGGGGCAAACATTTGGCGGTTTCCACTGGTTCCAGGACTGCAAAGCCATGCAGCCTGATAGGTCTCCCAGTAGGCACAGGCGAAAACACCACAAAGCCTCAAATAAGGGGTTCTTCCAGTCCCCCTCCCACTCATCAGCCTATGACCAAAAGAAACAATGACAGTTCCTTCCAGGTCCACAGCACCCCAGTTGGGGGCAGGCTGGCCCTGCCCCGTCAGGCTTGGCGGGCGAAGTTTGTGGACGCATGGGTCATCTCAGTTGTGCCCTGTGGCTTCCGGATACCTCTTCCTTCTCCTCTCCTGAGTTCTCTCCCTCTCCCACAGATCGGTACACCATCACTCCTAGCAGAGATCCGCTCCGTTGTGGAGAGCAAGGCGGTAGAGGAGGTCCCTCTACCCCAGCAGGGGCAGGGATTTTACTCCCACATCTTTGCTGTTCAAAAAGAAGAACCAGGCGGACTGCGACTGGTGTTGGATTTGTCTTCCCTGAATCTTTACCTACCCCTGCAGAAGTTCAAGATGGTGATGCCAGCGCTCATAGCCAAGACACTGTGTGTGGGAGACTGGACATGCTCCTTGCACCTGAAGGATGCATATCTCCACGTTCCTATTGTGCAGCCTCACCGGGCCTTCCTCAGGTTCCAGGCATGGGCTTGCGTTTCCGGTATAAGGTTCTGCCCTTTGGGTTAAATTCAGCTCTGAGAGTCTTCACAAGGCTCATGAGGGGCAGCTCTCCTCAGGTCAGAGCGGTTGCATGTCTATCCATACCTAGACGACTGGTTAGCTAGGGCTTTGTCTCCGGAGCAGGTTCGAGCCTCAGCAGACAGGCTCATCTCCACCCTATTCGACCTGGGGTTTTCAATCAACTACCAGAAATCTCAGCTCACCCCTATACAAACGCTAGTGTTTCTGGGCCTGTTGTGGGACACACAGCAGCAGCAGAGGGCATTCCCCGCCAGGGATAAGGTTACAGCATTTCTGACTGCCACCTCCCATTCCTGTAGCAGGTCAATCACCACGGCCTGGTGGTATCAACACCTTCTGGGCATTCTGGCAGCATGCCTCCTGGCGGTCCTGTACACCAAACTCTTCATGAGGAGGCTTCTGTTGCATTTTGCGGATTCCTGGGATCAGGAGTCGGGCCATCAGGGTGCCCAGGTCTCCAGCCTGCAACATCTGGACCACAATCTCAAATGATGGCAGCAGGAGGATAACATCCTGGTGGGCAGGCCGTTCGGTCCACCCCCCATAGAGTACACCATTACTGCAGACTCCTTCCTCCATGGTTGGAGAGCCACTCTGGGAACGCACTCGGTGCATGGGCTCTGGACCCAGACCGACTGGCAGAATCACATAAACTGGCTGGAATTTATGGCAATACGGTTGGCCCTCCAGTCCTTTCTCCCGTCCATCAAGGGCGGGTCTGTGTGCATACAGACAGACAACACAACCTGCATGTACTTTATCAACAAACAGGGGGGCACCAGATCCATGCACCTGTGCCCGTTGACCCTGGAAATCTGGGAATGGGCCAGCAGTCAGGAGGTGTGGATCTCAGCGGTTCACGTTCTGGGAGAATCCAACCTGGAAGCAGACTCAGTCGCCTGACCGGCGACAATTACGAGTGGCAGTTGAATGGGAGAGTACTCCAGGAAGTGTTCAGCAGATGGGGCCACCCCACCTATTTGCGACAGTAAACAACCGGATGTGTCAGCAATTTGTGTCCTGGGGAGGAAGGGGATGCAACTCTCTAGGGGACGCACTCCAGATACCCTGGGACAGGATGTGGGCATATGCATTCCCGCCCACACCGCTGGTTCACAAGGTGGTGAGCAAGATCAGGAACTTGAAGATAATCCTCACTGGCCGGCAAGGCCCTGGTTCTCGCACTTGCAGCAGCTGTCGACCCTGCTGAAGATGGTGCTTCCCCTTGGGAAGGGCCCTCGACTAGCGCAGCAGGGAGGTGCAGTGCTACACCCCTCCCCAGAGAAGCTAGCCCTAGCGGCTTGGTTCCTGAGCAGCTAATACTCCAGCATCTTCAGTTGTCTAGCGACAATCTGGAGATCATTCAAAGTGCCAGAAGTCAGGCTCTGTGTATGCAGTACAAAAGCAAATGGACGAGATTGTTTTTGGGCTAAGGAAAACTGGGTGAATCCACTGATGTGCACCCTGGACCATGCCTTATTCTTGGCATATCTCGCTGATCGGGGGGTACAGGTATCCATAGCTGCCGGACATACCTGGCCACTATTGGCGCATACAGGAACTCCAACTCTCTTATCCTGTCTTCGGCCAATCCCGTAGTGAAAAAACACCTGATGGGCCTAACCAGGCTGTATCCGCTGGTCAAACGCCTGCATCCCGTGTGAGAACTCAATGTGGTGCTAAGTGCTATAGCCCACAAACCATTCAAACCTATGGCCACAGCAGACATTAAGTTGGTCACTCGGAAGACAACCCTTCTGGTTGGTCTTAAGCCAGCTCGCAGATTGCGTGAGATCCAGGCATTAGTCGCCTCAGAGCCATACACTAGATGTCTCTTGAGGATAGCCAGGGGGCATTGGACTCACCTTTGAGGCAAGACGACACGGAGCAATACCGGTTTGATCCCCGGGTCCGAGCTTAGAAACCTCTGGGTATTAAGCACGTTTTAAAAATCCAATTACAAGGTTGGGCTTTGCACGTACCCCAAGTTCCTTCCAAAGGTGGTGTCATCCTTTCATATCAACGAGGAAATTGTGCTCCCCACATTCTTCCTGGACCCCAAAGAAGACGCAGAGTGAACGCTCCACTGTCTTGATGTCAGGAGAGTGTTGAAATTCTATATGAACAGAGAGAAGGGCATCCGCAAGACGGACACACTAACATTTGGAGGCTCCAGGCCTGGGCAGCAAGCATCCAAGGCATCCATAGATCGATGGATGACAGCAGCGATCCAGGATGCATACAAGGTGCAACGTAAGGATCCGCTGCAGGGCATGCATGCAGGGCGTGCTGTTAGAGCCATGGCGACCGCAGTCGCGTTCCAGCGCCACGTTCCCTTGCAGTTGATCAGCAGGGCAGCAACATGGGCCACCCCTTCAGCCTTTTGCAAACACTACTGCTTGGATACCAGTGCCAAGGCAGATGCAGCATTTGGCCAAGCGATGCTGCGTAATCTATTTGCCTAGAGAGGGTCAGGCTCTCCTCCCCTGGGCTTTGTGTCAGTTGTAATAACCCATACAGGATGGAGGAAAGGGGACGGGACATAGGAGTAATTAAATGTTACTCACCAGAGTGACTAGCATACTCCTAGTCCATAGTCCCCTTCCTCCATATGTTACACCATCCACAGCCCTATAATAAGACCAGTTAGGTTGGTAAAGTGTAAATACAGCCGACGCGTCAAAAGGGGACTGAGGTGTGGTGCCAGTGGGCGGGGTTAAGGCAGCCTGCGCGTCAGTAAATTTAAAGGGGAAATGTCTTTTTCTGACGGAAAAGAGGTTCCGTTCCCGTCCCTCGTGAGGGACGTCCATACAGGATGGAGGAAAGGGGACTATGGACTAGGAGTACGGTGAGCAACACTTAATTTTTCTGTTGCTCCAGAAGGGTCTGGGAAAGGCGTGTTCTGTCCCGTGGTCACACATGTACTGGAATAATTCGATGAAGAGACTGCCTTCGCTCACTAGGAATTTAATTTATGCATAAGAGAAACCTATTGCAGGTGTCATGTTGGCCATAGGGGACACGAAAAGCTTATCCACGGCTCGAATGGGGCAACGGTCAGATGAACTTTGAAGGAGAGCGGGGTATCCAAGAGTTCAGTTGGATACAAATGCACACGATGGAGCAGCTTTTAATAATTGCAGGGGGCAGCTATTAGGGGCTCTGCAGATTATGTATCCCGATAGGCCGGATATAAATTCAATTTGAGCTAAAACGGTGAAGTTGGATGATGAACCTGTCGCACACATCCAGTTAATTCAGGGGAGCAGAGACGGGAGAAGCCTTGGATAAGAATGTGACGATTGTTTTACCATATACTAAAGAAGGGACTTCAGAAGGAAGTCCAGCACAATTTAGATAAATTGGTAGGGATGGAGGGCAAACATTGGCTGGAAATTCGGACACACATTGTGCATTTTTCTAAAAGGAGGCAAGAAAAGGAAAGTATAGAACAGTCACAAAGTCAGAGGACAAGCTTGTTCAAAGAAAATTAGCGAAAATCTGTTTGGAAGGGGCAGTGATTACCAGCTCCATGGAGGGACAGCAGGGGCATGGTGAATCAGGTATGACACAAGGGTGGATGGTCGGGGATGCTCCCGGTCCAAGGCAAATGAGTGTTTTCGAGGGGTAGTGGGAGGATTTCCACAGGGAAGTGGGTCATTTCGTGGGTTTGGAGGAAAGGGATCCCGTTTTAACGGGCCAATTGGAAATAGCTAGTGAGGGTTGTATGGAATTCAGTGTTGGTCGTGTGGAAGGATGGGTCACGTATCACAAGATTGCCGGAGCAGACCACAGTATTTTGACATAGGAGCACAGCAAATCCAATCCCCAAACATGCCATATGCCCCAGTTTCTGTGCAATCGCAGCAGACACGTGTTGAACAGAAGCCAGCGACTGGGGCTTCACAGTCCCGTGTGATTTAACCGACCATGCCAGCATAGGCACCGGTACAGACATGGGAGAAAAATCCTTTACCCCATGGAATGGTCACTCATTACACTAGAGCAAGTGTTTTTTATGGGAGTCCTTTTTTGTTGCACGGTGCTAATATAGATCAAGAGTAGGACAGCCCACAGGGATCTCTGATGTGTCAGTCCCATCCGTTACCACCAATCCCGAAGACGAACCCCGGATAGGTGTGCAGGTAGGTGAACAAATGTTTTCATTCATGGTCGATACAAGGGCTACAAAATCTTGCATCATGCAAGGTGAATTCCCCATGTCAGGTAAAACAATGGGCACACAGGGATCTATGGGGCTATCCTGATGGATCCTTATTCTGAAGATCTACATATTAAGGTAGGTACACAAAATGTATCTGCCCCATTTTTGTACAGATACCCAGGCAAAGCTTTTGAGTGGAGATCTCTTGAGCAGGCTCTGAATGTCAATTGCTTTCACAGAGGAAGGTATAGTATGCGTGACTCCAGGTTTGTATTTGGTAAGAGTAGCAGTGCGTTTGCATTAATATTGCAGTGACAGCACGATAAGGGGGGTTGCCCTTTATATCCAACTTTGTTTCTTTATTGGATAATGGTAATGTTGAGTTGGGTCGCGAGAAATAGAGATCAGACATGGTGGGTACTGATTGAGTTATTTTTGCGGCCTGCTGTGCCCCAGGGGGTAACACCAAGCACCATTGTTACAATTCTCCTAGAGGCAGTAGTTATCAAGAAGAACAGGGTGGTTCTCTCGGGCACCGATGAGGAAGGCGGAGAGTGGCACACAGTTATGTGCATCGATCCAACCTCGTCATAATGGGACGTGTCCGATGAGCAATTATTCAAAGACGCAAAGAGATGTTTTTTGAGATTGGGGTGCCTTGCCAGATAGCGAATACAGTAAAGGGAAGTACCACAGACCATGCCCATCGTTAGAAATACATCGCCACATTGGAAGGAGGATTTATTTTAAAAAGTGCCGGACCATTTATGGACCAGCAATTCTCATGATGAACAGCTGCTAAAAGGTATGGGAGCAGTATGAATACATTTGAAATCTGGAGCAATATTACCACAGGTTCACCAGTACCCGATGTCTAGAGAGTCGCATGATGGAATGTATGAGACCATTATGGCATTGTTGAAGCAATGCATAATACAACCTTCTGTGTCCCCATGTAACACAGTCATCTACCCTGTAAAGAAAGTGAAGGGGTCCAGTTCGAGGATGGTCCAGGATTTGTGCCCCTTCAATAATAATGTTGAGGTGGCATTTCTGGTGGTACTGAATCCTGCCACCGTTCTCTGTAATATCCCTACTGGGTTGACCCACTTCACTGTGATTGATTTTAAAAATGCATTTTCTCTGTCCCCTTAGACCCTAATTCTCAGTTCCTCACAGCGTTTACACATCGTTGTCAGAGATTCAGGCACACAAGATGGCGCCAGTGGTACTATGAATCTCCATGTATTTTCAACAGGGTGGTTCAACTAGATTTGGGGAATTTGACATGTGTCCAGTACAATTATCCAGTACATGGACGGTTTGCTAGTCTCTAGCACTTTAGAAGAGCAGTTTTGAGGAGATTCAATAATGCTCCTCACCCTGCAGAGAGTTTCAAAGTGGAAAAAGAAAAATTGCAGTACTGCCAGACAGAGGTAGTATATTTGGGGCAAGTGATATCACCCGCAGGAAGGAAGGTAATGCCAGAGAAAGCTACTGCAATTCAGAATACGCCTCAGCCCGTCACAGTGAAACAAATGGAGGAATTTTCGAGGCTTTGTAACTATTGTAGATTGTGAATTTTTTACTACTCTAGTTACATGAGGCCCTTACTTCAGGGACATACAGAAGCACAGAAGATGAAGGGTCCAATAGAATGGTCCGAAGAAATGGTGACTTGCTTCTGTCAACTCAAGGCTGCGATGAGCAAAGCTCTATTCTTCGCAACCCTGAATTACAAGAAACAATTTTGTTTTCTAGCTAGAATAGGCAGGTGATGACAGTGGTCCTGAACCAGCAAACATCGTTAGGCCATAAACCTTTTCCATACTATAGCAGACTCCTAAACCCAGTGATGCAGGGACAGTTCCCTTGTGAGAAAGCTTTAGCGGCAGCAGCTTTTGCAATTCAAAGGTCTTCAACCAATACCAGGCGTTGCCCAGTGACATTGTACGTGGAGCATGATAGTCTTTGTGATCTTGGAAGTGTCCAAGTCGACTTTGATGACTGAGTTTCGGGGTATGAGGTTATATTAACAAAAATGCATGAATACATCCTGTACAGTGTCACCTAGACAATCCTACGACATTTGTAGCAGAGCCAGTGAAACCTGATGACATTGACAGGAAAGGTAGTAATGCCTGCAGAACGGCTTCTTGTGGCTCTAGAGCAATTACATTACCCGTTGCACACTTCGCAATGGCAAATTATAGTAGAGCTCCAGGAGGAATGGTTTATACCAAACCTCCAGGAAAAGGTAAGTAAATTTGCAGGAAAATGTATAGTGTGTAAGGAATTAAATACTTGAAACATCATGAGGTCAGTAGGGTAGTTTTGCCTAGGCCCTATGGGCCATTTCGGGAGCTCCACATTCTGTTGACATGCTCATGAAATGTACTGGTACCTTATAGTCATAGTTAGTGAATTCTCCCAATGGCTTGAGTGACACGGTCCACAGCTCCAAGGCGCAGGAGTGGCATGAACCAACCACCTGCGTTGCGGTTTCAGCACCTGCAAGTCTGGGCTTACACAGGCCTCCTCAACCCCAGCAAGGAAGTGGGGTTAGGGAACGTTGGTTGGATACGTTCGGGAACTGAGGGTGTCCGGGAAGAGGGTTAGGAAGAGGTTGTGGATGGGTAGGGGGACATAGGGTAAGTTAAGAACCAGTACATGACATAATATCCCAGCATACTCATATCTCTACATGCATACATTCCCCACAATGCATAAATAACCAGTTGTGACACTGGTTTGCACCAGTAAAAGGCGCTTAGCTCAGGTTGTGTGTGCTGGCTGCTTGAGTGTACCTTTTTGCCTCCTTCCCTCCTTGCCTGCGTGCTCTCAGGTCTGGAAAACGGGAACAGTTCACATGCTGCAAAGAGCTCACATTAGTTTGCACTTGTTCTGGCCGCGCGTGGCTCACTTGTGTTTTCGCAAGATCTATGGGTTAATAACCTGGGGTGCGTTCATGCAACGTGGGGGCCGCATGTGACTTTAGCATGCAGGATTTAGGGTTTTTGGGCCGAAAGGTGGTGACATGGAACTTGGCTTTCGGGGCCGCACATGGCTTAGGCCATGCAGCTTTCTTTGGCTAGCCGAATGTGGCTTTGTTCTAGAAGCCGCACATGGCTTGGTTCATGCGACCGTAGTGCGTAATTTAAATGTGGCACGGTGCCCCGTGTGTCCGAGAGCCTGTATGCTGTCCAAGAACTGAGGGGCTGCCTATGCGGTTCCACCCTTTGCGCAGATCATCCAGGGAGGATCAAGGCATGCAGCTGCCGGAGCACGGCACTTAGCTTTATGGGAGGCAGGCGACTTCTCTGGGTGGGGTTGTGCCCCCCTGTGCCTGTTCCCCTTTAATCCCACACTCTCTCTGAGCCCTGCGGTACTTATCTGCTTCAAGTGAGGGCCTGGAGTGAAGGTCCTGTGGGGCTTGCCCCTCGCGAATATCCCTGTGGCTGGAGATGCTCAGAATGCATCTTGCCTGGATGGATTCTCAAGCACAAGCCCCGTGCTTTGCTCAATGCGCATGCGTGCGAATGTGCCACTCCCAATGTGTCCTGCTTATTGTAGTTCTTGGCCCACGGGTTGCTGGGTAATGTGGTCCTAAGCATGTTTTCCCTGCAATGAGGGCAGAGAAGCCTTCTGTAAGGCCTAAATGTTTTGCAATGCTTTTGTTTTAGGCATCTATTTTGTTTTGAGTTCTTGGATAAGTTCTTTGAGTTCCCCCCTGCACTCATGCCACATGCACTCAAGCCCTTAGCCCTGACAGCAATCCCCCCCCCACCCCCCGGCACGGAAGGGCCTTGGCTTGGGTTTCTCAGGGTGATTGCTGTGGAAGGCTCGCACCAGTCTGGGTGTATGTACATTATGAGCTGGTTCCCAAGACCGGTCTTCTGGTCCATACCGACCCAGTCGATGAGATAGTACACCTGCCCATCCTTGCACCATTGGGAATTTCGTATCGCTTGCCCCTCTTATTCCAGGTAGCCTTGCACCACGATAGGAGGAGGTTTGCTAGTGCGAATAGAGGGATGAGCAGGCTTTAGCAAGGACACGTGGGAATGTTGGATATATCTTTACTTGACTAGGGAGTGCTAACCAAACTACTGGATTGATAACATCCAGTTCTGGTGAATGGGCCTAGGTATCGTGGCTGTAGCTTATGGTGGCCTTGCATTTGGATGTTACGGGTGGACAACCATACATGGTCCCCTTCTTTGTACTGAGGGCTGCTCTGCCGTCTTTTGTCGGTGTGCTACTTGTATGTCTTTTTGGCATAATCTAAATTGATCTGGATGTCCGCCCAGATTTGTTGTGAATGAGCATGTTGCCCTACTAGCTAGGTAGGTCTGGTTGAAGAAGTGCCGCTGTCATGGGCAGAACCCATGGATAGAATCAGTACACACTGTAAAATGGAGTGCGTTTTGTGGGGTTATGTAAAGTGGTGTGTTATGCAATCTCGGCTAACCAGACGTACTGGACCCATGAAGTTTTGGCATTAGAGGCATAGCTTCACAGGTACTGTTCCAGTCCCCGATTTACCTTTTCTGTCTGTCCATCAGTCTCTGGGTGGTAACCCGAAGACAGACTAACTTCCATGCCTATTAGCTTACAGAATGACCGTCCGAATCGAGCGTAAACTGTGGACCCCCATCGGTGATGATGCAGGTCGGTAGGCCATGTAACCGTACCACATTTTGCAGAAAGAGCTCAGCAACTTCTCCTGCTATGGGGATTCCTTTGCAAGGGACAAAATGACTCATTTTGGAAAGTGAATCCACTGTAACTAGTATGGAGGTGTACTTTTAAACGGGTGACAAATCCACAATAAAATGCATCTTGACAGTGTGCCACAGAGCTGGTGGCGTGGGTAGAGGTGGAAGTAACCCTGCAGGCTTTTGGTGACTGGCCTTGTGCCTGCTAGAGGTTTCACAGTTGGATACATAAAGCCGGACGTCTCGAAGCAAGGTAGGCCACCAAAAATGTCGTCCCACCAATTTTTGTGTTTTGCCAATTCTGGGATGTCCAGCCAGCGAAGAATCATGGAACCAATCGCCTTTCTTAATCTGTCTGTAGGCAAATATAGGGCTTCAGCGTGTTATGGGAGCCTGTCCATCAGGCCATGCTGTGGGTCCTCACCACACCAGTCCCGGAGCTGCTGGGTTGACATGGCCTTCTGGACATCTTCAAATACATTGTGTCTACCTACAACTCCCACAATCTGAGCCATTGGAATGATAGGACGTGGGTCACTGGTCTCTTTCTCTTCTGGCTCTGGGTATCGAGACAATAGATCTGCTTTTCTTTCATCAGTCCCGGGTCGGTGCGTGATGAGAAAATCGAAGTCTGTGCAGAATGGCGCCCAACAGAGTTGGCGAGGGCTGATGGTCTTGGCCGTTTTGATAAATTGTAGATTACGATGCTCAGTCATGACCATGACAGTATGGCGAGCCCCCAAAAGGTAGTGCCTCCATTCCTCAAATGCAGACTTGACAGCTATTAGCTCACGGTCTGCCATGGTGTAATTAGCCCCCACCGGAGGAGGAACAAAAGAAAGAGAAAAGGAAGAGAATGAATCCCGAATCAGGGAAAAAACAGAAAAAGATTGATATTGAAAAATATTTATCAATGGACGCCCCCATGAACACACCAAAAATAAGAAAGGTAACAGTGGGATGTCAGACAGATTTGAATCAACCATCTCGCAACATCGCGCCGATCTTCCTGAATTTGAAACAAAAATCAAAAACAAAGACTCCAATACGGACAATCGTGGCGATCTTTCTGAGCGCTAAGCAAAAACCGGAAATTAAGAACCTGGCCGACATCAGTGCGGTAGGAGGAGAAAAAGAGAAAAATCTGCAAATTGCCCAGAAGAATCAAGTAGCAGAGGAACAACATCTTCCAAGAGGAGGAAATAAACTGGTCCGAGCGAAGGGAGAACATTTCAGATATCAAAATAATGAAGCAACTTCCAAATTAGTGTCGATGGAAAAGGACCATGGACTGGCACACATGAGCACGAAAAACCAGGACAAGGCCCGAGGGTTGAAAGTTTTCCTGTCAAAAATAAACATGGATAAAAATAGACAATCGCCTCTTAATTGTGGGAAAATATTATCAGAAATGAAGTTTATCCCTGACCTGAAACATTTTTCATCCTCTGATATTGAGCGTGTAAGTTTTCTGTCTACCCTTAATACGAACATTGCAGAATTGGCCCTGAAGTCACATTTGGGACTGGAAATGATCAGGGGGGGCCAAAGAAGACTGGGTGAACAGGGGGGATTCGGATATCCAGACAATGCCCACAACGAGATGAATCCTCCTCATCAAATCAGTCAAATGAAGACCGAAATCGCTCACAGCGGACTCTTGAGAGGCCCTCTACCTCATCTACAAACATGTGGGAAGTTGTACCAGAAATTATCTCCCAAATATTTCTTACACTGGGCATTCCGGATCAGAAACTCTAGCCAACTATCTGATTAGGACTTTGTCCTGGAACACAAGGGGGTACAATTCCTTCTGTGAGGATATCAGAAAGTGTTATATCTTTCAAAATCTTGAACTAATATCCTTCCAGGAAATGTGGTTAACATCTTCAGTAGGTATAGATGGTTTTTCGGTATATCATCAGTTGGCAGCAGGAACGGGTGTGGGCAGACCGTCTGCTGGTCTACTTATTGCATATAGGAATGACATTTGTCAAAGCTCAATATTACTGTCAAATGATGTTCAGGGGATTTTGTTGGTCAGAGCGCAGAGTGGAAGAAATGTGAGCAACTTGAATTGGCTAATAATTAATATATATTGGAATCCCTCGACACTTCCATTAATAGAATTCATACAGAATCTTTCAGACCTCCTAGAAGAATACTTTTCCCAATTCCTATCAGGTGAAATCATAATAATGGGGGACTTAAATTAGCCAATGTATTACAACTAGATCAACCAGCTCTAATAAATGTAAACATAAAACCAGCAATGGGGACATATGGTGCAACTTTGTCACACTGGAATCTTCGGATGCTAAATGGAAGTGTCAAGGGAGATATTCCCTGTGCCCCGACCTGGCGGAGTTGATCTTCTTGCATCAAAAGACATTTTTGATAGTTGTACAAAACTTAGTTCTACTGATGGGAACTTGAATGATCATGCAATGCTTGAATGCAGTTTTTGCATAGGTAGCATGCATAAGAAAGCAATTTACACGCAGCACTTATCTGTAATGACTGCTGGGAATCAAATAGTGAGGTTCGATAGAGGGGGTGTAATCTCACAGAGAAATTGGATAATACCATAAAAGATCTGACAGATCGCCAAATATCGAAATACTTCGAACCTAGTTCTTTTATTGATTTCCTATGGGATATTGACTCTCCAGATAATGGTATTCTCAAACAGCGTGTGATTCATAGGCATCCTTTTGACTCGTTAATTCTTGACCAGAAAAGAGACAAAAGAACCAAAAAAGCCCTACTAAAAAAAGAATAAAACATGTAATTGCATACGAGGAAGAAGTGAAAATAATAAATAACAGCTATAGAAATTGGATGAGGTCCCATAGAACCATGATATTACAAAGAGAGGGGGAGGAAATGCTAAAAGCAATTTGCCTGAAAAATTCTAGACATTTCTGGACCATTATAAGTTCCATGAAGAACTCGGCCAATTATACCCAAAGTATAATCCTTCAGGAGCAGACCTGGATAGATTATTTTTCTAAGGTTTATGGGCCTTCAGACACCCTTGAATCTAAAACCATAGTGCACTCGGACTGGTCATTAACCTACACAAGGAATGACATCAAAACCCTGATTAAAAAGTCATCGACATCTAGGGCGGCGGGACCAAACAGGCTTAGTAATGTGCTTTTAAAGTTGAACCTGACCCTCTGGGCAAGGGTCTTAAAAATCTTGTTTGACAATATAATTAATACCAACAAAATCCCTGAGTCATGGAGACGCTCAATCATAATCCCGATTTATTAAAGAGGAGATAGATTGACACCTTCCAACTACCGCCCAATCTCACTCCTAGATGCAGACTGCAAAATCTTTGCAAGACTTATATTAGGTGATCTGGAGAAATGGGCAAAGACAAAGGGGATAAACCCAAAACAGCAGTTGGATTCAGGAGGGGATTATCCACCTCATTAAATGGTCTTATCCTCCGCTGTGTTACTGCAGAATCTTTAACAAAGGGAGTGACACCCCTATTTGGAGCCTGGGTAGACTTATCCCAGGCTTTTGATAGCATTAATAGAAAATGGTTATGGAAGAAATTACAAAGCTGGGGTTTGCCGGAAAAATGTCCCAGCTATTCTAATAGAACTCTACCAAAATTCATCTTTAAGAGTAAGAGTGACCAGTTTGCGGGTTCTATCACAACTGATTGATATAGAAAGAGGAGTATGGCAAGGCTGCCTGGTGGCTCCCTTCCTTTTTAGTCTAGGGGCCTCATTATGAGTCACCCGGTATGGAAATAACGGTGGCGGTAAATCCGTCGCCACCGTTGTTTCCAGACCGGGTGATTTCGAGTCCTGCAGGTGGAGGTGTCATTCCCGCCAGGTCTGACCTGGCGGGTTTACCACCACCCGCCTGCAGGCGGACGTGGAAACACCGGCACCATCACGAGATAGTGCTGGTGTTTCCACTTCCCCATTCCCATTGAGTCCTATGGGACTCAATGGGAATGGGGATTTACCAAATTCCGCCTCTGGAATTCCCGGGTCACGGGGGTCGTAATGCCCCGGTAATTCCGGGAATCACGGAGGCGGAATGGTAATACGAGTCCAGCGGTAACCTGCCGGAATTTCAGGCACGGTTACCGTTGGACTCGTAATGAGGCCCTATATCTATCGGATCAACTCCCATAGCTTAAAGAGATTGGTTTGGTCAGTCCAAAAGTCGGCGAGATGAAAATAAATTGGTTGCCATATGCCGACGATATTGTCATATTAGATCACACACAAGTCGCCTTACAGCATGTTTTGAGGGCCCTCTCTGAATATGCTCTACAAAATGATTTTAAAATAAATCCTAATAAATCGAACGTAGTCATATTCGACCATCCATTGAGGCTAACAAAACCATTTACGTGGCACATGGATAATCAACCAATACCTATTACAGCCGAGGTTACCTATTTGCGTTCGCAGATTATAGCTTTTCCAACCGAAAAGCATATACTTTCAATATTAGATCTAAAAATATTAAACATGGGATCACAAATGAAGAGGATCTGCTTGCAATACTGCACATTTTCTATTCTTCCGATGATAAAATTCTATACTGGAAAGGTGGTGCTGTATATTCTGTTTGGCTTAGAATCTAACCTACATGCCTTTGACATAGACTGGGAGAAAATTGAAGCTAAATTTTGGAAAAGATTGTTGGCACTCCCTAGTTGTGTACCAATGGCTTGTATAAGATACAAGCTGGGCCTTACATCTTTGCTGTCATGGTTGGAATGGAAATGGGTCTGTATGTACAGGGTAATCCTGTCTGAAATGTCCTCTGTAGATTCACTTTGCCCAATCGGTACCCCTTCCTCCTTCTCACCTGATTCTTCAGAAGTCGATGAATGTTTCTTTTCTTTCCTCCTTCGTGATGCCCTTTTCTTTTGGAAGAGGTACGGCCTCCCTCAGATGTCACCGTACTAAGCACAGCTGACAGAGGACCCCCGCCCGAGAGCGCCTGGGATGAGAGGAAAAAGCCAAAGGCTAATTATGTATTGTGCAGTTGCTTGATGGTAGGTACTGATGTTGAAGGATTCTGGGAATTCGAGTTCTGTGATACAGGTTAGGTGATACCAAAGGAAGCCTTAGGTATATGGAAGCTTAAAGTACAAAACAATCCCCAAGCAGGAGTTTCAGAGAGGTAAGAAGCCTACAGATGATGTACCGGCAGATGCAGTACTTACAATGCGTGCGAGAGCACGAGAACAAGAGGAAAAGAAGACTGTGGAAAGCCGTGGTAAGGGAGAAAGAAAAACCCTGTACAGAGGAGCAGTAGAGAAGACCAGCGGGAAAAAGTAAGGGCAGACCGCTGAAAAGGAAAAGGACCCGGCAAACACAGGTACAGCAGAGAGGCGAAAAGGAGATAGTAAGAGAAGCTGAAAGGCAGAGAGAAAGATTCCCCGCGGTACTGGACGGATACCGTGGCGAACACTGGCTGGAAAGCAAGAACAAGGAAGACCGGCTGAGACCAGGGGCAAGGCAAGGAGGACGCGAAAGCACCCAGGAGAAAAGAAGACAGAAAAGACAGGCGGCAGCAGCCGCAAGAGGAAAAACACTTGCTAGCGTCAGACCCAAAGCGAAAGCAAAAGCACAGCGGGGTTGCAACACGAAGCCCAGAAAGGGAGGCGGGGTTAAGAAGGGAAAGCAGGCACCCAACCTCAGAAACTAGAGCGCAGCAAAGCAAAAACGTGAGAAACGTTAAGGGACAGTCAATGGCGACGAAGCCTCCATGAATTCCACAAGCGCCAAGAAGGCAGGCGCGTGACAGTATGCCCCCCTCCCAGCGCCGAACTACCAGGCTTGCCAGGGTGTGATCTATGATACAACCAAATCAAGACAGGTGCATGAACCTGTGAAACGGGTTCCCAGGAATCCTCTGCATGCGCTTAACCTTTCCAATGGATCAGGTATTCCAAACGCCCCTTCCTGTACCTAGAGTCCATAATTCTTGCCACCTCGTACTCCTCAGGGGTGTCATCAACAGGAAGACGCGCTGACGGATTTGTCCTCAAGTATGGATCCTCATGGTATTCCTTCAGTAAGGAAGAATGGAAAACAGGGTGTATGCGCTTCATTCTACTTGGCAATTTTAGACGGTAAGCTACCGGATTGATCCTTTTGAGGATAGGGTAAGGACCCAGATAACGGGGTGACCGTTTTGAAGGATGTAACCATCTCGGTAAGTATTTGGTGGATCGCCAAACTCAGGTACCAGGGGTCCAGGTAGGAGATTCTTGGCGATGTGGGTTGGTCTGGGCCCGTTAACCAACAAGAAGGCCTTCCTTAACGACCTTGTGAGCTTCTGAAATGTGGGCTAGCACAGCATCCACTGAAGGCACAGAGGAGGCTTGAAGATCCTTAGGAAGGAGATCGAGAGGATGGAACCCATAATTACAGTAGAAGGGGCTTAGGTTAGTGGAAGAATGCTTCGAGTTGTTATAGGAGAACTCAGCAGTGGATAACGGCGAACCCCAATTGTCTTGCTGATGATTGGTGAAACAACACTGTTGGTTTGCAGGTGGAATCATGAGGAGAGAGCTCTTTCGATGCCTAACTTCCCACACAGGGCCTTCCAGAACCGAGAGGTATACTGGCTTCCCCTGTCAGAGGCGATCTTATCGGGTAAGCCGTGTAGTCTGTTTGCTAAAGATGTATTCAGTCGCCATGGAATCAGCGGTAGGCACCCCAGGCAATGGAGAGTAGTGAGCCATCTTGTTAAGGCATCCACCGTGACCATGATGCAGGTAGACCCATCCGAAGGGGGAAGATCTACGATGAGGTCTGTGGCGAGATGGCTCCAAGGCTGTGTGGGGGGGTTTATCCTGCTGGAGCAAACCGAGAGGTCTTTGGGTACTGTATTTTCCTTTACAACAAGTAGGACAGGAAGCGACATATCATTTAACTTCTGTAGTAAGACCCGGCCACCAGAACTGTCGCTGAAGGAGATCCACCGTAGAAGAAACACTCCTATGTCCAGCAAGGGTACTATTGTGGCACCATTCCAACCGCCTTGAGACAGGATCAGGAAGGAAGAGGTGTTTGTTGATGAATATAAGTCTGTCTTGTCTGTGGACCGTATCCTGAGGTTTGAGCTGAGGTATCTGCTAGGTATTGAGAGAGACTTCCTTTACCTTCTGGAGAAATGAGGTTACGGAACACACAATCTTGTTACGAGGAATAATGTATTCTGGTGTGTTCCATAGACACCCCAGGAGTGGGTATTCTGGAAAGGGAATCAGCCAGGACATTCTTACTCCCTCGTAGATAGGTTATTACAAAATCATATTGGGAGAAGAAGTGTGCCCGTCGTACCTGCCAGGAGTTGACACATTCCATCTGTTGGATGACCTTGAGATTTTCATGGTCAGTTCGGAGTTGAAAAGGGTGTATGGCGCCTTGCAGAAAGTGGCGCCACTCTTCACATGCGGTTTTCATGGCTAGCAGTTCCTTCTCTATAACGGAGTAATTAGCCTGGCGTGGGTTAAGCGTTCTGGATGTTCCACCCTGTCATGTTCTTGCAACAAGGCTGCCCCTAGAGCTGCTACTGACGCGTTGGCCTCGACGATAAAAGGAAGAGTCTGATCAGGCTGGAGAAGAACAGGAACAGAACAACTTTTTAAGGAGAACGAAAGCTTCTTCAGCCTTGCTTGACCAGACAAATGGAGCAGATGTCTTCATGAGGAGTGTGGTGATCGGGAGGACAGCCTCTGAGAACTGGGGTATGAAGCGACGATAGAAATTGGCTAATCCCAGGAATCTCTGGACCTCTTTGATGGAGGTCGGTGAAGGCCATTCAAGAACGGCAGACAGCTTCCTAGGATCCATCTCCACTCCTTGTTCGGTAAGGACAAAGCCCAGGTAAGGTACCGTAGATATCCCAAAAACACATTTCTCAGGGTTGACCAACAAGTGATGTTCCTGGAGACGTGGAAGGACTTGATGGAGATGTTCCCGATGAGCCTGTTTAGTCGTGGAATATACCAGGATGTCATCGAGGTACACGATAGTATGATGAAAAAGCAGGTTGGAGAAAATACGGTCCATGAACTGCTGAAAGATGGCGGGTGCGTTCACCAAACCAAAAGGCATAACCTTGTATTCATAGTGACCGAACGGGGTACAAAAAGCGGTCTTCCACTCATCCCCCGCCCGAAACGTAGCAGATGGTAGGCTCGTCTTAAGTCAAGTTTTGAGAAAGGCACATCTCCTTGGACCGCCTCCAGGATGTCTTTAATCAGAGGCATGGGGTATCTATCCCTGATGGTAACTCGGTTAAGACCCCTGTAGTCAATTCATGGCCTTAACACAAGGGTGTCCTTCTTTGGAACGAAAAATAGGGAGGCCCCAGCGGGTGAGCGAGAGGGTTGCATCAACCCGCAGGGCAGGTTTAAATCAAGGTACTTGCGGAGCTCCTCTTTCTCTTTGAGGGAGAGCGAAAACTTGCACCCAAAAGGTACCAAATCATCGGGTAACGAGTCTATGGTGCAATCCTCCGGTCGGTGTGGTGGTAGTTCTTGGGGAACTTTCTCCAAAAAGACCTCACTGTAACTGCACATTTCAGTGGGAATATGATGAACTCCGAGAGCAGACGGAGAGGCTGTTGTGCCTTCTACGGCCTTCACTGTTTCATAGGCAGTACTACCGGAGCAAGACTTGTGTCAAAAACCAGAAGTGAAAGCAATTTTATTCTTAGACCAGTCGATCACCGGTTTGTGTTTACGAAGCCATGACACACCCAGGATCACGGGAAAATGGGCTGCTCTGATAAGATCTAACTGGATGACCTCAGTGTATTGCAGAATTGTCATTTCCATCATGATGGTGGTATGGGTAATCAAACCTGAACTTAGTGGTGTGCCGTCAACACCCTCCACCTTTTGGTCCTCTTCCTTTTCCCCTCAGTTGATTCCCATCTTGTTGGCCCACAGTATATCCATGAAGTTGCCAGCGGCACCACAGTCGATGAGTGCCAGTGTGTCCACCAGTCTTTGCTTCACAAGTAGCTTTATAGCCACCACCATTAGTATGTTGTCTTCAGTGGGAACAGCTGAAGAGACTGTGATTGAAACATAGGGACTTGGAATTAGGCCTCGGTAACTTGTCCCTATTAGTTCCGAGGACGCCCATTTCCCGGGCGACGAGGAGGCTCCTCAGGACATTCCCGTAATAATTGCTGGTCTGAGCCACAGTACATACATAAGCCTTTTTCCTTACACCTCTTTCGTTCATCTGGCGTCAAAGGGCCTCTGGTGGCACCTATCTGAATAGGCTCTTCCATCGGGAGACGAAGTGAGGAGGGAGGAGTGGTCGAGACATTGAGTAGAAGCATGGGGGCACGTTCTTTTCTTCTTTCCATTCTCCGCTCAGACAAGCGAAATTCAATCTGTAAAGTGGTGGTCAGCAGCTCTGAAAAACCGGTAGGCCTGGGGGTACGTGACAGCTCATCCTTGAGCTCTTCTCGAAGACCTCATCTGAAGATGGTATATTCAGCAGCTTCAGGCCATCCCTCATCTGCAGCGATCCTCTTGAACCGGGTTATGTATGTGAGTAGATCGGATGACCCCTGTCGGATAGCGAGTAGCTCTTCACTGGCAACTTGTGTAGATTCTTGTCTTTCAAATGCTTGTTTAAACTGGGCAGTAAATCCCCCATAATCCTGCAAGAGGAGACTGGCACTGGTAACGAGCGGAGTGGCCGAAGCCAGAGCATTGCCAGTGAACATTGCCTTATGCCTCAGATCAGAAAGCCTATCCGGGCTTGGTCTGAGGCATACGTATGAGGCCGGAAGGTGTAGTGGATGATGCATGCTTCCATTAACTCCTTAAAGCGTCTCTGGTTACCGTCATATTTGCCCGAGGCTAAAGGCATAGGCGGTAGTTCCACACGGTGTTGGTCCCGGGCTGTTACCATCTGCCGCAGTGTTGCGTTCTCGGTCTTCAGGGTCTGGACCTCCTGCGAGAGACCTTGTACGGCATTCACTAATTCTGTAATCTGCTCTGCGGTAGCCATATTGGTAGCATTCGGGTGTTGCAAACTGTCAGAAATGTCCTCTGTAGATTCACTTTGCCCAATCGGTACCCCTTCCTCCTTCTCACCTGATTCTCCAGAAATCGATGAATGTTTCTTTTCTTTCCTTCTTTGTGATGCCCTCTTCTTTTGGAAGAGGTACGGCCTCCCTCGGATGGAAGCCACAATGTAACCGTATTAAGCACAGCTGACGGAGGCCCCCCGCCTGAGAGCGCCTGGGATAAGAGGAAAAAGCCAAAGGCTAAAAAAACTTCTTGTGTATTGTCCAGTTGCTTGATGGTAGGTAGTGATGTTGAAGGATTCTGGGAATTCGAGTTCTGTGATACAGGTTAGGTGATACCAAAGGAAGCCTTAGGTGTACGGAAGCTTCAAGGTACAAAACAATCCCCAAGCAGGAGTTTCAGAGAGGCAAGAAGCCTACAGGTGATGTACCGGCAGATGCAGTACTTACAATGCGTGCAAGAGCACTAGAACAAGAGGAAAAGAAGACTCTGGAAAGCCGATTTAAGGGAGAGAGAAAAACCCTGTACAGAGGAGCGGTAGAGAAGACCAGCGGAAAAAGTAAGGGCGGTCCGCTGAAAAGGAAACAGTGACTCGGCAAACACAGGTGCAGCAGAGAGGCAAAGTGGAGATAGTAAGAGAAGCCGAAGGCGGAGAGAAAAAGATTCTCTGCAATACAGACGGATACCGTGGGAAACACTGGCTGGAAAGCAAGAACAAGGAAGACCGGCTGAGACCGGGGGAAAGGCAAGGACGACGCGAAAGCACCCAGGGGAAAAGAAGACAGGAAAGACAGGTGGCAGCAGCCGCAAGAGAAAAAACACTTGCTAGCATCGGACCCAAAGGGAAAGCAAAAGCACAGTGGGGTTGCAACGCGAAGCCCGGAAAGGGAGGCAGGGCTAAGAAGGGAAAGCAGGCACCTGACCTCAGCAAAGCAAAAACATGACAAACGTTAAGGGACAGTCAGTGGTGGCAAAGCCTCCTGGAATGCCACAAGCGCCAAGAAGGCAGGCGCGTGACAAATCCTCAAACCTCCTACATCCTCCTTATATGAGAAGGTGGCAATATCAATGCAGAAAACGGACAATTTATTCTTGAATAAATTAAGATCAAAGTGTGATGGAATATTAATTCAGTCGAACAGTACAATTGAAACTTTGATCCAAAATCCTCTAAAAACGAAAGAATCTATTAAAAGAATGGACTGGATAAGGACTATTGAAAGGATGAGATCTGAAAAACTCTTCTCTTACATTAATATATTAACCCAGGTCCATTATACCATCCTACTTAAAGAAATCAACAGACGCAGGAATTAGAATGGCATTCTTAAGATTCAGATTAAACCTCTTATCTACTCGAGAAATTCTCTATTTCAGAAACAAAGAGAAATATTTATTTATTTATTTTACATTTTTAAAGAGCTCACACAGCCCGCGGGGATCGTGGCGCTGTTACAGAAATAGTAATTGTTTTTTTGTGTCTTAGTTGCGTATTTATAACGCGCTTAAACACCCAGAAGTTTCTAAGCACGACCCGGGGATCGAACCTGTGTTGTTTCGTGTAGTCATCTTTGTGTAGTCATCTTGCTTCCAAGGCGCGGTGCGCTGAGCTATCCTCCAGGGATATCACAAATATATGTGAGAGGCGTGATGAAAAGAAGAGTTAGTCAATCAAGCACCTCTTATCGAATTGTATAAGGACGTGGAATCAGAGTCCAAAGATTCCAGGGATTTGTACATGATGTTCGTTGGATACCAAGATCGTGTGGGAAACACTTGTCAAGCAATGAAACCTTCCTTACAGCTGAAGTGGTTAACCTCTTGAAATAATTCAATTTAACTGGAAGTAGATTTAATTAAGAGAAAAACCAGCAATGTAAATGGTGAGTACTTCTATGGTCTCTGACTATCCATGATTTCCTGCACTAGATGGGGCAATTCCTCATGTTCTTATCTGTTCTCCTGTATCTATTTTTCATCTTTACTTTTTCTTTCCTTTTTCCTTAATATGTGGTGTTTAATTTCTTTCTTTTATGATATGAAATGTTATTGTATTATGATTTTAGGGAGTATGAATTTAGAGCTTTTTTTCTTTATTTTGAGGTTATTACTTGATTATTTTATGTTTAATCAACTCTTGTTTAGCATAATGTTGCCTGTTTTGAAGAACTCAAATGTAATGTGTGAAAAGTCAAGATTTTCTTTTTGGCTAAAGCACAATAAAATTTAAAAAATGTAAATATTGCTTGTAATCTTTAGGAGCCTTAATGTCAGTTGAGACAAACACAAGGTGGCCCTTTCGTTGATACTGTTCTCGGGTGTATTATTCTTCACCCCTTTTTGTAAAAATGGCAAACAAATAAAAAAAGGTTCTTTGGGCGATTGTTCTTCGCCCCTGGGATCTCCCTCTGCTGGGCTTGGATCCTTTCTTGCCGAAAACGGGCATCCCTCTGCCTGGTTCACTGCAGCCTTTCTTCAACACAGTTCATGTATTCCTAATACCGTTCATATATTGCTCAGTTTTATCAGAAAGCAGGGTTTCTTTCTGTTTAGCTTTCTTTCAGCATCCCTCTGTCGGGTTCACATTTGCCAATTTTCACAGTTCCCAATCGTAGTGGAAAGCAGGGTTCCCTTCCCCTAACTTTCCTCTGGCAACGGGTCAGAGACTATCGATTGTACAAGGGATTTGACGTGACCTTTGTAGGACAACTCTGAAGCCTCGCGCCACCCTTTCCTAGGGCCTTCTGGTTGTAGTAGTTTCAAAAACAGGTCCCGATTGGAGCCTTTTCGAATGAGCCTCCACGTGGTGCCGGACCCGTCTGCACCTGGACCACAACTGGGCTTTATTTTAAGTTCAAACATACACACAAGTCCATTCTTTGTGAGTTCAAAATGTTGCAACTCGCAGCCTTGGGCTTAACACAGTTCGGTTTGATATCTGCTTCCTCCGACTCACCGGATGTGCTGAACCCGTTGGCCTCTTTGTTCTCTGTAGTCAAGGATAGTACCACGCTAGCCAGCTTGCCTCTCCGCCTGCGTTATCAATGTGGGAGGCCCTGTGTACCTTTGACATCTGTTGCTCCGCACGCCAGCTGTAACTCCCAGCCTCACGATTTCCCTTCTGGAGGCTTTGCGGGTCTGAGTTGAAAAGTCAAGGGCAATTCCCCCTCCGTCGTCCTTACAGGTCTCACTGCTTTTCTTCTCCCTTTCTACTGCTGGTTTGGTGTAGCTGTCTCCTCGTGCATTCGGCCTGGCTCAAAGTATGCTTTCATGCTCTGCCTTTTATCCCTGTGGAAAGGTAAAGGGCTGTCAGGTGTGCATTGTTATTGCTTACTGCCTGACTCTGCCTGACCCAAATGTTTGGGACATGTCAGGGAAATGCCTCTAGTGTTAGTACGTTGCCTCTTACTGTGTAAGAAAGTGTTTGTGTGGGAGAAGGGGGGTTGAGCTTCTAAATATCCTATGGTTAGGATGGGGAAATGTTTTCACAGGAAAGGGGATACCATGTCTCAACCCTCAGTGTCCCACTTCCACTCCCTGAAGCCCCCTCGCCCAGGTGATCCTCCCCTACTAGTCGACGCCTACGAACTGGATCCAATAGCGATGGCCGTGTCCTGCCACCTCTACGACAGATCTCTGCGCACCAGCGGCTGAGATACCTTCATGTTTCTCACATACCCTTCTCCTATGCGAGGTGGATATGCCTGTTTGTTGACCAGGCCTCCCTTTGTCAAGACCGGGAAGAGAACAGGGACGATAGATGTCCAAGAACACTCATAGTCCACTGATTGGTTTCGGCCGGTGTAGGTAGATGTGGAGTGGTGTTATTAATCTCTTTAAAATACCCTATGAATTTGTGTTTAAGGTCTATTTTTCGGTTTCACCGGTTCAAAGGTTTCGAAAGTCCCATATTGGAGAGTTCTGGGGGTTGTAGTTTGTAAAAGAGTAGGGAATGTGGGGAAATTCCTCCCCAGGATAACTTCCACAGGGAGTCCCGGAATTATGGCTGACAGCACCTCACAGGATTTTCCCCGGATTTTAATGTGTACAGGTATTTTAGGATACCCTTCATTGTCTCCATGTACACATGTAACCATGACTAGGGCTGCGTTGGTTAAATCTTTTGTGGAAATTGAATCGGCCCGTATAGCAGTTTGCTTGCTACCTGAGTCGATCAAGGCCCGTACTAGCCTCCCGTTTACCCAGGCTTTTTCGTAGGTAAATTCAGTACAAGTCTGACATAAACGGATGCTAAATGTCTCTAGCTCTTCCTTGGGTTCCTCCCGCTCTTCACCCTTTGAACAACCTATTTCCATAGGTTCCTCTCTTACGTTATTTGGACAATATCTAGCTAAGTGTCCTGTTTCTTTGCATGAGAAACAGATTGGAGGAGATGTTATGCTTGCTTGCATGTCCTCCCTTTTACTTTCCTCTCTGGCCTTTTGATCAGTCTACCTGAGTTCCACTCTCTCTCGTGTCAAGCTGTCTTTTTTTCGGTATGATCCCCCTGGTTTATCTACTCCCTGAGGTTGGGGTCAGAGGATTGGTTTATGATCCTTTCATTCCGCCCAACGATGGGTCGAGTGAAAGTGTTTAGCTGTATCTGAATGGTTCTATGCAGTTTGAATGGCTATAGCTAGGGTAGGTCGATTTACCTGCAAACAAGGGGGTAAGGAATATGTGTATTGTTCCAGGGTGATTATTTCTATCAGTTCTTCTTCTAAGGATGTATCACTAATACACAGGGCCACTGTGTTTTTGGCACGTTCACCAATTTCTAAGGGGCTTTCTCCTGGGTTTAGCTGATGGCCCTAAGTTTCTGACGATACAAATTGCAGGTTTGCTGCACACTTTTTAATAGCCCTTCTTTGATGGATTGAAAGGTGGCTCCCTGTGCAAGAATAATTAACTGATAGGAGGTTTGTAACTCACCTTTCAGTAAAGGTGCTAAATAACATCTTTTAAGGTTCTCTCCCACCCTAGTTGGTCAGCTAGCCGTTCGAAGTTTAAGAAAACATTTTCTAAATCTTCGCCTTCAACATATGGTTGAAGCAGCCCCTGCGGTAGTAAGGGTCTTGCTTGTAGTTCAACCAGTTTGGTTACGTTTTCTTGGAGTCTTATCTAGGCCTGCATTTGATGTGCCGCTAACTGGGTGATGACTTTGGTTAGGTCGGCCATTTCTTCTGAGGGTTTAAAGGGTCCCTTCTGTAGATTGTTCTGAATCAGAAAGGAAGCAACTTTTGGCTCTGCCGGACAAGGTCTCAAAATTGTCCAACCCTTCTGCTGACAGAGTCGGTCGAAGTAATGGGCTGCAGTAAATGAATCACCAAGCCTGATTGTCCCGCAACCTCTAAGGACGGAGTACCAAAAAAAAAGGTTTGGATGGATGGCGATTCAGAGCACTAGGTCTGATGAAGAAAAAGACAGGCCAAACTTTTAGGATCATCCGATCCCAAGCGTGTATGTGGTAATGAGAGAGAGAGGAAGGGTGTCTAGCATTACTTGAGTTTTAAAGAACAAATCTTGTTGACCTGGTGGTACAGGCAATTGAGAGAATATCTCCTTTAATGTGGATACGTGGTCAGAATCAAGAAGGTGAACATTTTTATTTTCCCCTTCTGGTGGTACCACAATTATTAACATAGGTTTAAATTTTTATCAGTTGAATTACATCCCACCCCTGACATCATATGCAAGGAACTCAAGGTGACAACAGTAAAGACAGACATAAGTGATCACATTTCTAGGGTGTTTATTGAACTTTATAATGGGTGAGATAAACGCCTAATCTAAACCTAAAATGGGAGCAAGCTACGATCATCAAATAATAATGAGGCAGTCCTAGTGGCATGTTGTCAAATGAAAAGGGCCTATACTAAAAAAACTATTGCCAATCCTTACTACTAGTTACAAAAAGAGTGTAGGATAATGTTCACCAGAAAAGAAAAGTGTCCCAAAATGATGTCAGGATGGTATGCCTGGGTCTCCCTTCCCCACGTTTGAAGCACGGGACAAGGTGGGACTCTCGAGCCTATCACACGCCTGGGCCTCGACAGGACGAGGTTCACAGTTTAGTCCAACGATATCAAATACCCTTCAGAGGCTAAGTCTCTTTCCTGCAAAAGTCTCATGCCTTAGAAGGTTTGCTGATTATAAGTAACACACAAACAAAAGTTCTCTGTGTTCTTGCACCTTGGGCGATTGCTCTTCGCCCCTCAGATCTCCCTCCACAGGGCCTGGATCCTCCTTGTAAAAACAGGTTTTCCTCTGTCTGGTTCACTAAGGCCTCTCAAAAATTGCTCATATTCTTTAGAATCCTTAATGTCCTTTTAGACAAACAAGGTGACACTTTCGTTGATACACTGTTCTCAGGTGTATTAATCACCCTTTTTCATAAAAATGGCAAACAAATAAACAAACGTTCTTTGGGCAATTGTTCTTCGCCCCTGGGATCTCCCTCTGCCGGGCTCAGATCCTTTCTTGCAAAAACGGGCCTCCCTCCGTCGGGTTCACTACAGCCTTTCTTCAACACAGTTCATGTATTCCCAATACTGCCCAATACTGTTCATGTATTGCTCAGTTTTATCAGGAAGCAGGGTTTCTTTCTCTTTAGCTTTGTTTTGGTATCCCTCTGTCAGGTTCACATTTGACAATCATCACAATTCACAATCGCAGTGGAAAGCAGGGTTCCCTTCCTCTATCTCTCCTCTGGCAACGGGTCAGAGACTTTCGATTGTACAAGAGATTTGACGTGACCCTTGTAGGACAACTCTAAAGTCTCACGTCACCCTTTCTTGGGGCCTTCTGTTTGTAGTAGTTTCAAAAACAGGTACTGGTCAGAGCCTTTCGAATGAGTGCCCATGTGGCGCTCGACCCATCTGCCCCTGGACCTCAACTGGGCTTTATTTAAAGTTCAAACGTACACACAAGTCCTTTCTTCTTACATTCAAAATGTTGCAGCTCGAGCCTTGGGCTTAACACATTTCGGTTTGATATCAGCTTCCTCCGACTCACCGGCTGTGCTGAACCCGTGGCTTCTTTGTTCTCTGGAGTCAAGGATAGTACCACTGTAGTCATCTTGCCTCTCCGCCTGCGTTATGAATGCCGGAGGCCCCTGGTGTACCTTTGACATCTGTTGCTCTGCATGCCAGCTGTAACTCCCGGCCTTATGATTTCCCTTCAGGAGGCTTTGCAGGTCTGAGTTGAAAAGTGAAGGGGAATTCCCCCTTCGTCGTCCTTCCAGGTCTTACCGCTTTTCTTCTCCCTTTGTACTGCCAGTTTGGTGTAGCTGTCTCCTCGTGCATTCGGCCTTGCTCGAAGTATGCTCTCGTGCCCTGCCTTTTATCCCTGTGGGAAATGTAAAGGGATGTCAGGTGTGCATGGTTTTTGTCAATTGCCTGACTCTGCCTGATTCAAGTGTTTGGACATGTCAGGTAAACGGCTCTGGTGTTAGTCTGTTGTCTGTTACCATGTAAGAAAGTGTTTTTGTGGGAGAAGGGGGGTTTGAGCTGGGGAAAAGTTGTTACAAGGAAGGGGATACCGTGTCTCAACCCTCAGTGTCCCACTTCCACTCCCCGAAGACCCCTCGCCCAGGTGTTCCTCCCCCACTAGTCCACCCCCAGGAACTGGATCCAATAGCGATGGCCGTGTCCTGGCCACCTGGATGACAGATCTTCAGGGACCAGTGGCTCAGTGGCTCAGACACCTTCGAATTTCTCGCATACCCTTCTCCTATGCGAGGTGGATATGCCTGTTCTTTGACCGGGCCTCCCTTTGTCAAGACCAGGAAGAGAACAGGGACGAGTGATCTCTAAGAACTCTCACATATTCCACGGATTGGTTTTGACCGGTGTAGGTAGATGTGGAGTGGTGTTATTAATCTCTTTACAATACCCTATGAATTGGGGTTTAAGGTCTATTTTTAGGTTTTACAGGTTGAGAAGTTTCCAAGTGCCATATTGGAGAGTTCTGGGGGTAGTAGTTTGCCTGTCAAGAACTCTGAGGTAGAAATTCTCCATATGCAGGTGGAGCCTCTTGTAATAGAATAGGGAATGTGGGGAAATCCCTCCCCAGGATAACTTCCTCAGGGAGTCCCGGAATTATGGCTGACAGCACTTCATAGGATTTTCCCCGGATTTCAATGTGTGCATGTATTTTAGGATACACTTCATTGTCTCTATGTACACATGCAACTCTGACTAGGGCGGCGTTGGTTAGATCTTTTGTGGAAATTAAATCGGCCCGAATAGCAGTTTGCTTGCTACCTGAGTCAATCAAGGCCTGTATTTGTCTCCTGTTTACCCAGGCTTTTTCATAGGTAAATTCGGTACGAGTCTGACATAAACAGATGGGAAATGTCTCTAGCTCTTCCTCGGGTTCTTCCCACTGTTTGCCCTTTAAACAACCTATTTGCATAGGTTCCTCTCTTGCTATTAAGACAATGGGCCTCATTACGAGTTTGGAAGCAGCCATGCCCTTAATAAGGGCATGGCTGCCTCCAAACTCGGGTCCGGGTCCGTGGTCCCTGAATGGGGAAATACCGGGCCATTCCGACCTTGGAGGACCCGGTATTTCCCCATTCAGGGAACCCGGACCATCCCCATTCCCATTTGAACCCCCACAGGGCTCAATGGGAATGGGGAGCATGCTAACAACGGGCCCGTTAATGACGGGCCCGTTGTAAGCATGCTGCTCCCCTCGTGGAACCCGCAAAGGATGTCTGGTGAAACCAGACGTCCAGAGCGGGTCCCGCAAGGGGACCTCGTAATAGGGCGGTACAGGGTTAATGGCTCCGGCGCCGTTAACCCCTTACCGCCCACCTCGTAATGAGGCCCAATATCTAGTTAAGTGTCCTGTTTCTTTGCATGAGAAACAGATTGGAAGAGATGGTCTGCTTCCTTTCATGTCGTCCCTTTTACTTTCCTTTACAAGTGTTTCGAGGCGCAACGAGGCAAGGGAGGGGGGAAAAAGGGAAGACCGAGACAACGATCCTACTAGGCCAGGTGACATATAGATTGCGCAAGTGCAGTGGGAAGAGGAAAAAGTGTGAGGGGAAGGGAAGCGGCCAGTGCGATACATAGGATAAAAGTAAAAATAAAACCAATAAATGAGAAGTGCAGCCGGGTGATGGCAAGTGCCGGGGTAAGTGCAGACATCAAGTGTCAGGTGCTGGTAGGGGGCTCTAGGGATACAGAGAACAGCCCCTGAGTGCAGGGGGCAGTGCAGGTGTGCAACTGGCAGGGAGGGGACCTAGGCCCGAGAACAGAGGGTAGCCAGGTGACCAATGCAGGTTCAGTTTCAGCCAGGAGATCAGCAGGGGAGAGGATGAGAGAAAGCAGAATCAAAGAGGAAGGACTTGAGGTGCTTCCAGAACCGGAGATAGTTCTCAAGTTTCAGTGAGGCCAGGAGGCTATTCCAGAGGGAGGCCCTAGCCGAGGAAAGAGATCTACCACCAACTTGTTGCTTGGAGAAGCAACTGACCCTGAGGGAGTTGGAGGCGGATGAGCCAAAGGGCTCAAGAAGGAAGATATTTAGGAAGAGAGAGTTGAAGGTATTGAGGCCCCAGGCCCCAGAAGGCCTTGTGGACTTTGAACTTAATCCTCGCAGCCACTGGGAGCCAATGCAGAGTTTTCAGTCCTGGAGAGATCCGATCCCTGGGCTTGAGGCCGAGGACAAGTCTTGCAGTCCTGTTTTGGATGAGTTGCAGAGGGTAGAGTGTAGATGCAGGCAGATTTAGAAAGAGGCTGTTGCAGAAGTCCAGCCTAGAGAGAACCAGAGCTCTGGAGACTGTGAGCTTCTGGGGGAAGTGAGAGAAAAGGAAGAATACCTGTGCGGAGGTGCAGCTGGTAGTGTGACTTCTTGGAGAGAAGGAGAGTGTGGAGTCGAAGATGACCCCGAGGTTTTTAGCCTCAAAGGTGGGAGCAGGAGGAGTGCCAAGAGAGGCCAGCCAGAGAGTTATAGGAAAGGAGGGAGCATGTGTGCCGATGAGTAGAATCTCAGTCCTACTGGCATTAATGCAGAGATCATTGGCGGCGCACCACTCCTGGATAGCAGACAGACAATCGGAGATGAGAGCGGGAGAAGAGGTGGCTGAAGGGAGCCTGAAAATGAGTGGAGTGTCATTCGCATAGCACTGAAAGTTGGGGCAGAGAGCAGCAATGCGATGGGCAAGAGGTGCCAGCTATTGGTTGAACAGCCGGGGAGAGAGGTTAGACCCCTGGGAACACCACAGGTAGAGAGAGAGGAGAGGAAAGACCCAAGTTGGTCCTGGGAGGGTCGAGCGGAGAGGAAAAAAAGTCAGCCACATCATGGCCTGATCGGTGATACCCAGGTTATCACAGAGACGGTTGAGCAGGATGGTATGGTTGGCCATGTAAAAGGCAGAAGAGAGATCAAGTAAGATGAGAACACAGGGTGTGTTGGGATCGAGGTTAGAGAGCAGGTCTTCACGGATGTTCAGCAGAGCAGTTTCCATGCTTCTGGCAGCTCTGAAGCCAGACAGATGATCATTGAGACAACCAACAGATTCAAAGTGGAGATTAAGCTGGGACGTTAGGGAGAATTCTCATTCTATGGCTAATTTCCCTTACCTAGTGAGTACCTCAGCAGCTTTGCTAGTTTTCTGGAATTTATTTTTTCCACCTGGTAAGAGGGTGAGCTTTTCCCCCACTCTTACCTGTGTTTTGCCATGTGTATTTCAACTGTTTTTGTGATTGTGGACTCTGGAGTACACCACTTCAGTATCCCCACTCTTTGTGTGTTACACATCACCCTCAGTGCAGTGACACAGGGTTGTCTCTTAGACTTCCCACCAACTCCATTTTCTGGGGCTGACTACTGTCCCCCAGAAAAGGGTAAAGTTGCCATTAACTTTACATAGTCACTTTTAACCACGGATCCAGCACACCCCATCTTATATGGAGTATTGGCGAGGGTTAATTCTTAGCCCTTTTTATCTGTGCCTCTTGGAGCATTGTTTCGCTCCCTTAACATTAAGACTTGGCTGGTGGCAGTGGTATCTATCCTAATTTTCCTACCGCGATTATATTACATAACGTAGTAACGTTTTAGGCTATTTTAGTAGCCTCGAACTTCGAACCCGCTTGCCCAAATACTTTTTATTTCGGCTCTGGTTGAGTTTAATCGCCATTTCTTTTTTGTTAATATCCTTCTTGGGTCTTTCTTTAAACAGCAAACCAGGTTTGCCTCCTTTGTTCGTCGACCTTTGGTGGCCGTCTGGGTGTCTAGGTGGGCTGAATGTGAGGGAGGGGTGTAGTCACCCCCTGCACAGGGTCTCCTTGGAGACCCAAGTCGCACTTTGTGTTGATTGGCTGAGGTGGTTGTCCGGTCTGGACAACCCCCCTGCTGAGTGATTGATAGCCAGGCTGTGTGAATGGGGGATTTTGGCATAAAAGGCAGGACTCTTGGGCTAGAAGGCAGAGTCACCACTGGAACTGCAAAGAACCGAAGAGAAGTGGAGAAGAAGACGGCTGCTGCAACCCCGAGTCCCGGTGAAGCCCTGCTGCAGTCCTGAGCTATCTACCCTTCAACGACAAGAGACTATCCAGTCCGAAGTCGTCTTCCCTTGAGCCTGATGGGATCAATCAGCTCACCCTTTCTTCAGTCAGAGAATCCTCTCCTGGGTCGAAATCACTGCTGTGCTGTAGTGGTCCGGATAGCCATCAGAAGAGCCCTCTCCTGATTTAAAGGAGCGCACCTTTTATTCATTGTCTTTTTCACTGCTGCTGGCCTCATCCCTGGGTAGTGCAGATCGCTCCAGACGTCGTCCTTCTTGTCCCCACGACTGAAGCTGCAGGAACCGTGAGTCTGTAAGAACTACTAGGAACAACTGCCGTGGCACCAGCTTTTCTCCAACGGAATAAGGTACTGTACACATTTGGTCGTTCTCTCCGTCTGACCATATGGAATCGGGGTGAACCCTTTTTCTCCTCGAAGATTTATTCCTTCTTCCTTCCCTCTTATAACTTTTCCTTCCACCTGACAATATCTAAGTACTCTTGGCATCTCGAATCTCAAACTGTTCAACGTGTGATCCTCGACAACTGAGCATCTGCTCCATTGACACTGGCGCAGGCCTACTGACTTTAATCTGTACCTTTGAACGAGTCCTCAGATTCCCTTGCTTTGACAAAAGTATTGCCTGTGTTTTTAGCCCCTTTCCCCTTATTTGAAATTCTAAAGTACAAAGAGTGTTTTAACTTCGTGAGCATTTCTATACGCGGGTACGCGTTGGGATCGCAACACTGGTCTGTCAAATCCTAATGTACGTACCCTGAATTCGCTGGAACAAGTGGAATTGGTTGTGTGTAGTGTATTTTACGTGTGGTTTTGAAATTATAGAAGTGAAGTGTTTAGTGAACAGATGGTTTAAAATAAATGTACTTATATTTTTTACCTGAAAACTTGAGTCAGTGTTTGCTTGAGTCACAGTAATTGTGGTCCTTTGTGTAATCTCTACTACTGCTCATTTACTCTTGAGATAAGTCTGGCTGCTCCGCTACTGCTACCTCTTTAACAGTGTAGTACGGGCTTGTACCAAAGGTGAACTTGTATTACCACTTGTAGTCTTAATTGTGTGTAGTG
This sequence comes from Ambystoma mexicanum, assembly GCF_040938575.1. Lineage (NCBI taxonomy): Eukaryota > Metazoa > Chordata > Amphibia > Caudata > Ambystomatidae > Ambystoma > Ambystoma mexicanum. The sequence continues at coordinate 1,248,442,987 of NC_090934.1, forward strand.
GTCCCTAAGGGCACTGCACAGGATTCTGCCTAACAGGGAGATGGCCAGCTTTTCCAGGAGTTTGCCCAGGAAAGGAGTGATGGAGATTGGGCGATAGTTAGCTGGGCAGGACGGGTCGGCAGAGGGTTTCTTCAGAAGAGGGTGCACGAGGGAGTGCTTCAGGGGGGGAAGGGAAAACTCTGGTGGCAAAGGAGTGGTTGCAGAGGTCGGCCAACGCAGGAGCCAGGGTGTCAATGTGGTCCTTGATGGTTTCGATCGGACTTGTCTAGAAACCTTGCCACGGGAGAACAGGGGAAAGGCAGAGAAGGGGGAGGAGAGGTGGCCACAGAAGGGGCAGAGGAAGAGAGGGGAGTAGTGGGGGGAGGAGGAGAGGAAGAGAGAGGCCAGGATGGCCTGAGTTTTGGAAATGAAATGAGAGGCCAGGGCCGTGCAGAGGGCCTGGGAGGGGCCAGGAGAGGTAGAGATTGCAGCAGGATTGGCCAGTTCCTTGCAGATTTTAAAGAGTTCGGCCGAGTTGTTGGATGCCGCAGAGACGCAGGCTTGTATGTGGGCTTTCTTCTTGGTGCGGACAGAGACCCGATATTGCCTTTGGAGCAGGCGGCAGGCCAGTTTGTCAGAGGATGTACAGGAAGCACGCCATTTCCTCTCAGCCCCCCTGCGCTTGCGTTTCAAGGTGACGAGGTCTGAGTCACACCATGAGTTGGACTTAGCTTTGGGCTTCAAGCAGATCCTCATGACAGGGGCAAGAACATCAAGAGTATCAGATATAGCAGAGCGGAGCACAGAGAGGGCTGTGTCAGGGTGTGAGTCAGCCGAAGGAGGAGCAGGGGGGAGAGAAAGTGGCGGTGAACGCTTCAACTGAAAACACGCTTCATGGGTCGGATAACCGGCAGGTAGGTGGCAGTGCTGGAGTTGGCTTGGCCTGAGAGGTGGAGAGAGTGAGCAGGGAGGAAAGGAGAAAAGTGATCACTGCAGGAGAGAGGCGTGGTGAGAGGGATAGAGACGGGAAGGTCTGAGGAGATCAGAACATCCAGAGTGTGTCCTGCAGAGTGAGTCGGGCCAGAGGGGAGAATAGAGAGCGTCACAGAAGTTGCAAAAAAGTCAAGAGGAAGGACAGGGAGCATCCAGGTGGATGTTAATGTCTCCAAGAAGGAGGAGTTGGGCGGTCGAGACCAAAAGGGAAGAGGAGAGATCTGCCTACTCGGAGAGGAAGGAGGAGATCTGACCAGGTGGCCGATAGATGGTAGCCCCAGTAAGGGAGTGTCTAGGAGAGAGAGAGAGAGAGAGAGAGCCTGCAGACAGGCATTCGAAAGAGGAGTAGGCCTGCATAGGAATGACGGAGGCAGGAATTCACTCAGGGAAGATCAGGGCTACACCCACTCCGGGATGATTGGACCTGGGCGCAGAGATGATCTTGCAGTCATTAGGGAGGAGAGTGTCAAAGCTTGTGACAGAGCTGGCCATGAACCATGTCTCAGTGAGGCCGAGGACATATAGGTCAAGTTCCTCGAGGAGGCGGCAGATGTCAGAGGAGTGTTTGACAGCAGAGCGAGAGTTGGGAGTGGCAATATGGAGAAGGTTTCTCTCCTTGAAAGAGTTCCGGGGAGGGGTAAAGATCAGAGGTACGCCCTGCGGAGGTGTAGAAGAAGCCCGAGGGGAGGCAGAAGAGGAAGGAAGAGAGGGCAAGGTAGCCAAGGAGGAGACAGCAGGGGGAGGCAAGGGAGCCGTGGAGGGGAGTGTGGACAGCAGGAGAAGAAAGGAAATTGATGAAGCACAGGAATCGTCTGTCAAAGAGGAGAAGATTGGCCTGAGGGCCTTGGACCAAGACGTGCCATTCAGGTAAACATTAATGCTGACCTAGGAGGAGTGGAAGGATGCCAGGAGGGGGTCCCACCCGGTGCCACCATTAATGGGAGAAGAAGAGAAAGGAGAAAGCGCAGAGACATATGAAGAGTCCATATGAAGAGTCCATAGGTCTGGCGAGGGAACGACAAAGAGGATGTCGGTGAAGGTTTGCCTGGAGGAGGCACTGGTATAGGTATCAGCAATAGGGAGGCCTGGGTTTGAGGCCCAGAGGTCCTTTTTAAACTTCTTCCTATCAGATTTAGTGAGGAGAGCAGGATAGTCGATAGAGAAGCAGTTCGAGAACATAGAGACAAAGAGCACCTTAGAGTAGGTGGGGAGAGGTGGAAGAGGAAGGGGGGGGGGATCCCTAGGGAAGGACACAGGGAGGAGCGCAGGGAGAGAAAGACGAGACAAGTGAACAGTTGGTAGAAAGTTTGCTAGATTAATTCCTTACTGGGACGTCACTCCTTTCGGAATGCAATATGAATAGCAGAGAAAAACACACCTAAGTCAGAGTTCTGTAAAATAGGGAAAAAGCCTAGGTTTCACAATGCAATTTTAAATACTTTCACAATGCAATTTTAAATAATGGAGAAAAACACACCGAAGTCTGAGAGTCCCGTAAAGAGGGGAAAAGTCCTAGGTTTCACAATGCAATTTTAATCGTAAGTGAAAGTGTTTAACTGCATCTGAATGGTTCTATGCAGTTTCAATGGCTATGGATAGGGTAGGTCGATTTAACTGTAGAACAGCCTTCTGCAAAAAAGGGGGTAAGGAATTGGTGAATTGTTCCAGGGTGATTATCTCTATCAGTTCTTCTAAGGATTTATCACTAATCCACAGGGCCACTGTGTTATTGACATGTTCGCCCATTTCTGATGGCCCTTAGTTTTTGCCGATAAAAATTGCAGGTTTGCCCCACACTTTCTAATAGCCCTTCTTTGATGCATCAAAAGGTGGCTCCCTGTGCAAGATTAAGTAGCCGATAAGAGGTTTGTAACTCGCCTTTCAGTATAAGGGGCTAAATAACATCTTTTAAGGATCACTCCCCACCCTAGTTGGTCAGCTAGGCATTCAAAGTTTAAGAAAACATATCCTAAATCTTTGCCTTTTAGATATGGTTTAAGCAGCTCCTGCGGTAGTAAGGATCTTGCTTGTAGTTCAACCAGTTTGGTTACGTTTTCTTGGAGTCTGATTTCTGCCTGCATTTGATGGGCCGCTAACTTGGCGATGATGTTGGTTAGGTTGGCCATTTCCTCCAGGGATGTAAGGGTCCCTTCTGTAGATGGTTCTGGATCAGAAAGGAAGCAACTTTCTGCTCCGTCGGACAAGGTCTCAAAATCGTCCAACCCTTCTGACTGAGTTGGTCGAAGTAATTTGCTGCAGTAAATTAATCCCCAAGCTTGAAGGTCCTGCAGCCGCTAAGGACTGAGTGGGATCTAGAGCCCTAGCTCTCATGAAGGAAAAGACAGGCCATACTTTTAGGAACAGATCTTGTTGACCAGGTGGTACAGGCAATTGAGAGAATAATATCTCATTTAATGTGGATACGCGGTCAGAATCAAGAAGGTCAACTATTTTGTTTTCCCCTTCTGGTGGTACCACAATCATTAACATCGGTTTCAATTTGTATCAGTTGAATCACATACCACTCCTGACGACATATGTAAGGAACACATGGTGACAACAGTAAAGACAGACGCAAGTGATCACAGTTCAAGTGTGTTTATTGAACTTTATAATGGGTGAGATAAATGCCTAATCTAAATCTAAGATGGGAGCAAGCTACGACCATCAAATAATAATAAGGCAGTCCTAGTGGTGTCTTGTCAAATAAAACGGGCCTATACTAAAACAAACTATTGCCAATCCTTACCACCAGTTACAAAAAGACTGCGGGATAATGTTCACCAGAACAGAAAGAAGTGTTCCTAAAATGATAAGTCGGGCTCTCTCTTCCTCTTGAAGCATTGGACATGGCGAGACTCTCGAGCACAGCACACTCATGGGCATCGACAGCACGAGGTTCACAGTTCAGTTCAACGACATCAAAAACCCTTGAGAGGCTAAGTCTCTTTCTTGCAAAAGTCTCATGCCTTAGAAGGTTTGCTGATTATAAGTAGCACACAAACAAAACTTCTCTCAGTGTACTTGCACCTTGGGCAAATGCTCTTCGCCCCTAGGATCTCCCTCCGCCAGGCTCTGATCCTCCTTGTAAAAACAGGCCTCACTCCGTCAGGCTCACTATGGTCTCTTAAATATCGCTTGTGATGTTTAGGAGCCTTAATGTGAGTTTAGACAAACAACAAGGTGACACTTTCTTTGATACTCTTCTTGGGTGTAATATTCTTCACCCCTTTTCATAAAAATGCCAAACAACTAAACAAACAATCGCTCTTTGGGTGATTGTTCTTCGCCCCTGGGATCTCCCTCTACTGGATTTTTTAATTTTTTTTTTGTTTATGGTTTAAAAAGAAAACCTTTACAAAAAGGCAGATACAAAAAGAATAAAAGATTTTCACATTTCAGAAGACAATAATTAGTTTAAAAAAAATACATATAAAATTCATTTCTATCAACATCACAACACATAATACATAGATATCAATTCCTTATCCTTGTAGGCAACTAAATAGCAGAGCAGGTAGAATGTTTCGAGCGTTGGCTTGGCCATTCAAAATTAAACAGATACAATAGAACCCATTGCTGTAAAGAACATAAAATCCTTTCTCACTAAAGCTTAATACACAACTCACAACCCCACATACTGTATAAGCTGCCAGGAGTATCCTTCAATGAGACGACAACCCACCCAATCCTGAGGATTGCCTCGATTATTCAACCAAACAGACATCAGCTGTTGTCGCATCTTTAAGCACCTTGTATTTTAAAGACAAAACAGACTCAAGAGGAACCAAAAAGTTAGTCAAACACAATATCAGTTGTTGGCTTGAACCCCACATCAACCTTTCCCACAAGGACTCTTTCCAGGTAACAGAATCACTATACAGGTAGGACCCAAATGACAACTTTCGTTGTAAATCGAAGAATGAACAAAATAAAGTAAGATGTTTCAGGGTTTCCAATGCATTACCATATTTGCAAAATCGACAACTACCAATCGTACTGTCGAACCTATCATGTGACCAGAATTTTAACCTTTTATTAGTAATTAGTTGATTGCATTTAAACCGTAGGTAGGTTTTTCTTGCTATGTTGCATGGAAATATTTCCAAATATCGCGCTCGGTCACCAAATTTCCTGGTAAATTTTGCATATTCATGATACATCTTGCTTTTACTAATGAAATTGACCAACATACACCAAAAGTATAATTGAAATTTCTTTTTAGATGCTGTAACTCCCAGTATTAAGTCCTCCTTGTCAATCATGGTTTCTCTCAAGAGTTTTTCCATTTTATCTTTGAAATTAATCATGGAGGGGGGGTGACCTTCTTTCAATAGTTTTGCTAAGTCTTCATATAAGGTCTTTTTTGGAGGTGCTAATATTTTGACATAGTTGTTTATTCGTCGCCAATGCCATTTGACCGACAGGGGTAGAATGCCTATTTCATAGCATATCAGCATGTTCGGTGTGGACAACGCCATCCCTAGAAACTTTTTCCACATCTTCCCCTGTAAAGAATCAATGAAATCTTCTATCTCATAGGTACAGATATCTAATGTATACAACTTTTACTTTTAATAAGTAAAACTGAACAGTGGGCAATAGGGAAACTTTACTGTTCCTATGATATACAATCCTCATCTGTGAAGTGAGAGATTTAAATTTGGTATTGATCAACTCCTTCCACATCCATATATAAGATAAAGCTGAAAGTTGGTAGCCTAGTTAATGGATAACATTAGCTTTTGGTATTATGATCTCATTGAGGCACCAAGTAAATCTGGCAGTTCTTTTCTTACCATCTGCTATTTCAATGATGTAGGATTTCGACGGGTTCACTTGGAGATTGTTTTTGTAAGCATAAGATTGAAATGCTGAAAGTTTCGCCTGTAGACCAAACGAGTTCGATCCATAAACCAAAGATCATCGGCGAAAGCAAGCCAATTAATAACCAAACCACCCAGCTTTACTGGAAATATCACCAGGTCTACCCATGCTGATTCCAGATCTGCTAAGTATAAGTTAAAACGCACAGCTGCTAAATTGCAGCCTTGTTTCAGGCCGATTTCTGTGGGTGTTTTGTCTGTCACCTAATCTAATCCGATATATAGTATTCTGATGTAAGAGCGCTATCATGGCAACAAGATATCTCGGGAAACCGTAGGCGATCATCTTTTCCCAAAGCACGGCTCGAATAATCGAGTCGAATGCAGAGGTTAAGTCCAGGGCAGCCATATATATCGACCCAGACTGTTCACATTTAGTTTGAGCATGTAGATGTGCTAAGATAAATGCATTAAGCGAGCACCCTAGTTGCTTGCGGAACCCCACCTGAAAACGAGACAGCACATCTAATTGAACAATGTTTTGCTGGATGGATTCTAATAATAAGTAAGAGAAGATCTTTGCTGAGACATCCATCAACGCAATAGGCCTGAAGTTATTTGGGTCATCCCACCTCCCCTTCTTATATACAGGGATGATATTTGCCGAGCACCAGCTGGGTGGAATAGAACCTGTAAGATAGACACTGTCAAATTTGTTCTCTAAAATCCTAGCCCAAAAAGACGGATCCAACTTGATCAAACATGGGGGGATACCATCTGGGCCGGGAGCACTTGATCTTTCCAATCACCCGAATAATATCATACGCCCAGGGCGAGGATCTTAGAATCAGACTGTGATAATTAGGATTTACAATATTAGCAAATCGCCTGGCAAGTGCATATTTAGATTGAACGTAGGTAACCCAAGCTGTAGCAGAGACAGCAGCTTTGTTCAAGGTCCCGCCCATACCAGTCAGCACTCTCAATGCCGACCATATTTTACGGGAGTCATGATTCAAGAGATGGCGAAGCATGGTCTGATTGTCTGCAATCATTAGCTCATGTTTCATAGCCTTAAGCCTGTTACGATACCTTTTGAGTGATTTTAGATTTAAGCATAGAGTATCCAGCACCAACAAGATGCGGTGGTCCAAGACCACAGATGTTTTTACGCTTTTCCTTGCAGAGCTCTACCACAGATGCATTATAGGTATGCCGATGAGTCGGTAAAGAGGGATGCAATGAGACTAAAGACGTCAGATTACCAACATGAGACTGAATTCGAGAGCTGTTCATCCATTCAGCCAAAAGGCAGTCAGGACCTGCTCTTGTCTCCGGAAAATGGATCATAATATCATCCCTTAGACAAGCGATCATTCTCAAACATAGTCCTCATATCAGTGTACGGTTGAATAACAAACTATCAGGAATAACCAGGGTTAGGGCCAAATCATGGGTGAAATGCTCGATCCAAATATTTAGAGTGAGAACAAAGGGCAAATGATCTCCTAGGAATGGATCACATATGACCAAATTATCCACATGGGCAAACAGTAGACTAGAGACAAAAAAATAGTCAATCAGCGAGGACGCCGCTCGGCGAGACCAGGTGTGGTTAAATAAATCTAGATTGGGAAGTACCAATTGGATATCCCATGAGAGGAGATGGTCAACCCACCTCTTCCCCAACTTTATTGAGGGGTTAATGGGGCGGGTGGCACAATAGGTAGAAGGTTCAATGCATGACGCATTAAAATCACCTCCCATGATTACAAAAATTCCTCAATCTTCGGATATAGCATCCACCAAAATAGCATCCAGCATATCAAATAGCTCACTCTGTGTACTATTCATTTTGTTCAAGTATAGACAAATGAACAACAACGTGCACCCGGCATTACCTATGTAATTCTATTTAACAGCTAAAATCGAGTAATCCGCTAAAACCAGTTAAGAGGAAATCCTACTTGCTTTATCTATAAGGGCCGCGAGGCCACCAATGGGGCGGCCCTGCGAGCCTTTTATGGCAGGCTGTACATAAGTAAGATAACCAGGCACACAAAGTGAGACAGTTGCATGGTTACTTGGATAAGAATAATCACGGGGCGGGACTCTGTGAAGGTGTGAAAACCAGAGCCTAAAATTCTTTAGGCCACAGGCATTCCAAGACATTAGGGTCAGCCCCCTTCCCTTACTCTATTTATTAACCATGTTCTGGGAAGTAATAGGTTGAGCTCCCTGGGCATTCAACTTGGAACTAGAGAAAGCCGTTGCAAAGGTCATAAATTGTCTGAATAGTTCTTCACTGAGAGGGGTAGGGAGATTTCCTTCAATTCCTCCCATTTGTACCATTGTTCTTACCGGAGGTTTTTCAACAAATATTTTAGCTAGCTCCTCGTTCAAAAGTATAAATGGGGTACAATCCCAGGGTGATTGTTCTTTGCCCCTGGGATCTCCCTCTGCTGGGCTCGGATCCTTTTTTGCAAAAACGGGCTTCCCTCGGTTGGGCTCACTGTGTCATGCCTGCCATATTTGCTCCAGTTGGTTCCGCAATTTCATCTTCCAGGTGGAATAAAGCTGTTAAATGCAAACAGCAGTCCGCTAATAGAACGGCAGCAAGGCCATTCTATTCCAGGATCACTGGTTTGTTTCCCTGGAGACAGCGTCTGTTGAAGGGATGCCGTTTTCAACGTTAGACCTGTACGTCACGTGACGCTGATCACGTGTTTGGGGGGGTGTTGCATTTAAGATAGGCTGTGTCGGGAGCCCAGTGTTTCTTATTAGGTTTCATGAAGCTCTGGTTGCTCCTCGTCTCCATTCTGAGCAACTAGCTCCAGCGGCTTTCCACTCTCATTTTTGGAAAGCATTTGGCCTCAGTTTCCTGATTTGGTGCGGTGGCGTTCCTACCACAGCGCGTCTCCAATCTCCAATTTTGTTTCAGCTGTTCTTCCCGCAGCACTCTTCCACTGCACCCTCCAGCAGCGTTCCTTCAGCAGCGCGTCTCCGCCTGCAACTCCATTGTGTTTCAGCTGTTCTATCCGCAGCACATTTCGGCTGCGACCTCTGGCAGCGTTCCATTCTGCGGTGCGTCTCTGCCTGTAATTATCACTGTTCCTCAGCTGGGTTCACTCGCAGTGCTCCTCGGCTACGACCTTGAGCTGATGAAAGTTTATCCGCACAGCTACAGCAACAGTTTAAGATGAATTTCGCTTCAGTTTCACAGAGCAGCCATAAGTAAACGCGCAGCGTTCATGACATTTTAAAATTCAGCTGCTCTTCTGTTACTTTTTTCAACCGCACTTCTCCATTGCACTGTGCATTACCTGCGGTTATTATTGTTAAACCTTCTATCCCTGGTTTGCTACAGTCCTGGTAGCATTACTCGTATTGACAGCACCAACACTGAATTCCCAGTTATTCTCCACACCTCAGCGGCTTCTGTTTCTCTCCTTCAACTGAATTCTGCTTTACCTGAAATCACAGAACATTGGATTGCTACAATATTGAAACTGTCTGTGTCTTCACAACGTGCACTGGACTCAAAAGACGCTTTGCAGTGGAATTGGTGCACCAACCCGACTCTAGTGCGTCCCTCGTGCCGTGCGGGTTATAGTACCATACTAACCTCCCTTCCTTATTCGTTTCCTTGGATTTCTCTCTGATGTCTGAGCCTCAGCTACTTTCAGTTAAGGTAGGGGACATTTCCCTGGTTGCTAATATTAACAGGAAGATTGTGGGTTAGCTGGTTTAGCCTTGCCTTACTAATTTGGTCCTCCTCTTTTAGGAGAATCTACAATCCCACTGAATCCACTACTTCCAGATCCTGGCACTCCCTGTAGTAGGGAACGCTGTGCCCTTTCCAGTGATCCACTGCACTGGCTTGAGATTTTATTCAGCTAGTGGAGTGGAGTGCTAGTAAGGTTTCCAATCATCATAGGATCTTCCATCACACCAGGGCCCAGCAATCTGAATCAGGACAGAGTAGATGTTCTGGTAAGTCACTGATTATTGTAGCTGGTTGTATTCTGTGTGCCCAGTGTAACACACTGCAACCGTTCTTCAACACAGTTCATGTATTCCTAATACCGTTCATGTATTGCTCAGTTTTATCAGAAAGCGGGGTTTCTTTCTCTTTAACTTTCTTTTGGCATCCCTCTGTCGGGTTCACATTTGCCAATTATCACAGTTCACAATTGTAGTGGAAAGCGGGGTTCCCTTTCCCCTAACTTTCCTCTGGCAACTGGTCAGAGACTTTCGATTGTACAAGGGATTTGACGTGACCCACGTAGGACCACTCTGACGCCTCAGGCCACTCTTTCCTAGGGCCTTCTGGTTGTTGTAGTTTCAAAAACAGATCCCGGTCAGAGCCTTTCCAATGAACGCCCATGTGGTGCCGGACCCGTCTGCACCTGGACCTCAAATGGGCTTTCTTCAAAGTTCAAACATACACACAAGTCATTTCTTCTTGCAATCAAAGTTTTGCTACTCGCAACCTTGGACTTAACACAGTTTGGTTTGATATCAGATTCCTCTAACTCACCGGCTGTGTTGAACCCATTGCCTTATTTGTTCTCTGGAGTCAAGGATTGTACCATGGCAGCCAGCTTGCCTCTCCCCTTGTGTTATCTATGCGGGAGTCCCCCGTGTACTGCAAGGGATTTCAATCCGGCACTTCACCTAAATCAACGCCTAGTGTGTAATCCACAACTGAAATCCTGATTTATTTTGTGTCTAAAGGTTTTTAATCTGAACGATGTACCACTCATATCGTGCCCCTCTCTTGGAACCCCCCCTGGTTACACTGAACCAGGAATCAGGCTGGGTTGCAAAGTTAAAATATTTATTTATGTATTTCACAATATAATCACACTATGTTTAATGGTAATACACTAATCACCAATGGGGTGAGGTAACACTAAGCAATCTTTTTAATCACAAGGAGTAATAGTGAGCAAAACTATTCAGCACAGAAATAATACTTTTATGTGTTCAGATCAAATAACAGTGTGGTTACTATTTCCCCCTGCACACCCCTCAACCCCCCAACAACCAATGTAAAGAGATAGGAGGAGAGAGAGCAGGTATTCAGGAATGCAGAATTCAAACAAAGTCAATCCCAATTTCCCCTCAGCAAACACAAGAGAGAAACAGAAATGATTGGCAAACTGTCAAAATGGTTTTTAAAGTTATCTTGGAATGGATTGTGTAAAACACTAAATATGGACTAAGTTGCTGGAATTGTTTAAATTCTAATGTGAGCTGCTTTAGATAGTTACACACAAATACTAGCAATGATTTGACACTAATAAGCAATATGAAAACTTAAAACTGAGGTCGGGTGCAATCAAAGCTGTTTTACACGTAATAGAAATTTCCTAAAACAAAATTTGCGGCAAACTTTTCCGTGCGCAGTAATCGCGATTGCGGGAGAACTATATGGATTTGAGATGCGGTTTTTGGTTCTATGGAAAGCTGTGGATGTTGTTTCTAGCATAAACAATGAGAAGGTTATGGGCGTTTTAGTGGAGGTCGTTTTTCTGAGATAGGCGCAAGAATGGGAAAACAGGGAAACGCTTTCAAAAGACAAACAGGATTTTTTTATACTAGATTATGACTATAGAAAAAGAGAATGCTACACATGAATCTCCATCAATCCTGGCCAGGGACCCTTCATGTGGTGGATAATCAATGTCTTTCTGGGATTCAATTTATTTATTCACAACACTAATGATTTATGATTTTAGAAAACAATGAGAGAAACTTAGCGCAAGAAAACGCTCTGACAATTCAACAATACTCCTAACACTATTGGTTCTGAATATAAGAGGGAATGGGTTAAGACAGGGATTACTATGCACAGTACATATGCTAGTGACACAGTCCTATCTATAGATACTCACTATCTGGGTTTCAAACGGACCCTCGGGTAATCTGGTCTGGGATTCTGGTTCTGGGACAGACTGCTGGGCACACCGGATTGGTCTGGGTCTGCAATGGTTCTGGTCACAGCTCAGCACAGCACTGGATCGGGTCTGCAATGGTTCTCTGGTCACAGCACAGCACAACGGGATTGGATCTTTTGGTTCTGGTAATAATTATTTTAGCAGGAAAGCAGTTCTTTTGTTCCCCTTTAGTTTTGGGGAATTCTTTCTGGTTCTTGAAATTCAAGGCCTAGTTGAAAATGGTTCAACTAATGGAATGGGCCTTTCTGCTTGCCAAGTTTCTGGAGCCTGGAACAAGGAATATGGATGTTTCTATGTTTCTGTTTCAGGGTGCTTCGCCAGGATCAGGATAGTGGGTGAATTTGTGTGTGTCCTTCTAAGTCCTCAGCTATCTCTATTTATGCTTATCATAAAGGGGTGTGTGCTGGTTTATCCTAAACTCGCCCCTTAGGCAGACGATTGGCTAGAGTCTCTTCTCTCCCTTGATTGGAGAAGAAAACAGGGTGTCAACATGATGATGTGGGTTTATGAGTCAGAGAATCCTCCCCTTGTCCCTTTGAACATAAAATCTACTTTTAGTACAATACATATTTGCATGTGTGAAATTTCTATAACAATCATATATACAGTTTACAAATTTTTGTAGCATCTATTCCTCCAATCCTGGTCGCTGTAAAATCTTGTGTCTGCTTTTGCCAGAATTCTGCCCTTTTTGTCTGGAACACAATATCCAGTTTATCACACAATTTGTACAAATGTGCGCATTGAATATGGGCATAAGAGTATGAAGTTTCGTGCTTTTGGCATAAATACATTTGGAGTAAAACCATATTTTCCGCTACTACTTCCCAGAACATCCCACAGAGTTCTGGCGTCTCTCAAAATGTGCATCCAGAAATCACTTTAACAATGCTGTTATTTCTATAATTTTTTACAATTTTACACAGTGATTTATCAGTCTTTTTAAAAATGTGCTTTTTGCCTTTGTTAAGCAGCCAATGGTGGTTTGTCTCCGCCTCCTTCTCTTGCTGGCAGCCCAGAAGCAGTCTCCGCCCAGTTCCTCCTGGGAGAGGCCATTTACAACCCTTCATAATTAGCATCTCCTTGAGCTGGAGGAAGTCCATTGTCCCCTTCTCCTGCAGCCCCAAATTCTCCTCCCCTGATCTAATCATCACAGAGGTGTGATTTCCTGGCAGAAGGGAGATGCCTGGCCTCTGTGGGGGAAGCTGTTGGAGTGGACTGATTGCTTCCTAGACAGGTTTAATTTAACTGTCATTTTGTTACTTTTTTTCTTGGTTTAAACAAACGTGTAATTTCAAAACGAGCCACTAGAACACTTATTCCAGCTTCTAAACAATGGGATTTAAATAGTTACAACCTAAGTTACTCTCAATAACAGGTCACTCAGTTTTCAGACATTAGATTTCAATAGTACAGGTTTAGTTCCTATGATGCAAGCTACTGACAGCTGTCACACCGGGCCGGGGGTACTGCGCCCAGATTTTGACAGATTTCACAGGCCGGCAACTTTTTGCTGTGAATGTTTTGATGACACATTTAGCTTTTCTAGACATTGTCTGTTCATAATGATTTCTTGAATGACGTAACACTCAGCAAGAATATTGGATGTTTGATGGTGTTTTGTGCCGACATTCTGTAGTTTCAGCAACACATAAAAAGATTTAACAAGATTCTGGATTCCTTTCAGCAAAGCACTGATTTTCATGCAGGCTCCACTTTTACTTGTTGGGCAGCCCAGTGACATGTTTCAGGAGTGCGCTCTCTGTTCCACCACTGACAACATGCATGGCAGATTTGGAAGCCATCTTTTCGTATTACCAAGCGCGATTTCCATAGGTTTTGGCACACATGGGTTGTGCGGCCATTTTGATAATTCTGGCACCATCCGAACACAGTGATGCCGCAGGGCAGAGCATAAGTGGGTTAATACATCCCACAAAGCCCCCCCCTCACGACTTGAATTTGACCACCCGTCAAGGGGAAGTCGGGAGATTGGGATGTCGGTCTTTCTTTTTTTGGTCCAAGTGGAAAAATCTGTCTGCTTCTCCCATCAGTGCTGGATCGACAGGTTCTCCTCACTGGTTCCGGATGGGAGTATGGAGCGATCGTCTGGGCCCTTAGGGTCTTTCCGTACGGTCCCAGAGCAGTCCTCCTTGGTGCTTGGAATCCTTGGTTTCAGTGCTACAAAACAAAACAGAGCATATTTGTAGACATTTCCCCACCACTATTCATGTAGTGGGGCAGATGTATACATTTGACATATAAATGACAATCTTTCCCGCTTGTAATTACTACTGATTTTAACAGGTGGAATAGTTTTTAATAGTTGTAATTTTCTAGGGATCCGGAATGTCCCCCTCTGGGTTTCCAGATGGCTCCTCTAGTTGCCGCAGAGTGTGCATCGGATGGCAACACTTCAGCTGGTTGATGTGGACCCACTTATCTTCCCCTTCTGCCAAACTGCCTTTGGGGATACGGATTTTGTAGGCGACTGGTGAGATACAGTCTAAAATGTAAAAAGGACCCCGCCAGCTAGGAAGAAATTTACGCTGTTTGGCTTGGTTCCTTTGGAAATTGTACAAGTAGACCTGGTCTCCTACTTGGTATTCTTTTCTAGTTGTCTTAAAGTCATAGTGGGTCTTCATACTGTCTGCAGATCCTTCTAGATTTCGCTGTGCATAGGCAAAAGCATGTTGAAGGTGTTTTCTCAGATTCTCAACATACTCATGAGTTGTGGAGGCATTTATCAGGTCTGCTCTTGGGTTCTGTAGAGCAGATGCTGGGGAAGCACCATGCTTTGTCCAGTCATCAGCTCAAACGGCGACATTTTTGTTGCAGAAGAAGGGGTAGATCTGATGGCCATCAGGACAAGAGGTAATCGAATGTCCCAACTTGGCCCAGAATCTGCCACAAACTTTTTTAATATGCTCACAATTGTCTTGTTGTATCTCTCAACTCCACCACTAGAGGCTAGCCGGTAGGCAATGTGTAGTTTCCTTTTGACCCCAAGTATGTCCCACATCTTTGTCATCACTTTGCTAGTGAAGTGGCTACCTCGGTCTGACTCGATCCTTTGGGGTAGTCCAAAACGCGAGAAGATGTGGTTGATCATCAGGGCAGCTGCTGTTTCTGCCTTGCAATTTGGGGCCGGGAGACATTGCACCCATTTAGTGAACAAGCATGTCACGGTCAACATGCACTTGTTCCCCCTAGAGGAGCAAATCACGGGCCCGATAGAATCGACTTGCAAATCTGACTAAGGCAGTGTCATCCCCCTCTTTTTGAGGGGAGCACGGTGTGTGAGTGATGTTGGCTGAAATTATGCACACACAAGACACCCCTTCAAGTATTGGTCGAGGTCCTGCCCCATGTGTGGCTAGTATGCAACCTCCCAAGATTTCTAGTGTCGTATGAAACCCCTGATGACCGGTGTGGCCTCATCATGGGCATGACTTAGCATCAGGCTTCGGAATGAGGTAGGGACCACCCACTGGTCATGGCCAGCTATGGATCTCCTCACCAACAGACCGTCTTGGATTCGGAACATTTTTTGGACATTTCATCAACACTCTGAGGTCCTCTTTCCCAATGTAGTCGGTATCCATCAGGGGAAAGTTCTCAGGGTCCTCAATGTGTTGATAAAACTTACCAATTATTGGATCCCCTTTTTGAGCCGTAATCAAATCAGCATCTGGGGTCTCCTTACTCCATTGTGCAGTTGAGAGTTCATTGTGAGCATTTGTCTAGGACCTAGTGATAGCAGTGACCTGGATTTCCCCCAACAGTAGATCCCCCTTGGATGGCTCCGGTTTTGGCCAGCTAATCACCTAGGTCATGTCCAGTTTTGTCTGGTCTTCTACTTTATAATGACCCTTGATCTTTTTCCACTAGATGGTCATCCCATTCGAGGTGACCAGATCATCAATATTTTGGATTAATTTTCAATGTTTCAATGGTTTGTTATTAGCACATAGCATGCCTCTGGTTTTCCAGTTAACCAGGTGCTCCACTAACCCGTTCCGTACATAATCCGAATCTGTGATTATGACCAGTTTGTGGAGTTGGTGTTGGACAGCAGTGAGGATGGCTTGATGCCAGCCATCAACTTTGCCACTTGACTACTTCGGGGACCGATTTTGTACCCAGCGGAGGGTTCTGGGGCATCATTCAGCCATGCATTCCCTACGCTGGCCACAAGTTCTTTTTCCCCGTTGTTGTCAACATGGTAGGAGCATCCATCCACATAAACAGTGGGCATTCCCTCACACTGGTATTCATAGACTTTGTGTGGGGAATTAAGGTATGCCTCCATGTTGTCCTTGATTTTAAGAATTTCGTCCTCGAGACAGTTTTCTCTAGCACAATCATGCAAGTCAGCCAGACCTTGCGCGAGGGGACTCTTCGTGTTTTGGCCATATCTGACCTCCATAGGAAAGCCTTGCATTGACAGAATCCAGGAAGTAATTCGGGAATTACTCACATTTCCAGCCCGGATTCTGTCACTCTGAAGATATTGCAAAGGTTGGTGTAGAGTCTCCACTATGATGTGTTCCCCCGGATAAACAGGCGGTAATTCTTCAATGCCCACACCGTTGCCAGGAGTGCCTTCTAACAATCGTTGAATTTTTCCTCCACAGAGGATAAAGTCTTACTCGCATAGGAGATTACTTTATTGACCTTGTCATGCTTTTGATATAATACTGCAGTCAAGCATGTATTTGAGAACCCTGTCTCCAAGAAGAACTCCTTGTTTTTGACAGGGTAAGCTAGGCAAGGTGCTTGTGAGAGGCTTCTTTTGAGTTGTCTTACTGCCTTGGCTTGTTCTGGACCCCACTCCCACTTGACCCCCCCCTTCAAAAGATCTTGTGGTCTCTGCGTAGTCCTCAATGAACTTTCTACTGTAATTAGTTAGTCCAAGGAGGCTCCCTAGTTTCTGCAGAGTTGTGGGGTCTTTAAATTTCTGAAGTGCTTCCACTTACTTTTCCTGGGGACAGAGACCCTGCAGAGTTATTACATGCCCCAAGAAATTGACACGGATTCTGCACCTCTGTGCCTTTTTGAAAGGAGAGTTTTTCTCCGTCAGCCCTCAACTGTGTCAGAACATAACGGATCTCCGCTATGTGTTCCTCCACAGTTGAGCTTTTGGCTAAAACATCATCTACATAGGCTAGGTTACCCCTTTCACCCAAGTCGGGCATTGTCATGATGCCTACCCCCGGAGCACCAGGCCAGGCCCAGCACCCCCGGAAGCAGGCATCATGCCCTCTGGTAAAAGCCCAGCGGCCCCTTATAGGGGCTCTTTGGACTCAGTCCTGGCGCCTTTGGCGCCAGGCTCATGTTGGACATCAGTCCTGGCGCCATAGGCGCCAGGCTCATAAAGGGAGGTGTTTTGTGCACTTACCTGATGCAGACCATGCTGCACGCTTCAGGCCTCCCTGAGACCTGAAAGGGACTATTTTTTCACTCGGGCGTGGCCAGGGAAGGATACATACCTAGTTGGGGAAGGATACATACCTGGGACTTCTTTGGAGGCTATTTAAGCCACGCCCAGACAGCAGCTCATGCTTCGCGTTGTTCTGCTTCCTGCAGCTTAACGCTCACCGTGTCTGCTCCTGCTCCTGGACTCCAGCCACGCCCGCCTCGAACCTGGAAGACCTGCAAGGAAGGAAGAGAAGAGAAAGGTGAAAACCAAGGACTATTTCAAACTTCTTACCTGCATCCGGAATCTTCTCGCCAGCATCGCTGAAGAAAGACTTCCATTTAAAAGCATCCCGTTGCTCGCTGCAGCGCCACGCTTCACTCACCTGTCCTCGAGACATCTCCCGGCTCCATCGCGGCTGTCGGCATCGGATGCCACATCTCTGCACCTAGGGGAGAGAGGAAGAAACAAAAGGTGAGCAGAAGGAACACAGAAGGAAAGCCTGATTAACAGCCATAATACTTACCGGCTTTTCTTCCACATTTCGGGTCGGCGCCGCCCCGTTGGCAGGTACCGTACCCCGGCCCCTATAGGGAAAGGACAAGAGACATTTCTGGGGAATGATAAGGACATTTAGAGGGATCGCCCTCATCACTACTCACCTCGGCAGTTTAACCCCTCGACGCATCGCCTTCATTCTGCACCTGAAATAAAGGACAGATCACAGGTTAGAAAGACAACATAAAGGGGGCCTCACTTGAACTTTGAACTTTCATACTTACGGCGCATCGCTCAGGAAAGTCAAGTGGATTTTGCCAGCGCCATTCTGAAAACCAGTGAAGTAACTGGACGAACGCGCGCCCCTGCACCAGAAGCAGGATGGAGAGTTCATCCTTCCAAACCATAAGGTGAGCTTATACCGGGGTTTGGAGGAAATTAGAGAGGAACTAAGGGGGAAAGAGGGGAGCTAGCACACTATTCTGCAGACTGTTAATCCCCTTTCTCATCTGCAGAAGGATATTCCTACGGGCCAGGCAAGCACGGTTTGGAGGTCCTGTCCAATCGGTGTTCCGGGTCCTGCGCATCACGCTAGAAGAGGCCACAGCAATCCAGACTAGACCAGTGCCCCCGTGGGAACCAGGTGAGCATTACAGGACGCGAAGCCTTCCTACAAATTCCCACCCAGGCGCTATGGAAACTTCTGAAACTGACCAGTTGGCCCAATTACTGGGGGAATTACGGGCCGAAGTACACGCCGCTCGTCAAGAGACTAGTGCCCTCAGGAGGGAAGTGATTGTAATAAAGGATAGAGCTGATGACCTGGCTAGACAGCTTTTGCAAGGTCAAGCTGGACAAACTCCTTTACCCGGTTCCGGGGGGAACCCCGCTCCTGTGGTCACCAGTAACCTGGTGCAGATTAATCTACCTGGAAACGTGCCGCTGGCCCCACCTGAACGCTTTGCTGGGGACCCCAAACGATTCGCCGTATTCATGAATCAGTGTCGTTTGCACTTCCTATGCAGACCTGGGGCCTTCCCTAATGATCAGACCTAAGGTAGCCTTTGTGTTGTCATATCTCAGCGGCTGTGCTGCCGATTGGTCAGTTCCACTGGTAACTCAAGATGACCCGATTCTTCGTGATTTTCAAGGATTTCAAACAAGCATGGAAAGGTTATTTGCTCGACACTCCCAGGGACAGGCTCTGGATGACAAACTTCTATCTCTGCGACAGGGCAATCAAGACCTTCTATCCTACATTGCAACCTTCAATAGACTAATTGTGGAAACTGGTTGGCCAGAGGATAAAAGAGTCCCGTTATTCTATCGAGGTTTACGCAGAGAACTTAAAGATGTCCTGGCACAAGTTGTAAATCCGCCCCAAGAATGCACTGAATATATAGACTTAGTGGTCCAATTGGATCACAGGCTGCAAAACAGAAAAGCAGATCGGTCCAAGTTTGAAACCCGGGTGTTGGCCAAGAACCATGCTAACCCCAAGGGGGCTGATGGCTCGGAGCCTATGCAAATCGGAGGGGTTAAAGGACCCCTAACTCAAAAAGAACGGGAAAGAAGACGACAGATGCAATTATGCCTTTATTGTGGGTCCTCTGGACACTTTCTACGAGATTGCCCGGTTAAGCCGTCCAAGAAGGTGGTAGGAGCCGCTGATCAAATCCATGGAAACTCTGTATCGGGAAACGACCACGCCCGGCAAGCGTAGGGGTCCGCTTGCCGAGCTTGAAAACTAACTCTCAGACCTCGCATTTCATTGTGCCAATGGTCCTCATAGATCCGGAACAGCCTAAACGGTTGCATGCTATAAAGGCATACATCGATAGGGGGGCTATAGGAAACTATGTGGATCGAGAATTGGTCTCTAGGATAAACCTCCCTCTGCGTCCTAAAACCAACAAAGATGTCATCACCACAGTAGATGGAACCGAAATTGCCTCTGGACCGGTAACACATTCCACAGCTGAGGTGACACTTGTAGGTCCGGATGGCCATCGGGAGGCAGTTGTGTTTGATGTAATCAGGGCTCCACAGTTTCAGCTTATTCTCGGAATCCCTTGGTTAGAGACACATAATCCTCGAATTGATTGGCGAGCGAAGGGAATAACCTTCCCGGATTGTGCACAAACCTGCTACCCAGAAAATCCAAAGATTAATCTAGCATCAGTAACCTCTGTCCCCGTGCAACTACCTCCAGAGTACCAAGACTTTCAGGACGTCTTCCAAAAGGAACAGGCCAACACGTTACCTCCCCACAGATTGTACGATTGCCAAATCGATCTGGTGCCCGGTGCACAACCCCCTTGTAGCAGGATTTACGCCCTTACTGAACCAGAGAATCTGCATTTGAGACAATATTTAGATCAATACCTCGCCAATGGTTTCATTCGCCCGTCAAAGTCCCCGGCATCCTCAGCTTTGTTCTTCGTGCCTAAAAAAGAAGGCGACCTTAGAACTTGTATCGATTACCGCGCATTGAACCAGATAACTGTTAAAAATTGTTACCCTCTGCCTCTGATCCCTGAACTCCTTGACCAGGTGAAGGATGCTTGCGTATACACCAAGTTAGATCTCCTGGGGGCTTATCATCTGGTACGAGTAAAAGAAGGCGACGAATGGAAAACGGCCTTCTGTACAAAATATGGACTATTCGAATACCAGGTGATGCCTTTCAGGTTGTGCAACGCGCCTGCAGCCTTCCGATTCTTCATGAACGATGTCCTTCGGGAACTCATCGATGTCTGTGTTGTCGTGTATATCGATGACATTCTTGTGTACTCCTCTTCGGAATCTGATCACAGAAAGCATGTCAGGGCCGTCCTAGAGAAACTGCGCCAGCACAAACTGTTTGCCAAGCTGGAAAAATGTGTTTTCCATACCACTGAGGTTGAGTTTCTTGGATTCATCCTGACACCTAAAGGGGTCCGAATGGATTCACGGAAAGTGGATGCCATCCTCAAATGGCCATCACCTAGTTCGGTGAAAGGTGTCCAAAGCATGCTTGGTTTTGCCAACTTTTATCGCAGGTTTATCCCGGAGTTTTCACGTGTGGTGCAACCCATCACTGCACTCTTGCGAAAAAATAAACGTTTTGAATGGACCGAGGAAGCCGAACAGGCCTTTCAGGAGTTGAAAGCTAAGTTCACGTCCGCACCTATTTTGAAGCACCCGCGTCCCGATCTCCCATATATAGTCGAAACCGACGCGTCCAGCTTAGCCATGGGAGCTGTCCTGTCTCAGAGAGACCCTGAAACCAACCAACTGCACCCCGTAGCATTTTGGTCCAGAAAGTTCTCGCCGTCGGAGATAAATTATGCGATCACCGATAGGGAACTATTAGCCATTAAGTCTGCCTTTAAGGCTTGGCGGCATTATCTCCTCGGCGCCCGGCATACCATCACCGTGATCACTGAAATTTACAATATTTAAAAACTGCCAAGGCTCAATCGTCTCGACAGCTCCGATGGTCTTTGTTCTTTGCTGAGTTCGATTTTGTAATCACCTACCGCCCCGGCTATAAGAATGGTAAGGCGGACGCTCTATCCCGAATTGGAATGGAAGAAATAGACACAAACTCAGAACCTGTGCCGATAATTCCTGAACAAAGAATTTTGGGGATAACCACTTTACAAACCCTTGAAGACATTCAAGCACGAGTGAAACAATTCCTGGACTCTTCAGCCTTGCAGGATTGGATCAAAAGGGGGTCTAACTTTTCAGTCAAGGATGGCTTACCTTACTTCCAAGGACGCTTATTTTTGCCAGAAAAGGAATTGCAAGAACAGGTTATTTCCCGTCATCATGATACCCTGATGGAAGGACATCCTGGCATTGCCAAAACAGAGGAAAAGGTTAAACGACGATTCTGGTGGCCTTCCTGGCGAAAGGATATTAAATCTTTCGTGATGTCCTGTGGAGTTTGTGCCCAAAACAAAGGTCAAAAGACAAGACCCGCCGGTCTTCTTCAGCCCTTAGACGTTCCACCAGCAACTTGGCACACCCTGTCACTAGATTTTATCACGGACCTGCCCTCTTGTAATGGTTACAATACTATTCTGGTCGTGGTGGATTTATTTTCCAAAATGGCCCACTTTATTCCGTTGAAAGGATTACCTTCAGCCTTTGTTCTTGCCAAGGAATTCCTCGAAAATATCATCCGTTTGCATGGATTCCTGTCCATACTAGTCTCCGATCGGGGAAGCCAGTTTATTTCTCATTTTTGGAAAAAGTGTTGTCAACTGGCACAAATCGACGTAAGACTCTCGACCAGCCACCACCCACAGACCGATGGTCAGACGGAGAGAACGAACCAGACCCTTGAACAATATCTACGATGTATGTTGCACCAATCGGAGGGTAATTGGAAGGACATTTTATGGGTGGCGGAATATGCATACAATAACTCGATACACTCTGGAACTGGTCAGAGCCCCTTTTATACCCTATATGGACATCACCCTCGTACTTCAGACTTGGACTCACCTCTGAGCCTTGAAATGCCCGCAGTGGACCATTTGCATTCTACGATTACTCAAGCCTTCAAGGATGCAACTGCACATTTGCAACATGCGAAAGGGAAATACAAAAAGAATGCGGATCTGCATCGAAGAGAGGCGCCTCCATACCAAATAGGGGATCAAGTATGGTTGGCTACCAAACACCTATCACTCAAGGGGCCTCGAACTTTTAATCCAAGGTATTTAGGCCCTTACTCGATCAAAGCTATAATCAACCCAGTGGCAGTCAAGCTCGATCTACCAGCTAACATGCGGATTCACCCCGTTTTTCATGTGTCACTTTTGAAACCAGTGCACCCAGGAACCAGATTAACAAAGCCACCAGAACCGGTTCAGATAGATGGGGAGCCTGAATTCGAGGTGAAGAACATTTTGGATTCTAAGATCTCAAAATCAAAACTTTTCTATCTAATTGATTGGAAAGGGTACGGGCCTCAGGAAAGGTCTTGGGAACCCAGTGATCACGTACATGCACCTCGGCTGGTAAAAAGGTTCCATCGGAATTTCCCAAACAAACTGAAACCTCCAGAAGGAACGACCTTGGGAGGGGCCTTGGGGGGGGGGGTGGGGAGTGCTGTCATGATGCCTACCCCCGGAGCACCAGGCCAGGCCCAGCACCCCCGGAAGCAGGCATCATGCCCTCGGGTAAAAGCCCAGCGGCCCCTTATAGGGGCTCTTTGGACTCAGTCCTGGCGCCTTTGGCGCCCGGCTCATGTTGGACATCAGTCTCATCAGGCTCATAAAGGGAGGTGTTTTGTGCACTTACCTGATGCAGACCATGCTGCACGCTTCAGGCCTCCCTGAGACCTGAAAGGGACTATTTTTTCATAGGGACTATTTTTTCACTCGGGCGTGGCCAGGGAAGGATACATACCTAGTTGGGGAAGGATACATACCTGGGACTTCTTTGGAGGCTATTTAAGCCACGCCCAGACAGCAGCTCATGCTTCGCGTTGTTCTGCTTCCTGCAGCTTAACGCTCACCGTGTCTGCTCCTGCTCCTGGACTCCAGCCACGCCCGCCTCGAACCTGGAAGACCTGCAAGGAAGGAAGAGAAGAGAAAGGTGAAAACCAAGGACTATTTCAAACTTCTTACCTGCATCCGGAATCTTCTCGCCAGCATCCCTGAAGAAAGACTTCCATTTAAAAGCATCCCGTTGCTCGCTGCAGCGACACGCTTCACTCACCTGTCCTCGAGACATCTCCCGGCTCCATCGCGGCTGTCGGCATCGGACGCCACATCTCTGCACCTAGGGGAGAGAGGAAGAAACAAAAGGTGAGCAGAAGGAACACAGAAGGAAAGCCTGATTAACAGCCATAATACTTACCGGCTTTTCTTCCACATTTCGGGTTGGCGCCGCCCCGTTGGCAGGTACCGTACCCCGGCCCCTATGGGGAAAGGACAAGAGACATTTCTGGGGAATGATGAGGACATTTAGAGGGATCGCCCTCATCACTACTCACCTCGGCAGTTTAACCCCTCGACGCATCGCCTTCATTCTGCACCTGAAATAAAGGACAGATCACAGGTTAGAAAGACAACATAAAGGGGGCCTCACTTGAACTTTGAACTTTCATACTTACGGCGCATCGCTCAGGAAAGTCAAGTGGATTTTGCCAGCGCCATTCTGAAAACCAGTGAAGTAACTGGACGAATGCGCGCCCCTGCACCAGAAGCAGGATGGAGAGTTCATCCTTCCAAACCATAAGGTGAGCTTAAACCGGGGTTTGGAGGAAGTTAGAGAGGAACGAAGGGGGAAAGGGGGGAGCTAGCACACTATTCTGCAGACTGTTAATCCCCTTTCTCATCTGCAGAAGGATATTCCTACGGGCCAGGCAAGCACGATTTGGAGGTCCTGTTCAATCGGTGTTCCGGGTCCTGCGCATCACGCTAGAAGAGGCCACAGCAATCCAGACTAGACCAACGCCCCCGTGGGAATCAGGTGAGCGTTACAGGCATGGCCCTGTGTAGAAAAATATTAAATTCATTGCCGGAGTTGATTTATTCTAAGGGAGTCCAGGTCCATGTGTACTGCTGCCCCCCCCCCGAAGGTAAAGGCCAGCTTGTATTGGTCCTCCCTACTGACACGTACAGTCGAGTACCCATTGGGCAGGTCACTGGCAGTGAATACCTGTGACCCCTGGATCTGGGCCAGCCCTTGGTCAATGTAGGGGAGAGGCCATCAGGAAGTATGGACCCGTTTGTTGAGCTCCCTTAGGTCGGCACAGAGTCTCCACTGGCCATTTGGTTTCAAATTCCCCAGCACCGGATTATTGAAGGTGCTGTGGACTGGACAAATTATCCCACAGGACTCAAGGTTCTTAATTATTTCAGTAAGGGACTCCATTGATGCGAGAGGCAAGCGATATTGCTTCACAAACACTGGAGTCATGCCCGGGTCCGTGGGAATTGTTGTTATGTGGATGTCGGTGCAACCACAGTCATATGAGTCCACCGCAAAGAGATCTTGAAAATCTAAGAAAACTTGTTTCAATTTTTGCTTTTGCTCCAGAGTCTCACAGGCATCAGCTAGGTTGACTCTCTCTTCAACCATTTGCCTGAAGCCTGGAAAGACTTCCAGTTTGGCTGTCTCTGCGGCCTCCTCCAGCTGGGTGGAGAAGTCCCTGGTCAGAGTGCTGATTTGGACCGATGGCTTCAGTTGGGCAAGGCAGTCCTCGTGGACTTGGAAGATCACCTCATCCCTCCTGAAGTCACAGGTCACATCTTCCTTACCATAAGGGCAGGAAGAGTACACCAGGAAATTCCCCCCCATGCCGGGTGAAGATCCTGTCTCGTGTGCGTCATTGTCGCTATCACTGTCAAAACAGTCCTTGGTGATTGGTCCTAACAGTTCATTACCTAAATCTATGGAAAAATGTCAGTCATCAACTGCCATTCCAATAATGGTGCCTGTGGCCAGAGTGCTACTTTTTAGGTAGCTGTTATCCACCTCTGTTGGAATGGTGTCATGTTCTATGTTGACTAGTGGTGTTGGGTTTACCCCCAACCCTTGCTGTTGGAAATGAGCATTGAGGTGGACATATGCGTCAGGGTTTTTCAGTTTCTGTCCTCTTAATTTTTACTTCCAGTGAGAATTGTCGGGTCCTTTCTGGGTTGGTGACTTCCTCTCCAATCTGAATTTCAACTGCATAAGGTAGCAGTTGAGCTGACCGAAATGCTTTCTCTGGGTCATCAAAGTCCATGGGATTACCCGCTAATCGGGACCAAGCTTTGAAGTTTATTAGGTCCAAACTAATGGCAAAGCGATTGAGAATGTCACTGCCTAAGTAAAATGCAGCAGGGACATCTCGCACGACCCAACAATTATGGACTATGCTCTTGTTGCCTATGGAAATTTTGAGCATACACCTGCTAGGCAGGAGATGTTTGGAATTGGGTGTTTCCAGGTCCATTTCCCATTTGTCTATCAGTTTAAATGTGGGAATATGTTAAGACTTGATGGTCGTGTAGATGATGAAACCTCTGTCCCCAAGTACCACACAGGCAAAATAGTGTTAGAACTGCCCGTGCGGTCTTTGAGGCCACAGGTGTAGAGTACCGTCAGCCTGGAACCAGGAACGCCGGAAGGACCCCCCTGACCACTGCAAGGCAAGAAACTGGGTTAGGCAATGAAAGCAACTCCTATGAGAACAACACAAGAGCATACAAGAGGGCTTACCCGGATGCAGGCGGTAGGTTACCCGGGGTCTGGTAAATGCGCAGGGGTTTGCAATAGTCGACGGCAGCAGGCGACAGATAATAAATAGGATGGCACTCTAAGTGGATGGTAACACCTGATTCAGCAGAGAAACGTGAGCAAGGTACCAAGGCAGGAAGATCCGTATTCAGTCCAGTACACAATCCGGGGTCAGAAGCCAAGAGGTAATGTCAATTGCAGGGGATGATCCAAGAACAAATCCAATTGAAAAGCCAAGGTCGAAAGTTCCAGGTAAGGCAAAAAAACCTGCAGAAGTACCAAGGAGAGACCAGAAGAGGTCCGTGGAAGCAGTCCGTGATCGAAGTAACCAGAAGAAGCAATGCTCGTGACAACGCCAAACAGTACCGCCGTAAGCAGCTGTGAAGCGATGTATGTGAGTTTGTTCGTTTCTTTTGATTGGGAAAAGGCAGTCACCTGATGCACATTCCGTGTCACGTGCTCGTGCTTCGCGTACCACAACTCCCAAAACAGGTTGCTTCCTGATCACGTGGTAAAGCACGCGACCGGACATCAAGCACAGGTTACTTCCTGGTCACGTGATGTTTCACGCAACGGGACCTCAAGCTGCGCTGGAACCCGGGGCGCAACGTGGAAAGACGCCATGGCATTTGCCAACAGAGAAAGGGAGCCCGAACTGGGCACCGGGCCCTATGATTGTGCCAGGAACTGTCACCCAACCGCCGTTGTCGGGCATGCATAGGTGAGTGGGAAAACGGGGGGTGTTTGTTAGCTTGATGTATCACAACCGGGGACGCAACAGAATGGCTGGATCTTTTGGGAGTTTGCGGAACATGGCCTCGCTGATGAAGCTCTTACCGTTGTTCACACATACTCGGGCGAGAACAGAGTCCTTCCCTTCATTTAACTGAATAGGGATGAACAACTGCTCTCCAATTTTCTGAATATCAGCCGAGCTTTGAGCTGATTTCTCATCTTTCTGGACTATAGAAATGGGATTTTCTGATTGTGAATTTGTAAAGAATTTCAGAGTGTTTCCTTCCAGTGTGGAATGCCACCTTAGACTGGAAGGAAGGTTGATTTTCAGAAAGAGAGAGGACTCCCCATCACCAGTTTGTTGTCCTACTGCAATTACTGTCACGTCTGGGATTTGATTATTCTGGAAGTGAAATTCTATTTGATCAGGTTTTTGTTCAACCATGTGGCATGTGCCGTTTAAACTAACCTGGTTGACACTGTTTTAATTTTATTGGTCGGTTAGTCTGGGTCCAGAGGACCTTGTTTACACAATTTATGAGGGGAGACAGCCTGTGGAGGATGTCATTCCCTAGTAAACAAGGTGTGCCCTCTGAAGTCACAACTATGACCGGGTGCTTCACCTTGTGTCGCCCAATTTTAGTGTCCAAATCTTCAGTGCCCTCGACAGGGATTTCCTTCCCGTCAAAGTTCTGAAGTTGTCCAGGAAGAGGGGTGAGAGGAATTTGGTACTTCTCCCCCCTTCCCGAATTCAGTTGATCAAAGGCCCTTTTTGACAGAAGATTAGCCTGGGATCCAGTGTCCACCAGTGCCAAAATTGTACATTGCCCCTGTATTTGGACCGGGGCATAGAATCTTCCCTCCTTTATCCTCAAGGGGTTAGAGGTAATGCACATTTTTGGCCAACTGGTGGGCTAGTTTCTTGGTTTTGGATACTGACAGAAAGGTGATTTGAGCAGGATTCTGTTTGGGGTCCTGGGAAACTGGAAGGAAAAGGTGACAGTTAGATATGGGGGAAGTTTTGGGTTTCCCTGGTTCTGATTCTGGGCTGCCCCCCCTTTTTGGAGGCAGTCGCCAGCATGGGTTTGAACCAGGGGATTTTCGTGCTGGTGATTATGGGGTTTGATGATGGGCAGTGTTAACTCGGTCCCCACATCTACCCAGTCTGGATTTGGATCCTTTGGGACCCATTTTTCTTTGGGACGAGTTCCCACATCCCTGAAGGAGAAGATCCTTTTCCCAGGATCCTCTGAGGATACCTCTCCTTCAAACTGGAAGACTTGTACCTCCTCCTCATAATGGGTCTTTTTGAGCTCTTTATTTCTCCTACCCCCTCTCTGCTCCTTGGGTTGCAGACTTTCGGGGGCAGGAGATTTTGGTTCTGGTTCCTGGGTTTCCAGGGGCTTTGTACAAGTGGGGAAGGAAGCTTCCTCCAAGGCTTTACACCCCCCTTCCCCTTGTGCCTCCGCCCTGGGAGCCGGTGGGTTGTCGGGATTCTTCCCCCGTCATTGCTCTGGAGCACCAGATCCTGTATTTGAGGCATTCTGAGCCGCCATGCTCATCTGGGGGTTCTGTTGAGCCCTCAGCACGCGACCCAGATCCTGTGCCATGTTCTGGGCCTCGCGTTCTAGTTGGAACACCCGCTCTGGCTGGTACGGGGTCCTCATGCCTCCCCTGGGTTGATCCCGGGAAGGGTAGCTATGCCTTCTCACAAAATACCCCGGGTTAGGGAAGTTTGGGTACCCCTCCACCCTTGGCCTCCCCTCTGCCGGATTGGGCTGTCTGGGCATAGGAAAGTGGGGAAAGAAGGATGGACTGTTTTGGGGGTTAAAGTTTGGCGGGTACCTAGGAAACAAAATGTGTCCGGTATTTGGGGGATTACTGCCCTCCTGGGGGAAGTGAGTAGGGAAGTTCCATGGGTTTCCTGCTGTCTGGTTGGGTTCCCCCCCTTGGGCTGGAGGAGTCCATACAAAACCCAGGATGGGTCCATTCCCCTTGTAGCGTGGGCTGATGTAGTCAGGGGATTTAGGGGTCCCATTTGTGGGGTTGCCTCCCTGGCTCCCTGTTTGTGATTGGCCAGAGGGCCTTCTGGGTTTGGGGTTGTTTGGATTCTGTGCAGGAAGGTTTTTAGGCCCCCCCATCTCCAGATCTAAAAGGGGCAACCGTCACCTCTGCCACTTTAGCAGCAGCGGGGGTGTTGGTTGTTTTAGGGTTTTTGGGACTATTTTTGTTTTCCAACGGCTTCTGCACCTCACAGATGCGCGTTGCTTGTTCGATGACCCAGTCTAGTGATCTTTTCTCGTGAAAGTCCCTCACAAGCTGGGTCATAATATACTTGGGGAGAGCATGAAAGAAAGTGTTTACAAATTCTTTGCTGTCAGTGCGCACCCTTCTAGTGGTCTGTGCAAAGGCACGTTTCAACTCCTGAACAGATTCTTGTGGAGCCTGGTCTTCCCTACATTGAAAGTTATAGGCTGCCTTGCGAGCCTCTTGAGGATTCCTGTGAACGGAAAAATGTTTCAGGATGGCTGCCCTATAGGTGGACCATCTGGAATGATTCTGATCCTCCAGCCCCGCAAAGAAGCTGGAGTACTCAGGGGAAAATGTCCACTTCACATACTGAATACAGCTTTGGCTGTCCTTCAGATGGAAAGTGTCCATCATCTGTTCAAATAGCTCAAGGTGCTCCCAAACCGAATATTTAGCATTCTTGTGGTAGGGCTAATGACGCTCCTAATGGCTTTCATTTGTTTCAGGGGATCCTTGAGCAAGGCCCTTTTGACTTTGTTGGCTTTCTTAGTTCGGGTCACCCTGGTCCACTCATCCTCTGACTCAGAGGCACTGCTACCAGAGATGGCTGCCTGGTCTTCTAGGCTCTCCCGGATTCTGCGAGCTTGGGAATGGCTGGCAGAATGTGGGGGCCTAGTTTCTTGGGTCCTGTGGCGCTCAGAAGAGTCTCCTGACTCTTCCTTGCTCCCAGGATCGGCTGAGTACCCCCCCCCCCTGTCCTAGCTGGGAAGAGGTTTTTAATATACTCTTAGTGGGCCTTCCCTCATGGAATTCCCCATTAAATGTTACCGTCTGATCTCTGGACAAGTGGTATTTCTGAGGATCCATTTCTCTGATTCTCCCCTCATTGGAGTCTCCCTGATCAGAGAAGATGGCCCTAGCACTTGGGAACCCATACACAGATGCCCGCCCATCCATTTCTGGGAGGCGCTGACCTATGAGCCCCATGTTCCTCATTGGGTTGCAGTCTACCATCCCCGTGGCCCTTGGCTCATGTGAGCCAGTGGACATGGGGGTGGCAGAGTCCATGGAGTTGTAGAGATTAGTCTCTGGTGCCAGGGTTCCTGAGATTATGCTCAGGGGTTTCCCTCTCCCAGCGGACCTCATCTCTCTCAGCCCCTACTCCCTGTTGATTTGCAAGAAACTGACGCTTTTGTTCTTCTATCAAGGCATTACTAGTCTCTCTTAGTTGTTCCTGCATAGCTACCTGTCTATGGGGCCTGTCATTTTTCTCACAGAGAGCCTCATTGTCTCTCTGTGCTTCCTGTGTAATTTTGGAGTATTGGGACAAGTTTTGCTGCAGGAGGGTTACCTCCTGATTCCTGTCCTTACTGGCTTGGTCATTCCTTGCTAGAGCATCTTCAACCCTCCTGGTGTGCTCTAACAATTTTTCATGGTCTTTTTGGAGCTCAACCAGTCCCTGAAGGGCCAGGTGATTTTCTTCCATCTTGGTTTTTAAATAACTGACCTCCTGGCCTAAGGTGTCCCTTTCCTGAATTGGAGTACCCCTCTGTGCAGCCAGGTCATCCCTTTGTTTTTTTGAGTGCACCAGCTGTCTGGCACTCTTCATCAAATTCTGTCTGGGTGTCAAGGTCTTTGAGGATTAATTTATTATTTTCTTCTTTTACTTGTTCTAGGCGGTTTTGCAGGGTGACTACCTGCTCTGCGCAGGCTCTATTAAAATTGAATTGCTGTTCCAGCTTTTGTTGGCTCTGTACTAGGGAATCCAAACCTTCTTGACACTTTTTTTGCAGCGCCAGTAATTTGGTGTCTTGTTCTACCTTCTCTTGCTGCAGGAAATCCAGAGCTCCTTTTACTTTTATCAGGTACTGTCTGGTTTCATTCTCTGATTCTTGGCTCTTTTGTAGCCTTTACTTTGCAGAGTCCAGATCAGTTT
The DNA here is from genome assembly GCF_040938575.1 of Ambystoma mexicanum. NCBI lineage: Eukaryota > Metazoa > Chordata > Amphibia > Caudata > Ambystomatidae > Ambystoma > Ambystoma mexicanum. Next base: position 1,248,473,815 of record NC_090934.1, read on the forward strand.
GGGCTTTTTCTAGTGATTGTACTTGCCTGTTTGCCAGATCTAGGTTTTCGGCATATTTTTCCTGTATTGCTCCAATGTGGAGGTACAGATGTGCTGCTATTTTGGCAATTTTACTTTGCTCTTCTTTTACCTTAGGGGCCATGTACAATTCACTAAGTGCCATGTGTAATGGACCCTGATCCTGCCATATATCTAATCCTGTGGCAGTGGCTTGTTCTTTGATTTCCTGCAGCCAAACATTCTGATCCTGCTCTGTCCATTCACCCCTGACACATAATTTGTGCAGTAGGTGTTCTTTTGACATATTAATTTCTACTCTGGCCGCCATTCCGGAAATATTAATTTCCTTTCTGACTTACAGGAGCTAATTTATTTTTGCAAAACCGGCCAACTCCTTAGAATGTTTCTATTGAAGGGTGTTTTTACAGTTTAGCACAGCGTGGTAGCCCAACAGGGTTTATGTACCCAGTCAGTTAGCACACTGTATTAGACTGTCACAAGTGGTATGCCTAATTCAGAAATCTCATGTCGAGCCCCCAATCTCTAAGTGATTTCAATCCGGCACTTCACCTAAGTCAACGGCAAGCGTGTAATGCACAACTGAAATCCTTATTTATTTTGTGTCTAAAAATAATTTTATTCTGAAATATGTACCGCTCATATTACGCCCCTCTCTTGGAACCCCCTCGGTCACACTGAACCAGGAATCAGGCTGGGTTGCAAAGTTAAAATATTTATTTATGTATTTCACAATATAATCCCACTATGTTTAATGGTTACACTAATCACCAATGGGGTGAGGTAACACTGAGCAATCTTTTCAATCACAAGGAGTAATAGTGAGCAAAATGATTCACCACAGAAATAATGCTTTTGTGTGTTCAGATCAAATAGCAGTGTGGTTACTATTTCCCCCTGCACACCCCTCAACCCCCCAACAAGCAATGTAAAGAGATGGGAGGAGAGAGAGCAGGTATTCAGGAATTCAGAATTCAAACAAAAAGTAAATCCCAATTTCCCCCCAGCAAACACAAGAGAGAAACAGAAATGATTGGCAAACTGTCAAAATGATTTTTAAAGTTATCTCGGAATGGATTGGGTAAAACACTAAATATGGACTAAATTGCTAAAATTGTTTAAATTCTAATGGGAGCCGCTTTAGATAGTTACAGACAAATATTAGCAATGATTTGACACTAATGAGCAATGTAAAAAGTTAAAACTGAGGTCGGGTGCAATCAAAAGCTGTTTTACACGTGATAGTAATTTCCTAAAACAAAATTTGCGGCAAACTTTTCCGTGCACGGTAATCACGATTGCGGGAGAACTATATGGATTTGAGATACGTTTATGGTTCCCCGGAAAGCTGTGGATGTTGGCTACAAGCAGAAATTGTAATTTTGTTTCTGGCATAAACAATGAGAAAGTTATGGTTGTTTTAGTCAAGGTCGTTTTTCTGAGACAAACAGGATTTTTTTATGCTAAATTATGACTATAGAAAAAGAGAATGCCACACATGAATCTCCATCAATCGTGGCCAGGGACCCTTTATTGGTGGATAATCAATTTCTGTCTGGGATACAATTTATTTATTCACAACACTAATGATTTATGATTTTAGAAAACAATGAGAGAAACTTAGCGCAAGAAAACGCTCTGACAATTCAACAATACTCCTAACACTACCGGTTCTGAATATAAGAGAGAATGGGTTAAGACAGGGATTACTATGGACAGTACATATGCTAGTGACAGTCCTATTTATAGATACTCACTATCTGGGTTTCAAACGGAACCTCAGGTATTCTGGTCAGGGATTCTGGTTCTGGGACAGACTGCTTGGCACACCGGATTGGACTGGGTCTGTAATGGTTCTGGTCACAGCTCGGCACAGCTCGGCAGAGCACTGGATCGGGTCTGCAATGGTTCTCTGGTCACAGCACAGAACAACGGGATTGGATCTTTTGGTTCTGGTAATCATTCTTTTAGCAGGAAAGCAGTTACAGCACATCCGGGCTGTTTCTTTTGTTCCCCTTTAGTTTTGGGGAATTCTTTCTGGTTCTTGAAATTCAAGGCCTAGTTGAAAATGGTTCAACTAATGGAATGGGCCTTTCTGCTTGCCAAGTTTCTGGAGTCTGGAGCAAGAAATATGGATGTTTCTGTTTCAGGGTGCTTCGCCAGGATCAGGATAGTGGGTGAATCTGTGTGTGTCCTTCTAAGTCCTTAGCTATCTCTATTTATGCTCATCATAAAGGGTGTGTGTGCTGGTTTTATCCTAAGCACGCCCCCTTAGGCAGGCGATTGGCTAGAGTCTCTTCTCTCCCTTGATTGGAGAAGAAAACAGGGTGTCACCATGATGATGTGGGTTTATGAGTCAGAGAATCCTCCCCTTCTCCCTTTGAACATAAAATCTACTTTTAGTACAATACATATTTACATGTGTGCAATCTCTATAACAATCATGTATACAGTTTACATATTTTGTGTAGCATCTACTCCTCCAATCCTTGTCGCCGTTGGATCTTGTGTCTGCTTTTGCTAGAATTCTGCCCTTTTTGTCCGGAACACAATATCCAGTTTGACAACATTTGTACAAATGTGCGCACTGAATATGAGCATAAGAGTATGACGTTTTGTGCTTTTGGCATAAACACATTTGGAATAAAACCATATTTTCCGCTACTACTTCCCAGAACATCCCACAGAGTTCTGGCGTCTCTCAAAACATGCATCCAGAAATCACATTAACAATGCTGTTATTTATATAATTTTTACAATTTTACGCAGTGATTTATCAGTCTTTTTAAAAGTGTGCTTTTGGCCTTTGTTAAACAGCCAATGGTGGTTTGTCTCCGCCTCCTTCTCTTGATGGCAGCTCAGAAGCAGTCTCCGCCCAGTTCCTCCTGGGAGAGGCCATTTACGACCCTTCATAATTAGCATCTCCTTGAGCTGGAGGAAGTCCATTGTCCCCTTCTCCTGCAGCCCCAAATTCTCCTCCCCTGATCTAATCATCACAGAGGTATGATTTCCTGGCAGAAGGGAGATGCCTGGCCTCTTTGGGGGAAGCTGTTGGATTGGTCTGATTGCTTCCTAGACAGGCTTAATTTAAATGTCATTTTATTAAATTTCTTTCTTGGTTTAAACAAACGTGTAATTTCAAAACAAGCAACTAGAACACTTATTCCAGCTTCTAAACCATGGGATTTAAATAGTCACAACCTAGGTTACTCTCAATAACAGGTCACTTAGTTTTCAGACATTAGATTTCAATAGTACAAGTTTAGTTCCTATGATGCAAGCTACTGACAGCTGTCACACAGGCAGCCGGGTGTACTGCGCCCAGATTTTGACAGATTTCACAGGCAGGCAACTTTTTGCTGTGAATGTTTTGATGACACATTTAGCTTTTCTGGATATTGTCTGTTCATAATGATTTCTTGAATGACGTGACTTGTAATACCCAGCAAGAATATTGGATGTTTGATGGTGTTTTGTGCCGACATTCTGTAGTTTCAGCAACCAAGAAAAAGATTTAACAAGATTCTGGATTCCTTTCAGCAAAGCACTGCTTTTCATGCAGGCTCCACTTTTACTTGTTGGGCAGCCCAGTGACATGTTTCAGGAGTGCGCTCTCTGTTCCAACACTGACAACATGCATGGCAGATTTGGCAGCCATCTTTTCATGTTACAAAACGCGATTTCCATAGGTTTTGGCACACAAGGGTTGTGTGGCCATTTTGATAATTCTGGCACCATCCGAACACAGTGATGCCGCAGGGCAGAGCATAAGTGGGTTAATACATCCCACAGTACCTTTGACATCTGTTGCTCTGCACGCCAGCTGTAACTGCCGGTCTTACGATTTCCCTTCTGGAGGCTTTGCGGGTCTGAGTTGGAAATGGCAAGGGCAATTCCCCCTTCGTCTTCCTTCCAGTTCTCACTGCTTTTCTTCTCCCTTTGTATTGCCAGTTTGGTGTAGCTGTCTCCTTGTGCGTTCAGCTTTACTCGAAGTGTGCTTTCATGCTCTGCCTTTTATCCCTGTGGGAAAGGTAAAGGGCTGTGTGGTGTGCATGGTTATTGTCAATTGCCTGACTCTGCCTGACCCGAGTGTTGAGACATGTCAGATAAACGTCTCTGGTGTACGTCCGTTGTCTGTTACTGTGTAAGAAAGTGTTTGTGTGGCAGAAGGGTAATGGGGGGGTTGGGCAGTAGAGCTTCTAAATATCTTACAGGGTAGGATAGGGAAAAATTGTTACAGGGAAGGGGATACCGCGTCTCAACCCGCAGTGTCCCAGGTCCACTCCCCAAAGCCCCTTCGCCCAGGTGATGCTCCCCCACTAGTTCCCCTCCAGGAACTGGATCCAATAGCAATGGCCGTGTCCTGGCCACCTGGACGACAGATCGCCGGGGACTAGCGGATGAGACACCTTCAGGTTTATTAAATGACCTTCCCATATGCAAGGTGGATAAAGTTGTTCTTTGTCCCAGTGCTTCAGTTTGAAGACCTGGGAAAGAACAAGAACGGGATATACCAGAGTACTCTCGCAAATTCCACAAGCTTCTTTTTCTCTGTGCTGACAGAGGCGAGGTGCTTCTATATGTCTCTCAAAGGTATCCCAAAAATTGGTCCTGAGTGGGTAACCCCTGATTTATGGGTTCTTTATGTCTAGTGTAAGGTTCTCAGTAAATGGTAGGTTGACAGTGTTCTGTCTCCTTCCAATCCCATATTAAAGAGTTTTGGGAATAACAGAGTGCCAGTAGTCTTGAGGTATACCTTCCCTATGGGGAGTTGGGGATTTCTGTAAAAGAGTGGAGAATGCAGGGAAGTCCCTTCCCACAAGGACTTCTTCTGGGAGCCCAGGAGTGATGGCTGATGATATCAGACATGACTCACCCCTGATGTTAATGTATACGGGTATTTTAGGGTATATTCAGTTATCCCCATGTACAGAGATAACTCTAACTAGGGTGGCATTCTCAAGGTCCGTTGTTGTGACCAAATCGGCCCTTATGGCGGTTTCTTTGCTACCTGAATCAATTAATGCTTTTAATTGTTTCCCATTTACCCGGGCCTTTTCATATGTGAAGTCAGCAGAGGACTGACACATATGCTAAAGGTTACCAAATCTTCTTCGGGTTCTTCCCACTCTACCCATTTTAAACAGCCTATTTCCATGGGTTCTTCTATTACATGTTTCGGACAGTATCTGGCCAGTTTCTCTGCATGAAAAGCAGATAGGAGGAGGTGGTTTACTTCCTTTAGGTCCCTCCCTTTTACTTTCCTCCCTACTTCTAGGTTCAGGCCTTTTAACTTTTTTATTCTTTCTTTAGTTATCCATTCCTTGGTTTTATATGATCCTCCTCCCCTATCTAACACCTGAGGTTGGTGCCGGTAAGAAGGTTTGTGATCCTTCCTCTCCTCACCTCGGTGTACCGAGTGGAAGTGTTTGGCTGCATCTGTGTGGTTTTGGGCAGTCTCAATAGCCATGGCTAGGGTAGGTCGATTCAGTTGTAATACTGCTTTTTTTTCAGAAAAGGGGGTAAAGAATTGGTGTATTGTTCTAAAGTAATAATTTCTACCAATTCTTCCATTGTTTTGTTGTGAATCCAAAGAGTGATTGAGTTTTTAATTTGTTCTCCCATTTCAAGGGATGTTTCTCTGGGGTTTAATCTAATAGGTCTTAATTTTTACCAATAGAAATTACAGGTTTGACCTACTCTTTTCAAAAGCCCTTCCTTTATGGATATAAAGGTAGCTCCCTGGGCAAGATTAAGTAGCTGGTAGGTAGTTTCTAGCTCACCTTTCAGCTTGTAAAGGGTCCACAATGAGTACACACAATGGGAATCGCAAATTACACTTAGACAGTATGTATAAAAATAGGTATTTATTTATGGCCAAATATCGCTATGAAAAATGACTACTAACAGGTGGAAGTATCACACAACACTAATAATAGATTAAATATATACAGCCACTAGAGTAGGGCATAACACAAATCAAACTCCTGTAAAAGAAAGTGCTGATTTGTTTATGTACTAAATGTCCACAGAGAATTAACCCTAACTTCAAAAGTCCTTCCCTAAGTTGTCTGGGACCTTATGCCCAAAAGTTCAGGAATGTTCTGACACAGTTTGTGATGCAGGATAAAATTAAGGTAGGGTCTCTGAGGTCCAGTGAACAGTTCCAAGGGCTAGGGGACAGTGTATTCTAACTAATAGAAGTGTCCACAACTTTTGGAAGGCTTGCGTGAGCAAGCAATGGCAAAGCCAAAGTATAGCAAATGTGTTGTAAAGGTTAGGAAAACTTTAAAGTTTAGGGGCAGGTAAGAACCACTGTAATGTACCCCCCATACTCTCAATCTTCCCAGGACTTGGCAGGTCAATGGAAGAAGGTCCAAGGTTGCTTTTCCCGCTGTCCGCCTCAGTTCTTGGTTCGCAGGAGTTGCAGGTTCGAGCTGATCTCCCGTCGGTGTCTTTCGCTGGTGCAAGGACTCTCAGATGAAGAATGTAGAAAAACATGATCCAGGGCCCCTCAGGACTGGATGTGAAGCAGGTTAGCTGTTTCAGACGGTGTCGCTGCAGCATAGCGACACAAAGGACCTCACTTGTTGTGGTCAGACTTTCCCTCCTATCTCGGGTCCCCTGGACGCTAAGACTCCGTAATTACGCTCAGGTAAGTCTTATAGGATAAGCTGAGGATCCCCCAAGTTCCAGCCCTAAACTTGGAACAGCGATGTCGGCAGCACGGTACCCCAAACGCAGAGCTGGTCAGCCATAGGACGATTTGGGACACTTCCGATGTCTCTTCTTCGCAGGCTACCGAGCAGACATCAGGAATGGATGTTGCCTCCACTCCAAGGGATGCAGATCCTTCGCAGGACTGCTGAAGAACAATAGCAAGACAGGGCTCCACCAAGCCAGCAGCAGACGTTGGTCACCAGGCCTCCTTTAGATGGGTCTCTGGTCTCTTCACGGGTCTCATAGCTGAACAGGAGTCTTGGCTCCTTCAGATTACTCCAGGATCTCTGACGAATGGGTGCAGGGGTCCTCTTCTTATCCTAAAGGCAAGGTAAGAACCGATACTCCCACTAGCAGGACTAACCACACACACCCCAGCAGTGGTCCAATCAGGACCACTGGTTGGAACACTCATGCATAACACTCAGTCCCAGCCCACTTCCTGCCAGCAAACACACATAGTCCTCCAGTAGCCTGCCAAAGCTTCTGCTTTCCTGGGCACTGGAAGTCCATTTAAGGATATACAGAGGCCAGGAAGAAGGTAACAAGATGGCAAAAGGACAAGCGAAAAACCATGTGGCATGGCCATGATTGGACACTAGCCACAGTTAGTAGCCAAACGTGGTAAGGCTAACACGAAAAGCACCAAAAAATGATTAAAAGTCACTGCTGCCACCAGCTTGTCCATTTAGCACACCTGGAGTAACCAAAAATCCTTTGAGCATTAGTCAAGGGCAAAACAAAAAGTGTAGCCCATTCTACTGCATTGTAAAATGCATTGTACAATGATAAAACGTTACCACAAGTGATAACAAGTTGCTAAAAGTAGTAACAAAGTTGTATGATTAAGAGAAACAATGTTTCCCAGTACTGACAGCCTGAAGGGCTTGTCAGTTTCCCCATAACAGATGTGCAAAAGACAGTGTAGTGAAGCTTCAGGCTTCACTGCACTGTAAAAGGTTCAGGTCAGGATAACAAATAAAAGCAAAACGTTTTGGTGTCCATATAAATGGAAGGAAAGGTGCAGTAAAGAGAAATCTTTACTAACACTCGCCCCCCACAACTCCAAGACTAGGGACAGGGGGAACTAATCCACCCCTGGATGGGTACTTTGTTCCAGTCCGTTATCCCAGTTGGGCAGCCCATCGGAATTGCTAAATTTGGGATCTGGCCTATACCCAAGAGTGAAGTTCAAGGCCTTCAGACTCATGAACCACCTGAGCCACTATGGATTCTCTCCCTTAATATCCTCCCTTCTAAAATTATCCTAAACAATAAAATATCCAACCAATTCAAAAGCTTAGGGTGAGCATACACAGTGAAGTGATTGTCATGGAGGTAGGACCTCAACTTCCTAAGACACCATATGATAGAAAAACATCTTTTCTCCACCTAGGGCCACCTGAGTTCTCCACACCTAAACTGGTAGCTGATGTGACAAACAGGTTGTTCCTCACCTTCGTCATCAAGGTGTGAACTTTTCCCAAATATCCCAGTGACATAGGCATCTGTCTGCACTAAGAAAGGTCTCTTCCAATCGGGTGCCCTTAATCCAAGGACCTGACCTAAGGATTCTTTCAGGCCAGTGAAGGCCTTCTCACACTCAAGGTCCCCTATGAGTAGTGAGGGCAGTCAGAGGGGCAGCTATATATATATTGCTATAGCCTGTCGCCTTACTCCTGTGTTTCCCAGTGAGGGCCAGGAACGTCCTCACCTGGCTTGGGTAGTGGGGGTTGCCCAGTTCTGTACATGAAGTACTTCACCGACAAGAGATTGTATCTGGTCCCCACATAGACCGGCTTTACGATCAAGGAAGGCCAATGGCTCCTGTTCAGTTTGACACTTGGTTGTCTCCCTGAACAAGTTGGACTGATGATGGTCCTGACACCCGAAACCCGGCCCGAGCATCGATTTAGCTGTCCCTCCTGGATATACATTTGTTGCACAGAATAGAGAGGTAGGTAGAGGAGGAGGTGTAGCAATTATTGCGCCTACTCATTGCAAGTTCTTCCAGACCCCTGTTACGTGCAGGGGCTGTGAGATTATATCTATCAAGACTACCCCCGCACCCAATAACTCCCTACATACAATTTTGCAAAATAGGCCACCTCAAGAGATCGATACCTTTTATGATGACCTAGCAGATATTATGGCATCTACCCATAAACCTAATACTTCCATCATATTAGGGGATTTCAACAGATGGCTGGGGAATCCACTTGACCGGGAAGCCTCTAGACTAGTACAGTTACTCACACTTAATCAGTTTATTGTGGGGAATGGGAGCAACCCCACACATAGACAAGGGAACGTGTTGGACTGGGTGGGCAGTAAAAACCTCCCCTTCGGCTTAGTGGACGCCCAGCCGTGTGTCTGGTCGGACCACTTTTTCGTTTCCTTTGGCTTCCTTATACCACTCTCTAAAACCAAGGAAAAGAATCCTTATAAACAGGTCTCTTGTCGTAATTTTGAAAAAAATACAACAATCAGACTTAAAGCTATGTCTCGACACTCTCGTGGCCCCACACGCAGGATACAGACCATACTGATCATCTGGTAGCAGAATTTGATAACTACGTTACCACATTCCTTAACAGAGTTGCGCCAGTTACATTAAAATCAGCCAGGGAGAAGTGTAATAAACAGAAATGGTATGCTCCTGCATTGTTGGATTGAAAGAGAGAAAAGGGAAGGGCAGAAAGTGCTTTGTTGAAAGATCAGTCTGAGGGGAACAGGGACAAATGGAAATCTCTGGAGAAGCTATACAAAAAAGAGATTTTTTTAGTAATGGCATGTATTTGGATAACCAAATTGCCCAAGACAAAAACAAAATGCGTAAACTCTTCCAGGCTCTTGGAGAGCTGGAGAAACCTTTGGTTATGTCTCAGCAGAAAGACCACTCAAATGCAGAATCTGAGGCTATACAGAAAGCCTTTGCTTTAAAAATATCGGATTTTTCGCAGCTCTCTACTAATTTCGACAATATGTCCTCTATAAATAAACAGGATCTTGGGGTAGAGTCGGCAAAAAATATGCCTTCTACTTTCTCCTTCAGGGACATATCAGAGGAAGTGCTCTTACATATGATGGAAAAGATGAAACCATCAACATGTGAAGGGGAACTCCTCCCTTCTAAAATTATCCTAAACAATAAACAGCTATTTCTACCTTTTCTAGTTCGCCTGATTAATGGTAGTTTTAGGGAATCCTGTGTGCCTGAGACACTAAAAAAGGTTTCTGTGACCCCATTGTTGAAAAAGCGGGGCCTCAACCAGAACGTGCCGGCTAACTTTAGACCTATTACTAATGCGCTGTTTCTTTTAAAAATATTGGATAAGGTGGCTACCTTCCAGCTACAAGAATATCTGGAATTATTTGGAAAATTGCACTGAAATCTATCTGGATTCAGAACTGGCTACGGGACAGAGAGTGCACTTCTGAACATGACAAATGAAATGCTTCAGATTATGGACAGGGGCAAAGTGGGGCTGCTGATGTTGTTGGACTTATCAGCAGCCTTCGACTTTGTTGACCACGGGAAACTGTTGGTTGGTTTGGCCCTAGAGGGCTCGTATTCCACTCAGGCTACGACTTGGTTAAAGTCCTTCCTGACTGGCCGTAAATCTCGTATAGTGTGGGGTCATGCTTATTCCCCATTCGAACTACTGGAATATGGAGTCCCACTGGGGCGTGTTTATCCCCCTCTTTATTTAATATCTTTTGCCACTCTCTTTGTGAACTCTTAGACAGGCTGGGTGTGCATTTTACAAACTATGCAGATGACACCCAGCTTGTCTTTGAGTTGAGCGGCACGTATACAGAGGATGCGGAACACATATATAAAGTGTACTCAGCAATTCAATATTGGATGGCCAAAAATGGGATGTGCTTGAACTCCACTAAAACGGAGCTCATGCCCTTCAGATCCCCCCAGGCCAGATCTAAATTGGACGGCTAGTATGAGAGTTTCTGTATTGATAAACACTCTATCAAAACGGTAGATCGAGTCAAAACATTGGGTGTTATTTTTGACTCCTCTTTGAACTCTAATTTGCATATTGACCAGGTCTGTTACAAAGCACAATATCTTCTCGGGTTACTCAAGAGAGTGAAACTATATGTTACAGAGGCTAATTGCAAGACCTTTGTGCATGCGCTAATCATGCCGAGGATGGATTACCATAATGTTTTGATGATTGGAGATAGTAAAAACTACATGAGGCTCCTCCAGGGTCTCCAGAACCATGCCGTGCGCATAGTCAAGGGGATTCCTAGACATCAGCCTGTTACTATATATAGGAAGAGTCCACACTGGCTTCCAGTGGAAGCACAAGTCCGTTTTAAAGCTTTGACCATTGTTGATAGATGCCTGTATGGCAAGTCCCCAGACTACCTGAGAGATTGTGTTGTAATTCAGCATCATTTTAGATCCACTAGACCATCTGTCCCATTAAGTAGAGGAACTAGGGGCATGGGCAGATCATTTTCTGTCTGTGCTGCCACTCTGTGGAATCAGTTGCCTGAGTTGTTATGCTCCGAGACAGACCTCTTGAGATTTAGGAAGAGGCTCAAGACTATTCTTTTTGAGTAACCAAGGTGTTGCACTATGCATACCCGCTGCTGGCTTTTCCGACTCTTGTTGTGTTCTCTGCGCCCTGATGCCTGTGGGCTTCGGCGCCTTACAAATCCAAATCAAATCAAACCCAGTCTCTTGAGTTATTCCCAGTTCCTTCCAAGTGGGGGTTGAATCTGCCATGTCATCCAGACATGTATTGCTGAGATCCATTTTCCCATTCAGAAAAGGGGCTAAGCTCATTTCACAGGTGTCAGTTGCAGCCGCCAATCCAGAAGTCCATACAATGAAGTAAGGCTCTGAAAAGGCCGAAACTGCTGTGTCCTCCTCAGCATAGACTGCAAGGGAGATGTTGCCATATGCTACAGAGGGATCAAAAAGGCAACTGCACCTTTCAGTAGAGAGCTGGTCCACTAGGTTGTGACCTTTTAGTGAAGAGTGTGTATCTGTCGTGGGAACAGAATACAGAGCTCTAGTGTCCATACAGAATCCCAAACTGGATTTACCTTTACCTGTATATCCCTCCAGATCCTAGTGCTCAAACACTCCTTGTTCCAACACAGGGTGGATCTCACACCAACTGTCAGAACTTCTTTGTTGGTCTGAACCACCACAACACCCAAACCTGGTGGGTTCACCAACTCCCAGAATACAGTCTGGTTTACACCATTTTGTTAGAGAGAGTTGTAGTGGCAACAAGGGGGCGGGGGTTGCCTCAGCAACATCTACAGCTCACCTTACTAATGTGGGGTCAGGTGTGGAGACAATAGGTCATCCTCAATTAAGCCATTAAGAAGGCCTGCTATGACACACAGATTTTATGGCTCCCTCTCCATAGCCATAAGCCGGGCTCCTATTCTATCTCTCAAGATAGAATCCTCAACACTATTCATAGGAAATGTTATGGCAACCTGAACAGGTCCACCAAGGCCTTCTGAATAGTTTTCCTTGCCAAGCTGTGAAACCTGGCAAGGCCCAGACCACTCACAGGTGTTCAGGGATTTATTAAATAGGTTTGACAGGAGAAGGTCCCACCTCCTTCTCTGGGGCTCACTGAGGGCTCCAATCAAATTTATGAGAGATCTGACCGTTCCCTCTCTCAGACCACCTTCCTGTGGATGACAGCTAAGGGACACTTGACAAGTCACTTCACTCTCCCTCCACTGGGACTGACCACTACTGAGTACAGCAGAGGAGCTACCTGTGGGACTGTCATTCACTGTGGCATTAATGACTGCCTTGGCAGTCATTCTCTGTGGGTCGTTCTCTGTAGACAGGGAAAAATGTCGGATATCTACAGCAGTTGCTGGCTACAAGAACTTATGTCAGATCACTGAGATCGAATAATCGGAACCTATTAGTGACACCTAAATGTAGAACTGTGAAAGTATCCAACAGAGCTTTCTTTGCAATCGCTCCTAAGGCCTGGAACAATCTCCTCCAGAGCTAAGAGGCATGGAATCTACAGATATTCTCAAAAAGAAATTGAAGACTTATCTGTTTACCTAATCAGTAAAACCCCTGACCTCATCTTGAATTCACAACCTATAGATCACCATGGCACTTAATTGTTTATTGTTGTATATGTCGTGGTGCGCCCACAAGCCCCATGGTCCATGGCTGCACATAATACATTCTTTAAAGTAAAGTTAGCATTAAGGCATAAGGTGTTGTGATCGGCAACCGCCAATTGCAACTTACTGCCTGAGGTCTCCAGGCCTATATAAAGTAGGCCTTGCCTCTGGTACAATTGAGTCTACTCTTAAAAGTGAACCCTGGAGTATGTGAATACATGTCTCCCTTCTGTCAACCTGGTGACAGAGAGGGAGACTCCTGCAGTGGGTTTCTTCTGGGACCCCCATCATGGGCCAGCAGGAATGTGTGTTAGACCACTCTAGTAGTAGCCTGACACTAGGATGCACCACTAGGGTAATGTCACACCCCAACTGTAGGAGGAAGGGACTCGCTTCCTGAGAAACCTCAAACCTCTCAAGGTTTTCTCTGGTGGGCTCTATGCGCTTACTTTCCAGTAACCCACCTTACTGTTGTATCCTTTGCTTCACTGGAGGTGAACCCTCCCATTGGATGCAGGTCAATGGAAGAAGGTCCGAGGTTGCTTTTCCTGCCGTCAGTCTCAGTCCTTGATTTGCAGGGGTCGCAAGTTCGGGCTGATCTCCGGTTGGTGTCTTATGCTGGTGCAAGCACTCTTGGATGAAGAATGCAGAACGACACAGTGCAGGACCCCTCTCAGGACAGGACTGGACTTGATGCAGGTGAGCTGTTTCGGATGGTGGTCACTGCAGCACGGTGATGCAAAGGGCCGCACTTGTCATGGTCAGACTTTCCCTCCTATCTCGGGTCCCCTTGACGCTAGGATTCTGAAATGTCACTAAATTCACAGAGGTAAGTCTTGTAGGACAAGCTGAGTATCCCCCAAGTTCCAGGCCTCAACTTGGAACGGCGACGTCAGCAGCATGGTAGCACAAACAGCTAGTCAGCCACAGGATGGTCCCAGGACACTTCTGACAGCTTTTCTTTGCAGGCTACCGAGCAGACGTCAGGAATGGATGTTCCCTCCACTCCAAGGGTTGCAAATCCTTTGCAGGACTGCTGAAGATCAATAGCAAGATAGGGATCCACTAGGACAGCAGCAGAAGTTGGTCACCAGGCCTCCTTCAGATGGGTCTCCTGGCCTCTTCACGGGTCTCACAGCTGGACCGGAGTCTTGGCTCCCTCAGGTTACTCCAGAATGGGTGCAGCGATCCTCTTCTTATCATAAAAGCCAAGTAAGAGCTTAAACTTCCACTAGCCAATAGCAGGACTAGGCACACACACCCCCTAGCAGTTGTGCATAACACTCCGACGCACTGAAACCAGTTGGTGGATTGGGACCAAAAAGTCCCAGCCCACATCCTGCCAGCACACATAGCCCTCCAGTAGCCCGCCAAAAGCTTCTGCTTTCCCGGGCACTGGGAGTCCATATAAGGATTTTCCTGGCCTCACAGGCCAGGAAGAAGGCTAAAGAACAAGATGGCCAAAGGACAAGCGTAAAACCACGTGGCACAGCAATGTTTGGACACTAGCTACAGTTAGTAGCCAAATGCGGTAAATGCTGTAAGGCTAGCGCGAAAACGCACCAAAAAATTGAAAAAAGTCAATGCTGCCACCAGCCTGTCCATTTAGCATACAAAGAGTAACCAAAAATCCTTTGAATGTTCGTCTAGGGCAAAAAAAAAGTGTGCCCCATTGTACTGCATTTTAAGATGCATTGTACAGTGATAAAAACTTACCACAAGTGATAACAACTTACTAAAAGTAGTAATAAAGTCGCAAGACTAAGGGAAACAATGTTACCCAGTACTGACAGCCTGAAGGAGATGACCGCTTCCCCATAACAGTTGAGCAAAAGACAATGTAGTGATTCTTAAGGCTTCACTGCACTGTGGAAAGTACAGGTCAGGAACAAAAATAAAAGCAAAATATTTGGGGGTCCATCAAAATGGATGGAAAGGTGCAGTAAAAAGCAATCTTTCCTAAACTAACGCATGTGGAAGGAATTTTGTGCTCCATGAGAGGAACATTGGTTGCCGAGCACTAGACCACCACAGAAGAATAGCTACTCTGCACAGCATGTAAGATATTCTCCTCAGCAGACATCACTTGTCCGCACTTTGATGTGCACTAACGCGTAGGAAGGGGTTTTGTGCTCCAGATGAGGGACATTGATTGCAGAGCACTAGACTGCCAGGGAAGAATAGCCGTTCTGCACCGCGTGTCAGACAGCCTCCTCAGCAGACAGCACTTGTCCGTGCGCAGACACATGTGGGAGGAGTTTTGTGCTCCAGGCGAGGAACGCTGATTGGCGAGCACCAGACCACCAGGGAAGAATAACACTCCACACCGTGTGTCAGACAGCCTCCTAAGCAGACAGCACTTGTCCGTGCGCTGACATGTATGAAAGGAGTTTTGTGCGTCGGGTGAGGAACGTTGATTGGCGAGCACTTGACCACCAGGCAAGAATAGCCAGTCCACACAGCATATCAGACAGCCCCCTCAGCAGACAGAACTTGCCCACACTTTGACGCAGTCCTGGTTTTAAAATGTGCATTTTCGGACTCGAGGTCCAGAATTTCCGCTTGGTTTATAAAGGGGAAATCTTGGACTACAAGTCGCAAAACAAAGCAAAGGCCATGAGTGGACTACCTTCTTCTAAAGGGAATTGGTTAAGCTGGCATGTATGTTTTTATTTATTTATTTAGCATTTTTAAAGCGCTCACACAGCCCCGAGCCGCGGGCATCGAGGCACTGTTACAGGAACGAGTTGTGTAATTGTTTTTGTTTTAGTTGCGTATTTATAATGCGGAAAACCGTGGTATGGGGATCGAACCTGTGTTGCTTCGTGACACGTTGCTGCTGAGCTATCCTCCCGGGACAGCTACACACATTGTCAATTGATATTATTAGTATTGAACAACATCAAAGATGAAATAGTTGCTCCATTTCTAGAATGAGACTTTCCCTTTATTTTGTGGAAAATATTTTTTAAACAGAAACGTCGAGGAATAGGGGGAAAAATAGGATGAGTTGCACTGAAACAAATCAATTAGAAAGAAGGTAAAGGAAAAGCAGCCATCAGCAAACTGTATAAAGGATGCACTCATATCTTATGCATGTCGGATAATTAATAGGAAGCTAATTGGTAAGCAGTGACGATCATTTCAATAGGACCCAGATCCAACACTTTATTAAATTGGTGTAAATCAACCACTCCCAAAACGATCCACAGCAGGGTCTTATAAAACAACCAGCTTGCTAGCAAAGGAAGGTTTCAATGTTCTCCAACGTTAAACCATTACAACACTTAAAACTCGCCCTCAACTGCTTGCAGTGAACTGAGGTTTCCTGCTATTTCTGATTGGACCAGTCCATGTCCTTCAGCTGCACGGGGTAGGTTTACCTTCCGAATCTTTAGTTTTCCTCCCTCCCTTTAGCTCAACATATTTTTAAATAGTTACAATAAACTCAACTATATTTATACGTTCCCTTCTCAGTAAAACCATCACACACTTCATTTAAAACCGATATTAGCTTAATTACACCTCCACCACTGCTCGCCGAGCAATATGGTTCAATCCAGTTACCGGGAAGGCAGGTATAAAAACCTAGCTCACCTTGAGAGCAGTCTTTGCTGGTTTAACCTCGGAGAAGCGTGGTTAGTATTTGGTGAGAATCTGAAAGATCGAATTTTCAATGTTACAAAATGTATTTGTGTAAATCTAAATGTAGCCGAAATCTAGCATGCCAGTCCGGTTATCCTGGGTCTAAGCCAGTGGTCTTCAAACTTTTTTGGCCGGGGCCCCCTGAGCAAAATTTGGGCAGGTCGGGACCCCCCAGAAATGCCAAATGGACAGTATATATTGCGCGCCGTTATCTGCTCCCATCACAGTCGCTGGGCTCCCTCATCCCACTCCTACCCAGTCCCTGGTCTCTCCCCACCCCATCAACCACCCTGGGCTCTCCCCACTCTGTTCCCACCACTATGCCATGGTTCCCGTCCATTGTGCTCCCACCATAGTCCCTGGGTTCCTCCCATCCCGTTCCTAACACAGTCTGAGTGCCAGTGGTAGCTGGTGAGTTTAAGTGCAGGGGCATAATAATTTCCCCCAAAAATGCCATGGCGACCGAGCATAGTGCAGGAGCCCGAACCAATAAAGCTGGGATCAAGGGGGGGAGGGTCCCCCTGTGAATTTTTTTTAAATATTGGGTTAAAATGTTGCATTGTAGAGCATACTTTTAACAAAAAATGGGTAAATAGCCAAACAGTTTGCAATTGGTGCTGGGGGGCCCAGGGGGCAGGCATGACATTTTTTACTGGACATCTATGATAGATGTCCAGTAAAAAGATGCCATCCCTGTCCCCTGGCCCCACTGGGCCTAACACAATCAACATGATTGTGTGTGTATGCAAGGCGCTGCACATTCATACAGCAATCACTCTATCATTCACACGAGCATCCATCACCATACACTCACTCATAACATAAGCATACACGCATCCATACACATGTTTAAATAAAAACATTGAACATGAACGTACCTTCTGCATTGGCCTGCGTATGGGTGCTGAAATGCCCTGCTCCAGGCTGCTCTGTCCGAATGTGCGAGGAGGCGCAGGAGCTCCCCCTCGGACATACAGACATACAGTGCCCTAGCCAGCATTTCCAATGAGCTATGCAATGCTGTCGAAGCAAAATGCCCCAGCACTTGCATGGCTCAGTGAGCATGTGCGGCTGGGGAACTAAACTGAACTGTCAAAGGGAAACATTGTTTCCCTTTGACAGTTCAGCCAGCCAAGGAGCACTCCATCAGCTGGAAAAAGCAGCTGAGGGGGTGCTCACTGTTTCACTGGGCTGGCTCCTTAGCTCCTCCGTAATGGGTGAGGGGCCACTGGGTGGGCGCCCCCTCGCCATTATGGATGAGCCGTCAGGCTCGGACTGGCCAATAGGGCAATACCTGTACCAAAAATGTAAAATGATAGTGTGGGCCAGTCAAAATGGGCCACCATTTTGGCCAATGTGGACCAGTTTGATGAGTTACTTAACTATGCAGTTAGTAATTTTGACCATTGTTGCTGAATATATCACAATGTACTTACATTTTAACACAAAACACCCCCTTGGGTACTATTGAAACAGTGGGCCTCATTACAACTCTGGCGGTAGCTGTGCCCAGTTGCATCCGGGTCTGGCACCCGCAAATGGGCAATTACCGGGTCATGCCGAGTTAGGCGGACCTGATAATTGCCCTTTCGCAGGTGCCGGTACCGGTAGATCCCCATTCCCATTGAGCCCCATAGGGCTCAATGGGAATGGGGAGCTTGGATGCACGGTGCATCCGACGAGCTGTGCTCGCGGGTGCCGCACGGCCTGCCAGATCAGACCTGATGGGCTGTCAGGCACCCACGAGTACAACTCGTACTATGGCGGTACGGTAGCAACAGTGCCTGTAGCTTACTGGCACCGCTGTTACCATTCCGCCATAGTTGTAATGAGGCCCAGTCTGTGACTAAAGGAATGAATATCCATTTACAACTGCGGGCCACTTTTTCATTGTTGCCTGAGACAGTTTCATGCTTCAGCCTGACCATGTGAGCCACCCCTACCCATTTCTTCCAATCTAAGAAAAGAAAAAGATATATTTTTTTTTATTTATATTTCATGCTGAGCTCTCGGGGCCACCCAGGGATGCACCCGGGGACCCCTGGGGGGTCGCGCCCCACAGTTTGAATACTGGTGGTCTAAGCGCATTACAGTGACCGACGTGATGTGGCAGTGAAGGCCTGAACAGGCTTCCATTTTAACTTTGAGCTTTTCTGTTGGCTTTGAGCCACGTTCCCCGTTAGAAGCAGCATTGATTTCACGCACACGTGCCGCAAAAATGAAAGTTGCCAGCATTTTTATTTAAAATGTTTCAAACCAATAACCAACGGATTAAAGTTTAGTTACGTTCATCGTACGTTCGACCGTTTCACAATAAATGTCTAAAGAAAGCCGCTGCTTTTGGAAATGTGTGGAAAGAGACCTACATGCTGGGGTGGGTCTTCATCCCGTGCCAGGCATGAAACGTTTGTGTTGGAATATGGAGGGCGACTTGGCGGTGTCCTTCATTTCTACACACGCAGCTGGATTTTGAAAAACGATCCCATGTATATGATGGTCGAGATCTGTGGGGTGGCCTTGGTAATGAGGGGAACGGAAGGGTTTCATGTGCTGGGAAGCTGACCGCGGCCAGTAGTCTTTGGCGTGGATGGCCTGGACAATGTGTGTGATGCGAGTCCGGGGAATGCTTCTCGAGCGCACCAGTTTATTTTGTATACCCTGTGTGGTGCAACAGAACCTTGTGACACAGGTAATGATGTCAAACGTTACAATTCGTGCTTCCACGTGTTTGTGTATTTGGTGGGGATGACCCAGTGTTAGATACCAGCAGTGGTGTTGCCAAGAATTAAATTTAGTAGTGGGGGGAGGGGGGAGGGGGAGGGCGCCTATGAAAGGTGTAATGTGACGTCACAAGCACTCCTGCAGAGAGGCTTTTGTGCACACCAACTACCCACACTCCACTGTACCCCCCTCCCATCAGAATGCATGCACGAGACCATTCAGTGACTAATGGCCCATCATTAGTAGTTTTGTGGCTACATCCTGATGGGAGGGGCTGCAAGCTGCTCTGCACACTATGGAGGTCGCTCTACAGAAGCTGGGTAGGGACACCTGAGAAGTGGCTCGTGCTCATGTTCATACCGATGCCAGAATGCATACCAAGATCACTGCTAGCCTTGAGACAAAAGGAGAGTATTTGCCATGTGATCTGTAGACATTTGCTTTAGTGAGTGGGACAAATAACACCACGAACAGAGAACACGGTCACTGCTCTCCTTAGGTAGGGGGTGCACAGGATTTCAGAGGGGGGCACCGCCCCCCCCTAGTGACACCACTGGATACCAGTGCTGGGATATTGGAGGCGATGCAAGTCTGGGAGAGAAGGAATGGGAGGGGACATCCTAACGGAGCCGAAGAAGTTTGGGACTGTGCAGGGAGCTCCGAGTTGCTCCATGGTTGGAAAGCTGCTGCAACAGGCGTTAAGATACAGTGTGTGAGGGCCTGTGTATGTAGTGCAAAGCTGATCGGTCGAAAGGGTTGTAAGTTAGTTATTTATTACTTATTTATTTTGCATTTTTAAAGCGCTCACACAGCCCGCGGGCATCAATGCGCTGTTACAGGAATTGTTTGTTAGTTGTGTAATAGTTTTTTTCGTCTTAGTTGCGTATTTATAACGCTCTTAAATACCCAGAGGTTACTAAGGGCAGACCCGGGGATCGAACCTGTGTTGTTTCGTGTAGTCTTGCTTCCAAGGTGAACACATTCCGCTGAGCTATCCTCCTGGGACAATGTGTTTGTTGGATCATGCAGGAAGATTGGAAGGGTCTTGGAGGGAATGCTGTTTGATTGGTAGACTATTTCAGTATAGCGCTTTGCGGGCTTTGACGAGAACCCTACATTTGCGTTTTTCCCTGACTGGGGCCTAGGTGGGGATTTGTGGTCTTGGCGATATACCTTTCTAATCGGTTGACATTCGGTTAGTTATTGGTGATCATGGCATGAGTCCCTGAAATACTGTGTAGAGTTTGATTTAGATGTTGAACATGATGGGGGAGATGATAGAACCCCGAGGGACTCTGCAAGTCAAAGGCACATGCTATGCAGAACAATTCCCTTAATTTTTTATTTTAAAAAAATATTTATTAGTTTCATTGCGGCGCCATACAAAGAGACAACAGCAAAAACAATTAAAACATCCCCACGCCAGAAGTGACATCTGTCTCCATTAGCTTGGGTTCTGTTAGGTTCACAATATGTCCAAGATTCTGATCTTATGCTGGCACCATTGTGCCATATCACTTTGTAAATAAGTAATTACTGGGCCCCATTCCTGTTTGCATCCTGATCCTTCTGTATCTTGTTAGCCATTCTAGTGCTACATAATTCCAGACTTTTTGCAGCCAGTCCTGGATCGTTGGTCCTGTCTGTTGTTTACACCTTTGTGCTATCACCAGCCACGCTGCTATCAACAGGATCGTCAATCCTGGTTTCTGCATCTTTGTGAGTGTTTTGGATCCCGGATTCCATGTCCCACACATCCAGATCTTATCCCTCATTAGTTCCACTCCCTGTTACATTTCTTGCGTTTGGTTCTTCAACCTCACCCAGGACGTTTGTAGCACTGGGCAATTTCTCCAAATGTGCAGCCAATCTCCCACTGCCTTGCATCCACTCCAACACTGATCTGATGCATGGGGAAACGGTGCATGGACCCTTTCTGGCGTATAGTGCCATTGTAGGAGCACTTTGATCCACATTTCCCTTACCTGAATGGAGCGAGTTAGTTTTGGGATTGCTCCCCACATGTATTCCCATTGTCTTCTTGGGATGGGCTCCCCTAGAGTTTTTCCCCCATTTCCTCATGTAGTTGCATTGAACACGCTCCTCTTGGTCATTTAAAGATGTATAGAGATTTGACACCAAGCTTTTTGAACCTGTGTGAGTGGTTATATATTGTTCAGAGGGTGTCGATTGTCTTGTAGCAGCCTCCTTAATAGCCTGGGTACTTAACCGGTGTTTCAATTGGTTTTATTTAAATCTGTTACTTTCCGTTAGGCCTATGTCCTGGACACATTCCTCGATCCATCTCAGGGTCTGTCCCTGATACTGATGCCATATCTTTTGGTAACCCACCTTTTCCCACTTTCTAAATGCCCCCCTTTCCATCCCAGGCTGGAATTCCGGGTTCCCAAACATTGAGTAGAATGGAGATGGCTTCACTATTGGCACCTCCCTTCAATTGCTGATTCCCATACTTCTACCCCGACCTCAAGTATCTCACTGATCCTAACATTAGGGTGTTTATTCAGCCACAGAGTGCAATGATGTGCTGTCTGAAGCCTGACCATTCAGGAACGGACTGGATGGTTATGTGAACAGCCCTGATTTTGATCAGAGCAGCACACTACATTTTGTTTTACTGGTATTTTAAAATATATTTGAAATACTTCCTTGGTAGGAGCTCTACAGGCTGGGGATCTCTTATTAACCAGAGGCCTGGGCCACATGGCCCTTTGTCTTACTGGCCAAATAATGTGTTCATGTTCAGGCAAACCTTTCCGCTCCAAAGAACCAATGCAAGTCTAAAGGCATTCTTAAAGCCAACACATTCTTGTTGAAGCACCATAGATTTGTACATGCATTAATGAAAATGTCACTTAACTTTTTTATATATATATTCTTGGCATAGAGAGGGTATCGACCCAAAGACAATTATTCATAGGCTGCCTCAAAGACCTTTAAAACACCCGACACTCTTCTGACACTCTTCTGTAAGGGCCTGTGCCGGCAAAGATCTTTGACTTTGGGGCCACAGTTAACGAAATATCAAACCCCAAGCGCGGACGACTGGTGGCAAGCTCTGTTTGATTGTCGAGAGAAGCAACTGAATTATGCATTAATTCATATTTTGACACTGTTGGAAAAACTGTTGCTGTAATATCTGAACTCGGGAATATGCTCTGACACGGTACAAATGAAGGTGACTGTTGATGAAGGCTCGAATATGGACTGTGGGCTAATGACGATAACGCCAGGACGGCGGAGGGACACATGTTGAATACATGAGGAAATTTGTATAAATGTAATGCTGTGTTTTGTCTTTTTTTAAAGGCTATTTTAGCCAATAAAAAAATTAAAATAAAGACTGCTTCATAGTAGGCACATCCATAAGCGTAGGGTGGGAATCAGTGTGCCAGCATTTCAATTAAAGTATTTTCGGCCAGTCCCACTCTAAACTCTCTTGGTTTGCATGTATATCGCTGATGACATTCCTGCAGATCTTCAGTCAATAGATCAATGGATTTGCACCCAGGGGTCTTGCTAGGTCTGGAAAAGATCTGGGGCTGTGCTAATGTCTGGATTGTCGAGACGCGGGGCTAGCTAGCATTTTGGGTGTAGCACGTGAGCTTCTATCAGGGGCTACAACCAAATGACCCGGGGCTAAAGCCTGCTCAGCCCCCCGCCCCTAGCAACGCCTCTGTTGCACCCAAAACAAAACTGATCTCAAGTACCTATTTTCTGTGAAAAAGACTGCACAATGTTCTACGTGCATAAACCAAGTACTAAATATAATCCTAATCCCCAGGTGATGAAAAAAGAACCCGACAAATAGCTGTCATTAAATTTGAAAGCACATTTAATGCATCTAGATGTATGGCATAGCATTACACATTTTATTTATATTAATCCTGAGGTACCAGTCCTTGCAGAACTTCTCAAGCTTCCAGTTGTTTCCTTAGCCCTATAGGGCACCTGGAAATAATCTGTGTGCAATAATGCCCCAACCTCACATCTGGTAGCATGGCATTCTAGACTTTTCATATATTAAGCCAGGCTATTAATGTAAAGTAAGAAAAGGAGCGCGTCCAGAATGCATCCTTGCCGGACTCCAAGATTAACTTTATGGCATGAAGCCCCTCTTCCCAAGGGCTGGAACGGGGGTTAACGGCCCGGCAGCCCAAGCAAAAGCCCATGTTTGCTTGGGCCGATGAGTGTTGACCCCTGAGGTGCTAAAATAAAAAAAAGATTTTCATTCATGTCCCGTTGAATGAAGGAAAATCCTTTAGAAAGATGGCTGCCATCGAAAAGGGAAGCCGGGCTCTGTACTTAGCCCTACTTCCCTTTTCATGGCGGCCAGCTGAGGCCAGGAAGGAGCAGGTGTGGCGGCGTGTGTCCGCAGCTGAAATAAGGTGAGTGGCAGGTGGGGAAGGATGTAAAGAGCGAGGAACGTGAGGGGAAGATGGTTTTGAGGGAGCCAGCCATCAGGCTGGCTGGAATGCAGACTTGCATTGGCGGTTCAAGCATGCGTTCCTAACCACCAGATTGGCTGGCTTCCCCCACCCGGGTACTAATAAAACATTTGCTAGCTTTGCCTTCATGCCCAAATCTAACTTTGGCTGAGTTTTTCTACATAGCTTGGACAACCGCTCTTACCAGCAGTAGTGTTATCTTCAGTTTGTGGCACCACTTTCCACAATTTTCTTCTATTGGCACTAGCAAATCAATGAAAATGAAGTAAAGTGACTTCATGAAACCACATATTCCTGTAACAAAGCTGAGATTAAAACCTGTTCAATCGTCCTGCAATGTCTAAAATCCCACTTGGAGGTCTGCAACAGGTCTGTTATGGACAGCCCGTTCCTCATGTCTCAATAAAATCACCTCAGCATACATCTTCACCGGGCCAGTCTGGTAATTTTCGGGCAAGGTCTTGTCAAACAATTTTGTCTTTTTGCTGGCTCCAGTGGATTATTCCTGTTCATCTCGTTGAAAAATGCAGTCAATATAGAGACCCAGAATTATTTTTTGTGACATATCAACCGGGATGGTCTGGGTCACTGGCCTTGCCTTTCTGCTGAGATGGCAAAACGTTTGACACCTCTAACTCAAGTAACTCTTGGATGGTCATGTTTTGCTGGATGTAGCACAGAAAATGTCCCCAATTCCGTTTGGCAAAGTACAGGTTCTTAAAATGAGACAAATGAGACAAACACCTATCGGGGGATTGATGCAATAACTTCTATGGATCTTTTGAGGTAACAAGCACTTCCAGATTGCTTAGTAACTTTAGTTCTTTAAGCTGCTTTTTTAAAATTTACATTATTTCTCTAGAGACTTCTCAAACTCATTGTTCTGGTCTGATTTATTTTAGGGGGAGTGTTGCGCTGCGTCTTCTCTGCCTGCGCTCTCCTACAAAGCATTTGGCTCCCTTTTGTCTTTCTGTCAATATATTACTGTTACATAGGGGAATGCCAGCTTACCTATAGCTTGACATGTGAGCTCTTCCATCATAGTGAACCTATTAAAGTGAGATTCAGTTAATGATGAAAAATTCCGATGTCTCTAAGCCCTGTGGCTCAATGCAATAAGCTGCCAGTCACCACTATAATACAGCCATACAGGGAGATATCCCGTTAATATTGGAAGGTTTAAGCATCAAAGCTAGAGCTATGTTGACAAACTAGCCCCACTCCTCTTCAGATGGCAGTCAAGAGACATGCGTGCAAAAAAGAACAGACCATTGTGTGAAGATTTAATTAAAGTTAATAGGTAGTTAATAAGATTTATCAGCCAAATTGCATTGACAGCCTGTGGTCCACAGACCACTACTCGCAGTCGGCTGCCTGAATGGCTGACTAAGCTTTGGCCACAGCTTCACCAGCACTGGTAGTTCTTAAAGCTGTGCAGGTGGACTGTAAATAAGCTCCTCCCCTCCCCTGTTGATTCTCGCAGCGCGGCCTTTTGAAAAATGACCGGGTTTTCCTTGAAAGTTCGACTGGGCTTTGGCCATGGCTATAGAATCCTCCACAAATAACATATTATTAGCACCATTGTACCTGAGCATTCACATCAGTCATTCAAATGCCAAGATAGACAATATTGGCAA
This sequence comes from Ambystoma mexicanum, assembly GCF_040938575.1. NCBI lineage: Eukaryota > Metazoa > Chordata > Amphibia > Caudata > Ambystomatidae > Ambystoma > Ambystoma mexicanum. The sequence continues at coordinate 1,248,499,172 of NC_090934.1, forward strand.
ACTTGATTAGTTCATATTCCTAATTCAAAGAACTTGAGCAGTCATCAGTGAATGGTGCACCTACATCTACAAACCCTTTTAGTGTGCCATCCCATCTGAGCCCTTCACAGGTAGTCCCTATGCAATCAAAGCCCTTTTCTTCATCAGGTGGTAGTGCATATAAGCCGGAGTGAATCACCCCAAACCTCACCCAAAAAAATCTGTGGACACAATTGCCAGGTTTGGCTGAAGCCATGGGCTCCCACCAAGGAACTGATCTCAGAATCTCTTGCGAGTTTGGCTGAAATCTGGAAACCGAAAGTGGATTTGTGCAAGATATGAGAATTCAACCGAGAGCATCAGTGACCTTGGATTCCATTATGGTATTTATTGAGCGTGGACCTAGCTTTGAGAAGCAACAAACCACTTTAGAGGTATGCAACAATACAGATGCATAACTGAGGGCTTTACAGATTTAGGTATTCTCATGTGGATTTGGGTGAGTTCCTGGGCAGTAAACAAGTTAACTAAAAGAGCCATGTACTTCCGTTTCTTTTGTGGGATTTGCTTGACTGGAGGGATGCAAGGCAGGGACTGGTCTACATCATAAGTTGGAGACAGATTTTTGAGGGGTTAAGCAGGATTTTCTTTTTCTTCTGATTTGAACACCCTTTTTCAGCTAGGAAACCTTTTTATGTGCCAGGCCTTTTATTGGGAAGCCATTTGTTGGCGAATCCACAAAGTGCACCTTGTACAGTGCATCACAGTTAAATGGGGTAACACTTCTGCTACCCATTACCTGGGTATCACTGACCTGAACCACCTGCAGTACTGGAACCAGAATAGTTATGACAGATTCCAGCCACACCTAACCACATACCACCCACGGTATCAGGTCATTGTTTTGAAAACTTATTTTCGAAACACCATTTTGTCAAACATCTTGCCGCAACATTTTTATTTCAATGTTTTCTTTTATTTTATGTTTTTTTTGGTTTCGTAAGTAAAAAAAAGTGTTAACAAAAAGCGGGTTTGGGGGGAACCCCCATTTAAAAAAAAAAATAAAATAAAAAATAAGCATTCGAGGAAAAAAAATGTCAGCTAAATTGTGTCGCAAAAATGGCATTCGCAAATATGCCATTCGAAAAAATCACTATAAACCACCACCCACACCTAACCACACACCAGTGACAATGGTTGCAGCAAGGACCTCCCAGTGGGTTAAGCGGAGCAGAAATGCAATCCTAATCACACAGTGGGCCTCATTACACGGAAGGCGGTAGGGGTTTACTGGTACCGGTAAGGGCACCGGTAAACCCCTACCGCCTTACTATGAGTTCCCTTTGCGGGACCCGACTTTAACGGCTGGTTTTACCAGCTGTTAAAGTAGGGTGCCGCAAAGGGACCTCGGAGCTAATTACGGTACCGCAATTTGCGGTACCGTAATTAGCACCTTCCCCATTCCCATTATGCCCTATGGGGGCAAAAATGGGAATGGGGAAGAGCCTTGGTGAATGGGGAATTACCGGCCCCGCTCACCTTGGAGTAGGGCAGTAATTCCGCCATCCACCAAGGCGGACACGGTAAAATACCGGCGGCAACCATGGCGCTAATAGCGCCATGGTTACCGCCTACCGTGTAATGAGGCCCAGTGACTTGTTTGTTCAAAATTACATATTAAACTTCATTCATTTTAGTTTGTGATATTTTGGGTCCTGAAGACCTGTTATTCACGTGAACGAATAGGGTCCTTGTGGATATGAAAAGGCGAATTATCATTTTCAAAGTGTGACCTGCTTGCTTTTGTATATTTGCCATTCAAGAGAACCCTCCAGTCTTCCACTTCATGTCTTCAGGTTGCCAGGCATCCTGTTCGCGCATACTCCTTGCTTTAATTACTCGGGAGCCTCATGCATGCTCAAGAATTCCAGGTTTTTGAAATGGCAGTCATGTATTGGGATTAGATGGAACAGCTTTCCTCTTGTGACTCATGTTCTTTTTTTCACTCAGGATTGATCAGTGTTGATCTGAGGCTTTTGAATGGATAGACACGTGGTGCAAGAATAAGCATAAGTACTTTGGATTTCACATTTTTCAAAATCTCACAAAATGCACATTATAAAATTATCCCAGGATCATGCAATGCACCAGCTTTTGATGTCCAATAGACTTCATCAGATAATGTAGAGTGGAATGAGTAATAAAGAACCATACACTGTACATTCCATTCACAAAGGGAGCAAATTATAATTCTAAACTTCATTGGGTGAAAGTTATTTTATGCATGGCATGCATATTCATAAAAGGTGCTAGGCATGCCAATTTGTTCTTTGGAAGAGTTGTAAATACAATGCACTGATGAAAATATCACGTGGTGTATTGCTAAACCTCTTACCTTTTGATATGCTTCTTCCTTATCTTTCCGCTTTCCTTCTCACAGGCTCCTTTGCCATCTGTTCCTACGGCTGCCCAGGCTCCCTTGCCAGCTATGCCCACCTTGGCTACCTTGCCTCCTACCAATCTCACCCCCTTACAACTGCCCCCTTGTTGCTACTCACACTGCACTGACAATCTCGTCAGCCTCTTCCACTCTTGTGCCCTGGCCACCCACTGCTGCCACATCTTGTGCTCCTTTGCCTCCTGCGCCCCCCCCCCCCCCCACTGGCTCCCTTGCCTGCACTCTCCTCAGACATCCTTGTCATCCTCGCCTCGTCTGCCTCCTCCTACCTCCATATCTCAGGCACTCTCGCACTTACAGGGGGAACTGTTTTCCCCTCCACCCCCCTCATAAATCCTTCAAAAGTGTCAGTCTGCTCCACGTTGCCACACTAAACTCTCGCTTTGCGGTCAAGCACTCCACTGACAACCGCCACCTCCTTGAACTCCAGCGCCTTGATGTTCTTGCTCCTACTGAGACATGTTTTAAGGACAGTTGTCACAAGCTTTGACACCCTTCTCGCTGTAGGCTACAATATCCTTTCTGAGCCCAGGCCCAACAGGCCAGGAGATGAGTAGCCCTGATCTTTCCTGAGTGGATTACTGTTTCCATCGTTCCCACCCATGTCTATTCTTCCTTTGAATGCCTAGACTGCAGGCTCTTTGGCCTGTCTCCTCTTACTTTGGCCACCTTCTATTGGCCGCTTAGCCAGACCACCCTCTTCCTTCTGGGCTGACGTGGCCTCTTCTCTCCTCTTCCCAACTCCTACTGCCGGGGGGTCTTAACATCCATCTTAACTCGCCTGACTCTTTCCATTCTACCACGACGCACACTGCTGGCTGCACTTTGGAAGTTCTCATCTCCAGATATTCCGATTTCTATTCCTCTCACTACCTCACTCTCCTGGACCTATCCTTCTCGCTTCTCACTTGAAGCTTTATTCTCCTTTACCACTGGCACACCCTGGACTGCCTCTTGCCTTCAAGGTCATCCGACCCATGAAAAGTGTCAATGGCTGCCTTTGCCTTATCCTCCTCTCCTCCTACTCCTGCGGCTGACTCCCACCCTGGCACAGCCCTCTATAACTTTCACTGTTCCATCGCCAACACTCTTAACATTATTGCCCCTGTCATGAGGGTCCGACTGATGCATGGCAAAAAGTGAAACTCTTGGCACAACTCCGAACGGGCTGCTCTTAAATGCAAGTCCAGAGCAGCGGAACGGAAATGGGGTTCTTCAGGTGCACACACGGACAAATTGGCCTGCCACCTTCTTCAAAGGCAAAATAGACTCTGCATCCGCTCCAAGAAAAGTCTATATTCAAACCTGCATCTAGCAAGGCCAAATTTTTCAAAGTCGGCAAGGAACTGGCCAACCCTACTTCAGCAGCATCCTCTACTGCACACATCCAGGCACTTTGCTCGGCCCTGGCTGCACATTTCACCACCAAAACACAGGACATCCTGTCCTGCTTCTTTCTGCACCCCCTCCTGCACCAACATCTCTTGGACCCCTCCTCGGTCTATGAAAGCCACTTCCAAACAGGTGGACCCTTGCCCCCCCCCAAACCCATTAAGGACAATATTGAGACTCTTGTTCCAGCCTTTGGGTGACCTCTGCAACCTCTCCTTCGCCATTGGAGCTTTCCCCATTCCTCTCAAGCACTCTCTTGTGCACCCTCTGCTCAAAAAACCCCATGCCAACCCATCTATTCTGGCAAGTTATCACCCAATCTACATCACTCATTTCCTGGGCAAACCCCTGGAGAAGTTGGCTATCACTCAGCTTACCTCCATACTGAATCTGTATTTTATTTATTTTTATTTTTATTTATTTATTTGCATTTATAAAGCACACAAAACGGCCCTGAGCATCGTGGCGCTGTTACAGCGAGCTTGAACTTAACATAGGTAAGATGTAACATAGTCGGTTGCAGTAGTATAACAAGATTACATACTTTGAGTGCAGCATTGAGAATGACAAGTAGTAAGAGACAGAGCGGGTCAAATATTATGCTTTGCTGTGGTTACAGTGCAATAGCATAACTATGCAGGCTGGTTTTAAACATTAGCGGAACAAAAAGGTTTTTAGGTTTTTGCTGAAGGTGGTGTATGATTTTTCATTCCTTAGTGAGGTTCGCAGGGCATTCCAATTTTTGGGTGCGAGGTGTTGGAAGCTAGACCCTTCGGCTTTGGTTCTTTTGAACGTAGGTACATAGATCTGGTTGGCGCGGTGGGCTCTAGTGGGTCTGTTAGAGGAGGTGGGGCATCTGATGTAAGGCATCTGTGTGATGGCCAGGGCTTTAAAGAGTATATGTTCCTTTACCGGTAGCCAATGGGCCTCTTTCCTTGCTTGAGAGATGTTCCCTTTTGGGAATGGTCAGCGCTGCCCGGAGCGCGTTGTTTTGCGTGATTTGGAGTTTTAGATTGTTGACAGGTGCCTAGGAATAGGGCATTACAGTAGTCCAGTTTAGTACCTATTGTGGCTCTGGCGATGGATAGGCAGTTTTTGGTGGAGAGAAAGGGCTTGACTGCGTTGATCACCTTGGTGGTGAGCGCTGCGGAGGAGGCAATTTATGTTGTCTCCATGACCATCAGTCTGGCTTTAGAGCATCTAGATGCACAGAAACTGCTCTTCTGAACACCCGTGAAGACCTGCTCTCAAATCCTGAGTTTAACTGCTTCTGTCCTCAGTCTTGACCTTTCTTCTGCCTTTGATACAGTAAACCACAACATCCTGATCTCATGTCTCCGTGATACACTGGCATCACATATCTGGGTATTGCATTCTCTCCGACAGTCCTTTGCAGGTGGAACTTGGGTCCTTTCTCTCTTCTATCACTCTCTACTTGTGGTCTCGCCCAGGGATCTAACCTATCCCCCTGGTTCAATGTCTACATGGCCCCATTGGCCCACAGGATCTCTACCTTTACCTCAAACTTGTATGGGGATATCACACCGTTTTTTCAGGCTACCCTCTGCCTCCTCCTCGCTCATCCCTGACTGTCTGCAATTCAGGCTTGGTGTGCTGCTAACAAACTCTGCCTGAAGGCCAGTAAGACAGATCGTCACTGGGACCCCTGCTCCTACTTCTACTCTCCGACCTCTTCAACTTATCCAGAACAGAACCGCAAGACCTATCCTTGGTCTCAAGCCCAGGGGACCGCATCTCTCCAGCACTGAAATCCCTCCACTGGCTCCTGTGGCTGCGAGGATTAAGTTCAAGACCCTCTGCATAGTCCACAAGGCTTTCTGGGGGCACTATCTACAACTCTCTTCCTAAATACACTCCCTCTAGAGCCCTCTGCTCGTCCAACTCTTTGCGGGTGAGCTGTTTTTCCAAACAGAGATTTGGGGGTAGATCTTTATCCTCTGCCAGTGTCTCCCTCTGGAACAGCCTCCCTGCCTGTCTTGTGCCAGAGCACCTTAAATTACGGAAACTACTCAAGACCTTCCTCTTCTCTTCCTCCTTCTCTCCCCTGCTAAACTTTCTTTCGCTCCAGCCTCCCTCCTCCTTCTCTTCCCTTACTCTGTTCAGTTTTTGCTGATTGGTTGCCTGGTTCACTTTCAGAGCCTTACAGGTCCCAAGCTCCCCCTCCAGTCCTTGCACTTGCCTCCGGGCCTCTGCACTATGCTTAGCATTACTGCACTTCACCGTACTTTCCACGAGTGGGGCAACCTCTCTGCACTTAACCCAGGGCCCTGCTGGACTGGGTGCACCACTTGTTCCCCCCCCCCCTTCCCCATCCTCTCACCTCCACCTGTACACATGCATGACCTGAATGTACTAGTACGGTTTTGTCCTGTCCTCCCTTTTTCCTCCCATCCCTAACTTAACACTTCATGCACTTGCACAAGGAAAATTGCCATCAGGTCTAGTACACTAGATACTTTTTGTTCATTTGGAAACTGCAAGGCCTAAGAATGATTACTTTATTCCCTTGCTCCCTTTCCGCCTTGAAGCCCTCCACTTGTGCATAAGCGCTGTATAAATAATTACAATGCACTGCCTACTCCCCCATAGCTTTGCAAAAGCTTGCAGAAACAATTAACTATCTTTCAACAGTAATATGTATCGGCAACGGTTCTTTTCTAATATAATAGGGTGATTCATTTACTTTAATATATTGTTATGCTACATGATCAGATGCTCATCCCAGTGATCTAGGTTTTCCCTTATTCAGGTGGGAATGAACGAATGTTAAATGGCCTATGATTGACTTTAGCTAAACGTAGAGTGGTTGTCGGGTGCCGCTCGTATACATAGCTATATTGTGAGCATACCTAAACACAGTGAAACTACTTTTTTAAATGGTGTTAATTGTCCATCACAAGCAACTCCAGATATTCAGCTTTTTTGAGTATAGAGTGTGACCTGTAGCCCTAGCAATTGGTAGTATATTCAACTGTTACTGCAATATGGCTAGTCCCTTTCTGAAATGAATCCTATGGGCTAACAAAACAACTGATCTTAGATACTGCCCCAAACCTACCACCTCTACGCCCCGCCCAAAAACTATGAAACTCTTCAACTTCTCTACTCTCACTAATAAGATGGTAGAGGACAGAATCACTAAATTAAAACCCTCAAGATGCCACAGAGTCATCTGCCCGCCACCCATCATAAAGGAGGCGGCCAAAGAATTGGCGCCCTTCATTTCCTCCCTAATCAACACTTCATTCGAAACAGGAATAGTATCCAACAACCTTAACGCCTGGGTCCTTTCTCTACTTAGGCCGACTCTTGATCCTAATATCCCCACGAACTATAGGCCCATCACTACAATCCCTTTTGTTCTGAAAATTATTGCTAGAGCAGCTTATCTTCAGATACAAGAGCATTTCGAAACGAACAACCTCCTTGGCTTCAGGCAATCCGGCTTCAGGCCTTGGCACGGTACTGAAACGGCCTTAATTGTTAAGACACAAATCGAGGAGTTAAAAGACAAAGGCAAACTCGCCCTCCTACTATTAGACTTGTCGGCTGCCTTCGACTTAGTGGACCACAAGGTTCTCTGCTCTCATCTAACATCAGCAGCCCACTTTTCAGATAATGGCACCACATGGATCCAGTCCTTTCTCAATAAAAGATCAATAAGAGTTTTCTCTCCATCAGTCTTTGCTGATCCTGCACCAATCACGTGCAGTGTTCCCCAAGGCTCCTGCGTGTCTCCTACCCTCTACAATGTTTTTACAAAGTCCCTGTTCGATGACCTGGACCTTCTGGATGTCACCTACACTAACTACGCAGATGACACCCAGATACTCATACCACTCACCAGAGACTCTGACACTGATGTCAAAGTACTTAATGACATCTATAGTATCATTCAAGCCTTGATGGCCAAACATGGACTGTCTAAATGACGAGAAGACAGAGCTTCTCCTCTTGGGCTCCAGGCTCAAACGCAACAGACTAGATGAAAATGTCATCAACGGTATTGGCAGTAACTCTATCAAGGTCTCCAAGGATGTGAAAACTCTTGGCATTTACATTGACTCATCCCTAAAACTAACAAGACAGGTTAACGCGTCAGCCTCCTCTTCAGCATACACCTGCAAGCTAATTTCGGCCTGCAGACTGTATCTCTCTACACCAAATTGTATCTCCATAGCTAGAGCTCTAGTACTTTCCATGCTAGATTACTGTAACGCACTTTACCTCGGAACTAGTAAACAGAACCTGAAAAAAGATGCAAGTTCTGCAAAACAATGCCATCGGGGCGGCACTGAATATCCCCAAATATCAACATATATCGGAGGTAAGACGCAACTTGAACTGGCTATCATTTAAGCAAAGGATCGCCTTCAAAACCCTCACTTAACCACAATTGTCTCGCTAACCTAGCGCCAAGATACCTGACCAAAAACCTCTCGTAATACCGCAGACTGCCTCAAAGTCTCCTCTTTCAAGCTACAAAAGGCAGCAGGGAGTAGTTTCCCAGTCCTTGCTGCCAAATTATGGAACACCTTACCCGTACCACTAATAACTGAAAAGGGCATACCACTCATTCAGGAGGAACGCCAAAACATGGCTCCTTGACCAAGAATCCTAGATGGAAAATACGAGATATGCAAGAAATTAGGAAAGATACCATGTTAATGTGTGATGCCTGTAAATTCTGCAATTTCTTTACCGCAAATGTATATTTTGTAATATATTTCTACATCTATGTAATTCTATTCTGTAAATCTCCTCTTCATTCTAATCTACTTCCTGCATTGTGTACATTTTATTCATGTCATTGTACCCGCCGTAACCTTGTATGCAAGAAATGCGCTCAGAAACCCATAGGCTTTGACCGCTATACAAATAAACTAAACTAAAATACATTGCAATTTCTCAGAGCAATGGCAGAGGTGATCATGTATTAATTTTCAATAACTTTATTTGGCCATCAAAGTGCATTTTAACATATACGTTTAATAACATACACAATTAAATTGCAGCAAAACATAACATTAACTAGAGGAAGCAAGAAGGAGGCAAACAGGAGACGACCAGCCCTTTTCCAAAATTGCTCCAGTCAGACAATTCAACTACAGTGAGCCCCAGTTCTCTTTATCCCAAAGGAGTTAAGTTTGCAGCAGTTAAGGGGTTTTTAACTGGGGTGCATCCAAGATGGCCATCAGCAACTTGTTGGGGGTACTGGCTGGTTGAGAGCCCACCATTTGTCAGCCGACCATCCCACCCAGTTCTTTCCAAAATTACTTTGGCCACTTTCCCATCCCAGAAGACCAACTTAACACTGTTGTGGGAGTTCAAACCCTTGCCTCAGACTCTAGCCGCTAGAGTCTAGCGCATCCCACCATAGATTCTCTCGAGACAAACGCGCAGCCTTTCATGGACCGCAACCAATGCAGGCATTTCTTCAATAGTGTCTCTTCGTTCCGACTTGTGCTGTGACCGTTCTGGCACCCCGTGTAAATAAATTGTGGTAGGTCCGAGCCCACGCTAACACGGCACCCAGGTGTGTTCCCTCTGGTGCTAGTTGTATGGTCCAGGGACATTTGTACTTTGGCCAGGTGCAGGCCGTGAGGCTTGCTCCACAGCTGAGGAAGACATTAGTTTGGGGAAAGGTGCTTTGCTACAGTTAGGAGGCTTGGTTCTGGATTCCCAAAAGGCGGAGATGGAGGGCGATCTCTTATGTGCTCTACAATGAGGGGCAGCATGTTCTACTGGTTTCATGCAATCCTGAGCCTTGGTGCACTCCAGGAATGGATTACTGGAACCCTTAACCATGTGGGGATTAGTGACAGATTCCTCCTGCACCCTTTTGCCTCCACTCCCCTGATTTCCTGCCTGAACCAGGAGTAATTTCCTAAATGGCTGTCAGCTCAGCAAGCACCAGGTTACACTTGCATCTCCCAGTGGAACAGGCGTCCTCAGCTGATCCGCCACATGGCATGTGGGGTTATGGGCTCTGAGCGGGGATAAGCAAAGAAAAGAGTTTCCTCTGGAGCTTATAGCGGGGGAAATGCTCCCTCCAGGCTCGGCTGGATGAGCGCAAAGCCCTAGATGAAGCTGGAAGCAAGTTCAGCAGTGGCACAAACCACTGGGCCCATAGGGGTTGGAGCTTGAATACACATGGGGTGGTCAGCCGGTGTACCAGTGGCCGGAGCAAGATCAGGGGCCAGGGTATAGGGCTGAACAGTGGGATCAAGTAGCTGGGTACATCCCACAAGGCTTTCCAGGGGCAGGTTCCCCATAGCTGATGCTAGCCACTTCGCTAGACTGTGGCAAATTGAGTCAAAAGGTGAGTTCAGGGTGGGCACAACCAGAAGCTTGAATGGGCAGGATTGGGGTAACATCAAACAGGTCAAGTTAAAGACGGAGATTCAGTAGTTCCCTTGTCTTTGTCAGTGACCATGTCAGTGCCGAAGGGATTCCTACTCCTAGTCGTAGTCGAGGGACTCCCATGGGAGACCAAGAGTTCCTGGTTCTTATCTTTAAGGCCCATTCCAGGACGATGATCTGTCAAGCCCCCCGAAAGGCAGCCATTCAGAGACATGAAGACAACTTGGTTACCCCCTTCAGTATGCCGTCATCTCTGGACAGCACTGTTTCTTTTCCAAGCCCAGTAGAGTCACCCTGGTTACCCACTGGTAGCAGTCTGTTGTATCCTCCTTCAAAAGCTGCGCCTAGAGGCATTGCCTTTTCATAGTCAGCACTTTGTGTTGGGATTTTGCAGCGGGATGAGCCTGTACATCCTGCAGGGGAAAAAAGCAGTGGGGATATGGGGAGACGAGTGGGGACTCCATAAGCTCCTTGGATAGGGACAAAATGGATTTCAGAAATGAGGCTACGATAAGCACCAGTGAACTTCAAACAGTCTTTGGGGGGATTGTCTGTGCACGTGTGGCTCTCACCTCAGGCAAGTTTCTGTGTCGTCCAGAGTGGCCTCTCACCTCTGTGCCAAACACTGCGCCCTTGCCCCATCGCTGGCTTCACCGCTGCAGGGCTGGGGAAAGCATTATGAACCCAAGGAGGCGTGGCCAACAGGGAAAACCAGCAAGTTGCTCCTCACTGTCCTGGGTGTCTCCAGACGCCACCAGTGGCGCAAAACACTGCGCCCCTTGCCCCGCTGCGGGCTTCATGTATTCAAAGATATCTATGTATAACATTTTGGTCTCTTATTTTCCAACTTATCTTTTATCCAACTTAAATTTACTTTTACAATTTTTAAAACTTTCTTTTTAAAACTTCCAGGTTTTAAAACTTCCACGGACTTTTTCATTGAAAATGATGGGTGAATCTTTTCATGAGTTTATCTTTAGTTTAATTGTGGTTTCTGTCAGATGGGATTTACCGAAGTTGCTTTCATTGCGTTAGCGGAGGATAACTTGATCTCATAAATGCTGCATGCTGTTAAATTGAAAGCGGTGTGCTTATGCTGGTGCCCTCCTACTTGTGTTTTGTGTGTTAAAGTTATGCCGGCATACAGACCATAATATAACACCACATGCCTCAATACATCTTTCCCCTTGAGAAGCCATGGGGAGGAAGGATAGCTCAGGAGCAACTTGTTTGTCTTGGAAGCAAGACAAAGCGGCGCAATACGGGTTTGAATCCCGATCCCGCGATTAGACACCACTTGCTGGTTTTAAGAGGGCTAGTTTATCCTACATATGCAAGGATCTGATTACCACAACACAGTCAAACAGGACTCCTTTTGACATTGTCAATCTATATGAAGAGCAAACTTCATTGAAAAATAAAAAAATTGTATTTGAACATACCAGGAAGCATAAACTCTATTGACTTTAAACAAGACCATTGAAATTGTCCATCCCAGAGGGGCTTCTTAAACGTATTCTGCTTCTTGATTCAGACATTAAACACCAGTAAGATTAACCAGGGAGGGAGGTCTTTCTCAAAAGGTTACCTCATGTAAGAATGAGAAGGGGATGCATTTAGCGCCAGCATTGTTTAACCTGTGTTTCCCACCGTTAATGAGTTCTTGGAGGAGCTAAAATATTTTTAGTTAAACTTGGATCCTTGGCCCGCCATTGGCTAACTTTTGCAGGTGAATTTATCTTTTTTGATTTAACAGCTATTGTCCTACAAAAGAAAACCTGGGACTTAACTATGCCAAATATTCATGTGTTGGACTGCTTAGGGGGAAGACTGGAAGGGGTACACCGGCTTTCCTCTTTAGGTCTTAGTTTAACAAACTCCATCTGCAAAATAAGTAGTGCCAGCTAATAAAAATAAATCAAGTGTTAGATTAACTAAAGTCTATTCTAAGCAGTCTATATTTTCTCTCATTTCAACTTGAATCTATTCATTGAAAATCGTCCTGATAATTGTTTATGGTTTGCATTTTAACCCGTTCAACTTGGTGTCCTTTGTAAATTATTTCGAAGGATGCATTTGGAAGTATAAACTTTGTTGCCCCTTAGTTTACCTAAATGCATGAGTACATTAAAGCGTATGGCATTAGTGACCTTCAAAAAAATAGTCCATAGGCGTCCCTCTGCAAGAATGAACACGGCCCATTGACCTGTTCTTTGGGAAGCTACCCACTCAAGAGTCCGCAGCCACACTTTAGCTCACTGTACCTTTCACAGAATGGAAATATCCATTTGCATATCGGTCTTTGTCCCGCCCACATGGCCAGTCCAGCACCAAAATGCTATGGCAATTCTCTTCTGAACAAGAGTACCTGTCACGGATGGCACTCTGTTAAGAGTGGCACAGGACACCCAGGAAGGGTTTGGGTAGTTGTGCCGGAGTAAGATGGACAGATAAGTACACACACAGCTGAAAGTAAAAGAGAACAAAGAGTAGGCAAGTGTAGCAAGGGAATAAGGTACAACAGAATGGATTCCCTCTTGGGGTCTATGCAGATATAGGAAAAGAGTATTCCACGGACCTTAGGAAAAACTCTAGCCTTCTGCACAGTTTGCTATAACAGAGGCCCACGCCGTTTGCTCATGGCTTGGAACAACAGCTATGGGTGTCTGTAACGCAGAAACAAGACAAGGGAAGGGGCAGAGGTTGCCTGACGGAAACCAACAGACAAGCTCTGTACAAAGGGGTCTACAAACAGCACAAGAGAAAACACTAACGGACAAATCCAGGAAAAAGGTAGTCGATAGCAAACTAGCAGAAGGAAATGAAGGGAAAGCGTATTACAGGAATGGATAGGGATAAAGAACAGAGGGTTGAAAACCAGGAAGAAAGCAAGGAAACAGCAGTCAGGAAACGGGGGGCCTGCAATAACTGAAAGTTAATAATGTAGGTGAACAGTTGTGGCTAGAAGAGGACGGTAGGGTACAAGGTAGAGAGCTCAGAGGAGCAGGAAAGCAATGAGCAAGCTCAAAGGAGCAGGGCTGTAAGGAAGGGAGCCCAGAGGTAAAGGGCTTAGGGCAGCGGAGTGAAGCAGGCTGCACGGCAAGGAACCCAGAAGGGCCGAGCAGCAAGGAGTGAGCCCTGGGGAGCAGGGCCGCTGACTGTAGAAGGCTGCAGAGGACTGTAGTGGGCTGCTAGGCTGAGAACCCAGCGGACAAAGGCTGTAGGTAGCAAGCAGCGGAGCGTGATCGGCTGCAAGGTAGGAAGCCCCGAGGACAAGGGCTGTTGGCAGCGGAAAGAAGCAGGCTGTGCGGCAAGGAGCCAGAAGGACCGGGCAGCAAGGAGTAAGCCCCAGCGGAGCAGGGCCACTGACTGTAGAAGGCTGCAGAGGACTGTAGAGGCTGCTAGACTGGAAGCCCAGCGGGCGAAGGCTGTAGGTTGAAGGCAGCGGAGCGTGATCGGCTGCAAGGCAGGAGCCTGGAAGACAAGGGCAAACGGTAGCAGCTGAGCGTGATCGGCTGCAAGGCAGATGCCTGGAAGGGCAAAGGCGGAGGCTGGGAAGCAGCAGAGCGTGATCGGCTGCAAGGTAGGAGCCCAGAAGGGCAAAGGCGGAGGCTGGAAAGCAGCAGAGCGTGATCGGCTGCAAGGCAGGAGCCCAGAAGGGCAAAGGCAGAGGCTGGAAAGCAGCAGAGCGTGATCGGCTGCAAAGCAGAGAGCCCGGCAGGGCAATGGATCCAAAGCAGGAGTAAGGAGGAACCGCATACAAAGATCCGTAGCTCGAAGCAAAAAGGTGCTGGTAGGACTCTTAATGCAAGAGACTGAGCTCCTGCAGGCAGCAGCTTTTATACCGCCCTGCCCAGCACAGAGGCAGGCTAATTGGTCGCACCTGGATCAGCCCACCTGCATACAATCTGCCTCCTCCCTTTCTGTTCCTGAGCTGGTGGAAGCAGAGCAAATCCCTAGGGCTTCTGGGGATTGTAGTTCTGAAGATGACGAATAGGAATAGCCAGGAATAGATGGTTATAGCCAAGTGCATTGTGGTAAGTGTAGTTTGTTGGGAAAAATAGAAAAGCACCAAAGTCTCGCAAATGGAAAATTAAAGTCCATATTGATTGCAAATGTATGTGCCCATGGCGCAGGCATGACAGTACCAACAGCAACCCCATACACGTGTTTCAGCCTCATTTTTGCATTAGTGACCTTGGCTTGTTGGAAAAAATAAGTGTGTGCTAAAATCTTGTACCCTCCCCCAAATTCACCTTTTGAGGAAATTGCTGTCTAAATGAGTGATCTGTGATGCTAAATGGGTGAGCAAAGAACTAGGATCTGGTGTTTGAGATTGGTGATTGGCTTAGTGTCCAATCTAATAAGTGAAACAAAATGTGTTTTTTTCCAATATGGTGGAGATACGTTTGCGCATTTTTGTAAAGAGTATGCCATATTTCACAAGTCGAGTGGCTTGCTTCTTAAATATCTTTAATGTTTTCTGGGAGGTTATGGAAAGTTCTGCTTTGGTTTAGGTTACATATCCCTACTCTTGAAATCATAGGTTCAAGGATGGGCCTTTTAAGGAAAGTTATCTTGTAGGCTAAGTAAAGATAATTTGATTGTGGAAACCTTGAAACATAGTGACGGCCTGCCCCTTTTTGAAAGATTTGAGAACATTGTACTTTACAGTTTGTAGCGTTTTAAATAATCCTGCATCGGACACCCTGTGGCAGAGTATGATGTGCGGAGCACAGTCTAATTTGTGCTCTTGCACACTTTACAAGTTCTCTGAATGACATTTTGGACTTATAGTTTAATTGTGTAATCTAACATTGTGATATGATGATTTTTTGTTTTTGGTAAAGATTTTTTGTAGTATTGTGTGAGGTTTATTGTAAACCACGGCATGAATAAAAGAAATAGAAAAGGTAGCAGGCACCAGGGCAGATTAATACTTTTGTTACGAATACATAACTGGTAGTCATTGCAATGCATAAGTAAAAACGCATAGGTCCGTATTTTGTTTGAGGCATTTGCAGGTAGCCAGATAACTTGTTCTTTCACCCAAAGGAACAGTTTCTTTTTGAAGTTGATTTTGGTTTAATAAACCATTTTCCCATTACAAAATAAATTAGTGCCTTTATAATCCTATTGTAAATACGTGTTTCAGTCTCCAAGATATAAAGAACATAATTAACTACCCAAAACAATATTAAAGTTCTCTATTGTCCCCAATAGGTGGTGTAATACTAATCTCATGAGAGATCGAGTGTTGGTGTTTGCAGGTTGAAGGAACAGATACCTGAACTTTGGGTGAGTGCTTTGATAACATTGTACATAGCATTTGAGGGTTGTGCTGGTATGAATGAGGCTTGCTGTATGCATCTTGTGTGTCTTGTATGCAACTGAAACAGCTGATAGGATAACTGAACTTACAATGGAAAAATAAGCCATCACCACTTATAATCCTTGCCCCCTGTCTCAATGATGAAAACACATTGAGCTGGATGTATCCCATTACCAATTTATTGAAATGATACTTTCAAAGGAACATTTGAAATCAACTAAGGTGTTCATCCGTTCCACCCTTCCCACAGTAGGTTTAAGCTAATTTTCCAGAATGAGTGCCTGAACTGACAGAGCAGCTATTTCACACAAGAGGGAAGACTTCAGTCTCTTGTGGCTAGAAGGTGCAGCTCGCATGTTTCAGAATGCCTTTACCAAATAGACTAAACTATTTTCCGGATTCTGCTGTATGCTACACTGCTTCTAGGACTGAGACCTGGCTTGAATGTTAGTCATGACCTGTGTTCATGCTCCTAAATTCTATTTAAAGGTAATGTAAAGCTTTTACAAAACTTAAATGTCTACCTCTTTTCAGCAGAAAAGAAACCTTACATTCTATTTTTTAATTTGTAAGCATTCATCTTGCTTTGTATGTCCTCAGTTTTGTTATCTGCTTTCCAGCACTCAAAGAAGAAGTGATATCGGAGCACAGGAAGTGCATCTGGCAGGTCTATTAAGTCAGCAAAGGAGCAACATAAAAAGGTTGCATTTTCTTTCATTCACTTTGCACAAACGAGTGTACTTGCCTAGTGTTCCTCCCATAATGGTAGCGCCATCAGAGGTACTAGTGCTACTATTAGTGGAAGTAAATGTTAGGTGTTCTGGTTTTCAGTTTAAAGTGATAAACCCTGGAAAAACGCCACAGGTAGGAACTTGTTTTTCCCCTCCCAGTAGTTCCTTAGTGTGAGCAAGAATAGGAGGAAGTTAGATGGGTAGATGGGCGAGAAGGGGGCAAAGGTGGCTGATGAGGGCACTTAGCATACAATAGAATGCCCCTACCCTCACCCTCCAGTATGCCTGTTGGATATATCCCATTGCTTCCTCTCCTATCCCATAACCCTATTCAAAAACACTGCACATTCTGTTAGCTCGTTTTCTTTGTAAAAATAAATAAATACACATACTTGGTTGTGGTCAGGGGCTATTTTGAGGAAGACAAGTTTGAGCATTTCGGTTGCAGATTCATGTCTCAATTCGCACAGTTCTTGACCACTGAGAATTGCATTTACAAAAAATCGTTTAGCTTGGGTTTTTCTTTGTCTCTATTTGTGCCCCCAGACTCTCACCCCTCCACTCCCAATCAAATTTAGGGTTTGAATAAGACATGCAGATAAAATAATATATGTTACATTGTTTGTAAAATGTCAGTGGACAGGTGCTACTTGGAGCAATTGTAGCCGAATGTGAGCCTTTTTGTGTGATTACGAATTAACACATATGTATTTAAAAATGTGCCACTATCCCCCAAAATAGCCCTTGACTATTGACAAATACATTTCTTTTCAACTAAACAAGGATGTAACATAGATTTGGCAGAATATGTAATTTTACCACCAGGGTCTTTGTGGCTGTTCTAATATATGCAGTGCTAGAATAAGACCTAGAAAGGCACTGCAAAATCTGTCATTGTTTTTTTTGTAAAATAACATATTTGTCAGTGGACAGAGGCTGTTTTGAGACGCATTGTAGCCAATGTTTGTGACCACACAATCCCTTGGCCCCAAAAAATGAAAATGCCACTGAAATTGACCACACTTCTATAAACGCCCACCAACCACTGGTATATCATTTTTCTTTTACACAATGTAACGTATTTTCACTATCTGCAATCTGTCTCGTTGCTTCTGTTCCTGCACACCTGTTGAGATAATACAAGGAGCACCCGAGAAGAGTGTGGGCATATAAGGAGTTGGCGAAAAAGCACATTGTTTTAGTGTTCCTTTTAAGGCCCTCCACATCAAGGCCCTGCCAATCCACTGCAGTGTCCTCTTGAATGCCTGTGTAAACTAACCCTAAATCAGGTGACTTGAACTTATTTTGTTGCACCTGTCATGAAAGTACATTTACAAAACTCATTAGTTGACCTCGTGCTGCTTTGCATTCTGATACATTCAGGCTTCTGTTCAAGATGGAGAAAAAGCTACAGTGATACTCTTTTTGCTTAACATATTTCTACAAGGATGTATGTCGAAGTAGATCATGATTTGTGTATGGAGTGTTCTTGAAAGACAAAAATACATCATTATACCAACTAGAGCCTGGAAGATGTGGTCAACATTCTGTTTCAAATCCCTGCATCACTAACTTTACTGAAGTGGGTGATTCTAAAATCACACTTCCGTCAGTTGATCATTTTATCTCATTGTGATGGGTCAGTGAACAGTAGAAATCCTCAGAACTGATCTTGACCAAATTTCTCTCTAGAAACAAAATGTCCCACTCATTCTGTTGCTCTGTAAATAATTGTGACCATTCATAGAGCACCTGGAGATCACAGAAATGGCAGTGGTGCATGGTCTAAATCAACATAACATATATTGCATATCACACATTTTGTTTGGTGTCTTGACAATTTCTTTTAATGCTACTTGCCATGATAACATCAAGTATCAAAGCCTCATGTCACTTCCTGTAACATAATTTTCTGTGATTTCACACTGTTGTCAATATATTTAAAGCGTGCCCCCCTCCACATCCTTCATCCATAGGTCCTCACACAGCATAGAACTCACCCTGGATATTGATAAAGGGCATTATTCTGTGCACACAATTGTGTGGCTATCCAACATCACCCATTTTGCATTGCATGCCTTTCATAATATTTCAAATCTAAGTGTGTTTCCACCATCATATTGCATTGCATGCCTTTCTTAATTCGAATCTAGGTGCGTTCTCAAACCCACCCCATTTTGCATGGCATTGTGTGGCTTTCTCAATATTTAGAATCTACATGTTCGCCAGCCAACACCCCCATTTTGCATTGTGTGACTTTAATATTTCGAATCTAAGGGTTATCCACCCCAGAGCCCCATTTTGCATTGCATTTTGTGCATTTTTTAATATTTCATATCTAGGTGTGGTTTTCCACCTCCAGTTTGCATTGTGAGCCTTTCTTAATTTTGAATCTAGGTGCGTTATCCTTCCCACACACCCCATTTTGCATTAATGATCTGCCTTTATATTTCCAGTCTGTCTGTTCTCCACCCCACACCCCTATTTTGCACTGCATTGTGTGCCTTTTCAATACTTCTAAACTAGGTGTGTTCTCCATGCAACACATCCCCATTTTGCATTGAATTGTGCCTTTTTTAATATTTGGATTCTAGGAGTCTTCTCCATCCCACACACCCCATTTTGCATTGCGTGCCTTAATTTTCAAATCTAGGTGCGTTTTTCCACCTCCAGTCTGCATTGTGTGCCTTTCTTAATATTTAAATCTAGGTGTTCTCCATGCCACACATTTTACACTGAATTGTGTGCCTTACTTAATATTTCGAACCGAGGGATTTTGTCCATCCCACACCCCATTCTCCAGCATATTCCATGGATTCACATGCTGTGAATATTTCCCGTCAGGCTGGGAAACCTCTAACTTTAATATAGTGCTTTTCCTATGGAAAAACTTCGACAATTTGAGTGTCCTATCAACATCTTTATGGGTGCTTTTAGTCCGCATCAATGGTACGTCAGTATAAATAGCCCCACCGCTGCGGCTTCCCTTCAGATTTCAACCATCTCCAAACTGTTGGGATCACCTTGTGTTCTCTCCTTAGAATTAGCTCTTTGATTTCTACACAGCCATCACTGTTCCAGTGGTCTTTCAATTGGCCCCATCATGCCTGTGGGTGCGAAGAAGCTGTGCAAGACATGCGGCCTTAAGTGTATGAAGAGGACGGCCATGCGGACTGTTTGTACTGCCTGTACCCCACTAACTGCGTGGAGAACTGTGACATTTGTCAGGGATTTTCCCAGAAGACACTCAAGGACCGCAATTGTCGGTCGAGTTGCTGGCTGAACAAAGGGGTCTATCTGGTTTCTGAGGTTAGCTCTGCCCGCTGGGGCAGGTCCTCTGCTCCTTCGGCCAAGAGATTTGGGTGGTGCATCGTCCGTGGCCCGACCGGTGTCCAAGGGGTCAGGAGGCACCTTGAGGCAAACCGGTGTCAAGGACAGATGAGCCGAAGCAGTCGCGCCCACTCAAGGCCTCTGCTTCGGAAATGGAGAAGTCCAGGTCGCATTCGTCCTTCGAATATGTCATCTTCGAAGAAAAGACCTCACTCTGCTTCGGGCCATGAGGTGTCCAAACATCGCTCCAGGTCCTCGTCCAAGCGGCTCTCTTCTCCAGTGAAGGAGTTGTCGGTGCCGGTGACCACACTGTCGCTGGGCTGTTATCAGTTCCACCGACTGACGCCTCGTCGATGGACTCTCCGTCGACAACGGCCTTACTATCTACAACCACGTCGGGGGACATTGCTGATGGCCCCGTCGACCTTGGTGATGACCGCAACGGATCTGGCAATGGTGGAACCGCAGTTGTCCATGGTGCAGCTGATGGCTGACGTGGTGTCTTCTAGAGGGGCGCCGTGGCAGTCTGGGTCTGGATTTCCATTCGTCCTTCCGATGGATATTCTTCAGCAGGGGCAGTCGACCTATGACTCTGGTCTGGAGGAGGAAGAAACTAGTTTCTGGATCCTTCGATGTTGGGCCTGCAGCTTCTTTATCATCCACATCAGGCCTGGGGGCTGTCCCGCATCAATATCCGCTGGTCAATCCACACTTGTTGCTCTCAATGCAGATGCTTACAACGCTGAAGTCACTTCTGTGGCAGTTGAATGCCCGGCTCCCTGTGCCTCAGGCTATGGAGGTTCCGTTGCAGCTGGACTTGCCTACCATTCCTCGCCAGAAGGAAGTGTCGGAAGCCCCTCGCAACAAAGACACTCATCCCAGAAGGTCTTCCGTAGTCTGGCCTCCTGTACCGTCTCCCAGAGCGGTCAGCCTTCCTCTAAGGGATCAGGAGGAAGGGGAACTGGTGGAGTCTGACCCGGACAGCGTTCCGCAAGACTCTCTCGACGGTCTGGTCTTAGCCCAGACGGGTGGATACCTGTGATACGGATCCAGAGTTGGATGCTCTGAGTAGTCCAGCTCAACTCTCTCCACCGGACGATATTGGAGCTTTCATGCTGTGATGGCGAAGTCGTGCAATGAGTTTGGACTCATTCCGGAGGAGGAACGGAAAGACTGTTTTCTGTTTGATCATATGGGGAAGAGGCAAAAGGCAGTTTTCTCGATCCCCATATTAGACCACGTGTGGCAGGAAGGTCTTGACTATGCGCTACCCATTCACGGAGCCTGCGGTCAAGGGCCGCTTGGAGAAGTTCAAGGCGCCAGTCGACTCCAAAGTGTCTTTCTTCACAGCCCACTCCGGAGTCAGTGGTGTCAGCAGCTGCAGACCGGAAGGCGCGTACCCAGCACAAGTGTGCGACGCCCCCAGAAAATGAAGGCCGTAAGCTGGACGCTTTTGGAAAGGTGTCACGGTGGGTGCTACTACAATCCAGGCGGCCAACTCATTGGTTATCATGGCGAGATACGACCTTGAGATGTGGCACAGATTGGCTCCTCTGTTTGACCATCTGCTTGAGCAGCAGCGGAAGGAGGCGATGCTGTTGGTTCGTGCGGGGAGGAAGCATCCAATCACAGTATTAATATTGCGGTTGGCCTGACAGTCTGGTTTCAAACAGATTAATAATGGAGTAGTCCTTCGGCGGAAGGCATGGCTGCGCTGTACTGATTTCCGGCCAGAGGTCCAGCACAAGGTGGTTGACATACCTTGCGAAGGGGAGCAGTTTTTTTGGTGACGAGATTGAGGCATTAAAGAACAGGAAGGAAGACTCCGATAGAGTGAGGTCACTGGTGGTGCTGCAGGGCAGGCAGTCTTTTGGCCCCATTCGCTGAGCCTCTGGGAACGTGAGGTTTGCAGGCTCCCGCGCCAAAGGATACGGTCTATCTTCGTATTTCTCCCAGGGTTTCCAATGGTCTTTTCAGTCCACCCAACGAAGCAAGGATTACCAAGGGCAGGGAAAGAGGGTTCCTCCTCTCAGAGGCCGTAAATCCAAGCCTCAACAATGACTGGCACATGGGCAGTCAACTGGGAGGAAGGGTGGCGCAACATATCGACGAGTGGCATTTGATCACAATGGGCAGATGGGTGCTGATGCAGTCCAATACGGCCACTCTGAGTTCCGGCGACCACAACTACCTATTACACTCGTGAAAAGAGCGCAACAGCATCTGAGGGAAGAGGTGCATCTGATGCTGCGAAAGGGTGCTATCGAGAGGTTTCCAACGTCGGGAAGAGGGACCTACTCCCGGTTCTTTGTCATCAAAAATCCGAACGGAAAGTGGCGCTCCATTCTGGACCCGAGGCTGCTAAAGAAAAATGTGAAGCGCCAAAAGTTCAGGATAACGTTGCAAGACGTCATACAGGCGGTTCAGATGGGGGAATTTCTGGCGTCCTTGGATCTCGAAGATGCATATTTTCACATCCCCATGCACCCGAGGCATCGTAAGTTTCTATGGTTCATGGTTGGAGACAAGCATTACCAGTTTTGGGTTCTTCCATTTGGCCTAAAGTCGGCTCCCAGGACATTCGCCAAGTGCCTGGTGCCTGTAGCGGCATTCCTCCACAGGAACAGTCACCATGTCTATCTGCATCTGGACGACTGTTTGTCAGAGGGGACACTCGTCAGCGGATGGCAAAATCTCTCAATGCAACTATGCTTCTGTTAGTGTCTGGGCTTTGCAGTCAACTTTGCAAAATCCTGTCTGACGCCCTCAAGGGAGGCGGTTTTTCTGGGGGCTCATTTTCATACGCAACTCAATCTGGTGAAGCCATCCAAGGAAAGGATAGGAAAGCTGTTGCTCATGGCAGGCTAGTTTATGCCAGACAGGGTGGTTACGGTCAGATGGTACGTGTCTCTTCTCGGCACCGTGGCGTCCTGCTTCCACTCATCCCGAATTGTCGTCTTTTCATGCGGCCGGTACAGGAGCGTCTAGCTTCAAAGTGGTCTCAGAGCCAGGGCTCCTTGTCTGGCAAGGATCAGATCTCCCAGTTGCTGATGGAAGCCCTGCAGTGATGGACTCATTCTTGAAACATAGTGAGGGGTATGTCACTGGTGGAGCCAGATTTTCACTACACAATCGTGACCGATGCTTCCCAGGTTGGATGGGGCAGACCCACCTTGGCCAGTTTCAGGTCAATAGCCTCTGGTCAGTCAGAGGTTTCCTTGCACATCAACGTTCTGGAATTAAGGGCTGTGCATTGTGTACTCAAGTCTTTCCTACCCCTTATTCAGGACTCAGTGGTACGGATTCTGACAGACAACACCACAACTGTTTTTTATCTGTGCAAACAGGGGGGCACACATTCACAACCCCTGTCCCAGGAGGCTCTGGCGATCTGGCACTGGGCCGTAGCGCGCAAGGTTCAGATCTTGGCTTTTTACTTGCCGGGAGTTCAAAATGTTCAGGCGGATGCTCTCAGCAGGGAATCCGCTCAGATGCACGAATGGCGTCTGAAGAACAACCAAGTGGCCAGGATTTTTGGAAAATGGAGGACTCCGCCTCCGGACTTGCCAGCCCAAAGAATATGCAGTGCCGTCTCTTTGCTAGCAGTGGGTCTCATCTGGACTAATTGGGAGGACGCATTCTCATTCCCACGACTTGTCTTTTCGCGTATGCATTTCCTCAGTTTCCGCTGATCAGATGGTTCGCAGAGTTCCATCCAGGGTGATCCTGGTGGCCCCGTTCTGGCCCAGACAGATCTGGTTCGTGGACCTTGTTCACCGACCTTCACCTGGCAGTGGACAATCCTATTCACCTGTGGTTGGAGCCAGATCTTCTTTCTCAGGACCAGGTGACCAGGTCATCTGTGTTGCATCACAGGCTGGGCTCCCTCAGCCTTGCAACGTGGTTCCTGACCACTGAGAATTCAGACAACTAAGGATTCCTCAGGAGTGCGTTGCATCTTGTGGAGGCTGCAAGGGCGCCTTCTGCAATCTCCTCTTACGCCAGTAAGTGGAAAAGGTTCTGTATCTGGTGCTCACAGCAATCAAACTTGCAGCCATTACAGGTTTCGCCTTGACAACTTATTCCTTATCTTCTGCTGTTGGCAGAGAAGGGTCTGGCGTTGTCATCGATCAAGGTCCACTTGACGGCTATCTCTAGGTTCACACGACATGTAACTCTACACCCCTGTTCAGTGACCATTTGATTAAACATTTTCTCAAATGCCTGTTCAGGACTTTTCCCCCTGAAGAGGTTGTTTTCTCCGATCTGGAGTCTCAACTTGGTGCTCTTGGTCCTCATGAAACCACTGTTTGCGCCTATGTCACGGGTGGCTTTGAAGTTTCTCGCGTGGAAGGTGGTTTTTCTAATGGCTATTAAATCTGCCAGGAGGGTTTCGGAGCTGCAGGCTCTGGTCATTGATCCTCCTTACCTAGGTTTCATGAAGGACAATGTTCTCCTCTCGACGAATCCCCACTTTATTCCTAAGATTCCATCGAATTTTCACAAGAACTCTACAATAGCCTTACCAACCTTTTTTCCCCCAAGGCTAACCCACCAGCAGAGACAGCATTACATTCATTGGATGTCGAGAGGTTTGAAGTTCTATCTGGACAGGACTCAGTCCTTCAGTACATCGAGACAACTCTTAGTGGCTTTCGGCCGCTCTAACCAGGAGAAACAGATTTTGAAGCAAGGTATCTCATGATGGGTATCGTTTTTACAGTCTACTCCCAGGGCTCTCTACGAGGTCCACAGCGTCGTCGGTGGCTCTTTGGGCAGGCATACAGCTCAGTGTCATTTGCCAGCCAGCAACATGGGCAGTGCCACACACCTTCACGAGACACTATTGTCTGAAATAACATACGGAGGACGTGCAGGTGGGACGTGCTGTGCTTCAACGTCTATTCCAGTAAGGTAAACCTTGCAGCTTCAGGGGTTTGTTCTGACTCTGCTACTGGTTCCGGTTCTGAAATTGTTGTCTTCTTATGGTTGGTTAGATAACCTGTTATATAGGTATGGTTTGCCTGTATGCAGCTCCAGGTACTCTGACTGCTAAGTAATCTATTCACAGCATGTGAATCCATGAAAGATACCAATGCTGGAGAAATGGAGCTACAGGTAAGAAACTACTCCCCTTTGCATTGCACACCTTTCTTAATGTTTTGAATCTAGGTGTTCTCCATCCCACACCCCCCGTTTTGCATTACATTGTTTGCCTTTCTTAATATTTCGAATCTGTGTTTTACATTCCACCCCCCCATTTTCCATTGAATTGTGTGCCATTCTTAATATTTCTATTCTAGGTGTCTTCTCCATCCCACACCCCCATTTTGCATTGTGCTTTTCTTAATATTTTGAATCTAGGTGTGTTTTTCTACCTCCAGTTTGCATTGTGTGCCTTAATTCATATTTCGAATCTAGATGTGTTCTCCATCCCACTCCCCCATTTTGCATTGCATGTTGTGCCTTTTTTAATATTTTTATTCTAGGCGTCTTCTCCATCCCACACAACCTAGTTTGCATTGTGTGCCTTAATATTTCGAATCCTTTCCACCTCCATTTTGCATTGTGCCTTAATATTTTGAATCTAGGTGTTTTGCATTCAACTCCCCTCATTATGCATGGCATTCCTTTATTAATATTTCGATTCTATGTGTCTTCTCCATCCCACACACCCTAGATTGCTTTGCATTGTGTGCCTTAATATTTAGAATCTAGGTGTTTTTCCACCTCCAGTTTGCTTTGTGTGCCTTAATTCGAATCTAGGTGTGTTTTTCCATTACATTTTCCATTGCATGCCTTAACATTTCAAATCTAGGTGTGCTGCATCCCACCCCCCATTTTGCATTGTGTGCTTTATTAATTCAAATATAGGTGTTCTCCATCCCACACATCAATTTTGCACTATGCCTTACTTAATGTTTCAAATCTAGGTGCTTTGCGTCCAACAAACACCCATTTTCCATTGCATGTTGCACCTTTCTTAATATTTCGAATCTAGGTGTCTCTCCATCACACTGCCCATTTTGCAGTGCATTCATTGTGTGCCTTTCTTAATAGTATGAATTTAGGTGTTCTCCATCCCACACCTCACATTTTGCATTGTGTTCCTTTCTTAATATTTCGGATCCAGATGTGCACTCCATCCCACACCACATTTTGAATTGCATTGTGTGCCTTTATTTCAAATCTAGGTGTTCTTCTTCCTGCTCCCCTCATTGGGCATTGTGCACCTTTATATTTCGAATCTAGGTGTTCTCCATCCCACACATTCCATTTTGCATTTTGCCTTTATTTCCAATGTAGATGTTTTTCCACCTCCAGTTTGCAGTGTGTGCCTATTTTAATATTTGAAATCTAGGTCTGTTCTTCCAACTCCAATTTGCATTGTGTGCTGTTCGTAAGATTTCAATTCTAGGTGTGTTCTCCATCCCACCCCCCCATTTTGCATTGCATGCCTTTCTTAGTATTTTCAATCTGTTTGACCACCTCCATTTTGCACTGCATTTTTTGCTTTTCTTAATATTTCGAATCTAGGAGTGTTCTCCATCCCTCACATTTTGCATTGTGCCTTAATTCGAATGTACGTGTTTTTCCACCTCCATTTTTCATTGCATTTTTTCCCTTTCTTAATATTTCTATTTTCGGTGTCTTCTCCATCCCACACCCCCATTTTGCATTGCGTGCCTTACTTAATATTACAAATCTAGGTGTGCTTAACCACCTCCATTTTTGCATTGCATTGTGTGCCTTAATATTTTGAATCTAGGTGTGCTCCATTCCACAGATGCACCTTTTGCATTGCATGCCTTTTTTTTATTCGATTCTAGGTCCGTTTTCCATACCACACCCCCATTTTGCATTGCATGCCTTTCTTAATATTTCAGATCTGTCTTTAACCACCTCCATTTTGCACTGCATTTTGTGCCTTTATTCATATTTAGGATCTAGGTGTGTTCTCCACCCCCATTTTGCATTGCATTGTGTGCCTTACTTAATTCGCATATAGGTGTTTTTCCGTCTCCATATTGCATTGTTCCTTTCTATTTCGATTCTGTCTTCTCCAACCCAAAACCCTAATTTTGTATTGCATTCCTTAATGTTTCAAAACTAGGTGTTTATCCACCACCATTTTGCACTGCATTGTGCCGTTATACATATTTCGAATCTAGGTGTGTTTTCACCTCCATTTTTCATTGACTGTTGTAATATTTTGAATCTAGGTGTTTTTCCATCGCCAGTTTGCTTTGTGGGCCTTAAATCATATTTCTTATCTAAGTGTGTTCTCCATCCCACATCCCCATTTGCCATTGCATTGTGTGCCTTTCCTACTATTTCGAATCTAGTTGTGTTCTTCATCCCATCCCCCAATTTTGCATTGCATTGTGCCTTTCTTAATATTTCGAATCTAGGTCTGTTCACCTCCAGTTTGCAATGTTTGCCTTAATTAATATTTATGATCTAGGTGTCCTCCATCCCACACACCCCCTTTTGCATGGAATTATGTGCCTTCTTAATTTTCTAATCTAGGTGTTTTCTTCATCCCACACCCCACATTTTGCATTGCGTTGTGCCTTTCTTAATGTTTCAATTCTAGGTCTGTTCTCAATTTCACACAAACCATTTTGAATTGCATGCCTTAATGTTTCGAATCTATGTTTAACCACCTCCATTTTGCACTACCTTATGTACCTTTCCTCGGATTTCGGATCAGTGTGTTCTCCATTTCACACATCCCATTTTGCACTATGCCTTAATATTTCGAATATAGGTCTCTTCTCCATCCGACTCCCATATTTTGCATTGCATTGTGTGCCTTTACTAATATTTCAAATCTAGGTCTGTTCTCCATCCCACACCCCCATTTTGCATTGCATTGTGTGCCGCTTTCAAGATTTCGAATCTAGGTGTGTTCTTCTTCCCACACCCCCATTTTGCATTGCATTGTGTGCCGCTTTCAAGATTTCGAATCTAGGTGTGTTCTTCTTCCCACACCCCCATTTTGCATTTCATTGTGTGAGTTTGTTAATATTTCGAATCTAGGTGTCTTCCACCTCCAATTTGCATTGCACTGTCTGCATTTCCTACTATTTCGAATCTAGGTGTGTTCTCCATCCCACACCCCATATTTTGCATTGCTTTCTGTGCCTTAATATTTCGAAACTGGGTGTCTTTTTCCACACATTTTTGCATTGCGTGCCTTAATTAATATTTCAAATCTAGTTGTGTTCTCCATCCCACACCCCCCATTTTGCATTGTATGACTTTCTTAATATTTTGACTCTAGGTGTGTATCCACCTCCTTTTTCAACTGCATTTTGTGCCTCTTCATTTTTTTAATCTACGTTTTCCCGATCCCACATCACATTTTGCATTGCGCCTTTCTGCATATTTCGAATCTAGGAGCGCTCCATCCTGCATCCCCCATTTTGCATTGCATTGTGTGCCTTTCTTAATATTTCGAATTTGTTTTTCCACCTCCAGTTTGCTTTGCATTGTGCCTTTCTTATTTGGATTCTAGGTGTTCTTTCCCAAACCCCCCATTTTGCAGTGCATTGTGTGCCTTAATGATTCGAATCTGTTTTCTCCATCCCACACCCCCCATTTTGCACTGCATTGTGTGCCTTCTTTAATTTGTTTTTCCACCTGCAGTTTGCATTGTGCCTTAATATTTTGAATCTAGGTGTTCTCCATCCCACACCCATTTTGCATTGCATTGTGCCCTTCATTCAAATCTACACATCGCTTTTTTGCTTTATTTCAAATCTGTGTTTTTCCACCTCAGTTTTCCATTGCAGTGTATGCCTTTTATTTAATATTTAGAATGTAGGTTGGTTCTCCATCCCACTCATGTTGCATTGCATTATGTGCCTTCCTTAATATTTGGAATCTAGGTGTTTGTCCACCTTCAGTTTGCATTGCGTGCCTTAATAAATATTTCCAATCTAGGTGTGTTCTCCATCCCATAAACCCCCATTTTGCAGAGCTTTGTGCCTTTCTTAATAGTTTTAATATAGGTGTGTTCTCCATCCCACACATCCCATTTTGCATTGTGCCTTAATATTTCATATCTAGTTGTGTTCTCCATCCCACATACCACAGTTTGCATTGTTTTTCTTAATAGTATGAATCTAGGTGTTCTCCATCCCAAACCCCCATTGAAATGCATTGTGCCAATATTTCGACTCTAGTTGTGTTCCCCATCACACACACCATTTTTGCATTGTGTGCCTTTCTTAATATTTCAAATCTGTGTTCTCATCCCACACACCACATTTCGAATGTATTGTGTGCCTTTCCTATTTCGAATCTAGGTGCGTTCTCCATCCCACATCCCCCATTTTGCATTGCGTGCTTTTTTTAACATTTCGAATCTGGGTGTGTTCTCCATCCCACACATCCCACACATCCCATTTTGCATTGTGCCTTAATATTTCAAAGCTAGGTGTTTTTCCACCTCCATTTTACATTGCATTGTGTGCTTTCCGTGACATTGCGAATATAGGTGTTTTTCCACCTCCATTTTGCATTGTGCCTTAATATTTCAAATCTAGGTGTTCTCCATCCCACACCTCCATTTTGCAGTGCATGCCTTACTTAACATTATCAATCTAGGTGTACATAACCACCTCCATTTTGCATTGCATTGTGTGCCGTTAATATTTTGAATCTAGTGTCTTCCACCTCCAATTTGCATTGCACTGTCTGCCTTTCCTACTATTTCGAATCTAGGGGTGTTCTCCATTTCACTCCCCACGTTATGCATTGCATTGTGCCTTTCTTAATTCAAATCTAGGTTGTTTTTCCACCTCCATTTTGTATTGCGCCTTTGTTAATATATAAAATCTAGGTGTTCTCCTTCCCAGATTATGCATTGCATTGTGTGCCTTTCTGATTATTTCGAATGTAGGTGTTCTCCATTCCACACCCCATTTTGCATTGTATTGTGCCTTTATTATTTTGAATCTAGGTGTGTTCTTCCCACCCCCCCATTTTGCATTAAATTGTTTGCCTTTCATATGTGCATTTAATTATGTGCCCTTAATATTTCGAATCTAGGTGTTGTCTCCATTTCCATTTTGCATTGCACTTTGCCTTTCCTACTATTTCGAATCCTGGTGTGTTCGCCATCCCACGTACCCCATTTTGCATTGTGCCTTTCTTAATATTGCAAATCTAGGTGTGCTGTTTGCATTGTGTGCCGTTCTTAATATTTCGAACATAGGTGTTTTGCATTTTGCATTGTGCCTTTCTTCATTTTTCGAATCTAGGTGTGTTCTCAATCCCACACATTGCATTTTGCATTGTGTCTTCCATAGTGTTTTGAATCTAGGTGTGCTCCATCCCACACCCCGCCATTTTGCATTGCATGCCTTTCTTAATATTTCGATTCTAGGTGTCTTATCCATCCCACACACCCAATTTTGTATTGCATTGTGTGCCTACTTTAATATTTCAAATATTTGTGTTTTTCCACCTTCAGTTTGCATTGTGCTTTTCTTTCGAATATATGTCTGTTTTTCCACCTCACATTGTGCCTTTCTTAATATTTCAAATCTAGGTGTGGTTTTCCACCTCCATTTTGCAGTGCACTGTTAGCCTTTCTTAATATTTAGAATCTGGGTTTGTTCTCTATCCCACTTATGTTGCATTGAAGTGTGCCTTTCTTAATATTTCGATTCTAGGTGTCTTCTCCATCCCACAAACTTTAGCATTGTGTGCCTTCCTTAATATTTGGAATCTAGGTGTTTTTCCACCTTCAGTTTGCATTGTGTGTCTTAATTAATATTTCCAATGTAGGTGTGTTCTCCATCCCACACATCCAAAGAGAGGGAGAGGGGCACTACCTGTGTCGTATGGTGTTCCTTGCTTCTTGAGCGTTAAACTTTAACAAATGTTCGTCCTTAAATGTATGATGACTGTTTCAGGTGCAGGAGGGAGAAGGTCTCTAGGCCACCAGAGATCGACAATTATTATGCTATAATAAGCCTAAATGTAACACCCCGAAGTATTACATGTATGCTTATTATGGCAATCTTGAAGTCTTTTGAACTTTTCTTATTGAAAAAATGGTGTAATAGCAGTTGGGCAACGTAAGGCTGCATTGCTTTGAAAGATTTACCTTAAATATATGAAAAATGTCCATACTAAAACCTTTAGCAGAATATTTGCCCTTTGGGAGTGCATGAGGGTTTCCCTGTTGCCAACAGGCCTTTGGTATTTTGTAGTCTTCACCCCACTCATCCCATTTTGCATTGTGTTTTATTCTTAATAATTTGAATCAAGGTGTTCTCCATTCTACACCCCATTTTGCATTGCATTGTGTGCCCTTCTAAATATTTCGAATATAGGTGTTTTGTATCCCACACACCCCATTCTGCATTGTATTGTGTGCCTCAATATTTCGAATCTAGGTGTTCTCTATTCCACCCCCATTTTGCATTGTATTGTGTGCTTTTTTAACATTTTTTATTTTAGGGGTCTTCTCCATCCCACCCTGCATTTTGCATTGCATTGTGCTTTTTTAAAATTTCGAATTTAGGGGTCTTCTCCACCCCACAACCCCCATTTTGCATTGTGTGCCTTTCATATTTTGCATCTAGGTGTGTTCTCCATCCCACACACCCCATTTTGCATTGTTCCTTTCGTAATCTAAGTGTTTTTCCAACTCCAGTTTGCATTGTGTGCCTTCATTAATATTTTGAATCTGTGTTCTCTCCATCCCACTCCCCCATTTTGGATTGCCTTGTGTGCCTTTTATATTTCAAATCTAGGTGTGTTCTCAATCCAACACACATCCATTTTGCATTGAATTGTGTGCCTTTCTTAATATTTAAATTCTAGGTGTCTTCACCATCCCACACACCCTTTTTGCATTGTGCCTTTCTTAAAATCTGTGTTTTTCCACCTCCATTTTTCATTACATGACTTTCATAATATTTCGAATCTAGGTGTGCTTCATCCCACATCGACCGTTTTGCATTGCATTTTGCCTTTATTAATATTTCGAATCTAGGTCTGTTCTCATCCCCCATCACCCATTTTGCGTTGCATTATGTGCCTGTCTTAATATTTTGAATCTAGTTTTCTCGATCCAACACCCTTTTTTTTAAAAAACCTCTATTGATTTTACAACAAGATAGACTATTCCAGGCCCCTGCCCCCATCCACCCCTCTAGGCAGCAAGCTGATTCTGGAGGCCACATGCCGGGTCTGCTGTGCTTTCACTTTAGAGCAGCTCCAGGAGCTTGTCTTTGCGGGCTGCATTGGCTCTAAGGTCTCCTTTCAGGAAGGTCAGTGTTGCTCCCTATTCCAAGGCAAATATTTGCAGATTTTTCATTGCAAATGTGGCTCTTTCTAGGACTACAAATTACCATAGCTTCCGAAGCCATTCCTGTTCCATCTGGATCGTTGGGCCCTTCCACTTCTGTGCTATGAGGGTCATAGCCACTAGTGGTAGTATCACCTTTGCCCTCTCCCTGTCCCAGTGGTCCCCCTCTGCCTCCGTTTCTTCCCTGCCTGCCCTCTCACCAAATGCCTGTGCTTGAAGGACTGCCTCCCAGAACGGATAGACCTTGGGACATTCCCAGCATGTGTGCTGTGGTTAGGTTGTCGGGGTGGTGGCACCGCCGTTAACCGTTCTAGGGCAAGAGAGCAGCCGTTGGCACGTCTAACTCATGTGGGCAGCCATCTTGGAATCAGCAACACCCGCATTTTGCAGTGCATTGTGTGCCTATCTTCATATTTCAAATATAGGTATGTTCTCCATCCCACAACCCCCATTTTGCATTGTGCCTTTCTTAATATTTGGAAGAATCTAGGTGTGTATTTCACTTCCATTTTGCATTGCACTGTGCCTTTCCTACTATTTTGATTCTAGGTGTGTTCTCCACCTCCCTTTGCAATGCATTGTGCCGTTATTCATATTTCTAATATAGGTGTGTTCTCCATCCCTCTGGCCACTGTCCCTCCAAATCTGGCCACTGTCCCTCAAACACCGGCCCTCTGGCGCACTGTGCCTGCCCCACTGTGATTTGGCCCCCCCACCCTTTGGCCTACTGTGCATGCCCCGGACCGCTGACCACCATGCCTCTGGCACACTGATTTCCCCCGCACACACCTGGCGCACTCTCCCCTGGCCTCTGGCTAGTGTGCCTCCCCCCACCCCCTGCCTCTGGCTAGTGTGCCTCCCCCGTCCCCTGCCTCTGGCTAGTGTGCCTCCCCCCGCCCCCGGCCTCTGGCTAGTGTGCCTCCCCCCGCCCCCGGCCTCTGGCTAGTGTGCCTCCCCCCGTCCCTGGCCTCTGGCTAGTGTGCCCTCCTCCCCCGCCCCCCGGCCTCTGGCTACTGTTCCCCTGTTAGGGAGAATTCTCATTTCATGGCTAATTTCCCTTACCTAGTGAGTCCCTCAGCAGCTTTGCTGGATCTCTGGAGTTATTTCTTTCCACTTGGTAAGAGTGTGAGCTTTTCCCCCACTCGTACCCATGTTTTGCTATGTGTCTTTTACCTGTTTGTATGATTGTGGGCTCTGGAGTACATCACTTCGGTGGCCCCCTTCTTTTGTGTTTTACACAGCACCTTCAGTGCAGTGACACAGGGATGTCGTTCAGACTTCCCACCGACTCTATTTCTGAGGATTACTACTGTCCCCCAGAAAAGAGTAAAGTTGCCATTAACTTTACTTAGTCAAATTAACCACAGATCCAGTACATCCCATCTTACATGGAGTACTGGAAGGGTTAACTCTTAGCCCTTTTTATATGTACCTCCTAGAGCATTGTTTCGCTCTGTTAACATTTAGAATTGGCTGGTGGCAGTGGTATCTACCCTAAACTTTTCTACTGCGGTTATCTTATATAAACAGGGTAGTACTGTAGGCTATTGTATTAGCCTCAAACTTAAACCCTCTTGACCAAATACTTTTTCTTTTGGCTCCGGTGCGGTTTATTGGCCATTTCTTTTTGTTAAACTCTTGTGTTTTACTTTGTGCGGCAAACCAGATTTGCCTTCTTGGTTCACTGTCTTTTGGCAGGCTTCTGCAAAGAAGCCCTCCTCTAGGCACCTGGATGTCTAGGTGGGCTGAATGTGGGGGAGGGGTGTAGTTACCCCCTGCACAGGGTATCCTAGGAAACCCAAGTCGCACTTTTTCATGATTGGCCGAGGTGGTTGTGCGGGCTGGACAACCCCCCTGCTGTGTGATTGACAGCCAAGCTGTGTGAATGGGGGATTTTCGCATAAAAGGCAGGTCTCTTGCTCTCGAAGTCAGAGAGTCACCACTGGAACTACAAGGAAGCGAAGGAGAGGTCGACTGCTGCAACTATCCCGTACCGGTGAAGCCCTGCTGCAGTCCTGAGCTATCTACCCTTCAACGACTAAGAGGAGATCCAGTCCGGAGTCTTCTTCCCTTGAGCCTGGTGGGGATAACCAGCTTGTCTTCTTCAGTCAGAGGAATCCCTTCGTGGTCGAAATCGCTGCACACTGCTGTAGTGGTCCGGATAGCCACCTGAAGAGCCTCTCCTTTTTTTAAAGCAGCGCACCTTTTATTCATTGTCGATGCTGCCAGCCTCATCCCTGTGTGGTGCAGACCCCCTCATCATCCTTCTTAATGCCGAAGCTCCAGGAATCGTGGGTCTGCAGGAAACTACCAGGAACAACTGCCGTGGCACCAGCTTCATTCTTTGAGAAAGGTACTGTGTCCTGCTTGAGGAATTTGGGTGAATCCCTATTTCTCTTCCTTAAGGCTTGTGCTTACTTTTCCCTCCTTCTTATAACTTTTGTTTCCGAACATTGACAATATCAAAGTATTCTTCGCTACGTTGAATCGTGAACTGTCCGTCTGTGTGATCCTCGACAACAGGCACCCGGTGTCACTTGACTTTGGCTCCGGCCCTTTGACTGTTGAATTCCTGTCTGAGTGTTCTTCGATTCTGTCTGCCTAACTAATATATTGCCTATGTTTTTTGCCCCCAACTCCCTCTGGGTATCTCAGGTGCTAAGTGTTTTTTTGCCCCGGTAACATTTCTTGCCGCGGATATGCGTTGATTTAGTCGACCGAACTGTCAAAGTGATCGCAATCGTATCCACGGTAACGTCTTGTTTCATAACATGGGTCCGTTTTAACACAGGGTACTTACCCTGATTTATACCGTACAAAGTGAATTGGTTAGTTGTAATGTATTTTACGTGTGGTTTTGAATTTAATAGAAGTGTTGTGTTTATAACAAATGGTTTAAAAATAAATGTACTTATATTTTTTTACCTGAAACGTTGAGTCAGTGTTTGCTTGAGTCACAGTAATTGTGGTCCCTTTGTGTAATCTCTGCTACTGCTCATATACTCTTGAGATAAGCCTGGCTGCTCTGCTACTGCTACCACTTTAACATAATAGTACAGGATTGTACCAAAGGTAAAACTTGTATTGCCACCTGTAGTCTTAATTGTGTGTAGTGGTCCCTAAGGGCACTGCACAGGATTCTGCCTAACAGCCACCCCTGGCATCTGGCTACTGTGCCTCCCCCCCTCTGGGTACTGTGCCCTTGCCCTCTGGCCTCTGGCTAATCTGCCTCTCTGCCCCGGCCTCTGGCTACTGTGCCCCCCCGGCCTCTGGCTACTGTGCCTCCTCTCTGGCCCCTGGCATCTGGCTAATGTACCTCCCCCCTGGCCTCTGGCTACTGTGCCTCCCCCCTGGGTACTGGCTACTGTGCCCCCCTTATGGCCTCTGGCTACTGTGCCTTTCCCCCCTGGCCTCTGGCTACTGTGCCTGTTCCCTCTGGCTACTGTGCCTGCCCCTGGCCTCTGGCTACTGTGCCTCCCTCCCTGGCCTGGGCTACTGTGCCTCCCTCCCTGGCCGCTGGCTACTGTGCCTCCCTCCCTGGCCTCTGGCTGCTGTGCCTCCCTCCCTGGCCTCTGGCTGCTGTGCCTCCCTCCCTGGCCTCTGGCTGCTGTGCCTCCCTCCCTGGCCTCTGGCTACTGTGCCTCCCTCCCTGGCCTCTGTGCCTACCCCCCTGTCCTCTGTGCCTCCCCCCTTGTGGCCTCTGGCTACTGTGCCTTTCCCCCTGGTCTCTGGCTACTGTGCCTTTCCCTCTGGCTACTGTGCCTTTCCCCCTCTGGCCTCTGGCTACTGTGCCTTTCCCCCTCTGGCCTCTGGCTACTGTGCCTCCCTACCTGGCCTCTGGCTACTGTGCCTCCCTCCCTGGCCTCTGGCAACTGTGCCTCCCTCCCTGGCCTCTGTGCCTACCCCCTGTCCTCTGTACCTCCGCCCCTGGCCTCTGGCTATGGCGCCTCCTCCACCAGCCTTTGGCTACTGTGCCTCCCCCCAGCCTCTGGCTACTGTGCCTCCACCCCAGCCTCTGGCTACTGTGCCTCCCCCCAGCCTCTGGCTACTGTGCCTTCCCCCCCAGCCTCTGGCTACTGTGCCTTCCCCCCCAGCCTCTGGCTACTGTGCCTTCCCCCCCAGCCTCTGGCTACTGTGCCTCCCTCCCTGGCCTCTGTGCCTACCCGCCTGTACTCTGTGCCTCCCCCCCAGGCCTCTGGCCACTGTGATTTCCCCCCAGGCTACCTCTCCCTGGGCCTCTGGCCACTGTGCCTCCTCCCCCCGGGCCTCTGGCCACTGTACCTCCTCCCCCGGGATCTGGCCACTGTGCCTCCTCCCCCCCTGGCCTCTGGCCACTGTGCCTCCTCCCCCCGGGCCTCTGGCCACTGTACTTCCTCCCCCCGGCCTCTGGCCACTGTGCCTCCTCCCCCCGGGCCTCTGGCCACCCCACTGGCCACTGTGCCTCCTCCCCCCGGGCCTCTGGTGCACTGTGCCTCCTCCCCCCAGGCATCTGGCGCACTGTGCCTCCTCCCCCTGGGCCTCTGGCCACTGTGCCTCCCCCCCATCCCCCTGGGCCTCTGGCCACTGTGCCTTCCCACCATCCCCCTGGGCCTCTGGCCACTGTGCCTCCCCCCCCCCAGCGCCCAGGGCCTCTGGCCACTGTGCCTTCCCCCCAGCCCCCTGGGCCTCTGGCCACTGTGCCTCCCCCCCACCCCCCTGGGCCTCTGGCCACTGTGATTTCTCCCCCCCCAGCCTCTGGCCACTGTGCCTCCCCCCCAGGCCCCTGGACCTCTGGCCACTGATTCCCCCCCAGGCCTCTGGCCACTGTGATTTCTCCCCCCAGGCCCCTGTGATTCCCCCCCCAGGCCCCTGTGAATCCCCCCCAGGCCTCTGGCCTCTGTGATTTCTCCCCCCCCCCCAGGCCTCTGGCCACTGTGATTCCCCCCAGGCCTCTGGCCACTGTGATTTCCCCCTGGCCTCTGGCCACTGTGCCTACCCCCAGCCCCCTGGGCCTCTGGCCACTGTGCGTTCCCCCCCAGCCCCCTGGGCCTCTGGCCACTGTGCCTTCCCCCCAGCCCCCTGGGCCTCTGGCCACTGTGATTTCTCCCCCCCAGCCCCCTGGGCCTCTGGCCACTGTGATTTCTCCCCCCCAGCCCCCTGGGCCTCTGGCCACTGTGATTTTCCCCCCCAGGCCTCTGGCCCCTGTGATTCCCCCCCAGGCCTCTGGCCCCTGTGATTCACCCCCAGGCCTCTGGCCTCTGTGGTTCCCCCTCTGGCTACTGTGCCCCCCCAGCCTCTGGCCACTGTGCCTCCCCCCAGCCCCCTGGACCTCTGCCCCCTGGGCCTCCCCCCCAACCCCCTGGGCCTTCCCCCAGCCCCCTGGGCCTCTGGCCACTGTGATTTTTCCCCCCCCCAGGCCTCTGGCCACTGTGATTTCTCCCCCCCTCAGGCCTCTGGCCACTGTGATTTCTCCCAACCAGGCCTCTGGCTACTGTGCCTCCCCCCCCGGCCTCTGGCTACTGTTCCTTCCCCCCCCGGCCTCTGGCTACTGTGTCTCCCCCCTGGCCTCTGTCTACTGTGTCTCCCCCTGGCCACTGTCCACTGTGCCTCCCCCCAGGCCTTTGGTGCACTGCGCCTCTCCCCCAGGCTACATCCCCCTGGGCCTCTGGCCACTGTGCCTCCTCCCCCTGGGACTCTGGCCACTGTGCCTCCTCCCCCCGGGCCTCTTGCCACTGTGCCTCCTCCCCCCAGGACTCTGGCCACTGTGCCTCCTCCCCCCTGGGCCTCTGGCCACTGTTCCTTCCCCCCCCGGCCTCTGGCTACTGTGTCTCCCCCCTGGCCTCTGTCTACTGTGTCTCCCCCTGGCCACTGTCCACTGTGCCTCCCCCCAGGCCTTTGGTGCACTGCGCCTCTCCCCCAGGCTACATCCCCCTGGGCCTCTGGCCACTGTGCCTCCTCCCCCTGGGACTCTGGCCACTGTGCCTCCTCCCCCCGGGCCTCTTGCCACTGTGCCTCCTCCCCCCAGGACTCTGGCCACTGTGCCTCCTCCCCCCTGGGCCTCTGGCCACCCCTCTGGCGACTGTGCCTCCTCCCCCCCGGGCCTCTGGCCACCCCTCTGGCGCACTGTGCCTCCTCCCAACCAAGCATCTGGTGCACTGTGCCTTCTCCCCCCCAGGCTTCTGGCCACTGTGCCTTCCCCCCAGCCCCCCGGGCCTCTGGCCACTGTGCCTTCCCCCCAGCCCCCTGGGCCTCTGGCCACTGTGCCTTCCCCCCAGCCCCCTGGGCCTCTGGCCACTGTGCCTTCCCCCCACCCCCCTGGGCCTCTGGCCACTGTGCCTTCCCCCCAGCCCCCTGGGCCTCTGGCCACTGTGCCTCCCCACCAGCCCCCTGGGCCTCTAGCCACTGTGCCTCCTCCCACCCCCCTGGGCCTCTAACCACTGTGCCTTCCCCCCCAGCCCCCTGGGCCTCTGGCCACTGTGCCTTCCCCCCCAGCCCCCTGGGCCTCTGGCCACTGTGCCCTCCCCCCCAGCCCCCTGGGCCTCTGGCCACTGTGCCTTCCCCCCCAGCCCCCTGGGCCTCTGGCCACTGTGCCTTCCCCCCCAGCCCCCTGGGCCTCTGGCCACTGTGCTTTCCCCCCACCCCCCTGGGCCACTGGCCACTGTGCCTTCTCCCATCCCCCTGGGCCTCTGGCCACTGTGCCTTCCCCCCAGGCCCCTGGGCCTCTGGCCACTGTGCCTTCCCCCAGCCCCCGGGGCCTCTGGCAACTGTGCCTCCCCCAGCCCCCATGGACCTCTGGCCACTGTGATTTCTCCCCCCCCCTCAGGCCTCTGGCCACTGTGATTTCTCCCCCCAGGCCTCTGGCCACTGTGATTCCCCCCCAGGCCTCTGGCCACTGTGATTTCTCCCCCCAGGCCTCTGACCACTGTGATCTCCCCAGGCCTCTGGCCCCTGTGATTCCCCCCCAGGCCTCTGGCTACTGTGCCTTCCCCCCCAGCCCCCTGGGCCTCTAGCCACTGTGCCTTCCCCCAGCCCCCTGGGCCTCTGGCCACTGTGATTTCTCCCCCCAGGCCTCTGACCACTGTGATCCCCCCAGGCCTCTGGCCACTGTGATTTCCCCCCCCAGGCCTCTGGCCACTGTGATTCCCCCCTCAGGCCTCTGGCCCCTGTGATTCCCCCCAGCCCCCTGGGCCTCTGGCCACTGTGCCTTCCCCCCCAGCTCCATGGGCCTCTGGCCACTGTGCCTTCCCCCCCAACCCCCTGGGCCTCTAGCCACTGTGCCTTCCCCCCCAACCCCCTGGGCCTCTAGCCACTGTGCCTTCCCCCCCAACCCCCTGGGCCTCTAGCCACTGTGCCTTCCCCCCCAACCCCCTGGGCCTCTGGCCACTGTGCCTCCCCCCAGCCCCCTGGGCCTCTGGCCACTGTGATTTCTCCCCCCTCAGGCCTCTGGCCACTGTGATTTCTCCCCCCCCCTCAGGCCTCTGGCCACTGTGATTTCCCCACCAGCCTCTGGCCACTGTGCCTCCCCCCCGGCCTCTGGCCACTGTGCATCCCCCCGGCCTCTGGCCACTGTGCCTCCCCCCGGCCTCTGGCCACTGTGCCTCCCCCCGGCCTCTGGCCACTGTGCCTCCCCCCAAGGCCTCTGGCCACTGTGCCTCTCACCCCCAGGCCTCTGGCCACATGTGCCTCCCCCCATCCCCCTGGG
This sequence comes from Ambystoma mexicanum, assembly GCF_040938575.1. NCBI lineage: Eukaryota > Metazoa > Chordata > Amphibia > Caudata > Ambystomatidae > Ambystoma > Ambystoma mexicanum. Next base: position 1,248,538,790 of record NC_090934.1, read on the forward strand.
CCTCTGGCCACATGTGCCTCCCCCCAGCCCCCTGGGCCTCTGGCCACTGTGCCTTCCCACCATCCCCCTGGGCCTCTGGCCACTGTGCCTTCCCCCCCCAGCGCCCAGGGCCTCTGGCCACTGTGCCTTCCCCCCAGCCCCCTGGGCCTCTGGCCACTGTGCCTCCCCCCAAGGCCTCTGGCCACTGTGCCTCCCCCCCAGGCCACTGTGCCTCCCCCCCAGGCCACTGTGCCTCCCCCCCAGCCCCCTGGGCCTCTGGCCACTGTGCCTCCCCCCCAGCCCCCTGGGCCTCTGGCCACTGTGCCTCCCCTCCAGCCCCCTTGGCCTCTGGCCACTGTGCCTCCCCCGCAGCCCCCTCAGACTCTGGCCACTGTGCCTCTCACCCCCAGGCCTCTGGCCACATGTGCCTCCCCCCACCCCCCTGGGCCTCTGGCCACTGTGCCTCCCCCCAGCCCCCTGGGCCTCTGGCCACTGTGCCTTCCCACCATCCCCCTGGGCCTCTGGCCACTGTGCCTTCCCCCCCAGTGCCCAGGGCCTCTGGCCACTGTGCCTTCCCCCCCCAGCCCCCTGGGCCTCCGGCCACTGTGCCTCCCCCCCACCCCCCTGGGCCTCTGGCCTCTGTGATTTCTCCCCCCCCCCAGGCCTCTGGCCCCTGTGATCCCCCCCAGGCCTCTGGCCCCTGTGATTCCCCCCAGGCCTCTGGCCACTGTGATATCCCCCCGGCCTCTGGCCACTGTGCCTTCCCCCAGCCCCCTGGGCCTCTGGCCACTGTGCCTTCCCCCCCAGCCCCCTGGGCCTCTGGCCACTGTGATTTCTCCCCCCCAGCCCCCTGGGCCTCTGGCCACTGTGATTTTCCCCCCCAGGCCTCTGGCCGCTGTGATTCCCCCCCAGGCCTCTGGCCTCTGTGGTTCCCCCTCTGGCTACTGTGCCCCCCCAGCCTCTGGCCACTGTGCCTCCCCCCAGCCCCCTGGACCTCTGCCCCCTGGGCCTCCCCCCCAACCCCCTGGGCCAGCCCCCTGGGCCTCTGGCCACTGTGATGTCTCCCCCCAGTCCTCTGGCCACTGTGAATTTTTCCCCCCCTCAGGCCTCTGGCCACTGTGATTTCTCCCAACCAGGCCTCTGGCTACTGTGCCTCCCCCCCCCGGCCTCTGGCTACTGTGCCTCCCCCCCCGGCCTCTGGCTACTGTGCCTCCCCCCCCAGCCTCTGGCTACTGTTGCTTCCCCCCGGCCTCTGGCTACTGTGCCTCCCCCCGGCCTCTGTCTACTGTGTCTCCCCCCCCCCTGGCCTCTGTCTACTGTGTCTCCCCCCTGGCCTCTGTCTACTGTGTCTCCCCCCCTGGCCTCTGTCTACTGTGTCTCCCCCTGGCCACTGTCCACTGTGCCTCCCCCCAGGCCTTTGGTGCACTGCGCCTCTCCCCCAGGCTACATCCCCCTGGGCCTCTGGCCACTGTGCCTCCTCCCCCCGGGACTCTGGCCACTGTGCCTCCTCCCCCCGGGCCTCTTGCCACTGTGCCTCCTCCCCCCAGGACTCTGGCCACTGTGCCTCCTCCCCCCTGGGCCTCTGGCCACCCCTCTGGCGACTGTGCCTCCTCCCCCCCGGGCCTCTGGCCACCCCTCTGGCGCACTGTGCCTCCTCCCAACCAAGCATCTGGTGAACTTTGCCTTCTCCCCCCCAGGCTTCTGGCCACTGTGCCTTCCCCCCAGCCCCCCCGGGCCTCTGGCCACTGTGCCTTCCCCCCAGCCCCCTGGGCCTCTGGCCACTGTGCCTTCCCCCCAGCCCCCTGGGCCTCTGGCCACTGTGCCTTCCCCCCAGACCCCTGGGCCTCTGGCCACTGTGCCTTCCCCCCAGCCCCCTGGGCCTCTGGCCACTGTGCCTCCCCACCAGCCCCCTGGGCCTCTAGCCACTGTGCCTCCCCCCAGCCCCCTGGGCCTCTAACCACTGTGCCTTCCCCCCCCAGCCCCCTGGGCCTCTGGCCACTGTGCCTTCCCCCCAACCCCCTGGGCCTCTGGCCACTGTGCCTTCCCCCCCAGCCCCCTGGGCCTCTGGCCACTGTGCCTTCCCCCCCAGCCCCCTGGGCCTCTGGCCACTGTGCCTTCCCCCCCAAACCCCTGGGCCTCTGGCCACTGTGCCTTCCCCCCCAGCCCCCTGGGCCTCTGGCCACTGTGCCTTCCCCCCCAGCCCCCTGGGCCTCTGGCCACTGTGCTTTCCCCCCACCCCCTGGGCCTCTGGCCACTGTGCCTTCTCCCATCCCCCTGGGCCTCTGGCCACTGTGCCTTCCCCCCAGGCCCCTGGGCCTCTGGCCACTGTGCCTTCCCCCGGGGCCTCTGGCAACTGTGCCTCCACCAGCCCCCTGGACCTCTGGCCACTGTGATTTCTCCCCCCCTCAGGCCTCTGGCCACTGTGATTTCTCCCCCCAGGCCTCTGGCCACTGTGATTCCCCCCCAGGCCTCTGGCCACTGTGATTTCTCCCCCCAGGCCTCTGACCACTGTGATCTCCCCAGGCCTCTGGCCCCTGTGATTCCCCCCCAGGCCTCTGGCTACTGTGCCTCCCCCCCCAGCCCCCTGGGCCTCTAGCCACTGTGCCTTCCCCCAGCCCCCTGGGCCTCTGGCCACTGTGATTTCTCCCCCCAGGCCTCTGACCACTGTGATCCCCCCCAGGCCTCTGGCCACTGTGATTTCCCCCCCCAGGCCTCTGGCCCCTGTGATTCCCCCCAGCCCCCTGGGCCTCTGGCCACTGTGCCTTCCCCCCCAGCTCCCTGGGCCTCTGGCCACTGTGCCTTCCCCCCACCCCCCTGGGCCTCTAGCCACTGTGCCTTCCCCCCCAACCCCCTGGGCCTCTGGCCACTGTGCCTCCCCCCAGCCCCCTGGGCCTCTGGCCACTGTGCCTCCCCCCCTCAGGCCTCTGGCCACTGTGATTTCTCCCCCCCCCTCAGGCCTCTGGCCACTGTGATTTCTCCCCCCCCTCAGGCCTCTGGCCACTGTGATTTCTCCCCCCCCCTCAGGCCTCTGGCCACTGTGATTTCCCCCCCAGCCTCTGGCCACTGTGCCTCCCCCCCGGCCTCTGGCCACTGTGCATCCCCCCGGCCTCTGGCCACTGTGCCTCCCCCCGGCCTCTGGCCACTGTGCCTCCCCCCGGCCGCTGGCCACTGTGCCTCCCCCCAAGGCCTCTGGCCACTGTGCCTCCCCCACAGGCCTCTGGCCACTGTGCCTCCCCCCAGCCCCCTGGGCCTCTGGCCACTGTGCCTCCCCCCCAGCCCCCTGGGCCTCTGGCCACTGTGCCTCCCCTCCAGCCCCCTTGGCCTCTGGCCACTGTGCCTCCCCCGCAGCCCCCTCAGACTCTGGCCACTGTGCCTCTCACCCCCAGGCCTCTGGCCACATGTGCCTCCCCCCACCCCCCTGGGCCTCTGGCCACTGTGCCTCCCCCCCAGCCCCCTGGGCCTCTGGCCACTGTGCCTCCCCCGCAGCCCCCTCAGCCTCTGGCCACTGTGCCTCTCACCCCCAGGCCTCTGGCCACTGTGCCTCTCACCCCTAGGCCTCTGGCCACTGTGTCTCCCCCCCCCCAGGCCTCTGGCCACTCTGTGCCACCCCCCCAGGCCTTTGGCCACTCTGTGCCTCGGGAGCACTCAGTCCCCCCAGTCCTCTGGCTACTGTGCCTCTCCCCGCCCCGGGCCTCAGGCCACTCTGTGCCTCCCCCCCAGGCCTCAGGCCACTCTGTGCCACCCCCCAGGCCTCAGGCCACTCTGTGCCACCCCCCAAGGCCTCTGGCCACTTTGTGCCTCCCCCCGGGCCTCTGGCCACTCTGTGCCTCGGGAGCACTCAGTCCCCCCAGTCCTCTGGCTACTGTGCCTCTCCCCGCCCCGGGCCTCTGGCCACTGTGATTCCCCCACAGGCCTCTGGCCACTGTGATTCCCCCCCAGGCCTCTGGCCACTGTGATTCCCCCCCAGGCCTCTGGCCACTGTGATTCCCCCCCAGGCCTCTGGCCACTGTGATTCCCCCCCAGGCCTCTGGCCACTGTGATTCCCCCACAGGCCTCTGGCCACTGTGATTCCCCCACAGGCCTCTGGCCACTGTGATTCCCCCCAGGCCTCTGGCCACTGTGATTCCCCCCAGGCCTCTGGCCACTGTGATTCCCCTCTGGCCACTGTGCCTCCCCCTCATGGCCTCTGGCCACTGTGCCTCCCCCCTCGGCCTCTAGCCACTGTGCCTCCCCCCTCGGCCTCTGGCCACTGTGCCTCCACCCCTGGCCTCTGGCCACTGTGCCTCCCCCCTGGCCTCTGGCTACTGTGCCTCCCCCCAGGCCTCTGGCCACTGTGATTCCCCTCTGGCCACTGTGCCTCCCCCTCATGGCCTCTGGCCACTGTGCCTCCCCCTCATGGCCTCTGGCCACTGTGCCTCCCCCCTCGGCCTCTGGCCACTGTGCCTCCCCCCTCGGCCTCTGGCCACTGTGCCTCCACCCCTGGCCTCTGGCTACTGTGCCTCCCCCCTGGCCTCTGGCTACTGTGCCTCCCCCCTGGGCCTCTGGCGCACTGTGCCTCCCGCCCACCGGGCCTCTGGCCACTGTGCCTTCCCCCCCAGCCCCCTGGGCCTCTGGCCACTGTGCCTTCCCCCCCAGCCCCCTGGGCCTCTGGCCACTGTGCTTTCCCCCCACCCCCTGGGCCTCTGGCCACTGTGCCTTCTCCCATCCCCCTGGGCCTCTGGCCACTGTGCCTTCCCCCCAGGCCCCTGGGCCTCTGGCCACTGTGCCTTCCCCCGGGGCCTCTGGCAACTGTGCCTCCACCAGCCCCCTGGACCTCTGGCCACTGTGATTTCTCCCCCCCTCAGGCCTCTGGCCACTGTGATTTCTCCCCCCAGGCCTCTGGCCACTGTGATTCCCCCCCAGGCCTCTGGCCACTGTGATTTCTCCCCCCAGGCCTCTGACCACTGTGATCTCCCCAGGCCTCTGGCCCCTGTGATTCCCCCCCAGGCCTCTGGCTACTGTGCCTCCCCCCCCAGCCCCCTGGGCCTCTAGCCACTGTGCCTTCCCCCAGCCCCCTGGGCCTCTGGCCACTGTGATTTCTCCCCCCAGGCCTCTGACCACTGTGATCCCCCCCAGGCCTCTGGCCACTGTGATTTCCCCCCCCAGGCCTCTGGCCCCTGTGATTCCCCCCAGCCCCCTGGGCCTCTGGCCACTGTGCCTTCCCCCCCAGCTCCCTGGGCCTCTGGCCACTGTGCCTTCCCCCCACCCCCCTGGGCCTCTAGCCACTGTGCCTTCCCCCCCAACCCCCTGGGCCTCTGGCCACTGTGCCTCCCCCCAGCCCCCTGGGCCTCTGGCCACTGTGCCTCCCCCCCTCAGGCCTCTGGCCACTGTGATTTCTCCCCCCCCCTCAGGCCTCTGGCCACTGTGATTTCTCCCCCCCCTCAGGCCTCTGGCCACTGTGATTTCTCCCCCCCCCCTCAGGCCTCTGGCCACTGTGATTTCCCCCCCAGCCTCTGGCCACTGTGCCTCCCCCCCGGCCTCTGGCCACTGTGCATCCCCCCGGCCTCTGGCCACTGTGCCTCCCCCCGGCCTCTGGCCACTGTGCCTCCCCCCGGCCTCTGGCCACTGTGCCTCCCCCCAAGGCCTCTGGCCACTGTGCCTCCCCCACAGGCCTCTGGCCACTGTGCCTCCCCCCAGCCCCCTGGGCCTCTGGCCACTGTGCCTCCCCCCCAGCCCCCTGGGCCTCTGGCCACTGTGCCTCCCCTCCAGCCCCCTTGGCCTCTGGCCACTGTGCCTCCCCCGCAGCCCCCTCAGACTCTGGCCACTGTGCCTCTCACCCCCAGGCCTCTGGCCACATGTGCCTCCCCCCACCCCCCTGGGCCTCTGGCCACTGTGCCTCCCCCCCAGCCCCCTGGGCCTCTGGCCACTGTGCCTCCCCCGCAGCCCCCTCAGCCTCTGGCCACTGTGCCTCTCACCCCCAGGCCTCTGGCCACTGTGCCTCTCACCCCTAGGCCTCTGGCCACTGTGTCTCCCCCCCCCCAGGCCTCTGGCCACTCTGTGCCACCCCCCCAGGCCTTTGGCCACTCTGTGCCTCGGGAGCACTCAGTCCCCCCAGTCCTCTGGCTACTGTGCCTCTCCCCGCCCCGGGCCTCAGGCCACTCTGTGCCTCCCCCCCAGGCCTCAGGCCACTCTGTGCCACCCCCCAGGCCTCAGGCCACTCTGTGCCACCCCCCAAGGCCTCTGGCCACTTTGTGCCTCCCCCCGGGCCTCTGGCCACTCTGTGCCTCGGGAGCACTCAGTCCCCCCAGTCCTCTGGCTACTGTGCCTCTCCCCGCCCCGGGCCTCTGGCCACTGTGATTCCCCCACAGGCCTCTGGCCACTGTGATTCCCCCCCAGGCCTCTGGCCACTGTGATTCCCCCCCAGGCCTCTGGCCACTGTGATTCCCCCCCAGGCCTCTGGCCACTGTGATTCCCCCCCAGGCCTCTGGCCACTGTGATTCCCCCACAGGCCTCTGGCCACTGTGATTCCCCCACAGGCCTCTGGCCACTGTGATTCCCCCCAGGCCTCTGGCCACTGTGATTCCCCCCAGGCCTCTGGCCACTGTGATTCCCCTCTGGCCACTGTGCCTCCCCCTCATGGCCTCTGGCCACTGTGCCTCCCCCCTCGGCCTCTAGCCACTGTGCCTCCCCCCTCGGCCTCTGGCCACTGTGCCTCCACCCCTGGCCTCTGGCCACTGTGCCTCCCCCCTGGCCTCTGGCTACTGTGCCTCCCCCCAGGCCTCTGGCCACTGTGATTCCCCTCTGGCCACTGTGCCTCCCCCTCATGGCCTCTGGCCACTGTGCCTCCCCCTCATGGCCTCTGGCCACTGTGCCTCCCCCCTCGGCCTCTGGCCACTGTGCCTCCCCCCTCGGCCTCTGGCCACTGTGCCTCCACCCCTGGCCTCTGGCTACTGTGCCTCCCCCCTGGGCCTCTGGCTACTGTGCCTCCCCCCTGGGCCTCTGGCGCACTGTGCCTCCCGCCCACCGGGCCTCTGGCGCACTGTGCCTCCCGCCCACTGGGCCTCTGCCGCACTGTGCCTCCCGCCCACCGGGCCTCTGGCCACTGTGATTCCCCCACAGGCCTCTGGCTACTGTGCCTCCCCCTCATGGCCTCTGGCTACTGTGCCTCCCCCTCATGGCCTCTGGCTACTGTGCCTCCCCCCCGGCCTCTGGCTACTGTGCCTCCCCCCGGCCTCTAGCTACTGTGCCTCCCCCCCTGGCCTCTGGCCACTGTGCCATTCCCCCTGGGCCTCTGGCGCACTGTGCCTCCCGCCCACCGGGCCTCTGGCGCACCGTGCCTCCCGCCCACCGGGCCTCTGGCGCACCGTGCCTCCCGCCCACCGGGCCTCTGGCGCACCGTGCCTCCCGCCCACCGGGCCTCTGGCGCACCGTGCCTCCCGCCCACCGGGCCTCTGGTGAATTCTGCCTCCCCCCGGCCTCTGGTGAATTCTGCCTCCCCCCAGGCCTTTGGTGCACTGTGCCTTCCCCCAGGCCTCTGGCCACTTTGATTTTCCATCCCCCCTAGGCCTCTGGGCACTGTGCCTCTTCCTCCCGGGCCTCTGGCCACTGTGCCTCTTCCCCCCCGGCCTCTGGCCGCTGTGATTTCCCCCCCCAGGCCTCTGGCTGCTGTGCCTCCCCCCCAGGCCTCTGGCCGCTGTGCCTCCCTCCCAGCCCCCCCAGGCCTCTGGCCGCTGTGCCTCCCCCCCAGGCCTCTGACCACTGTGATTCCCCCCAGGCCTCTGACCACTGTGATTCCCCCCCCAGGCCTCTGACCACTGTGATTCCCCCCTCAGGCCTCTGGCCACTGTGATTTCTCCCCCCAGGCCTCTGACCACTGTGATCTCCCCCAGGCCTCTGGCCCCTGTGATTTCCCCCCCAGGCCCTCTGGCCACTGCGCCTTCCCCCTCAGCCCCCTGGGCCTCTAGCCACTGTGCCTTCCCCCTCAGCCCCCTGGGCCTCTAGCCACTGTGCCTTCTCCCCCACCCACTGGGCCTCTGGCCACTGTGCCTTCCCCCAACCCCCTGGGCCTCTGGCCACTGTGCCTCCCCCCAGCCCCCTGGGCCTCTGGCCACTGTGATTTCTCCCCCCCTCAGGCCTCTGGCAACTGTGATTTCTCCCCCCCCCCCTCAGGCCTCTGGCCACTGTGATTTCCCCCCCAGCCTCTGGCTACTGTGCCTCCCCCCCGGCCTCTCGCTGCTGTGCCTCCCCCCAGCCTCTGGCCACTGTGCCTCCCCCCACTCCCCTGGGCCTCTGGCCACTGTGCCTCCCCCCAGCCCCCTGGGCCTCTGGCCACTGTGCCTCCCCCCAGCCCCCTTGGCCTCTGGCCACTGTGCCTCCCCCCAGCCCCCTCGGCCTCTGGCCACTGTGCCTCTCACCCCCAGGCCTCTGGCCACTGTGCCTCTCACCCCCCCGCCTCTGGCCACTGTGCCTCCCCCCACCCCCCTGGGCCTCTGGCCACTGTGCCTCCCCCCAGCCCCCTGGGCCTCTGGCCACTGTGCCTCCCCCCACCCCCCTGGGCCTCTGGCCACTGTGCCTCTCACCCCCAGGCCTCTGGCCACTGTGCCTCTCACCCCCAGGCCTCTGGCCACTGTGCCTCTCACCCCCAGGCCTCTGGCCACTGTGCCCCTCACCCCCAGGCCTCTAGCCACTCTGTGCCTCCCCCCCAGGCCTCTGGCCACTCTGTGCCTCCCCCCAGGCCTCTGGCCACTCTGTGCCTCCCCCCAGGCCTCTGGCCACTCTGTGCCTCCCCCCCAGGCCTCTGGCCACTCTGTGCCTCCCCCCCAGGCCTCTGGCCACTCTGTGCCTCCCCCCCAGGCCTCTGGCCACTCTGTGCCTCCCCCCCAGGCCTCTGGCCACTCTGTGCCAACACCCTCAGGCCTCTGGCCACTCTGTGCCACCCCCCCAGGCCTCTGGCCACTCTGTGCCTCCCCCCGGGCCTCTGGCCACTCTGTGCCTCGGGAGCACTCAGTCCCCCCAGTCCTCTGGCTACTGTGCCTCTCCCCGCCCCGGGCCTCCGGCCACTGTGATTCCCCCACAGGCCTCTGGGCACTGTGCCTCTTCCTCCCCGGCCTCTGGCCACTGTGCCTCTTCCCCCCCAGCCTCTGGCCGCTGTGCCTCCCCCCGGGCCTCTGGCCGCTGTGCCTCCCCCCCAGGCCTCTGGCCGCTGTGCCTCCCCCCCAGGCCTCTGGCCGCTGTGCCTCCCCCCCAGGCCTCTGGCCGCTGTGCCTCCCCCCCAGGCCTCTGGCCATTGTGCCTCCCCCCTGGGCTTTTGGCCACTGTGCCCCCCACCGGGCCTCTTGCCACTGTAATCCCCCTGCCCTCTGTGATTCCACCCCTGGGCATCTGGCCACTATTCCCCCCCCCCTGGCCACTGTGATTTCCCCCCAGCCTCTGGCCACTGTGATTTCCTACCCCCCGGCCTCTGGCCACTGTGATTTCCTACCCCCGGCCTCTGGCCACTGTGATTTCCCCCCCCAGCCTCTGGCCACTGTGATTTCCCCCCCAGCCTCTGGCCACTGTGATTTCCCCCCCGGCCTCTGGCCACTGTGATTCCCCCCCCCCAGCCTCTGGCCACTGTGATTCCCCCCCCCAGCCTCTGGCCACTGTGATTTCACCCCCGGCCTCTGGCCACTGTGATTTCACCCCCGGCCTCTGGCCACTGTGATTTCACCCTCTGGCCACTGTGATTTCCCCCCTACCCTGGGCCTCTGGCTCTGTGCCCCCCCTGGGCCTCTGGCCACTGTTCCCCCCACCGCAGGCCTCTGGCCACTAAGCCTCCCCCAGGGTCTTCCCCCCGGGGCCTCCCCCAGGCCTCCCCCCTCCTGGACCTGCCCCCCCCCAATGCTCCCCCCTTTGCCTCCCCCCAGGCCTCTGGTGCACTGTGATTTCCCCCCCAGGCCTCTGGCCACTGTGATTCCCCCCCCCCAGGCCTCTGGCCACTGTGATTCCCCCCCCCAGGCCTCTGGCCACTCTGATTTCCCCCCCCCCAGGCCTCTGGCCACTGTGATTTCCCCCCCAGGCCTCTGGCCACTGTGATTTCCCCCCCAGGCCTCTGGCCACTGTGATTTCCCCCCCAGGCCTCTGGCCACTGTGATTTCCCCCCCAGGCCTCTGGCCACTGTGATTTCCTCCCCGGCCTCTTGCCACTGTAATTTCCCCCCCCGGCCTCTGGCCACTGTAATTTCCCTCCCCGCCTCTGGCCATTGTGATTTCCCCCCCCGCCTCTGGCCACTGTGATTTTCCCCCCGCCGCCTCTGGCCACTGATTTTCCCCCCGCCGCCTCTGGCCACTGTGATTTTCCCCCCCGCCGCCTCTGGCCACTGTGATTTCCCCCCCCCAACTCTGGCCACTGTGATTTTCTCCCCCCTGCCCCTGGCCACTGTGATTTTCTCCACCCGGCCTCTGGCCACTGTGATTTCCCCCCTCTGGCCTCTGGCCACTGTGATTTCCCCCCCTGGCCTCTGGCCACTGTGATTTCCCCCCCCCCCGGCCTCTGGCCACTGTGATTTCCCCCCCCCTGGCCTCTGGCCACTGTGATTTCCCCCCCCGGCCACTGTGATTCCCCCCTGACCTCTGGCCACTGTGATTCCCCCCCGACCTCTGGCCACTGTGATTTCCCCCCCCGACCTCTGGCCACTGTGATTCCCCCCCCCGACCTCTGGCCACTGTGATTTCCCCCCCCGGCCTCTGGCCACTGTGATTTTCCCCCCCCGGCCTCTGGCCACTGTGATTTCCCCCCCCCCCGGCCTCTGGCCACTGTGATTTCCCCCCCCGGCCTCTGACCACTGTGATTTCCCCCCCGGCCTCTGGCCACTGTGATTTCCCCCCCAGCCTCTGGCCACTGTGATTTCCCCCCCGGCCTCTGGCCACTGTGATTCCCCCCCGGCCTCTGGCCACTGTGCCTCCTCCCGGGCCTCTGGCCACTCTTCCTCCCCCTCCACAGGCCTCTGGCCACTAAGCCTCCCCCCCACAGGCCTCTGGTGCACTGTGCCCCCCCCACAGGCCTCTGGCGCACTGTGCCCCCCCTGGGCCTCTCGTGCACTTAACCTCCCCCCCAGGCCTCTGGCCACTGTGATTCCTCCCCCCCAGGCCTCTGGCCACTGTGATTCCTCCCCTGGGCCTCTGGCCACTGTGCCTCCCCCCTGGGCCTCTGGCCACTGTGCCTCCCCCCCAGCCGCCTGGGCCTCTGGTGCACTGTGCCTCCCCCCGGGCGTCTGGTGCACTGCGCCCCCTCCAGGCCTCTGGTGCACTGTGCCTCCCCCCCCTGGCCACTGTGCCTCCCACCCAGACTGCCTCCCCCCAGGCCTCTGGCCACTGTGCCCCCCACCCCCTGGGCCTCTGGACACTGTGCCTCCCCCCTGGGCTTCTGCCCACTGTGCCACCCCCCCAGCCCCTCTGCCCACTGTGCCTTCCCCCCAGCCACCTGGGCCTTCCCCCCCGCCCCCTGGGCCTCTGGCTACTGTGCCTCCCCCCGGCCTCTGGCCACTGTGATTCCCCCTGGGCCTCTGGCGCACTGTAGCTCCCCCCCGGGCCTCTGGCGCACTGTGCCTCCCGCCCACCGGGCCTCTGGCGCACTGTGCCCCCCGCCCACCGGGCCTCTGGCGCACTGTGCCCCCCGCCCACCGGGCCTCTGGCGCACTGTGCCTCCAGCCCACCGGGCCTCTGGCGCACTGTGCCTCCAGCCCACCGGGCCTCTGGCACACTGTGCTTCCCTCCCGGCCTCTGGCTCACTGTGCCTCCCTCCCGGCCTCTGGCTCACTGTGCCTCCCCCCCGGCCTCTGGCTCACTGTGCCTCCCCCCCGGCCTCTGGCTCACTGTGCCTCCCCCCCGGCCTCTGGCTCACTGTGCCTCCCCCCCGGCCTCTGGCTCACTGTGCCTCCCACCCAGGCCTCTGGTGAACTGTGCCCCCCCCAGGCCTCTGGTGCACTGTGCCTCCCCCCCCAGGCCTCTGGCCACTGTGCCTCTTCCTCCCCGGGCCTCTGGCCACTGTGCCTCTTTCCCCCCAGGCCTCTGTGATTTCCCCCCCCCCAGGCCTCTGGCTGCTGTGATTTTCCCCCCCCAGGCCTCTGGCCGCTGTGCCTCCCCCCCAGGCCTCTGGCCGCTGTGCCCCCCCCGGCCTCTGGCTCACTGTGCCTCCCCCCCAGGCCTCTGGTGAACTGTGCCCCCCAGGCCTTTGGTGCACTGTGCCCCCCCCCCCCCAGGCCTCTGGCCACTTTGATTTTCCTTCCCCCAGGCTACCCGCCCACCCCCTAGCCCTTTGGCCACTGTGCCTCTTCCTCCCCGGGCCTCTGGCCACTGTGCCTCTTTCCCCCCAGGCCTCTGGCCACTGTGATTTCCCCCCTCAGGCCTCTGGCCGCTGTGATTCCCCGCCAGGCCTCTGGCCACTGTTCCTCCCCCCTGGGCTTCTGGCCACTGTGCCACCCCCCCAGCCCCCTGGGCCTCTGCCCACTGTGCCGTTCCCCCCAGCCACCTGGGCCTTCCTCCCGGCCCCCTGGGCCTCTGGCTACTGTGCCTCCCCCCTGGCCTCTGGCCACTGTGATTCCCCCTGGGCCTCTGGCGCACTGTGCCTCCCCCCTGGGCCTCTGGCGCACTGTGCCTCCCGCCCACCGGGCCTCTGGCACACTGTGCCCCCCCCGGTCTCTGGCACACTGTGCCTCCCCCGGTCTCTGGCCACTATGCCTCCCCCCGGGCCTCTGGCCACTCTTCCTCCCCCTCCACAGGCCTCTGGCCACTAAGCCCCCCCACAGGCCTCTGGTGCACTGTGCCCCCCCCCACAGGTCTCTGGCGCACTGTGCCTCCCCAAGGCCTCTAGCACACTGTGCCTCCCCAAGGCCTCTGGCACACTGTGCCTCCCCCTGGGCCTCTGGCGCACTGTGCCCCCCCCTGGGCCTCTGGCGCACTGTGCCCCCCCCTGGGCCTCTGGCGCACTGTGCCCCCCCCTGGGCCTCTGGCGCACTGTGCCCCCCCTGGGCCTCTGGCGCACTGTGCCACCCCTGGGCCTCTAGCGCACTGTGCCCCCCCTTGGCCTCTGGCGCACTGTGCCCCCCCCTTGGCCTCTGGCGCACTGTGCCCCCCCCTTGGCCTCTGGCGCACTGTGCCTCCCCCCCTTGGCCTCTGGCGCACTGTGCCCCCCCCTTGGCCTCTGGCGCACTGTGCCCCCCCTTGGCCTCTGGCGCGCTGTGCCCCCCCTTGGCCTCTGGCGCGCTGTGCCCCCCCTTGGCCTCTGGCGCGCTGTGCCCCCCCTTGGCCTCTGGCGCGCTGTGCCCCCACCGGGCCTCTGGTGCACTGTGCCTCCCACCGGGCCTCTGGTGCACTGTGCCTCCCACCGGGCCTCTGGTGCACTGTGCCTCCCACCGGGCCTCTGGTGCACTTAGCCTCCCCCCAGGGCCTCTGGCCGCTGTGATTCCTCCCCCCCCAGGCCTCTGGCCACTGTGATTCCTCCCCTGGGCCTCTGGCCACTGTGCCTCCCCCCTGGGCCTCTGGCCACTGTGCCTCCCCCCAGGGCCTCTGGCCACTGTGCCTCCCCTCCAGCCCCCTGGGCCTCTGGTGCACTGTGCCTCCCCTCCAGCCCCCTGGGCCTCTGGTGCACTGTGCCTCCGCCCAGGCCTCTGGTTCACTGCGCCCCCTCCAGGCCTCTGGTGCACTGTGCCTCCCCCCTGGCATCTGGCACTGTGCCTCCCACCAAGACTGCCTCCCCCCAGGCCTCTGGCCACTGTGCCCCCCCTGGGCCTCTGGACACTGTGCCTCCCCCCTGGGCTTCTGCCCACTGTGCCACCCCCCCAGCCCCTCTGCCCACTGTGCCTTCCCATCCAGCCACCTGGGCCTTCCCCCCCCGCCCTGGGCCTCTGGCTACTGTGCCTCCCCCCTGGCCACTGTGATTCCCCCTGGGCCTCTGGCGCACTGTACCTCCCCCCGGGCCTCTGGCTCACTGTGCCTCCCCCCCGGCCTCTGGCTCACTGTGCCTCCCCCCCGGCCTCTGGCTCACTGTGCCTCCCCTTCGGCCTCTGGCTCACTGTGCCTCCCCCCCGGCCTCTGGCTCACTGTGCCTCCCCCCCGGCCTCTGGCTCACTGTGCCTCCCCCCCGGCCTCTGGCTCACTGTGCCTCCCCCCCGGCCTCTGGCTCACTGTGCCTCCCACCCAGGCCTCTGGTGAACTGTGCCCCCCCAGGCCTCTGGTGCACTGTGCCCCCCCCGCCCCAGGCCTCTGGCCACTTTGATTTTCCTTCTCCCAGGCTACCCCCCCTAGGCCTTTGGCCACTGTGCCTCTTCCTCCCCGGGCCTCTGGCCACTGTGCCTCTTTCCCCCCAGGCCTCTGGCCGCTGTGATTTCCCCCCCCCAGGCCTCTGGCCGCTGTGATTTCCCCCCCAGGCCTCTGGCCGCTGTGATTTCCCCCCCCAGGCCTCTGGCCGCTGTGATTCCCCCCAGGCCTCTGGCCACTGTGCCTCCCCCCCAGGCCTCTGGCCACTATTCCTCCCCGCCCTCTTTGATTCCCCCCGGGCCTCTGGCCACTATTCCCCCCTGGCCACTGTGATTTCCCCCCCAGCCATTGGCCACTGTGATCCCCCCCCAGCCATTGGCCATTGTGATCCCCCCCCAGCCTCTGGCCACTGTGCCTCCCCCCTGGGCCTCTGGCCACTGTGCCTCCCCCCCAGCCCCCTGGGCCCTCTGGCCACTGTGATTCCCCCTGGGCCTCTGGCGCACTGTACCTCCCCCCCCGGGCCTCTGGCGCACTGTGCCTCCCGCCCACCGGGCCTCTGGAGCACTGTGCTTCCCCCCGGCCTCTGGTACACTGTGCCCCCCCCGGCCTCTGGCTCACTGTGCCTCCCCCCCGGCCTCTGGCTCACTGTGCCTCCCCCCGGTCTCTGGCTCACTGTGCCTCCCACCCAGGGCTCTGGTGAACTGTGCCCCCCCAGGCCTCTGGTGCACTGTGCCTCCCCCCCAGGCCTCTGGCCACTTTGATTTTCCTTCCCCCAGGCTACCCCCCCTAGGCCTTTGGCCACTGTGCCTCTTCCCCCCTAGGCCTTTGGCCACTGTGCCTCTTCCTCCCCGGGCCTCTGGCTGCTGTGATTTCCTCCCCCAGGCCTCTGGCCGCTGTGATTTCCCCCCAGGCCTCTGGCCGCTGTGATTCCCTGCCAGGCCTCTGGCCGCTGTGCCTCCCCCCAGGCCTCTGGCCACTGTGCCTCCCCCCCAGGCCTCTGGCCACTTTGATTTTCCTTCCCCCAGGCTACCCCCCCTAGGCCTTTGGCCACTGTGCCTCTTCCTCCCCGGGCCTCTGGCCACTGTGCCTCTTTCCCCCCAGGCCTCTGGCTGCTGTGATTTCCTCCCCCAGGCCTCTGGCCGCTGTGATTTCCCCCCCAGGCCTCTGGCCGCTGTGCCTCCCCCCAGGCCTCTGGCCGCTGTGCCTCCCCCCAGGCCTCTGGCCACTGTGCCTCCTCCCCAGGCCTCTGGCCACTATTCCCCCCGCCTCTTTGATTCCCCCGGGCCTCTGGCCACTATTCCCCCCTGGCCACTGTGATTCCCCCCAGCCATTGGCCACTGTGATTCCCCCCCAGCCATTGGCCACTGTGATTCCCCCTCCAGCCATTGGCCACTGTGATTCCCCCTCCAGCCATTGGCCACTGTGATTCCCCCCCAGCCTCTGGCCCACTGTGCCTCCCCCCAGCCCCCTGGGCCTCTGGCCACTGTGCCTCCCCCCAGCCCCCTGGGCCTCTGGTGCACTGTGCCTCCCCCCCAGCCCCCTGGGCCTCTGGTGCACTGTGCCTCCCCCCTGGGCCTCTGGCCACTGTAATTTCCACCCCTGCCTCTGGCCACTGTGATTCCCCCCCCGCTTCTGGCCACTGTGATTTCCCACCCCCTCCGCCTCTGGCCACTGTGATTTCCCCCCTGACTCTGGCCACTGTGATTTCCCCACCCCCCCGACCACTGTGATTTCCCCACCCACCTCTGGCCACTGTGATTCCCCCCCCGGCCTCTTGCCACTGTGATTCCCCCCCCCCCGGCCTCTGGCCACTGTGATTTCCCCCCCGGCCTCTGGCCACTGTGATTTCCCCCCCGGCCTCTGGCCACTGTGATTTCCCCCCCGGCCTCTGGCCACTGTGATTTCCCCCCCCGGCCTCTGGCCACTGTGATTTCCCCCCCCTGGCCTCTGGCCACTGTGATTTCCCCCCCCCCCCCGGCCTCCGGCCACTGTGATTTTCCCCCCCGGCCTCTGGCGCACTGTGCCCCCCCCACAGGCCTCTGACGCACTGTGCCTCCCCAAGGCCTCTGGTGCACTGTGCCCCCCCGGGCCTCTGGTGCACTGTGCCCCCCCCGGGCTTCTGGTGCACTGTGCCCCCCCGGCCTCTGGCGCACTGTTCCCCCCTGCGCCTCTGGCGCACTGTGCCCCCCCCCCTAGGCCTCTGGCGCACTGTGCCCCCCCCCCTGGGCCTCTGGCGCACTGTGCCCCCCGGGCCTCTGGTGCACTGTGCCTCCCACCGGGCCTCTGGTGCACTTAGCCTCCCCCCCAGGCCTCTGGCCACTTTGATTCCTCCCCCCAGGCCTCTGGCCACTGTGATTCCTCCCCCCCAGGCCTCTGGCCACTGTGATTCCTCCCCTGGGCCTCTGTGCCTCCCCCCTGGGCCTCTGGCCACTGTGCCTCCCCCAGGGCCTCTGGCCACTGTGCCTCCCCCTGGGCCTCTGGTGCACTGTGCCTCCCCCCCAGCCCCCTGGGCCTCTGGTGCACTGTGCCTCCCCCCAGCCCCCTGGGCCTCTGGGGCACTGTGCCTCCCCCGGGCCTCTGGTGCACTGCGCCCCCTCCAGACCTCTGGTGCACTGTGCCTCCCCCACTGGCATCTGGCCACTGTGCCTCCCACCCAGACTGCCTCCCCCCAGGCCTCTGGCCACTGTGCCCCCCCGGGCCTCTGGACACTGTGCTTCCCCCAGGGACTCTGGCCACTGTGCCTCCCCCCTGGGCTTCTGCCCACTGTGCGACCCCCCCAGCCCCTCTGCCCACTGTGCCTTCCCCCCCAGCCACCTGGGCCTCCCCCAAGCCCCTGGGCCTCTGGCTACTGTGCCTCCCCCCTGGCCACTGTGATTCCCCCTGGGCCTCTGGCCACTGTGATTCCCCCCGGGCCTCTGGCGCACTGTGCCTCCCGCCCACCGGGCCTCTGGCGCACTGTGCCTCCCCCCCGGCCTCTGGCGCACTGTGCCTCCCCCCCGGCCTCTGGCTCACTGTGCCTCCCCCGGCCTCTGGCTCACTGTGCCTCCCCCCGGCCTCTGGCTCACTGTGCCTCCCCCCGGCCTCTGGCTCACTGTGCCCCCCCAGACCTCTGGTGCACTGTGCCTCCTCCCCCAGGCCTCTGGCCACTTTGATTTCCTTCCCCCAGGCTACCCCCACCCCCTAGGCCTTTGGCCACTGTGCCTCTTCCTCCCCGGGCCTCTGGCCACTGTGCCTCTTTCCCCCCAGGCCTCTGGCCGCTGTGATTTCCCCCCCCCAGGCCTCTGGCTGCTGTGATTCCCTGCCAGGCCTCTGGCCGCTGTGCCTCCCCCCAGGCCTCTGGCCACTGTGCCTCCCCCCCTGGGCCTCTGGCAACTGTGCCACCCCCCAAGGCCTCTGGCCACTGTGCCTCCCCCCAGCCCCCTGGGCCTCTGGTGCACTGCGCCTCCCCCCAGCCCCCTGGGCCTCTGGGGCACTGTGCCTCCCCCGGGCCTCTGGTGCACTGCGCCCCCTCCAGACCTCTGGTGCACTGTGCCTCCCCCACTGGCATCTGGCCACTGTGCCTCCCACCCAGACTGCCTCCCCCCAGGCCTCTGGCCACTGTGCCCCCCGGGCCTCTGGACACTGTGCTTCCCCCCAGGGACTCTGGCCACTGTGCCTCCCCCCCCTGGGCTTCTGCCCACTGTGCGACCCCCCCAGCCCCTCTGCCCACTGTGCCTTCCCCCCCAGCCACCTGGGCCTCCCCCCAAGCCCCTGGGCCTCTGGCTACTGTGCCTCCCCCCCTGGCCACTGTGATTCCCCCTGGGCCTCTGGCCACTGTGATTCCCCCCCGGGCTCTGGCGCACTGTGCCTCCCGCCCACCGGGCCTCTGGCGCACTGTGCCTCCCCCCGGCCTCTGGCTCACTGTGCCTCCCCCGGCCTCTGGCTCACTGTGCCTCCCCCCGGCCTCTGGCTCACTGTGCCTCCCCCCGGCCTCTGGCTCACTGTGCCCCCCCAGACCTCTGGTGCACTGTGCCTCCTCCCCCAGGCCTCTGGCCACTTTGATTTTCCTTCCCCCAGGCTACCCCCACCCCTAGGCCTTTGGCCACTGTGCCTCTTTCCTCCCCGGGCCTCTGGCCACTGTGCCTCTTTCCCCCAGGCCTCTGGCCGCTGTGATTTCCCCCCCCCAGGCCTCTGGCTGCTGTGATTCCCTGCCATGCCTCTGGCCGCTGTGCCTCCCCCCAGGCCTCTGGCCACTGTGCCTCCCCCCCTGGGCCTCTGGCAACTGTGCCACCCCCCAAGGGCCTCTGGCCACTGTGCCTCCCCCCAGCCCCCTGGGCCTCTGGTGCACTGCGCCCCCCGGGCCTCTGGTGCACTGCGCCCCCCCCAGGCCTCTGGCCACTGTGCCCCACCGGGCCTCTGGCCACTGTGCTTCCCCCCAGGGACTCTGGCCACTGTGCCTCCCCCCTGGGCTTCTGGCCACTTTCCCCCCCCCCCAGCCCCCTTGGCCTCTGCCCACTGTGCCTTTCCCCCCAGCCACCTGGGCCTTCCTCCCGGCCCCCTGGGCCTCTGGCTACTGTGCCTCCCCCCCGGGCCTCTGGCGCACTGTGCCTCCCCCCCGGGCCTCTGGCGCACTGTGCCTCCCGCCCACCGGGCCTCTGGCACACTGTGCCTCCCGCCCACCGGGCCTCTGGCTCACTGTGCCTCCCCCCCGGCCTCTGGCTCACTGTGCCTCCCCCCGGCCTCTGGCTCACTGTGCCTCCCCCCCGGCCTCTGGCTCACTGTGCCTCCCCCCCGGCCTCTGGCTCACTGTGCCTCCCCCCCGGCCTCTGGCTCACTGTGCCCCCCCCGGCCTCTGGCTCACTGTGCCTCCCCCCGGCCTCTGGCTCACTGTGCCTCCCCCTCGGCCTCTGGCTCACTGTGCCTCCCCCCCGGCCTCTGGCTCAATGTGCCTCCCCCCCGGCCTCTGGCTCAATGTGCCTCCCCCCCGGCCTCTGGCTCATGTGCCTCCCCCCCCGGCCTCTGGCTCACTGTGCCTCCCCCCCCGGCCTCTGGCTCACTGTGCCTCCCCCCGGCCTCTGGCTCACTGTGCCTCCCCCCCGGCCTCTGGCTCACTGCGCCTCCCCCCCCTGGCCTCTGGCTCACTGCGCCTCCCCCCCCGGCCTCTGGCTCACTGCGCCTCCCCCCGGCCTCTGGCTCACTGCGCCTCCCCCCCCCCGGCCTCTGGCTCACTGCGCCTCCCCCCCGGCCTCTGGCTCACTGTGCCTCCCCCCGGCTCTGGCTCACTGTGCCTCCCACCCAGGCCTCAGGTGAACTGTGCCTCCCCCCAAGGCCTCTGGCCACTTTGATTTTCTCTCCCCCAGGCTGCCTCCCCCCCTAGGCCTCTGCCCTCTTCCTCACCGGGCCTCTGGCCACTGTGCCTCTTTCCCCCCAGGCCTCTGGCCACTGTGATTCCCCCCACAGGCCTCTGGCCGCTGTGCCTCCCTCCCAGGCCTCTGGCCGCTGTGCCTCCCTCGCTGTGCCTCCCTCCCAGGCCTCTGGCCGCTGTGCCTCCCTCCCAGGCCTCTGGCCACTGTGCCTCCCCCCAGGCCTCTAGTCACTGTGCCTCCCCCCAGGCCTCTGGCCACTATTTCCCCCCTGGCCACTGTGATTTTCCCCCAGCCTCTGTCCACTATTCCCCCCCTGGCCACTGTGATTCGCCCGAGCCTCTGGCCACTGTGATTCGCCCCAGCCTCTGGCCACTGTGATTTCCCCTCCCGGCCTCTGGCCACTGTGATTTGATTTCCCCTCCCGGCCTCTGGCCACTGTGATTTCCCCTCCCGGCCTCTGGCCACTGTGATTTCCCCTCCCGGCCTCTGGCCACTCTGATTTCCCCCCTCTCGCCACTGTGATTCTCCACCCCAGCCTCTGGCCACTGTGATTCTCCCCCCCAGCCTCTGGCCACTGTGATTCTCCCCCCCAGCCTCTGGCCACTGTGATTCTCCCCCGGGCCTCTGGCCGCTGTGCCTCCCCCCAGGCCTCTGGCCACTGTGCCCCCCCCCAGGCCTCTGGCCATTGTGCCTCCCCCCCAGGCCTCTGGCCACTATTCCCCCCCCTGGCCACTGTGATTTCCCCCCAGCCTCTGGCCACTATTCCCCCCCCTGGCCACTGATTTCCCCCCCAGCCTCTGGCCACTGTGATTTCCCCCCCAAGCCTCTGGCCACTGTGATTTCCCCCCTCTGGCCACTGTGATTCTCCCCCCGGCCTCTGGCCACTGTGATTCTCCCCCCGGCCTCTGGCCACTGTGATTCCCCCCCGGCCTCTGGCCACTGTGATTCCCCCCGGCCTCTGGCCACTGTGATTCCCCCGGCCTCTGGCCACTGTGATTTCACCCCCTGGCCTCTGGCCACTGTGATTTTCCCCCCCTCTGGCCACTGTGATTCCCCCCCACCCTGGACCTCTGGCCACTGTGATTTCCCCCCCCCCCCTGGGCCTCTGGCCACTGTGCCCCCCCCTGGGCCTCTGGCCACTGTTCCTCCCCCCCGCAGGCCTCTGGCCACTGTGATTCCCCCCCGGCCTCTGGCCACTGTGATTCCCCCCGGCCTCTGGCCTCTGTGATTTCCCCCCCGGCCTCTGGCCACTGTGATTTCACCCCCCTTGCCTCTGGCCACTGTGATTTTCTCCCCCCGGCCTCTGGCCACTGTGATTCCCCCCCCAGCCTCTGGCCACTGTGATTTCCCCCCCCCAGCCTCTGGCCACTGTGATTTCCCCCCCCCCAGCCTCTGGCCACTGTGATTTCCACCCCCCCGGCCTCTGGCCACTGTGATTTCCACCCCCCCCGGCTTCTGGCCACTGTGATTTTCTCCCCCCGGCCTCTGGCCACTGTGATTTCCCCCCCCAGCCTCTGGCCACTGTGATTTCCCCCCCCAGCCTCTGGCCACTGTGATTTCCCCCCCCCCAGCCTCTGGCCACTGTGATTTCCCCTCTGGCCACTGTGATTTTCCCCCCTCTGGCCACTGTGATTTTCCCCCTCTGGCCACTTTGATTTTCCCCCCCGGCCTCTGGCCACTGTGATTTCCCCCCGGCCTCTGGCCACTGTGATTTCCCCCCCCAGCCTCTGTGATTTTCCCCCCTCTGGCCACTGTGATTTTCCCCCCTCTGGCCACTGTGATTCCCCCCCGGCCTCTGGCCACTGTGATTTCCCCCGGCCTCTGGCCACTGTGATTTCCCCCCGGCCTCTGGCCACTGTGATTTCCCCCCGGCCTCTGGCCACTGTGATTTCCCCCCGGCCTCTGGCCACTGTGATTTCCCCCATGGCCTCCTGCCACTCTGATTTCCCCCATGGCCTCCTGCCACTCTGATTTCCCCCCCGGCCTCCGGCCACTGTGATTTCCTCCCCGGCCTCTGGCCACTGTGATTTCCCCCCCGGCCTCTGGCCACTGTGATTTCCCCCCCGGCCTCTGGCCACTGTGATTCCCCCCCGGCCTCTGGCCATTGTGATTCCCCCCGGCCTCTGGCCACTGTGATTCCCCCCGGCCTCTGGCCACTGTGATTCCCCCCGGCCTCTGGCCACTGTGATTCCCCCCCGGCCTCTGGCCACTGTGATTCCCCCCCGGCCTCTGGCCACTGTGATTCCCCCCCGGCCTCTGGCCACTGTGATTCCCCCCCGGCCTCTGGCCACTGTGATTCCCCCCCGGCCTCTGGCCACTGTGATTCCCCCCGGCCTCTGGCCACTGTGATTCCCCCCCGGCCTCTGGCCACTGTGATTCCCCCCAGCCTCTGGCCACTGTGATTCCCCCCGGCCTCTGGCCACTGTGATTCCCCCCCGGCCTCTGGCCACTGTGATTCCCCCCCGGCCTCTGGCCACTGTGATTCCCCCCGGCCTCTGGCCACTGTGATTCCCCCCCGGCCTCTGGCAACTGTGATTCCCCCCTCTGGCCACTGTGATTTCCCCCCGGCCTCTGGCCACTGTGATTCCCCCCGGCCTCTGGCCACTGTGATTTCACCCCCTGGCCTCTGGCCACTATGATTTCCCCCCCACCCTGGACCTCTGGCCACTGATTTCCCCTCCCCCCCTGGGCCTCTGGCCACTGTGCCCCCCCCGGGCCTCTGGCCACTGTTCCTCCCCCCGCAGGCCTCTGGCCACTAGGCCTCCCCCCTCCTGGACCTCACCCCCTCCTGGGCCCCACCCTGGTCCTCCCCCCCTGTGCCACCCCCCAGGCCTCTGGCCACTGTGACTCCCCCCCCGGCCTCTGGCCACTGTGATTCCCCCCCGGCCTCTGGCCACTGTGATTCCCCCACGGCCTCTGGCCTCTGTGATTTCCCCCCCGGCCTCTGGCCACTGTGATTTCACCCCCCTTGCCTCTGGCCACTGTGATTGTCTCCCCCCGGCCTCTGGCCACTGTGATTTCCCCCCCCCAGCCTCTGGCCACTGTGATTTCCCCCCCCCAGCCTCTGGCCACTGTGATTTCCCCCCCGGCCTCTGGCCACTGTGATTTCCACCCCCCGGCTTCTGGGCACTGTGATTTCCCCCCTGGCCTCTGGCCACTGTGATTTTCCCCCCTCTGGCCACTGTGATTCCTCCCCGGCCTCTGGCCACTGTGATTCCCCCCCGGCCTCTGGCCACTGTGATTCCCCCCCCGGCCTCTGGCCACTGTGATTTCCCCCCGGCCTCTGGCCACTGTGATTTCCCCCTGGCCTCTGGCCACTGTGATTTCCCCCATGGCCTCCTGCCACTGTGATTTCCCCCATGGCCTCCTGCCACTCTGATTTCCCCCCCCAGCCTCTGGCCACTG